>NC_030816.1:36006642-36627642 GCF_001704415.2 Capra hircus | reverse complement strand
TAAAATGTTTTATTCACTATTAAAATTTCTATTTATTTTTCACTTATCTTTATAGTCTAAATAATGCTCTACTTACTCAAAGTAGAATGAAGTGACAAATGGCTAGAATTTAGGGAAGAGATTTTATCCTTGGATAGACAATAACCTTCAATCTCATTTTCATTACATTTTTATTTCCCAGTGTCATTGCATGTGTACTGACAATTCTAGTTATGATATCATTAAGTTAAGCAGCGAGTTACTACCAATGATAAAACTATATTCAAAACCAAATTAACAATGATTTACTTTGCCAAGTGATTAATGACAGGGTTCCCTGAAAAGCAGACTACCCTGGAGTTTTATAAATATGATTTAATTTACATGAAACCACTCAAGATTTTATTTGTAATTTAAAAATATCTAAGTGGAATCTCCTTTTGCAAATGCTTTTAACATGACCCCCAGGAGCTCGGTGATCCAATCTTGCCCCTAGGCCAGGCTAGTAACTTGGACTTTTGAGGACAATGTCAGCAACTCTTCTGCCATGAATGCCATAGGCAGGACTGAACACTTTCTGTGCAGAGACAAAACTATCTGGAGCAGCCCTAGCAGCAGAGACAGACATACTCAGCACAAGCCTAGTCCTTTGTTTTTATTAGGTTCTTTGGGCTCTTGTACAAATATCCTTAAAAGATATAGCTCTGTCTTCTATTTCCTTGGTATTCCCCCAAGAGTGCTGAGTATTAGCTAGAACACTTTGCAAATCTTAACTGTTGTTGATAAGCCAGAAGTATTTTTTATAGACAGCTTAGGATAAGAAGGTTAACAGTACGTCCATTTTTTATACCTAAAAAAATTACATATATATACACATAATTATAATATTATATGTATAATAAGTATATATGTAATTATACACACACACACACACACACACACACACACACAGACATACACACACCTTTTTATATACCTTGGGCTTCCCTCATGGCTCAGAAGGTAAAAGAATCTGTCCGCAATGCAGAAGACTCAGGTTTGATCCCTGGGTTGGGAAGATCCCCTAGAGAAGGGAATGGCTATCCACCCTAGTATTCTTGCTTGGAGAATTCAATGGAGAGAGGAGCCTGGAGGGCTACAGTCCATAGGGTCACAAAGAGTTGGACACGACTGAGCGACTAAATTATTTTTTTTATATGCTTTGCTTTGTAAATTTTAATAAAAGGGCAAAATAAGATTCAAGAAGATGAAAAAGAAAGTTCTCAATACAAAACCCAGCAAAGGGGAAAAAAAGAGAAGGGCATTTAAAAGGTTGCTGGGGGATAAGAATTCTAATTTCAGTTCTGCCCTTTGGGAGCAGTTTTTGTATTATTTTTTTCTGTATAGATTTCTGTCATCTCGAGCAAAACTGGGTCTCTAATGTTTGAAAACATGAGAAAGTTAAACTAGGTGATAATGAAAGAAATATTAAAGCTATTCACACTTTGGTATCTAAACTCATTTCTTAGTTAACAACCCTATTTAATCACCAACATTTGGAATTCCAGTAATTGTTAGTTGTTATTCTGTGGGAGAGAATAACTGAAAGCCAAAGAGTAACTTGAAAAAAAAAGGATAAAAAATTTAAAACAGGTCAAATTTAAGGTAATATTACAAATACATTTTAGGCTCATCAGAACATCATTAGCTTAAAAATCATGAGAGGAATCTACTACGTCACAACAGATCTATCTGAGAAATGAAAGTTTTCACCAGGAAAACTTTACTTCAGTTTTTTCTGAGCTGAGAAAACCTTGTAAGTGTGGAAAGCTAGGAAGAAGCTAAGGAAATAACAGAGGATAGGGAATGTCTCAAGGGAAAGGGACCAAGAGAAGTAGACAGATACCTTTTTTTTTTTTAAAGACATCTGCCATCTGTGCCTCTCCCAAAGATGCCAACCAGCTCCCCAGACTGAAGGTTAGGGAAGCTCTCCTCACGAACCCTGGAAGACATCCCATTAGGTTTCCCCACTAGGATGAGAAAGAGTAGCAGATGGGATCCTGCGACCGTCAGAAGGTTATTTGGAAATGGAAGGCCATGAGGTTGGTGGTGTTCGCTGTTACTCAGTTGGCCTTTCCTCCCTTTCATTCTTCCTTTAATGAACTCTCTAATTTTACACGTGTGGTTCCTTACCAATGGTGTTCATATACGGCTTGTCCTTTTTATTTACCACATTTAAAACTTCTTCCTGAGGAAAAAACTCTTGTTCATTTTTCCAAGTTTATAAGAAAGACACGTTTGTAATTTTCAACCAAAAGATCTGTGGTTGTGTCCCAAAGAGAACAAAAATTTAAGCATTAAAGATGTTGTATTACTGAAAATATTCTCTATATGGGCAAAGAAAGAACCAGTATGTTTTTAAAGAAAGCAGTGCAGAGAACTGTCAAACCTGGAAATTTATTAATATATCAAAATTTTATCGCTTTGGAGCTTTCCTAAATTTGGAATGGTTCAATTTTACATTAACACATGAAGCCCATAATTTTAGTCAAAATCCAAGGCTTCATGGAAAAATGAGAATCTTACAAGTTTTCAAATTGGATATTTGATATATAATCTCATGTCTCAGTGTAGTCACTAGAACCTTAACAACTAAGTATATCTTTTTAAAAACAATCTATTGAAAATTTAAAATGTGTTACTTTCAGGTATACAGCAAGATGATTCAGTTATAAACATAATTCATTCTTTTTAAGATTCTTTTCTCATATAGGTTATCACAGAATACTGAGTAGATGTCCCTGTGTTGTACAGTAGCTATTTGTTGGTTATCTATCTTTTATGTGTGTAGGTTCATCTCAGGCTCCTGATTTATCCCTCCCCACCATGTTTCCTCTTTGGTATGCTTGTGTTTGATATCTGTTAAGTCTGTTTCTGTTTTGTAAATAAATTCATTTGTTTTATTTAGATCAGAATACATTTGGGGCATATTTTGCTTTCTTTCAAAACTATTAATACTATAGCAAGCATATTATAAAAAATTCACTCAAATTTCCCCTAACTTTGAAATCTCTTCATTCTATTACTCTGTTAAAACAGGCTCCTTCTAAAACTCCATTGCACATATCAAATCACAATCCATTATTTGCGATGATGACAGGCATTTTCTACTCTACTTGGTTGTCAGTGCCAACATCATTAAGAGATTCTTCAAATTACTTTTTAAAGGTCCTTTTCCCTCAGGATTTTCACTTATATCTAATTAGACTACTTACTCCATGCCATGTAATCCCTGTTGCCAAAACTGCTAAATGCTTCAATAAGTAGGAGGAGGGCATCAATGGAGCAAGACAGATGTAATGTCATTGGTTAACAATAGAAGTGTGAAGCAGCTGCCTTAATTATGAAGCTTATTAATTCATGGTGTTAGAAAAAAAACTTGGCAAGAGTTCTTATAAAGTACCTAACCTTTCCAAATAGCATCATATTGCTTAAAACTTAAAATATACACTTTCAATAAGGAATGTTGAAATAATTATTTTGCCAGTAATTAACATCTGCATTTAAAACCTATAAGTCTATGTTACAAGGTCACACATAATTTTAAAAGTAATTCTGCTTCTTAACTGACTTTTAAAAAGTATCTACCATCACATTTCAGTACTTAAAATTTTTTTACAGTTGGAATTAAATCATAGAATAAGGATAAATTATGTCTAAGAGAGGAAGTAAGGAGCAGGGAAAAGACTTCTAAACAGCTACTTCATATAAAACCTGGGGAAATTTGAAATATCCTCATCAAACATCAGTAGCATTCTCTACATAATATTAACATTTACCACGAAGTGTTTGAGTATTATAAATAATGTATATTAAATGCCTGGCATGTTGTAGGCACTTCATAAAAGGTAGTTGGTATAATTGTTTAATGAATATATTGAAAAGACAAGATTCAAATAAACGGGGTTGCTATCATAGAATAAGTGAAGAGAAATAGTCTCAATATAATCTTCAGTTTTACACCTAGATTATTTTACTATTTTTACTATCTTTACTCCTTACAGAATATTTTACTATCATTTAAAGACAAAAAAAAAAAGACAATGACATCTAAAAATGTAAGCCAGAAAACAGCTCAATTTCTTAGGAAGAAGATAGGCGAAAATGGGATTTTCAAAAGAGGTGTTAATAGAGAAAAAAACTTTAGTGGGAGTGTGTTTTCTTTTTAGGTGTTGACTAAAACAAAAGATTTATATTTAATGAAGTTATAATTAACAGGAATTAGTTCTTGAGTGTGTAACAGACTGTCAGATTCAGAGAAACAAATACCACCTCATTTCCCCCATATATTCTGAAGGATAAAAAACAGTCCAAGTATCTGGTGAACCCAGAGAAAAATACTATACAGATGATACATTTTTATGTAAGCCTCATCCTTGCCTCTTCTGTTCTAAAACAGAATGATCAGCATCTACCATACCAAATATGATATGCAAAATTCCATCTTCTCTTTTAGTTCTGTTAGTAGTTTTATCATTTGTAAATATTTTCTAATCCTTTTTGAATCTATAGATTTTTGGCCTACATTATATTTGTCAAGTGAAGTAATAAATTCTCTGAGTTTATTACCTGCAAGATCAGATGGAGCTTCCTATTAATTATGAAAGTTATCTGTGTTTACAATCTATTCTTACAGTTCATGATTTTAATATTTGTTAACTGATTCAAAGCCTTTACCTCTTTAGACTGAAATGCTCCAATCATATACTTTCCATCATTGGAGCAGCTCTCCTGGGCCCATTCAAACTTTATCCATGATGTTCTTTTGATGTGTGGCCAGCAGAAATGTATATAGCAAATCTTATGCACAGGAGAGATTAACTTGAAGGAAGAATACTGTATCCTATTTTGTTTTTAGAGACTCTTTTTCATGGTGGACAATATTTTGCTGTGATTCTTGGAGTATCACATTGTGCTGGGGACCTCAGTCAGGAGCAACACCTAAGTCTATCATAGTTTATTTCCATGCCCATAGTTTATCTGTGCATTAAGACACACATACACAGAGTTTGTCACTAATGTTCACTATTCTATCTCATGCCCCTAGAAAGAGCCTTATACATTATCAGCATAAAGTAAGTATTTTTTGGATGAATCAGCATATAGTCTGTGGGTAGAAATGTGACTGATGGAATTTAATATGGACTTGAATAGAGTAAAATATTAAAGATAAACATCCAAATTATACATACTTCATCACATGCTTAAAATATTTAATTTCATTTAGCCTCGCTCTACTATTTGGAAGAGTTCAGTTTTCATCTTTAAACTCATCCTTTGTCAAAAGGGTGATATTGTCAATATACTAAATGCTATTCTGCAAAATACCAGGCTGACCCTAACCAGCCTACTGACAGAGGAAAGGACAAAAAGGACAGAATTCAGAAGACAGGGTACACATGTACCTAAATGTTAGGGATTTTTTTAAACCAAGCCTGACAACTTTTTGGTATGGAACACTGGTAGAGGGAAATTTTAGGGGCCAAAAACACTGTGAAAGGAAGCATACCATGAGATGATCTGATTCTATGGCTTTCTCTTTTTAGTTTTGAAAGAAAAACTATTGGCAATAAAATTGTGAAAGCTTGAAAACGTAGTCGCTCAGTCATATCCGACCCTTTGCGATCCCATGGACTGCAGCCCGCCAGGCTCCTCTGTCTGTGGAATTCTCTAGGCAAGAATACTGGAGTGGATTGCCATTCCCTTCTCCAGAAATGAAAGTTGCTCAGTCATGTTCAACTCTTTGCAACCCCATGAACTATACAGTCCATGGAATTCTCCAGGCCAGAATAGTGGAGTGGGTAGTCTTTCCCTTCTCCAGGGGATCTTCCCAACCCAGGGATCTTCCCAACCCAGGGATCGAACCAGGTCTCCTGCATTGCAGGTGGATTCTTTACCAGCTGAGCCACAAGGGAAGCTCAAGAATACTGGAGTGGGCAGCCTATTCCTTCTCCAGAAGATCTTCTTGACCCAGGAATCGAACCAGGGTCTCCTGCATTGCAGGTGGATATTTTACCAACTGAGATATCAGGGTTCATGTGTTTTTAAATGCCTGGTAAAAGTCAATGAATGTTTTAATATTCTTTTTTCATTCTATGGATACCTTCTAGTTTGTTTTCTCTGCACAAACAATAATCACATTGGAACATAATTAGAACACCTAAAATAAAAATCTTAATGAACATAATTTCTGCATGTAATTTAACCAAAAGTTAAATACAATATGTAGCCTAAAAAATGAGAAAACTTTATGCACTGCCAAAGTTAAACTGATGAAAATGTTACAGTGAATTCAAAGTAATGCCCAAGAGAATAGAAGCTTTTCAGTTGTGATCTTTCCAGGAATACTAAAAATTCCTCTTAAAAATAATTAAATTTTAAAAATAAAAAAGTTTGAAAATGACTTTAGAAACATTAGTGACAGTATCTAAGTAAAAGAAGATGCTGACAGCAAATAAATTACAATACTGTGTTGTTCAAAAACATAAGGTGACATTATTAAACACTATAAAAACAAAAACAGTGCTGGTAGACAAGAGAACTTTCACACACGCTATTTTTCGTTGCCTTCCTGTGTTTGTCATACTCTCCTCTATAGCTCCGCTTGACCACTTCTTTCTCCTTGTTTCAAAACCACAAGGAGATTTAATATGCAGTTTTGGAAGTGAGAGCAGAGATGATAATGAAACTATGTTGAGACTCACTTAGGAATCTCACGTGTGGCCACAGAATATTTAAAAACACTTCTCATTGAAAGAATGATTTCTAGAAACTGCATTATAATTACTTCAGACACAATCCTGATTTATTATTTAATGTTTCTCTGTTATACTTATGTTCTCGTATACATAGAGAATAGTTTCTGAACAAGAAATTAGCAAAAAAACAGCACCTACAGATCTCCTTTTCCTACATTTGAGTCCTATACTCCTGATGCCCCAACATCTTCACTCAAAAAGAGGGCTCACTTAAATATCACAGACTTAGTTAGATACTACCGAGCAGAAGCTGAGAGTTTCCTGGATCAAACACCATAGGATGAAGACATTGTATCATTGTTGCTGTGGAGATCATTAAGGGGGTTTGCTGAACAACATCTACGTAAATATACTGTAGTTTACTTTAAATACATTTGCAGATGATCCGTTTTCCTTATTATTCACAAAAGAGTTGACTCTATTTTAATAAAGCTATACCAGGAGATTAGCATACGTCATTTTAGGCAGTGTGATACTGGAAAGAAAAAGGATGCTGAAAGGATGTGAACAGACCACTTGTTTTGATCAATGTCTTTTTATGTAAAAGACAAAAGAGAAAAATGATTGAATTCCCTTGGTACTATATACATTTGTGGGCTTCTGTAGTAGGTGGTTTGATCCCTGGATCAGGAAGATCTCCTGGAGGAGGGCATGTCAACCCACTCCAGTATTCTTGCCTGAAGAATCCCACAGACAGAGAAATCTGGCAGGCTACAGTCCATGTGGTCGCAAACTGGTGGATCCAACTGAAGCAACTAAGCATGTATCCACAAATCGTGGGTGGAAGAGGATACAGAATGTAAGAGGTATATGGTATTCACAAACCTTTATGGAAACAATATGTACCTAGTCTTAACAGGATATACTTTAGACCTCCCACCTCAGCATTTTCCACCTCACTCTGGGTGTGTGTGAGAGAGAGAGAGACGAACACACACACACACACACACACACACACACACACACGCACACAGGAGAGGCAGAACAGGGTAGTGGTTAAGAACTTATACTAAGGTGCTAGACTGTAAACTACTCACTGGATGTGCAACCTTGGACAAGTTGGTTAATCCTTAAAACATGAATAATAATGAGATTTTATCAATTTCAAATTAGTGACTGCTGTTAGGATTAAATGTTTATCAATGTGAAGTTCTTAGAATAGTGTCTGGCACATGAAAAGTGCTCAAAGGTCTTATCTATTATTATGTGTTTCCAAGCACTTTTAAATACTAAATTAGGCAAATACATCAATGTAGGTAAATATGAAAGAAACATTATATTCTTAAACCTAATAGATTTTAAGATGCTGGCTGAAATTAATCATTATTTTACTGTCTTTCCCCTAATTTTGTTTTTATGAAATCTGTCTAGAAAATGATAAAAAAATCTTATTCTTAGAAATATAAAAGAAATTCTTAATTAAAAAATATTCTTATCTCAGAAATGAGTTAATTTGACAAAAAATAATTTTTTGATAGCTGTCTCATATACTTTATTTTTTATTTTTTTGGTCTCATATACTTTAATCCTCCTCTCATTTCTATAGCGCAAACAATAGGAAACTGATTTATACAGGATCCATCCACCCATCCATCAATTCGTTAGCAAATATTTTCTGACTCATTACATTGTATGTGGCTCTGTAACACACAAGAAAGCTATACCCTAGTTTCTCAAAGGGAAAAAGCTGAAACATTGGAAAATTGTGAGGATACTGACGTCTATTGAGAATGATAAAGCAATATGAAAGGTAGGAAAAAAGCTAATAAGTAAGTGAACTACAGCAGACTCGGTGACTTTATAAGAGAAGAGCCTTAAAGACATTATAGTCCAAGGGGTCTTAATGTTTTAAAAAAGTACCAACATACCTGAGGGGTAAAATACAATATTTGCTGCTGCTGTTCAACCACTAAGGTGTGTCCAACTCTTTGTGACTGCATGACCTGCAGCACGCCAGGTTTCCCTATCCTTCATTATCTCCTGGATCCCAACCAATATGCCAACAAAGTTTTATGGTAAATTATTATACATAAAGTCAACAAAGAAAAAAATAATACATATATAATATGCAGGAAAGAAGTGAAGAAGATACCACTAATACTAATTTTAACTTCAATATTAAATTTAGTTCACAGATTCCTGGCCAAAAAAAAAAAAAAGGCAGAGTATAATTTTTTACCATGTGATAAAGCTGACTTCATATTTTTTTCTTGAAAGGGGGGGGATGGGAGGAGTTAACTTTTCTGGCATTAATTCTAAGAGAACTTAATCAAGTGAATCCTTATGTTAAAAAACTTCAGCAATATCATGGATTCCACAGAATTCCTCAAAAAAGCAGTAAGAAAAGCTTTCAACTATAATTCACAAAGCTTATTACACTGAAGGATAGGGTAATCACCTGGCTGCTGAGGACAGCCCAGTTTATAACTATTATCCTGGCTTAAATATTAATAGTGCCAGATTCCATTCTCAGGCTGACTCAAATTTGGATGATAAATTACGTGGTCATCTTATCCATGGGGAATTTGGCCCAGATATATTGCTTTGTAGTGATCATGTTTGACAGAGCAACAAACTTCATAAAGTTTCTGCCAAATCTCAAGAGGAACTAGAAGGCAAGAGTTTAAGACTCAAATTAACAGAGAAGGTATAACATATATAAAATATAATCCCTTTATATGAAAAACAATGCAATAATATGAAACTCACACTTAGAATTGAAAGCAATTCTTCAGTCCCACATTCAGGTTTTAAACGCTCCTTGAACATTTTAACTGTTTGGTGCTTCAAATAGTAATAAGAGGCAATGCGGCCATATGTTAGAGGCTCAATGCTCCGATTATCCTATTTAAGAAGAAAGATAAAGTAATGTAAATAGAAAGTACAATAAATATATTCATAATATTAATAATTCATACTGCACGTTGCTATTGCAACATTTCATTACAGTTTTTGACTATCATTAGCAAAAGCCCTATTGTTAGAAAGCTGGGCAATCTTTTCAGTTGGAATGTATATGACCCAGTCTTACCTCTCCAATTTCAATACAATAGGAATGTTCCAATTCAACCAGGGACTTCTCAACCAGATTGGACAGAAACTTGTTCACAGAATCATGGCTCACATCACTCAAATTGTAGTAGCTAGAAAACAAGCAAGGTCATTATTTGTTTCAAAATATTTCCTGTTAAAACTGTCACTTCAATCTCACTTTGTTCTTTTCAGAATTTAAAAAGAAAATCCATTTATAGCAAATCAAAGAAATAAAGCAACTGCAACTGTCATTTCTACCTTACAGATAAAAATCCTCATACTAGAGTTTATTGATACTGATGAAGAATGGCAATACATTCAAAATATGAAGGACAAGCAGTTAAAATTCAGCAACACATTAAAAAGACACTCATTTTCCAGCATTAAAACTATTTCAGTTTATGCATCTACAGCAAACTAAATCTATGTACTAGATTCAGAAGCGGCAAGAAGCTTATTACATATAAACATATAATTCCCTTTTTTATGTAAAACTCATCCGGAGTAACATTAAAAAAATAACTTGATTTGGGTAGTAGATAAGTTCTTTTAGGAAATTTGGTCAATTGTTGTTCCCTTAAGGAATATTCTAAAGATTAGAAGGAACATCTTCAGGCTAATAAAAAAGCATTCTAACTATGCTTACCTATACAGAAAACATACAGGTTCAGCTCTATATACCTTCTATATAAAAATTTCAGGACATGCAATTCACCTTAATGCTCCTCCCTGTAACTCCAAGAGGTTTTTGGCAAATTCCTAAGATTACTAGGAATCTGTGCCTGGGAAAAGATCCAAGAGGTGAGGGACCATCCTCACAGTCATGGCAGACCGCTAATTCCTGCTGGGTGAATCCCGTTCCCTAGTCAGTGTGGAGAATTACATGCCCTACCTCCATCCAAATCAAGGACACAAGCCTCAGAGAACAGACTGTCAATACTGAAACACCAACAAGAAGGTCTAACATCTGTATAGGACTAGGAAGGGGTCGCACAGAGTCGGACAGGACTGAAGCGACTTAGCAGCAGCCGCCGCAGGAAGGGGATCGTCAGAGCCTGGGGAAGAAAGTGTTAACAATCTCAAATGGGAGACGCCTTAAGGCCTGCCAAGTATGGTGATTTTCTGTCCTCCAAGGGAAATAGTTGGGGTCAATACTATAAAAATTTATTTAAAAACACAAAAAGCCGGATTTAAATCATGGCAGAATATATTTTCATTAGAAAGAGAAGTTAGCCCAAATATTTAGGTACCCTCAAAGATAAGAGTTTCCATTGAGTGTGGATTAATAATAGGTTATTTATTTAAATCATAATTAAATGCTAAGGATTTTCTTATAAAAGAGAAATAGTTTAAATTTTAGTCTGTAGAGAAATTATTGCCTTTCCTGGAAAAGTTCTTTTCATAATCCCAAATGAAGCAATATTTATCAATGAACAGATAAACACCAGCTAGATCAGTGCTGTTGTTAATTTAACCAAAATGTAACCAGCCATATGTGAAGGTGAAAAACCAGTATTAGAAACCATTACAAAATACTTCCTTTATTCTGAATTATGACTGAGAAGCATATAGTTAGAATAATTTATACTGCATTAGAGGTAAAAATAAAAATTCTGGACATTCAAGGTTCCATAAAAGAGACAGATCCCCAAAGCTGTTTCAAATTATTAACAATTTTTTTTCTCTTTTATATTTTTCCCAACAAATGAAATTTATCAGCCAGACTTTGTGCAATGTAAGCGCTTACTTTATATTTCACATTCTTTTGGCTTGCTAAGCCTATAAATTTTCCAATACTATTGTCAGCTGTCTGGACTAATACAACATTGATAAAATTATATCTAACTGGACGAAAACTAGCGAAAATGTGTCCAGGACACTGAATAAGTAGTACTATTTGCAGAACACAAATCAAGCTATTCTTTATGCAATTAGAATTACAGAAAGAAGACACTGTGAAAATAATATTACCATGAAAAATGAAAAGTTGTGATTCCATTTCATCTATAAGTTTATTAGGCTATTAGAAAACAAAAAAAATCTCATGGTTGCTGCTACAGATAATCACAGACATTCCCATATAAAGATAACTGGAATGTCAACTTTACCACATATTATGCTTTAATGAATTTTAATTTTAATTAATTTTTAATGAATTTGGTACACTTAAAAATAATACTTAAAACAATTAATGATATAAATTTTTCTCTAAAAATGATTCTTTTAAAATTATTTATTTTATTCACTATTTCATGTATTTATGATATATTATGATGGGCTAAAATCCCATCTGAAGTTTGTTTATTCAAATCTATTGGAAAATATTTTAAACTACTTTGTGGCTTTTATTCAGATAAAGTAGAGTCAGGATAAACATGTTTTAAACATTTATAATGAGTTTCAAAAAAAAATTAAGTAAAATCATGACTCTGAGACTCCAACAAATTATCTAATGACTACAGTAAAATATTATTCATAATCTAACTTGCTAAAAACTAATAGCATTTTTGGAGCAGTATAACTTGAAAAACTTCCATTGATAAATTTCTTAATATAGTTGTTTTTTTCCAACATGCTCATCAACATTATTGACCTGTATAAGAGGAGAAATGAAAAATTCAATTTAAGTAATTAAACTGACAATCAATACATTCAATATTGAAACTTTTATCCTTACTACATATGGGGGTTATCAAGAATTTTCAAAATCCCTAAAATTGTTTTCTTCAGATATTCTGGCATATGTAAGTGATTAACTTTATTTTTTAAAAGTGACAACTTTAAAAACAGAGAGTACTAGTTTAAACATTACATTGTTGAATATAATAGTAAAAACACTTTTCTCCTATGCAGCCAACACAAATAGTAAAATGCATATAATTTTGCTAGTGATGGCTTCACTGATGTATACCAAGTATTATTACTCTTTGTTAATATTTGAATTGAGATTCTAAGGTTATATAAAAATTTTCATATCCATTTTTTAGATCCCATAAAATTTTGACAGAGTATATTCTGACACATTTTTGTGAATAAAGGATGGAGCTTATATTTACATAATCTTCATTAGTAGCATTATATGGCCTTTGTTTTTAACACGTGAACGTTTAGTAACCATGCAATTTCTAGCCTAAATAATTATAAGCATTTAGCTTAAAAATTACATATTAATTTTAATAATCACTTTACCAGCTTGAAAAAGCATGCAACTGCTAAGTAAAAAGGTTTGTTTTCATGTTGCATTCACCACAGTAGAAAATTTATAATTTATTGGTTATTAAAACAGAAATATTATACAACTGTTTAATTATGGATAAAGGATACAATGTAGTTTCATGCTCACTGCATTGAATCATCAAGTCATTATCTTCTCTCTGCTCTAAACAGACAGCCTACCTTTTTTGTCAGCATGGTATTTCATTTATTTCACAGAGAAACCCAGTTTCACAATAATTGACTTGTCAGAGGCTGTAATTTACGAGGCTGAGCTCTGTAAGATTTCTCTATATTGGCCTCAACCTGCACACAAGCAGGGTTGAATATTTACAATGCTGTTAACAGGTGCTGAGTTGTTTAATGATTCTAATAGCCAGAAGCGTACTGAGAAAGCCAGCGGGATCACAATTACAGGCTGTTTGAACACAACAATTACTAGTCCCCTGAGAGGTGTGAAAGTCAAAGGCAGTTTGATACTGACAGCATCTAGCACATGGGCTAGACAGGCTACTTCTATTAGCAGTCCGCTGGGAAAAAGTTTAAACAAACCTCTCCCTATCATAAAATTTTACAAAGTTGATTACATTTAAGGAATCAAAAAGTAAAACAAGCTTAAAAAAATTAACTTTAAAAGATCTTATCAAAAGATAAACAAGAATACCTCACATGAAACCTCGTTATCTTTTCCAACCTTAAAAAGAATGAAAGTTTACCAGTTGAAAAAGAGAGATTTTATTGTAATGTAAAACATAGATAAAGTCACACCAAACAGTCTGGATTTAATGTGAATAGTGGCAGTCATTTCCTGTTTGGTTTATGTAAACCTGGCCAGAGATCTTGCTGGGAAATTTTTCATCAGTATAGAAATGCTGCTGCTATAACTGTCAGTACTGAGAAGTCATTTGTTACAGCACCATGCTTTTTTATGTTCAGATTATGCAGCAGTAATAATGACACAAATAATGGAAGTGGTTACAGGGACAGCTGAAACTACCACAACATTTTTTTCCCCTAGAAATATTTAGAAGCTTTCTCAGGGGAAAACAGAGAGTAAAACTGAACATACAAATTGAATTCAGAACTCAATTTGAAATATATTATATTTCATGATGCACCAATACATGTGTTTATATATATTTAAACAAACTAATGTATACATATGTCTGTATCTACATATATATTTAACCTTATAAATATATATCTTTATATGTATTTACATATATTTGCATATATACACACACTTGCATATCAAAACATAAAAAATATACATAGACATACAGAGAACAACCCAGGAACTGAAATCTTTCTCAACATAAATTTTATTTTGGGTGGTGGTGTGGTGTGGACACTTTACAGTAATATGACTAAATGAAGAGGGTTGGAGAATTGGGTGATATTTATCTATATGTATTTCAGGAGTGGTGCTTGCTCTTTCAATTTTTAAATAAACTTCAGTTTCTCCTTGTCACACATACATGCATGCACACAAGTGTGTATACAAGCCCCTCCCACCCAAAGAAAAGTCAAATCTCAATTTATGGCACTGAATGACAGGAAGTATGAAGTATATATTAAAACTACACATAATACAAGCTCTTCATTTGAGACAATGATTTTAGCCTTCTTAAAACTTTTGCCAGATCTAAAAGTAAGTGGAAAAAGTGTACCAATTTCCTGTGCTTTTCTTTGCTCTGGCTTTGTGGATAGGGGCTTTTAACACAGACAACAATAAAAAGATATTAGGGCCAATTAGAAAGAAAACTGCAGAGCATGACTATAGCAGATAAGTAAAATATGCAAATTGTTAACTTTATTTGGGCCCTTTCTCTTGATTTGAAATGTTGCTTAAAAATTTTTTTAGTGATATTAAAAAAATAAATCTGAGAATTTCTACATTTCAACAGGGAAGTACAAATTATTTATAACATTTATGATTATAATTGGCCTTCTTAATGATATGATAGATACTGTCAGTCCTCTGATCAAAAACCAACAAAGGTTCTCATTCTACCCAGAATAGAAATCAAAGTTCTTACATGGGTGCTGAAGGCCTCATACGACTAGCAAGACCACTGACCACCCACCCACAATCCCTAACCTCATCTCCTACTACACTCCACACACTCCACTTATTTCACTTTAGCTATATATTCTTTTTGCTGCACCTTCATCACACCAGACATGTCTGCCTTAGAACCTCTCCTGTCCCCCTGGCCTGAAATGCTGTTCACTAGATATTTACGTGGTCAACCTTCTCACCTCTTTCAAATCTTTGTTCAAATGTCACCACTTATCCTATGTCTACTAAGTAAATCATATCTACTTTCCATTTCCAAAACAATATATTTAATTTCTGATCAAGAAAGTGAGATTTGAGCCAAATGTTTAGATATGATTAATTCAGTTTTAGGCATGCTGAATTTGAAATGATGGTAGGAAGTCCATGTGGCAACATTCAGAAGGTTGGTGGAGAAATGAGACTCTACTTGACGGAGAGCAGATGGAGTGAAATATTTTGGGTCCTCCACAGACAGGTGGTGTTTTAAATACAAAAAGGATCTTTAGAGAAGAATGATAAAGATAAATAATAGTCCTCTGCTCACCTGGGGTTCATGATAAGACGACGGAAAAAGTAAGTCCAGGTAATATAATCCATTGCGTCTTGCTTAGATGTTATTGTACCACCAGCAATCTCTGCATTTAAATGGTCAGACAGAACTCCTAATAAACTACAGAGTGAATAAGACATGGGAAACATACATGAAAATTAAATGAAAAACACTTGAACACATAGTCAAGACTCGAATTTGATGTTCCAAGATATAGGACAAATGTGTTTCCTGTAATTTATATACTTTGTATACAAGCTTGGCGAATGAATTGCTGGGTGCAAATAAACACAGGCTGATAGGAAGGGAGCTAGTAACTTTTACAAGAAGAAGATGAGAGCCAGCGTGAGAGTAGACAAAAGATGACACGCCTTGGAGAGCAGAATTTTCTTCTAGGGCATTGGAGTAAGTACGGAATAACACTGAGGCAGACGATAGAGGAGTTGGTAGGAAATGGGGGATAGTTACGTTGGTGCAAGGATATTCCCTTCACTAATTCAGTGAATATTAAGTTCAGTCATATGAGATAAAGGTACTAGGTGTTGTGGAATATAGCGATGATCAGATGCACTGAAATATTGGCACAACAAAGTGGTCATTTCAGTTTCTTATATAAAATACAAAAAAGGGAAGTACTGTCCAATAAAGGATAAAAACATGTAAATTATGATACATGGAACAATATGTAGTATTAAAAACAGCTTCCACAAGGATGTTTTTAAGGATATGAGGAAAAGGTCATAATAAACTGAATGAAAAAAAGTTGCTATACTCCTCTCCAGTCATCAGTGGCAGAGTGTAAATCTGTATAGTTAATCTGGAGGGCAATTTGGCAATATTATCTATGTGAACAATCACTATGACCCAGCAATTTCACTTTTTCATTATCACCTGTTAGGGAAACTTTCAAAATTTAGGATAGGGAAGCAAAACCCTTCACTGCAGCAATATATGTAAGAGAGAAAACTAGAAACTCTGAATGCCCATTAATAGAGAAGTTAATATATAACTCCTGTATATATATTTTATAGAAGATAAAATATTACATCAAATGTGCATATTTAAATTTTTAATCCATTTTTTACTGAAGTATACACAGAAAAAATTACATAAACTATATACATACAACTCAAGTAATACTCACAATGTGAACACATCTGTGTAACCAATGCCAAGATCAAGCATTCCCACTGCCTCAGAAGTCTTCTCTTTGTGTTTTTTAGTCACTCCTCTTGCTCAAAGAGTATTTTCACTTTTCTTTACCTTAATGTACTGGCTTCGGTCTCTAGCACAATGCTTAATTACTGGCAGTGGTGAAAGCAACATCCCTGTATAATTTTCTATCTCTAAGAGAAAGCATTTAATATTGAACCCTTGACCATGGTATCTGAGGTAGATTTTTAGTAGATACTCTATCAGATTAAGAACATTTCCCTATATATTTGTTGGCTAACAGTTCTTATTATGAATGGGTGTGGAATTTCATCAAACATTTTTTAAAATATCTGAGATAATCATATAATTTTTCTCATGTTTTTCCTGCTAATACAGTGAATTATATTCAGGTATTTTCAAGTAATAAGCCTTTGCACTTATATTGCAATTAGCTGTAATATGTTATCTTTCTATACATTACTAGATTTGATTTGAAGTTTTATATAGGATTTCTACATTTATATTCATGAGAGACACAGCTCTGTTACCTTCCCTTCTGGTAAATTTATCAGGTTTTGGTATTAAGGTTATTCTAATCTCAAAAGGTAAGTTGGCAGATATTCCTATCTTTTCTATTATTATAGAGTAGAAAAGAGTTCATGTTCAATTTCTTCCTTAAATGTTGTAAAGAATTCACTAGTGAAATGTTTGGATCAGAAAATTTCTTTGTGGAATGATTTAAATTTCAGATATAATTGCTTTGATAGATAGACTATTTAAATTTTCTATTTCTTTTTGTCAGTTTTAGTAAGGTTTTTTAAAAAGAATTTCACCATTTGATATAAAATTTTAAAATCTGCATAAATTTTTTCAAATATTTTATTATTTGAAATTTTTTCATATCTTTTGATTCCTGATATTGTGTTGTTCCTTCTCTCTTTCTTCTTGACCAGACTAAAGGTTTATCAATATTATCGATAACTTTCAGCTTTGTTGGTATTTTTTTCTAACGTATATTTGGTTTTAATTCATTAATTCTTTCTTATGTTTCTATCTTCTCCTTTGAGTTCAATTTGCTAATTTTTTTTCAAATTCTTGAGATGGATATTCAGATAATTCATTTTCCCTCTTTCTTTTAAAATATATATTTATGGTCATAAATTTTCTCTTAGCACAGGATAAGCTATCTCCCACATATTAAATATTTTTATATTTTCCAAATTAAGAAAGTGAACATTAGTAGAAATTCTAACACAGTAAAAAAATCTCAATAACTGTTTACAATATAAATGAGAAATGTGTTTTATCCTTTGCATTTAGAATATGGTAAATGAAGTTCAGTATATTAAGAAGACAGTGATAAAAAGTAGCAAGTGATATATGTTAAGAATGAAAATGTACAAATCTGACAGAGAAAAGATTATTTTTTGCTGAGAAATGAGCAAAGACTTTGTCAAAGTTGTTCAGTCGCTCAGTTATATCTGACTCTGTGATCCCATGGACTGCAACACACCAGACTTTCCTGTCCTTCACCATCTCCCAGAGCTTGATCAAACTAATGTCCATTGAGTCGGTGATGCCGTCCAACCATGTGTCATCCTCTTCTCCTCCTGCCTTCAATCTTTCCCAGCATCAGGGTCTTTGGCAATGAGTCGGCTGTTCTCATCATGCGGTGAAAGTACTGGAGCTTCAGCATCAGTCCCTTCAATGAATATTCAGGACTGTTTTCCTTTAGGATTAACTGGTTTGATCTTCTTGCAGTCCAAGTGACTCCCAAGACTCTTCTCCAATGCCACAGTTCAAAAGCATTAATTTTTTGGCCCTCAGCCTTCTTTATGGCCCAACTCTCACATCCATACATGACTACTGGAAAAACTATAGCTTTGACTAGATGGACCTTTGTCAGCAAAGTAATGTCTCTGCTTTTAATATGTAATCTAGGTTCGTCATAGCTTTTCTTCCAAGGACACAAGCGTCTTTTAATTTCATGGCTGCAGTCACCATCTGCAGTGATTTTAGAGCCCAAGAAAATAAAGTCTGTCACTGTTTTCATTGTTTCCCCATCTATTTGCCATGAAGTGATGGGACTGGATGCAATGATCTTAATTTTTGAATGCTGAGTTTTAAGCCAGATTTTCCACTCACCTCTTTCACTTTCATCAAGAGGCTCTTTAGTTCCTCTGCTTTCTGCCATCATTAAGATCTTTTTTGTATAGTTCTTCTGTATATTCTTGCCACCTCTTCTCAATATCTTCTGTTTCTGTTAGGTCCACACGGTTTCTGTCCTTTATTGTGCCCATCTTTGCATGAAATGTTCCCTTGGTATCTCTAATTTTCCTGAGCAATCTCTAGTCTTTCCCATTCTATTGTTTCCCTCTATTTCTTTGCATTGTCCATTTTGTCAAAGGGATGATAGCAAATAAGTGGTGGAGACCTCAGATATGAACCTAAGTGTTCTGGCTCCAGAGTCAACATGACTGAACAAAGTACTTCACTGCTTCTTTTAAACAGCTTTGTTTTTTAGTGAAAATTATAATTTAATGTCGTTCTATTGTGATAAATGTATTGTTTCACTTCAAATAATTCTTCTGAACTACAAGTTTTACTGATTTTTACCTAGTAAAATGTAAGCACAGTAACATCAACCTGCTAAGACATAATCCATTTAAATTAATTCACAGCAAAATTTACCTTGATTCTACTGGGAAAGGTTCATAAAGAAACTTTTTGTAAAAGTCTTTCTTTATGTCATGAACCAGAATTACAGCTTTGCCTTGGTCATCAAACTGAGGCCTCCCAGCACGCCCCATCATCTGGAGCACATCTATAAAAAAGAGGACAAGAGGTGTTTTGTAATGTGGCATGCAGCACAGAAAATATTGATGGATTATGGCATGCTTCTACAATACCAGAAAATAAGAGAGAGAGTATTTTAAGACAAGGGATGCTATCTCTTATGCCTACTACAGAGTTCTCTAATAATTTAATAGCCAATTCACTAAGGCAGAAAACTGAGTCCTCAGAAGAGTCTGGCAATGTATGTAGAAGTAAGAAAGATCAAAGGTTCCTTTAGTTAAATGTTTAAAAAATGATATTTAAGAGTTATAACTACTATAATCCAATAAGAAAAAAATAAAACGCATAGAAAAACCTCTTTAGCAGGGTAATTTGATTATTTTTACCTATGATAAGGGATCCATTTAGGCCTCATCCTTAACTCACCCATTGCATAAAATTTTTCTTTTATACTGCAAGAGTCTCTGACATAAATTATCACTAAGAAATGATATAGGTCTTTTATGCATTAACTGAGTTAAAATATTCATTTGGTATATTACCCTGTTCAAAACTCACTAAAAATATTGTATCAGGTTTTAAAATACATTAATTGACTTGTACGAATTACAGCAACAAGTGCTTTGGTTCTAGAAATCCTATGGAAACAATCATGTCTATTGAAGAAGATTTAAAATTAAACATAATATTTAATTATAATTTATGGGGGTTCCCTGGTAGCTCAGACGATAAAGAATCTACCTGCAATGCAGGAGACCCTGGTTTGATCCCTGGGTCAGGAAGACCCCCAGAGAAGGGAATAGCTATCCACTCCAGCATTCTTGCCTGGAGAATTCCAGGGATGGAAGAGCTTGGTGGGCTATAGTCCATGGGGTAGCAAAGAGTTGGACAGGACTGAACAACACACACACACTGAAAGTCACTAATAGCTACTAATCGGTACTAATCTCTTTTTAATTAAAAAAAATTACTTGTGCTTTTGACATTCATTAACAAATTAGATAAGTAAAAGTAAAAATGGCTCAACATTTTGAGTTATATTTTTACTGGGAACAAAAATTTACAATTTGCTCATCATATGTGACCAATTCTCTAAACTTTAATTCATTAAAATTCAAATTATTAAGACTAAAACAGAAGTCTAATGTATTTGTAAATTTAAAAATATTACCTGTAATAGGAAAATCCACATATCGTCGTGTTTTTCCATCATAATATTCTGTTCCCTTAATAATTACTAAATGAGCTGGAAAGTTTACACCCCAGGCTAATGTACTTGTAGCAATAAGAACCTAAAAAATAAAAGATAATATCTTACTTCTAACTAAAATAGAACTTTCAAGTCACTTTTTTTTTTTTCAAGTCACTTTTAAATGTCTGTTCATGGGAAAAAAAAAATACCTGAATTTTACAATTTACAAATAGTTCCTCTACTGTTTTTCGGTCCCTTTCATGCAACCCAGCATGATGCATTCCTATTCCAAAAGCAAGTGTCAGCTTCAGGTTGGAATCTCTTATTGTTCCAATGATATTCTCCATCTGCAAATAAAAACACAATTACAAGTTGTAGGTGCACGAGCTTTACATTTTTCATAAGGCTATATTTGGTTAATTTTGTTTTTTAATTCTTATGGGCATAAAAATCTAGGCCGCATCTGCAGTAATGATTAAAGTTAAATTAGCTGAAAAGAATATCTGCTTAGTGAGAATGTATAGCCTACATTAATTAAAATTTAAATGCTATCAATCCTATTTTTATGTATCAAGGAAAAAAAATCTGTACTCATTACCCCTTAATGAGTCACAACTATTAAAAGGGATGCAATATTGCCTAAAGATGTTTCAGTGTCTGTTTGTCTTGTTACAGAAAAGACTTCTATTTTTTGGCTCAGTAATAAAAATTTTGGAAGGACAAAAAATTAATGGAAAAATCAGTTATAGTCTTACCAAAGAGTAAGCATTCAAATTTAGACTTTCTCATTGAACTTAGTGACCTGGTGGCAAGTTACATACCCTCTCTATGCCTCAGCTTCTTCATTTAAAAAACCAACCTGGTATATACTTTTACTTATTTCTCATGTTTTTGATCAACAGTTCAATTAAATACTTTTCATTTTTTCATTTCATTTTAAAAAATGTTTCATTTTTAATAAATTATCATAAACTTTCACCCAGTTTTATATATAATACTAAATTTACAGTTTATTATATATTAATTAATTATTTTTACTTTATGGACTAAAAATTTAAATTGGCCTTATGTTTTCTTGCTTAGAAAACTGCCTCATCTTGAGATCAAATACATACGTACCCACTATTTCTTTAACTTCTGGTATAGTTTTATTTTTACATTTAAATATTAACTTGTAATTTATTTTGTAATAGAAAGTATGGTAGAAATCTACGTTTATTTTTTCTAAACAGTCCATCAAGTATTCTAGCAATATTAAGTAATTCTTATTTATTTATTTGGTTAAGTAACTCTTTATCTTATTTATTTTAAATGCTAATTTGATTGTATTCAGAATTCTCATACATTCCATGTTTTGCATTGTAAAACAGATTGCATTTCCAGCCTCAGTTTAGGTCACTGAATTTTATATGTACAAATAGCTTCTGAAACTCATATTTTATAAATACTCTCAGAATATAGTGATAGAAATCACTTTCCATTTTCTACGTGGAAAATACTTAATGCAACACAGATTTTATGCAAAGGGAACAAATCCTTTTTTTTTTTTTTTACAAAACTCACTAGTTTTTCTTTTTGGGAAAAAGTTGTTTTATACCAATTCTCCAAAAAACAACAACAAAAAAAGAAAGATGAAGTTTCACTTTATAATAATTATCAATGTATAAGAAGTAGTGCATAGACTAGGTAACATTTTATTAACATATACATCAGAAATGTCATTTATCCACTTTTCTGAATTGAATGCAATGTATAAACAATTCGTTCTGTTTCACAGTCACAGTGTAGTCACCTGGTATTCTTGTGTTATTTTCTTTATAAACTGTTTGCAAGAATATGGAAATGTATTAGCATAAATACTGACTACAAATGTATGCTATAAAGAAAGGTGCTGTCCTGTCTCACAAATTATGTTAGCCATTCTCAAGTGACAGCCTATTATCCTTTTTTTGTTCAATAGTTCACTGCATAAAATAGCTTCAATTTATGCTATCAAGAATTAACTCGCTGATATTCGAGCTCTGATAATTAGTTTGGGGATTTTTCAGTTTTACATCTTAAATATCACTGTGTATTTATAACTTGTATAATTTGCAGTGTTCCATGGCAATGCCAATCATATCGAAAAAATAACATACAATTTACCACAGGAAAGAGGAAGAGTCCTATGGCAGGAGGGTTGACGAGGCAATAATATCTTGTCCTACATCAGGGAAGCCTAGCTGCTTCTCATTCCTCTGCCCCCATTTTCACATAAATCAATGCATTAAAAAGAACCATTTGCCTATCTGAACTGGTAAAGACCTAAAATCCTCATGAGGACAATCACAAAAAACAACTTCATTTATTTCATGGTTACTATGGATGAATTCTGAGCTATCTGTACATTATAAAAAAGCAAAATTTATAGTAATGTTACTCAACCAATAAGCATAAAATATTACTAGGAGAGCCTGTTTAAATTTGAAAATATAATTTTTGACTAGATTATATGCATCTTTATTGCTACACTTAATTTCACCTTGATCAAAACCACAATGAACAAAATTTTTTAGGAGTTTAAATATGATAATATGTATAATTTGTTGAGTACTTACTAAGTATCAGGCATTGTGCTTATGACTTTACAAAAATGGTAACACTTAATTCTTTATATAAAGTAATATAGCTCTAAAGTAATACTCAATTCATTTGTACAACACATTATACTTCAAATTAAAAGACTGGGTGATCTTGAATACTATATAGTAGTTTCTCTTAATTCTGGTTCCATGAGAGAATTGAGCCTCACAAAAAAATATCTGAATTACCATTGTCTTAAATTTTTCAAGGACAGTTAGTACCATTTAGATGCTTAGGAGAAAGTTCATTTATTACATTCACTGGATGTCATAGGACATTAAGGCCTAATTCGTGTCAGAAAGGCTGCTATAGAATTTTAAAAAGAATAATCATAATGAAAACTCCTTGCTAGAGGAAGTTTTAATGCCACAGTTCACTTCTGTTCAAGTAACAATTGCTGTAAGGCACAGGTATCTTTCCAATAAACAGTCTCTGAAATATGTCTGACTATATGTTAGTGAAACCAAAATTTTTTTTTCACTATTAAAAATAAAAGGAAAACAGATCTGTGCTCCTCTAAGTAGTGCTCTTTTTTTTAGGGTGGTGGGGGAGGAGGCACATATGTAAACTGTTGAACCAATTACTTTAACTTAATAGAAATTTTTTTTTATATTTTAAATTTATTATACTCAAAAAGCTTTTGTAGAAAGATAGGATTCCATTTAAGTAGATACATTACCCTGTGCCTGAAATACATTCCAGTCAGAATATAATTCAGTGAGTTGATGACAATGCTGGCTCCAAAAGAAAGGAGGAGACCAGATTGGACAAGAATGAGCTAACAGATTGTGCAGCCCAGTTCTGTCCCTTTGAGTGTGATATATTGTTTCAAGATGCTAAAAACCCATACTTTCTCAAAGCATATCTGTTGTGCTGGTTTTCCCATTTTCACAGAATCCTCATTATCAGAACTCTGTACTCTTTTCAAAGCACGTCAGACTCAGACCATATGCCACTGAATAATGCTTATCAATTGTATAAAACACTCAATAAAAGATGCACCGCACAGAAGAGTAATGAAAGTTACAAACACTTTCTTTTAAAAAAAATAATTAAATACATCACATCTGGCACAGATGTTAAATGAAGTTAAAACATTTCCTCATAATTACTATTATTCTTAAAATACACTTCTTTATGATACATCCTACAGACTAAAGGGGAAAAACAAAAATAAAAGAAACACTTTAGAACATTCTTTTGATCTACTAATATGAAAAAAATTTAAAAATAAAATTAATTAAAGGTAGTAAGTTTTCAAACTTTACTGATACACCTCAGAACATATTCTCCTGTGCCTTATCTGAGACCCAAAACAACCACACCTCAAAGTAATTTACCATACTGTTAATATACAAATGTATTTATAAATGATTAAATATATAATTAATTATATGAGAAGTAAATATGTAAATGAAATCTAAACAATAAGATACAAATCTTTGCTATATCTGCTAAATAAACACAATATTATTTTCAATGTTTGCTTTTCATTTAGTCTGATTATTAATAATAGCAGTATCAAAACTGGGCTATAGGGTGAGATATTTTAATTCTTCTTTATTACCGTTTCCAACTTAATTCACTATGCTATTGGTCGGAAATCCCAGTATAAGCGCTTCACATGGTGGCTGAGTGCCTGTAAAGAATCTGCCTGCGATGCAGGAGACCTGGGTTCGATCCCTGGGCTGGAAAGATCCCCCGGAGAAGGGAATGGCAACCCATTCCAGTATTCTGGCCTGGAGAATTCCATGGACAGAGGAGCCTGGTGGGCTACAGTCCATGGAGTTGCAAAGAGACTCAGACATGACTGAGGGACTAACACTTTCACCCTGTTAATTTCTGAACATATATTTTACGCTCATTTCAATTTTTGGTGAGTGCAAATTTCAAAACATTCTTGGAGAGCATTTTCATAGAAATTCATTTTCATAAAATGCAGAGAGGGACTTTCCTGGTGGTCCAGTGGTTAACAATCTGTCTTGCAATGTAGGGTATATGGATTTGATTCCTGAGATCCCACAGGCTGCAGAGCAACTGAGCCTGCAGGCTGCAATGACTGAGCCTGTTTGTCACAACTAGAGAGTCCGTGCGCTGTGACAAAAGATCCTGCGCGACACAGCAAAGGTCTCACATGCTGCCACTAAGGCCCGAGGCAGCCAAATAAGTCAGCAAATAAATAAATGTTAAAAGATAACCAAAATACAGAGAAAGCTGATAAAAGGGACATTACAGCATTATAATATAAAGCAGCATACTTTTAAGCAAACAAATACTCTATTAATATGAATTAAATCTGTGAAGGATCACAAATAAAAGATTATGAATATATGATCAAATTTTACCACAGAGCTTTCAGCAAAAGAATATCTGTTTAAAAAAGTGCTATTCAATGTAATGACATTTACTGAACATTTAACTCTGTTCTAGGTCTGTCCTGAGCACATTGAATATACTAATACATTTAATCCTTACAAGAATCCTGTTGGGATAGGATTACTATCATCCTTTCATAGATCGAAGGATGAGCTCCGAAGTGAAACACCTGGCCAAGGTCACTAGCTTGCAGCGGGCAGTCAGTCCCAAACCTAGGAAGCCAGGATCTCGTCCATGCTCTCAACCACAATGCCACCCTCTAACCACCACACGAATGAGGGGTGTTTCAAGTACCTACTTGAAGTAATGACATCATCCACTTGGCTGAGGGCTAGACCTCGTTGTTTTAAACAGTATGAAAAAAATAGGTGAGATGTGAAATCATGAGTAATGACCCAGACTCACGCAGCTGGGAAACTCTATACAGATGATTTGCAAATTTCTTTTATACTGTTGATTTCTTCTCCTATGCTCAAAATGAAGAATACTTACAATTACCTTCTTCTCTAAACTATCACCTCTCATTATTGAAAATGGCACAGTTCTTTTTGGTTGCTTGCATCTGATATTTTAGCTACCATCCCTATCAAAAGACACACCACCCAACTTTGACTTTTCCATTTTCTCTAGACAGCATGTTGTCCATGATTCCATAACTATGCAGGGCAATAAAAAAACACAACTCTGAGATAGCCATTCTGATCTGTAGCTCCTATGCTCTGCTCCCATGCTTTGTGCTATTGGGCAAGTCACTTAATTCTTTTAAGTTTTCAGTTCCTGCATCTGTAAAACTGGGATAACAGGAGCAATCCTCCCAGAATTCATGATTAAATGGGATAAGGTAAGCCTTTAGGGAACGATTAAAGCGCTTGATAAATATATCAGTTATTACTAAGCATAACAAGAGCTTTACCTCTTTAGTCAATAGGACATATATGATATCAACTAAGACAAAACAAAAAAGAACAGTCTCCTATCTTGAAGCTGCTCTTAATTACACAAACATTCCATGAGGCCCAACTCAGTTCAAATGTCCAATGCTCAGCAAATCTATAGATAATGTCTGTTTTGATACTTAACATTCTTAGCCTAATAGTCTTCCGTACTAGATGGTCCTTAACCCACTCCAGTACTCTTGTGTGGAAAATTCCATGGACTGAGGAGCCTGATAGGCTACAGTCCATGGGGTCGCAAAGAGTCAGACATGACCGAGCGACTTCACTTTAAGAGGTCTGAAGCTTGATCAAAATAGAAAGCATGTGGGATGGGACTTTTGTATCATGAACTAAACCTATTTTAATTTGATAAAACAGATCCTTTAAGTTGAAAATATGGTTACCCTCATTACAGTCAACTTAATTTCTGATTTTCAAAAATCTCAACATCCATCTTCAAAGCCTGGTGCTAAATTCTTACCTGTAGGAAGAGGTCAGTATGTGTATGTTGAATGAAAAAGCAAATGAATCAAAGAAAGCTACAGTAAAATGTCAGTAGTAGGAACTCCACCAAACCTGAACTTGTGATGATTTTGTATAAACCTAGAGTTCATCTATGAAGGCTTTACTTGTACTGTAGTTGGGTGAGTTACGTTTAGCTTAAAAAGAGAAAAATTTTCAAGCATCAAAAAATTCCTTCAGCATGTGGTGTGCAGGCGTGCTCAAGTTGCTCAGCTGTGTCCGACTCTTTTGCAACCCCATGAACTGTAGCCTTCCATGGAATTCCTCTGTTCATGGAATTTTCCAGGTGAGAATGCTGGAGTGGGTTGTCTTTTTCTCCTCCAAGGGATCTTCCCACCCAGGGATCCAACCAGCATCTCCTGCATTGCTAAGAGGATTCTTTACCACTGAGCCACCTGGGAACCCCCACTAGGCATGTGGAAATAACATCAGTTCTATTTTTCATGAATGTGCTCCTACTGTGCACCTATGCAGTTTTCATGAATTCACTTTGAAGCATTGTATAAAATTATAATTAGCACATTTCCTTAATAATGTTCAATGTCATGTCAATGTCATACAGCCGATTAATTTGAATTAAGAAATTCACAGTATTGTTTAACAATACTATATTCCAAGGAATTTTTATCTTCCATACTCTGATTTTCATGTTCCCACATCTAGATTCCTTTCATATAGTCAGAAAGCTACTCCCTTTCCCGCTTCAGATTATTTCCCCGAATCTACCTTCTGGTGGTACCGTAGATCTTAGAATACAACTCAAACATTGTGGCGCAGGACCTTTAGGGCAAAAAATATTGTAGAATTATGTTTAATTCATTCCACTTGTAAGGATGTAAGGACTGAAAAAAAAAAAAAAAAAGGTAGTTCTCTTTGATGTGCTTTTCTTTTAGCTACCTGGACCTTATTTAACAGTGGGGAGGAAGAAAGGGTTAGCTATGCTGCTAACCGGATAGATAAGCAGAGGAGATGAGGAGGAGAATGTGAGACAGATTGAAGAATACAGTCTAATCTTCAGCCAGGGTTCTGTTTTCCCATTCCAGATATGCATCTCATCCAAAGTGTGAGTGATGAAATAAGTGCAGTATTCTGAGCTTTCAATCAGGAAACCCACTCAGAAGAAAGGGTGTTCCCTCTGCTCTTTTATCATGCAGAGCAGGCTGGCAACTATCCAGATCTCAGCACCATTCACCCTGCACGCTGAACTAGACTGCAGAATATTTGGCAGAATCCAACAGACCATACTTGTTAGGTACTAAACTATAACATTAATTAAATTACATAGAAAAGCTTCTAGAAGGAGCTGTATATGCTATTTGCTTCCATTTCCTTCCCCGCCCACCCATTTACTCAGCTCATACCAAACTGGCTTATGTTCACAACATGTCACTGGCCGTACTTGCC
Source organism: Capra hircus (assembly GCF_001704415.2). Taxonomy (NCBI): domain Eukaryota; kingdom Metazoa; phylum Chordata; class Mammalia; order Artiodactyla; family Bovidae; genus Capra; species Capra hircus. The sequence continues at coordinate 36,599,006 of NC_030816.1, read as the reverse complement.
AAGTTTGTTCAGGATGTCCAAGTGCTAAATCCCATGAGTGTTTCTCTGTTCTTATCTCACTCAACTCCCATTGACATCTGATGGAGTCAAGCACTCCCTCCTTCATGAACCCCTCTTGCCTACAGAGTTCAGGATGCTATCTTTTCGCACTGGCACCACTACCTCTGGGTCCTTTGCCAGCTCCTCATTTTCTACCTGAGCGCACAATGACAGTCCCGCAGGCCTGCCTTCTAAGCTCCACACTCTCTGAGGGTCTCAGTTGCTCACTTGGGTTCAAAGGCTGCTTCTTTGCAGACGCTCCCAAGTTCATGTGTTCGTCTCACTCACTCTGTGAGTTTTACACACGTACTATATTTAACTCCTTGAAAGTCGTGCTGTGCTGAGTTTAGTTGTGTCCAACTCTGTGCAGCCCCATGGACTGCAGCCTGTCAGGCTCCTCTGTCCATGGGAATCCTCCAGGCAAGGATACTGGAGTGGGTTGCCATGCCCTCCTCCAGGCTTGAAAGTCTTAGAGATATAATATGTCAAAAACATAACCTTCCCCCCTTTTCTTTCCTTTTGTTTTTAAAGCTCAAATCTGTTTTCTGTCTTTCTCTTTCCATCCTAAATCTGTCTCCGCCGCCTTCTCTTACAGTCTCAGCTCTACCCATTTCAATACAAGACACTATTATTTACTCAGACATTTAGAGTTAATAACTGGGGCACCATTCTTGATTCTCTTCATTTTTTCAATCACCATTTCTCATCTATTAGACAGTCCTACTGAATCTAAAACCAAATACATCTTTTAATTCCTATTGTTACCACTCTTAGGTGGCCTCGAGGTCACCACCATCATTAATTCCATCCATACTTCCACTTCAAACTATCCTCCACCAAGCAGCAAAGTGAAGTAAAAGTGAAAGTCACTCAGTTGTGTCTGACTCTGTGACGCCATGGACTATACATTCCATGGAATTCTCCAGGCCAAAATACTAGAGTGGGTAGCCGTTCTTCTCCAGGGGATCTTCCCAACTCAGGGATCGAACCCAGGTCTCCCAGGGGATCTTCCCAACTCAGGGATCAAACCCAGGTCTCCCACATTACAGGCAGGTTCTTTACCAGCTAAGCCACCAAGGAAGCCCAAGAGTACTGACGTGGGTGGCCTATCCCTTCTCCAGTGGATCTTCAAGACCCAGGATTCGAATTGAGGTCTCCTGCATTGCAGGAGGATTCTTTACTAGCATACTTCCACTTCAAACTATTTTCCACTAAGGAGCAAAAGTGATTTTAAAACATTTAGCGTAAATCCCTTCAAAGCCCAGGGACACCCTCTCCCTTAGAGTCAGCTTACTTTGCTTCCTCACTTCCTTCAGTTCTTCTCTGTTCAAAAGTACCTTCATCAGGGAGGGCTCCTCAACTTGCATTACTCTACATTTCACTACTATCCCTGGCACACCCTATACTCTTTACTTTGATTATTTTTTCTCCCCACATCAATGATCACAATCTGACACTTGTTTATTAGCCATCTTTCCCACCAGAGTGTTAATCCCACAGGACAGGAACTTTAGATGGGGAAACAGTGGAAACAGTGTCAGACTTTATTTTTTGGGGCTCCAAAATCACTGCAGATGGTGACTGCAGCCATGAAATTAAAAGATGCTTACTCCTTGGAAGAAAAGTTATGATCAACCTAGATAGCATATTCAAAAGCAGAGACATTACTTTGCCAACAAAGGTCCGTCTAGTCAAGGCTATGGTTTTTCCAGCGGTTATGTATGGATGTGAGAGTTGGACTGTGAAGAAAGCTGAGTGCCAAAGAATTGATGCTTTTGAACTGTGGTGTTGGAGAAGACTCTTGAGAGTCCCTTGGACTGTAAGGAGATCCAACCAGTCCATTCTAAAGGAGATCAGTCCTGGATGTTCTTTGGAAGGAATGATGCTAAGCTGAAACTCCAGTACTTTGGCCACCTCACGAGAAGAGTTGACTCATTGGAAAAGACTCTGATGCTGGGAGGGATTGGGGGCAGGAGGAGAAGTGGACGACAGAGGATGAGATGGCTGGATGGCATCACCAACTCGATGGATGTGAGTTTGAGTGAGCTCCGGGACTTTGTGATGGACAGGGAGGCCTGGCGTGCTGCAGTTCATGGGGTCGCAAAGAGTCGGACACGACTGAGCGACTGAACTGAACCGAACTGACATAAGAAGGAGCTCAATAAGTGTTGGTTTAATACATGAATACATGAGTGTCTTCTCACAGTACTGAGAATAAAAATCCAAACTCCTTAACCATGGGTCAGTGGCCTTGCATGAGCTGGCTCTGGCTTGTCTCTCAAACATAACTTTACCACTCTCCTCCTTATTCTGCTCCAGCTGAATCTGAACTTCCCTCAGTTCCTTTAACATGCTGTTCCTTCACCTGCAAGGCTATTATCATCTCTCTTGGCATATCCAGCTTGTTCTCAGGCTTTGGTGCTCAGCTTAAATGCCATCTCCTTAGAGAACTCTTCTCTGACCATTCTACTTAATGAAGAACCTCCCATTCCTCTATTCTATTTCATTTCTTATTGCCTTCTTCTATAGCAATTTTGATAATTGATAACAACTATTTATTTAATCATGTATATATTTTTATCTTCTATTTTCTTCACTTAAGCTTTTTGAGATTTGGGATCAATAAGGCTAACTCATGTGCCTGGTAAGTTGTAGACAATCAATAAATAGACGTTAAATAAATGAATATTTCACTAATTCTGTTAAGAGCTACCTACTGATTTAAGTGAGAGGATTATTTAATGGATATTTTTGAGAGGGGAGAGAAAGAATTCCTAATTATGTAATGTCAGGTAAACTGGCAACTGAAGCTGCTGATCATGAACTGGATGTTGTCTGAATCATACGGCTGTGTAAGCACTCATCATTAGTAGAAATAAAAGGACCCAATGGAAAAATATTACAAAATGTGATCTATGAACCGTCCATGTGTGTGCCTATTCCTGCCATACCGTCTCTACTTCAGTCCACCCACATAGGCCCCGTGGGGTACTTTTTATGTGAAATTGACTGAGGGAAGAAAAATTTCAAATGGCTTTGCCAAAGAATGCTCAAACTACCACACAATTGTACTCATCTCACACGCTAGTAAAGTAATGCTCAAAATTCCCCAAGCTAGGCTTCAGCAATACGTGAACCATGAACTTCCTGATGTTCAAGCTGGTTTTAGAAAAGGCACAGGAACCAGAGATCAAATTGCCAACATCCTCTGGATCATGGAAAAAGCAAGAGACTTCCAGAAAAACATCTATTTCTGCTTTATTGACTATGCCAAAGCCTTTGACTGTGTGGATCACAATAAACTGTAGAAAATTCTGAAAGAGATGGGAATACCATACCACCTTACCTGCCTCTTGAGAAATCTGTATGCAGGTCAGGAAGCAACAGTTAGAACTGCACATGGAACAACAGACTGGTTCCAAATCGGAAAAGGAGTACGTCAAAGCTGGATATTGTCACCCTGCTTATTTAACTTATATGCAGAATACATCATGCAGAATGCCAGACAGGATGAAGGACAAGCTGGAATCTAAATTACAGGGAGAAATATCAATAATCTCAGATATGCAGATGACACCACCCTTATGGCAGAAAGTGAAGAGGAACTCAAAAGCCTCTTGATGAAAGTGAAAGAGGAGAGTGAAAAAGTTGGCTTAAAGCTCAACATTCAGAAAACGAAGATCATGGCATCCGATCCCATCACTCCATGGGAAACAGATGGAGAAACAGTGGAAACAGTGTCAGACTTTATTTTTTTGGGCTCCAAAATCACTGCAGATGGTGACTGCAGCCATGGAATTAAAAGACGCTTACTCCTTGGAAGAAAAGTTATGACCAACCTAGATAGCATATTCAAAAGCAGAGACATTACTTTGTCGACTAAGGTCGGTCTAGTCAAGGCTATGGTTTTTCCTGTGGTCATGTATGGATGTGAGAGTTGGACTGTGAAGAAGGCTGAGCGCTGAAGAATTGATGCTTTTGAACTGTGGTGTTGGAGAAGACTCTTGAGAGTCCCTTGGACTGCAAGGAGATCCAACCAGTCCATTCTAAAGGAGATCAGCCCTGGGATTTCTTTGGAAGGAATGATGCTAAAGCTGAAACTCCAGTACTTTGGCCACCTCATGCGAAGAGTTGACTCATTGGAAAAGACTTTGATGCTCGGAGGGATTGGGGGCAGGAGAAGAAGGGGACGACAGAGGATGAGATGGCTGGATGGCATCATGGACTCGATGGACATGAGTCTGAGTGAACTCCGGGAGTTTGTGATGGACAGGGAGGCCTGGCGTGCTGCAATTCATGGGGTCGCAAAGAGTCGGACACGACTGAGTGAATGAAATGAACTGAACTGAACTGAACTTGAACAAGATGGTAGCACTATAGGAAGTACATTGACGTGGAATTATGGTCACTTCATGGATGACCCTAAAGAAAGAAGTAAAAGTGACTGTAATGTATTTCCCTGTCACTTTACTGTAAAATAGAGACGAAGCGAACTGATGATCCACTCTTTACTCTGTAGTTACTGATTAGCCAACTGGCCAGGAGCTTGGCAAGAGTGCTACCAGAGAACAAGTGGCAAGAAAGCAGAAGTTTTATGTGGATGAACTTTTAAAATGGTCCAAGAATAAACAGTTACCTATATCCCATGAAGATGTTTACCAAAAAGTTAACAGCAGTGTGGCATCTGAGGGCACCCAACAGCCCCTCTCCCAGGCCCTAGGTCTTGTGCAATGGTTCATGTACTAAGTGGCTCCATCCTGGGAGAGATGAGCTCTGCCTGAGCTAAACACAGGCTTCCATCTCCTTGGGCGGACAGACCCACTGCAGCTGCTGCTCAGCACCTAATATGTGAGTGACGCAAAAAAGCCTGGGCCCAAGTAAGTACTTTCCCCATGGGAACAGACAGCTACCTGAAATTATACTGGACCCTTTCGAGCACAGAGGGGACATCTACTTGAGATGGTGTCTAGAATGGACACTATAGATTTTGATTCTCCTATGTTGCCCATCATGTCCTGTCAGTGCCTTGAATGGCAGGATAACTGAATGCGGCTTCAGTTAGGATAGAATAACTGAATGCCTTGTACATTATCATGATCTCCTGTATGATAATGCTCCTGACTGGGGAACTCATGTGATAGAGAAAGATAAGACAAAGGCTGCCAGGAGATCCCCTGTTCTTACTATGTCTCTCATTACCCACAAAGAGCTGGCTTTATAGATTAATGACTCAGAGTGGCGGCTGAGAGACATTACTCTCGGAGAGGCTGGTGTGCTATTTTGTAGGATGAGGTGTATACTCTGAACTAAGTAATCATTAAATGACACTACTTCTCTCACTGCCAGAATACACAGTTTCAGGAACCAAACAGTTAAAGTGTGCTGATGTCATTTGCAAACAGAGCTGATAAACAACCTGGGAATTTTTTGTTTCCTTTCCCTATACCTCTAGCTATTCTCAATTACAGACTTAATGTCCAAGGGATGTAACAATTTATGTGGAAGCTGAAAGAGCCATAGGGCCATGTGAGGCCCTTATGCCACAGGGTGAGCAAGCAAAATGTGGTCGTGGTATAGTCTAGGTAACTGACCCTGATGAAAACATGGGCCTATTGCTATACCACAAGGGGAGGGCAAATTCTGAATGGACTTCACAGAAATCTTCTCACATTTGGAAAATAAATCAAAGCTTTTTTTAAAAATCCTTTATATTAAACATATATGAACAGCCAACTTTCAATGTCTCAAGAATGTGGGTTTTGGTAACTCCATGGTACAGAGAATCTTAATTAGCTTAGGGGCTGGCTGAAGAAGAAGTGTATAGGTGATGGGTAGTAGAGAAAATAAATCACAGATTTCTCTCTGATCAGTTGCATATGGTGGCCTCTACCCTTGCTGCCTCATGTATGCACTGACAGGTTTTAACTAACAATATGTCACATGTTTAACTAATCTCATATCTCTGTCCCCATCCCTCACTGTTAAATATAGCATGAGTTGACTGTGGGTAACTTCATACACTGAGCAGAGAACATTTAGAGAGACTTGCCAAAGAACCAGAGGGTGACTGGATAACCAAGAGATCTAGGATTAATGGAGCTAATGATAAAATTTTCAGTTGCCTCCCTTGGGGAGGCATGAGTGGATTTCAGTTATATGAGGGAGAGCTGCATTGTTAGGAGGAATTTTTATTTATTTATTTAAAGTGAAGGTCTGGAGAGGATGTGCATGAATGCATTTGGGCAGCAGAAGGGCTGTGCTGAACCTTCACTGTTTATAGACAGCTAGTGCCTGAACGTCTCTCAATACAGGCCAAAGAGGAAAAGATATTCCTTACTCCTGCTGCATGCTAGATACTAAAGTTTAGGCACTGAGATGTTTCTGTCTTGGACTTGAAGCTTGAGTTCAACTCAGTTCAGTTGCACAGTAGTGTCCAACTCTTTGTGACCCAGGAGACTGTAGCACACCAGGCTTCTCTGTCTATCACCAACTCCAGAGCTGGCTCAAACTCATGTCCTTTGAGTTGGTGATGCCATCCAACCATCTCATCCTCTGTCGTCCCCTTCTTCATCTGCCTTCAATCATTCCCACCATTAGGGTCTTTTCAAATGAGTCAGTTCTTTGCATCAGGTGGCCAAAGTATTGGAATTTCAGCTTCAGTCCTTCCAATGAATATTCAGGACTGATTTCCTTTAGGATTGAATGGCTTGATCCACCTGCAGTACAAGGGACTCTCAAGAGTCTTCTCCAACACCACAGTTTGAAAGCATCAATTCTTCAGTGCTCAGCTTTCTCTATGGTCCAATTCTCTTATCCATATATGACTACTGGAAAAACCATGGCTTTGACTAGATGGACCTTTGTTGGCAAAGTAATGTCTCTGCTTTTTAATATGCTGTCTAGGTTAGTCATAGCTTTTCTTCCAAGGAGCAAGCATCTTTTAATTTCATGGCTGTAGTCACCATCTGCAGTGATTCTGGAGCCCAAGAAAATAGTCACTGTTTCCATTGTTTCCCCATCTATTTGCCATGAAGTGATGGGACTGGATGCCATGATCTTCATTTTTTGAATGCTGAGTTGTAAGCCAGATTTTTCACTCTCCTCTTTTACCTTCATCAAGCGGCTCTTTAGTTCCTTTTTGCCTTCTGCCATAAGGATGGTGTCATCTGCATATCTGAGATTATTGATATTTCTCCCTGTAATTTAGATTCCAGCTTGTCCTTCATCCTGTCTGGCATTCTGCATGATGTATTCTGCATATAAGTTAAATAAGCAGGGTGACAATATACAGCCTTGATATATATACACTCCTTTCCCAATTTGGAATCAGTCTGTTGTTCCATGTCCAGTTCTAACTGTTGCTTCCTGACCTGCATACAGATTTCTCAGGAGGCAGGTAAGGTGGTCTGGTATTCCCATCTCTTTAAGAATTTTTCAGTTTGTGGTGATACACACAGTCAAAGGCTCTAGCGTAGTCAATGAAAGAGAAGTAAATGTTTTTTCTGGAATTCTCTTGCTTTTTTGATGATCCAACAAATGTTGGCAATTTGACCTCAGGTTTCTCTGCTTTTTCTAAATCCAGCTTGAACATCTGGAAGTTCACAGTTCACATATTGTTGAAGCCTAGCTTAGAGAATTTTGAGCATTATGTTGCTAGCATGTGAGATGACTGCAATTGTGCGGTAGTTTGAACATTTTTTGGCATTGCCCTTCTTTGGAGTTGGAATGAAAACTGACCTTTTATAGTCCTCTGGCCCTGCTGAGTTTTTAAATTTTCTGGCATTCTGTGTGCAGTGCTTTAAGAGCATCATTTTTTAGGATTTGAAATAGCTCAGCTGGAATTCCATCACCTTCACTAGTTTTGTTCATAGTGATGATTCCTAAAGCCCACTTGACTTTGCACTCCAGGAATTCTGGTGCTAGGTGAGTGATCATACCATCGTGGTTATCTAGGTCATAAAGATCTTTTTTGTATAGTTCTTCTGTGTATTCTTGCCATCTCTTCTTAATAGCTTCTGGTTCTGTTAGGTCCACACCGTTTCTGTCCTTTATTGTACTCATCTTTGCATGAAAGATGATGCTGTGAAAGTGCTGCACTCAATATGCTACCAAATTTGGAAAACTCAGCAGTGGCCACAGGACTGGAAAAGGTCAGTTTTCATTCCTATCCCAAAGAAAGGCAATGTCAAAGAATGCTCAAACTACCGCACAATATCACATGCTAGTAACGTAATGCTCAAAATTCTCCAAGCCAGGCTTCAGCAATACGCGAACCGTGAACTTTCAGATGTTCAAGCTGGTTTTAGAAAAGGCACAGGAACCAGAGATCAAATTGCCAACATCTGCTGGATCATGGAAAAAGCAAGAGAGTTCCAGAAAAACATCTATTTCTGCTTTATTGACTATGCCAAAGCCTTTGACTGTGTGGATCACAATAAACTGTAGAAAATTCTGAAAGAGATAGAAATACCAGACCACCTGACCTGCCTCTCAAGAGGCAGGTCAAGAAGCAACAGTTAGAACTGGACATGGAACAACAGACTGGTTCCAAACAGGCATCTGGTCCCATCACTTCATGGGAAATAAACAGGGAAACAGTGGAAACAGTGTCAGACTTTGTTTTTTGGGCTCCAAAATCACTGCAGATGGTGATTGCAGCCATGAAATTAAAAGATGCTTACTCCCTGCAAGAAATGTTATGACCAACCTAGACAGTATATTAAAAAGCAGAGATATTACTTTGCCAACAAAGGTCCGTCTAGTCAAGGCTATGGTTTTTCCAGCGGTCATGTACGGATGTGAGTTGTACTGTGAAGAAAGCTGAGCACCGAAGAATTCATGCTTTTGAACTGTGGTGCTGGAGAAGAGTCTTGCGAGTCCCTTGGACTGCAAGGAGATCCAACTAGTCCATCTTAAAGGAGACCAGTCCTGGGTATTCATTTGAAGGACTGATGCTGAGGCTGAAACTCCAATAATTTGGCCACCTCCTGTGAAGAGCTGACTCATTATAAAACACCCTGATGCTGGGAGGGATTGGGGGCAGGAGGAGAAGGGGATGACAGAGGATGAGACGGCTGGATGGCATCACCGACTCGATGCACATGAGTCTGGGTGAACTCCAGGAGTTGGTGATGGACAGGAAGGCCTGCTGTGCTGTGATTCATGGGGTCGCAAAGAGTCGGACACAACTGAGCGACTGAACTGAATTGAACTTGCATGACATATTCCCTTGGTATCTCTAATTTTCTCTAGTCTTTCTCTATCTGTTGTTTTCCTCTATTTCTTTGCATTGATCGCTCAAGAAAGCTTTCTCATCTCTTCTTGCTATTCTTGGTACTCTGCATTCAGATCGATAATATCTTTCCTTTTCTCCTTTGCGTTTTTCTTCTTTTCTCAGCTATCTGTAAGTCCTCCTCAGAAAACTTTTTTTTTTTTTTGCCTTTTTGTATTTCTTGGGAATGGTTTTGATCACAGCCTCCTGTATAATGTTATTAATCTCTTTCCATAGTTCTTCAGGCACTTTATCAGATCTAATCCCTTGAATTTATTTGTCATTTCTGCTGTACAATCATAAGGGATTTGATTTAGGTCATACCTGAATGGTCTAGAGGTTTTCCCTACTTTCTTCAATTCAGAGATGAATTTTGCAATAAGCTTGAGAGAGTGATGCAAGACCCAACCATTTGGGGTTAGTGGTGGAAGTGGTGGCTGTCCAACTGAGAAATCCAAGATGCATAACAGCACATGCCCACAAACCTTTGGAATCACTGCAGGAGCCTTCGTAATGGTAAGTATGAAAGAACATTACTATTATTAGAGTTTTCTCATTCTCCAGTATGATTTCACATCAGTGATACTTTCTAATACTTTACTTTGAGGCTTCACTGGGTTAAGATAGTTTCTTTTGTCTTTGCTTCGAATCAAAATAGAACACATATATTCTCCCTTGGTCACATTCTGTTTCTCCGTCCTCTTCAGATTTGCCTAGCTTTCTTTCCTTTCTCCCCTGAATCCCTCCCCTCCCACCTCCACATCTAGGGACACTTCCTGACTTCACACCATCCAACTGAAGAATTATTCTAATGCTACTGTCTTCCACAGGGCCTCCCTACTCTACAGCTGCCGGGAAACTGCTCCCATGCTTACCCCGCTTCCTGTGAATGCTCAAGTCGTCAACCCTAGCGTCCTACCCAGAGAACTCATGACCTACCACAGACACCAACCGGACACTGTCCAAGGAGCACCACCAGGAGCAGTCACTAAGCATCTAGGCCAGGATATCATGGAGAGTAACTCTTGCAAAAACTGAAGTCTTGAAAAGTGAAGTCGCTCAGTCGTGTCCGACTCTTTGCGACCCCGTAGACTGTAACCCACCAGGCTTCTCCATCCATGGGATTCTCCAGGCAGGAATACTGGAGTGGATTACCATTTCCTTCTCCAGAGGGTCTTCCCGACCCAGGGATCGAACCTGGGTCTCCCGCATTGGAGGCAGACGCTTTAACCTCTGAGCCACCAGGGAAGCCTCTAGTCCTATTTATTTAGAGGATTCAACAGTGAAAACCTACTTTACAGTAGGTTTTAGTATAATCAGATGAATTTGCATAATAATCAGTTGTAAACCCTTAGAGAATTTGACTTTAAAGGTGATGGCTTTTTTAGTGGCAGGAATAAAACAAAGCTTGGGTTGTCTTATTCTTGAGATGGGCTTAGTGAAACAAAATGTCCAGAAATGACATAATTTCCAACTGGCCTATTTTAGCAATGAAATATATGAAACAGCAAAGACCATGTAAGTAATTTCTGTACTTTCTAATGAGCCTCGGTGATAGATTTTTTGCTGATAAAAAAAAAATACAAAACAGAGAAGTAGTTTCATACAATGGTGAGCAGTTCAGAGTTTCTAAGGTCTCACACCTTTAAATGAAAAATAAAGAATAGTAGAGTTGAACTACAGCAGGGAGAGCACATGAGGTTCACATCTGAGGTTCATGTGAGTCACATATGTGCTAAAGGCACAGTTCTTATATAAAAATGCTTTGAGCACACATCCCCAAATGTAAATAGGTACCTTGTACCATGACTTCAAAGAAAAGTCTCCGTTAGAATACTGTTAGGGATAAGACACAAGAGGAAAAAAACAAAACCAACAAGAAAATAAGGCTAGATAGATGCTGTATATAAACTAAACTGTATACAGGTATATATTTCATACATCTATTTTTCAGCATTTCCTTTAAGTCAAGATAATGTTTAAATACAACAGGGTCATTATTTGGGCATAATAAGTTAATAACACAGGATAAGGAACTTTTGACAAAATTATATTGATTTTAAATTATCTTGTATACCTTGTATATACCTACAAATCACATTAAAGGAGTAATGATGAAACTTGAAAGATAAATGATAGCTTTCACCCCCCTTCATGGGTTATGTGATAGCTTTTACATGAAGTTAATTTTGGGTTCTGCTACTTATTAGTGATTAATAAGGTCATCTGTGGTCCTACATAAGAACATCTTGAAGTGTTAACTGTTGCTAGTTAACTAATGTTAACATATGACTGTAATATACACAGTACCATCCAACCCTAAATGAGTTGTGAGACACGGAAGGGGAGGAATATGTGACTGTTGAGACTGGCACTAGTAGGCTCGGAGCACTGTGTTTACTGTTCTTCAGGCTACATGAGATGAAAAAGTGGAGAGGCGCAGGGAGAAGGAAGACAATGCAACAGTTTTATCACTGATTTCAGCTACTTTTTTCCAATCATAACTCCAGCTAGGAACATATTTTAAAAAACCAGAAAAGTGTAAGAAAGAAAAAATCACTATCAATCTATGGCAGGAGACAGGAGAATACCTACATTTAGAAGTATTGGAAGGAATCACAAAGAATCATATTAACAGACTGTTTCACATAAAATGCAAAAACTGCCATTTGAAAAAACTAACTCAGTGAACTACCAAAATTTACTAATAAAGCATATGAAAGGTTAATACATGTATATATAACTAACACATACATATGGAAAAAAGTAACATACTTCATGAGTGACATGCCTCATACCAGGCATGCCTCATTTTATTGTGCTTTGCAAATAATGTGGCTTTATTTTTTCTTTACAAACGGAAGGTCTGTGGCAATTTCATGTTGAACAAGTCTACCGACACCATTTTTCCAACATTTGCTCACTTCATGTCTCTGTGTCATATTTTGGCAATTCCCTCAATATTTCAAACTTTTTCATCATTATTTTATTTGTTATGATGATCTGTGATCAGTGATCTTTGATATTACAATTATGACTTATGGAAGGCTCAGATGATGATGGTGAGTGTTTTTTTTTTAGCAATACAGTCTTTTTATAATAGATTAAGTTATGTACTTTTTTAAAGACATAATACTATAGCACACTTAGATGACTATAGTATAGTGTAAGTGTAACTTTTATTAAGCACTAGGAAAGCAAAAATTTTGTGTGATTAGGTTTACTGCAATGTTTGCTTTATTGCAGTAGTCTGGAACCCAATCCACAATATCTCTAAGGTATGCCTGTATAAAGTTTTAGGGGTGTATGCATGGGTATACGGTATTTCAATTTGGTAAGGTTCCCACACAAATATATTTTTATGCTGTACTGCAACAGATAAAAGCCCAAAGGAATGAAGGGACAAAAGAGAATAAATATATGGAAAAAAATGTTCAACTACAAAAATATTAAGGCACACATTAAAACACTAAAACAAGAAACATTTTATCTATAACAATAAATTAAAACAAGTGAGTATATACTGAGACTGTTACTCTCATACACTGCTGACAATTCATACATCAATAGGGATAATCAAAATTGGTACAGCCCTTTTAGAAAGTAATTATGTGTGTATGAAAAATTATAAAAAATGGCTACATTATTTGAACCATTAATTTTAAATTTATAAGTCTGTACTCAGGAAATAACTCTAAATAAAGAAAAACCCATAATAATAAAGATGAATGATTATTTAATTATAGGAGAAAAGTACAATGGAATAGTCATATAATAGAATTATGCAGATAGGAAAACATTTTAATGATGCTTATTACTTAAAGGACAATAATAGGCTTTACTTATCAGTGTTTTCTAAGTTTTTGAAGATGGTCATGTTATATAGTTTATACAAAGTTAACTTTGCAAAATTGATTATGAATTTCAAGAGCAGTGAACATTCAAATATTATGAAAAAACTTAGCCAAATATTAAAATATACATAGGTGATGAAGTTAAAGGGAGAAATACAGTAATATATGGGAAGCCTGGGTGGCTCAGTGGTAAAGAATATGCCTTCAAGGCAGGAGGGATGGGTTTGATCCCTGGATCAGGAATCTCTCCTGGAGAAGGAAATGGCAACCCACTCCAGTATTCTTGCCTGGGAAATCCTGGGGACAGAGGAGTCTGGTGGGCTACAGTCCACGGGGTTGCAAAGAGTTGGACATGAATTAAAAACAAAAGCAACGGTAATAAATAGATTAAAACTAAACATAACTATATATGTAATTCCCATTATACTACAATACACACTAATTTGACAGGAATAAGAAGTAGAATTAAAATATGTTGCTTACCTCTCTTTCATCCATATTCAACCACTGCTTTGGATCTTCTTCGGTAGCTAGAAATGCTATCAATTCCAAAGCAGTAAGACGAGTTTGACGTCTTGATGAGACAAATATCAAAACAGGTTTGGCTGGAGAATGGCTTCTAATTGCTGTTGAAAAATTGTAGAAAATAAAATAGTAAGCCACTTAAACCAGAATCTGAATTTCATTAGGATATCAAATAAATGCATGAAAACTAAGGATGTAAATGATTTAATTGAATTCTTAATTTGGTCATGAAATTCTGACATTATACTAGAGAAATGATAGGAAAGGAAAGGTAGCTGTCTCTACTTAGGGGAATTTTCTGCCCAAGACAGGGAAGACTGAAATATCTTGACTCCTGGTTCAGTTCTGACCTGCCAAGGAAGGAGACTTAAAAGCTGAGACTCTCCATAAACAACTGTATATGGATACAACTATACAGGGATACTAGATCTTAGGTTGGGTTTTCTATTTTTGAGTTGTGTTTCTGCTTGGCCAAGCAATGATATTGCAGCATTAGCTGGTCCTGGGGTCTGGAGAGAGAATCAAGACCTGAGGCAGGGGTGGGGTTGAAGGAAAGCCACAAAAAATTCCTTTTATTTTTGTCCTGTCACCAGTAGATAGAAAAATTAAGTGAGTTTGTATCAATAAATTAATCAGATATGTCAGAAAAATGTTTTCCCCAAAACATAAGCATAACGTTTAAAGTGGGAAGATAAGAGAATGCAGAAGAGAGCTGAAGAAAATACCATACTTGAATCCATGTCTGAGTGATGGCACATAGGGAGTAGAAACACAGAAGATGAGTAGTTTGAAAACTGGGTAATAAGACTGAAAAAATATTACTTAAATAGCCACACAAATCATTTGACTTAATTGGAATTGAAGTTTCTTTGCTATGCATAGGTTCCAAAATACTGATAAGATGGTACAAGGAGAATTTATACTTATGTGTACATAGGTCTCTTTAAACAGAGATATTAGAAATTTTTATACTAAAAAGTACAGCTTCCTTATAATTTCTTGTTTGAAAGGTGAGCTGCAGAATTTCTTTTTATGGGCTAAAAGAACAAGGTTCATAAATGGAAATGTTGACATGACCTTGGCTATATTTATACCTAAGAGTGAGAAATAAAGCTATCACAAAATCATAAATATAAACTCAAAGAAATACAGTGATACACTACAGGTATAATAGTTTACAAGGATAGCTGCTGTACTTATGCAATATTTAGAGAAGTGTAGGTATAGTTAATTTACTATTGATTTACATAATATAAAATGCTTCATTTCAATCACTGGTTTGGGATCAGTCATTCCTTAAATGGAACCAATCTATCAAACATACTATGAAAAATTAACACATTCACAGTAGGTCAGAATTTATAGAATGCAAATGGTAATACTTTGATAAATCATATTAGAGATACATTCAAAATATACATATTAGTACAATATTGGTATCATTGGTGCACATAATCATGAATGAATGAATTTGCCTCTTTTTTAAACTTCAAACATTTAATGGATTTTTGCTGCTGCAAGAACAGGTGTGGCTGAACAGTTCACGGCAGATTTATTGTTCATTAGTGATTTTGTACAATGCTTCTGTGGAGGTGTAAATAATCTGAACTGCCAAGATTGGTCTCCAGTTCACAATCAATACTTTGCTTCTGTCATAAGGCTAATTACAGCAGCTAAAAAGTCACCTCACAACTGTCACCTCACAATCAACAGCAGTTCACATTAGAGAATTTATTTTGGAGGTTATTTTTAATTGATATAATAAATATTCCTTATGCAGCCTAAACACGAAAACATGTTTCAATAAAACAGGAGTGTTATTCTTAAATCTTTCCTGCCTGCCTAATTTGTTAGAAAGGGAAAAACAAAAAATAAAACATAAACAGATACATAGCCAAAAAAAGCACTGAAATTTTTCAGATGATTTCTGATAAAAATTAACATTATGAGTCTAAAATAAATATTCTACTTGTCATTTACTCAAGTTACTATCATAATACCTTAATAAATTAATTTTAAGAATAATTTGATTTTTTTAGAGTACATACATTTATTCTACTATGAAGACATTTTCACTTATGAAATTAAACTTTCAATAGTCAGTTCAATATATATTAATATTCCTCAACAGTTAACGTAAATAGTTCTAGATATCTGTAGAAGTTGAAGCAGCACCACCCTTTCAAAGAAGCCCAGGACATTTAGACTGCATTTAAAGGCTACCATACAAAACAGCTGTTATTCATCCCAGGAAATCTGAAGCTTACCCTGAAATGTAGGCTTATTCATACTAGCCATACGAGGACAGTAATGTTGACCTGGGAAACCCTGAATGTGAACTTCCAGTGGAACTGGGCGTACTGATGGTCGGAAGTTGAACAAGCCCATCTAGAGTGAAAATGAGAGAGAAACCATTTCCAGTTTTTATACTTTATAATATTCTAGTGCTTCCTTAATAAGGCGCTAACTCATACTATGAGATGTCTGGTTGACCAATCTTTCACATACCTGACGAATATTGAGCCAGTCAGCAAGGTCTCTGGCATTAGCTAATGCAGTGGATAGTCCAACTATCCTAACAGGCTGTTCTGTGTGGGATGAGATGAAATTCGTTCGAGATACAATGACTTCTAGAACAGGGCCTCTTTCTTCCCCTAAGAAAGAGGAATAATGGACGTTAATCATTTAACAAGTCCTGATGCTAGCTGCTGCAGGTATGAGGAGTCCAAGTTTGTAAACTGGATTCAGATGCAGTGGTACCCACCGAGTAGATGGATCTCATCTATGATGAGAATAGTGACTTGCTTTACATAGTTCCTATTTTGCCAGCTTCGGCTGACTCCATCCCACTTCTCTGGTGTGGTCACAATAAGGTCAGCCTTGGCAATGGATTTCATATCAGGAGTTACATCTCCTGTCAGTTCAATAACTCTGGAGGAGAATAAAAATGATCCCTTAAAATTTTCAGGTAACACATGAGCTTAGAAAAGCAAAAATATGGCCTTCAAAATAAAATTTTATTATGCTTAAAACTAATTTATCTCCCTTTGACTTCTGAAATTTTCTGACTTGAGTCCAAAACAGATATTTCTTAATGATTCTAAGATGATTTCCTCCCATAAAATGAAGAATATATAAAAACAAATCACTGAAATCTAACTTCTATGCAGATATGCAAGAGTATCAAACTTTGTTTTCATTATGTTTACAAAGTCTCTACCCTTTGTGATTTTACAGAGGTGAACTCACACCTCCTCCTTATGTTGGAATAAACACCTTTCTAATGAGGGAAAGTGTTAACTTATTAAGACAAAAGGAGGTATTCATTAAGAATATAATTGTGTGTAAATTTTGTTTCTTTTCTTAGGTTGAAATTGTCTAGATATTATAGGCAAATTCAAATATATAAGGACACAAACAAGGTAAGCTGGGGCAAATATACTGTCTTCCCATTCTGAGAAGATCTCAGAATTATTGTGAGAAAGAAGGAAAATTGAAGGCTAACTCCAAATTTTAGGTAACCATGAAGTCATTTTTATATCTGTTTTGACATTCAAAAAACAGAAAAAAAAAATCAAGATTAGTTCCTCCAAGGATAGCATTCCCAAAGCTTTACGTTCCTTTTATTATTTTTTCACATTTTATTTATTATTTTGAATAGGTAATATATTTGATGGTTCAAAGTATATATATATATAGTAAATAGTCTCTGCAAAATGGATATTCTCATCACCTGATTCTCATTCTAAAACAAACACATAGTTATATTCTTCATCAAGTTTTAAAAACAAAAGGGGAATACTTAAAAACAGTTCTTTAAACAGTATTTTGGAAGATCTATTTTTCAGTATGTAGAATTCATTTTTTTCACAGGTAAGACAATATTTTGCATGATGTGAATGTGTCATAGTATATTTAGTGATGCTCCAGTGGTCACTCAGGTTACATGCAATCTTGCTATTAAAAAAATATTTTAATAAGTAACCTTGTCAATAGGAAAAAAAATTTTTTTAAGTCATGTTCTCCAATGATTTTTTTTTTTCTTATTTTGGTAAATTATTTACATGCAAAATGCCTTCTAAGCAGTTTTTGGAAGCTACTTTGAAGTGTGTGAAAGAAAAATAGAGACATATCTTATTTTTCTTTTGTTTTTGAATCTAAAGTTTTGAGAAAATTTTCTTGCCAAATAAAAGTATAAGTAAATTAAGGGCTTTCATTTTTCAATCTTGAAACAAGTGAGAATATTGATAACATTTTAACTAAAACACTTTTAAATAAAATGAAAATCATTTAAAAGCATTCAACAGTTTTAGGCAAATCTTTTATTTCTTGATCCTTTTCAATTATTCATCACATATCTTCTGAAAAAGGAAGAACTTACTTTTTACCAAGTTTTTCTTCTATTCTAACTTTCCAATCATCCATTCGTTCACGTACTAGGGCTTTTAAGGGTGCAATATATACTGCCTAAAATGGGGATGCAAAATGATCTCATGAAAACAGTGACATCATTTTCAAATACAGGTAAACTCAACAAAATTTATCAAAATATAAGTGTAGCTTTAAAAATGTATCTTTTAATACTGAAAGACTTAAAATTTTAAATTAATGGGAAAATTAATTAGCTTAAACTACATTTAGCCAAAGTAAGACATGAATGTAACAAATCATAAAAATACTGACATAGAAAATTTTAAATATTTTTTAAAAAGCACCATTGGTATTTTCTTTAGGTGGTTTATAATGAAACTATCATTAAAAATTTTTTAATTTTAATCGGAAGATAACTGCTTTACAATATTGTGTTGGCTTCCGCCATACAACAACATAAATGAGTCATAAGTATACATAAGTGCCCTCTCTCTTGAACCTCCTCACCACTCCCTTCTGCATCTCACCCCTCTTGGTTGTCACAGAATGAAATTATCTTTTAACATAATGTGAAAATTTTTAAAAAACTAGAAGATAATAAATTACATATA
The DNA here is from genome assembly GCF_001704415.2 of Capra hircus. Lineage (NCBI taxonomy): Eukaryota > Metazoa > Chordata > Mammalia > Artiodactyla > Bovidae > Capra > Capra hircus. The sequence goes on along the minus strand of NC_030816.1, from coordinate 36,580,335 downwards.
AGTTATAACTCGTTCATGAAAAAAGCTACTAATTTTGAAATTATACAGATAAATAATCTAGTTGTTTAAATTTTAATGTAGATTTTATGAAAGACGCCAATGCCAGTCATACATTTTAGGTGTTCTACAATTCAAAAAACAAAAATAATTAAAAAAAAAACCCTGGTTTTTAATAATCTAAACTTTCATACAGATTACTTACTGGAAAAAAATTCTTTCCCCTATAAAATGTTTCAAATTTAGAACAGAGCTCTACTGGTTGTGTTAATTTGTCTCCTACTGGCTTCTATAGTAGCTCATCTGGTAAAGAATGCGCCTACAGTGCAGGGGACCCTGGTTTGACTCCTGGGTTGGGAAGATCCCCTGGAGAAGGGATAGGCTACCCACTCCAGTATTCTTGAGCTTCTTGGTGGCTCAGATGGTAAAGAATCCTCCTGCAATGTGGGAGACCTGGGTTTGATCCCTGGCTTGGGAAGATCTCCTGGAGAAGGGAATGGCCACCCACTCCAGTATTCTTGCCCAGAGAATTCCAGGGACAGAAGAGCCAGGAAGGCTACCGTCTGGAGGGTCACAAAGAGTCAGACACAACTGAGTGATTTTCATTTTCACTTTTTTTCACTTTCAATGGATCCATAGCCACATAATAAACGTAAGAGTAGGAAAACATAAAGCTAAGCAGCGAAGAATAGCTACTAAGTGAAAATCATTAAAAAAGGAAGTTAAAACATTTCTAAAACCACAAATGATGAGGAAAAGAGCACATAATTCTAATCATAACAAATAAATTCACTTTTTTGGAAAAAAAGGTTTCTGAGAGTACTTCACATTTCAAGAAAGCTTAAAATCAACACTTATTTGACTCGACACATTATTTACATTAATAATAGCATGGCCATTTGGAGAAATGTGGAATAAAGGCTGCCTTGGTATTTCCTGTGTGTAATCAGCTGTATTTATTAAAATATTAGCATTTTCTCCACAGCCAAAGGGTTTATGATTAATGATTATGAGTCATTATATTTCTTATAAGTATGGCTATGAACTACATATCTTACAATGAAATTTCCTATGAATTATAGATACTTTACAATGAGAAAAGGACACGTGAGCACCAATAAGTACATTAGAAATCTAACTAAAGGACTCCAAAGTGTTAATATAAGTTTTCTTGTGGCCATTTACTCATATATTGATCTGGGCCCCCCTGGAAAACTCACAAGAGAGTGGCAAATCTATTCAGTAAGTCCTGCCAGTATATTTAGCACTGGCTAATTTACAGATTATAAATTATGTTTTATAATTGAATGTAAATATATGATTGTTTCCAACTGACCTTTGAAGCAGGGTACTTGTTGAAGACTCTGAAAATGGCTAATTCAGCTGCAACAGTCTTTCCTGATCCAGTGGGTGCTCCAAGTAAGACATTACAGTCTGTGTGATACAGCGTATGAAATATTTGTGTCTGCACAGGGTTAAAGTGGCTGAAGTTGTACAATGCTTCATAAGCTTCACAGCCCAAAGCTGTGATAGGTAAAGGCTGAAGATCCAGTAATTCTGAAAAGATTCAACAAGTACATACAAAACTGGAGAACATGCATGTTATAAAATACTGTCTTTTTGAAACAAATTATAATAATCCTTAATTCTTTAGAGGGAAAAAAGGATTAACCAATTCTTATGTACTAGTTACAGATCTCCCCCCCTCCATTACCATGATTATGATATTGACATACATACTAAACACTTTTCTCGCAGAGCTCCCTCTAAGACAGCGCTAATGATCTTCCAATCAGGAAAGAGATTTGAATGAGTGGTATATGGAAATATACATGTTTTAGAAGAAAACTAAATCTACACCAACCTGTAGAAGAAGGAAAACCACTTGCAAACTAGTAGTAGTAACAGTTACCAAGAACAAATAACTCTTCATTTGTTAGATAATTAACAAAACAGTGGTTGAGTGCACTGTTGTTCTAGACAGTGCAAACTAACATGAACTTGTGAAGAAAATAAAATACATTAAATAAAATAAGAAGAAACTTGGGTGGGAGTTTTAAATCAGAGCTTGACTGGGTAAATAAGAACTGTGCTGAGAAAACATGGAAAGAAACTAGATTTAACTGTAAATCATCAGAAGTCCAGGAGATTAGAAAATCAAAATGATTTTGAGAAATAAAGTTATACCTAGATACCCTTGAACTTGACAGTCATTTCGTTTTCCTATAATCCAGAAAGGTATCAGTTAGCTAATTTCAGGATTATTCCATGAAGTATGATTCTACTTATGTGAAGTGAGTAAGAAGGGAAAAAAAAATCAAGAAGGGAACATGGTGGTCTGTATCTTGAGTCGGATCTTCACAGTACAGATTCAAAGTTGAAAGTACGGAGAGTTCTCGTTTCAAAAAATGTAAAGTAAAAAGCTAATTTTTAAAATATTATCACTGCCCCACTGCTCTACTCTATTACATAGGTAATTGATTGAGAACTAACTTGTATGTTTCTTATACCAGATTACAATCACTAATATGTTTTGAAGCATTGAAAATCAAGAAGCAAGGAATTCTTAACTTGAAATGCCAATCAAAGCATAGACATATTCTTAACACTAAAAAAATAAACATTTCAGCATTCACTGACAATGTTAAATTAAGGTGTTTTACTTCTGAGAAATACGAAGATTTTTCCCAGCTGATTCGAGCTCAGTGGAATGCCTGTATATATACTTGGATCCACACAGAACTAGAAATCATTGAGGTTACATCATATATTTTTTAATATCAATTGATATGTCATAGTGGTACATTTGTTGCATTTAAAAATGTTAGAAAATCAGCTAATTACATAAATAAGGTAAAACATGCTTATCCACTCAACAAAGAAGGGATTAAATGAGAATTAAAATATAACATCAATACATGTTAAAATCAGCTACTGCAAGCATAGAGACCTAGTAATGAGGTTGATAGCATATGTTTAAAACACCCACAAAAGAGAAACAGACTCAGAGACACAGAGAACACACTTGTGGTTGCCAAGGGGAAGGAAGAGAAGGAGAGGGATGGAGAGTTTGGGGTTGGTAGATTCAAATCATTACATTTAGTAGGGATAAACAACAAGGTCCTAACGTATACCACAGGGAACTAGGCTTAATATCTTGTGATAAGCCATAATGGAAAAAATATCAAAAGTGTATATATGTATATATAACTGAGTCACTGTGCTACCCTGCAGAGACTGACACAACACTGTCAATCAACTACATCTCAATCAAAAAATAAAGCACCAGACATTTTGAAGTATTTTATTTTGAGATTCTACATATCACAAAGCTTATTTGATGAAAGAAAATCAGAAAAGTCTTCTTCAATGAATAGATCAACAGATATTGCAATTTCACTATTGTTTGAGAAATCATGATTATAGAGATGAAGGTACAGTAATACAGCAACAGTAAGGGTCATTCTTGTTAACTGAACTAGGCTTAGTTTTATGTATTTGGAACTCAAATTAAAAAAACAAATTAAGGCCTCCATTAGGGTCTACATTTGATTTTGAAAAGTCTCTTCTCAAACTATATTGATAAATAAGATGGGTTTTTATTTAGATTCAGACAATTTTAAAGCATAGATACTTTTCAACATGAACTACAAACAACAATTTTGGAAAATCAATGATTCAAGTTACTATTCCACATGTTACCTGTATGGGGAGGATGTCTCTCTGGTAGAATCAGATGTTGAAAGTTGATAATACATACAGCCTCAGCTCCTAACCATCGATCAGACACTGCTCGGATGTAGTATTGGGAAGGCAAAGGCTCAAAAATAGGGATTGTAAATACCAGTAGTTGAGCTTCTTTACTAATGACCTAATGTAAAATAAAGTATAGAATGAATATGGTTATTCTAGTAGCATAGAGGCCTTACTATTCTCTTGTAAAAACAATGGTATCTACAGCAATATGTACTAAAGAGAAAGAAAATATCTTGGACTTCTAAATAGAGATATTCAGATACTTCAGAAACTTGTAGGTGGTCATCCTCTGAGGAGATCTGACATTATAAAAGGAAAAACATATGCTCAACTTATAATATTTACATACGCATATCATCATGTATTATCAAGTAACCAATTTAACTCATTATCATAATTTCCCTAACTTCATTCATTCAAGTATTTAACTTCATAATGTTTACCAAATTATTCATTTAATATTTAAAGAAAATCTTTCACTACCATAAGTGGAATAACAGAACACTTGGCATAAAGAAAAGAATCATGAACACAAAGGAAATGAAAATAAAATATTGCTATAAAATTCTATAGATGTCCACTCAGGCCTAAAGCTTGTTTTTCTTTGATAAAAAGAGAAATTAGGAATGAAGCATCATAGTGAATTCCATCAAACTGAGTCTTTCTCTTGGAATTTTAAAAAAGAATGTCTTTTATAGAGTGTATTCAGTAGTCTTAATACTGTACCTATGTAACACCTGAAGTTATTTTTTATTCATTTAATTTTTAAAATTTTATTTATTCCACCCATTTGACACATTCCACCCCTCTGGAATCTAGGGCCTTAAACCATTAGAAAGATTACAATTTAATTTCTCAAATGAAAATCATATTGAATATATGAAGATTATAACATTTAATCACTATTCTCTTTTAAAACCAAACAGAAACATAAAACATAATAAATAAAGCTTCAATGGCATTATGAAATTATACAGAAACATGTAAAAACAGAAATTAGTTTATATTTTCTTTTCAATGATAGCAACAAAATAAGGATAGAGTCACACAGACATATTTACCTGTTTTTTTAGAACTAGGAAATACTCTGAATGATAAATATGATCATTTGTAGGATCTTCTACCCAAATCCACCACGGTTCTCCTACTGTCCCATGGACCTAGAAGGAAAATAGTATCCTAATACTATATATTTTAATTCAAGTGAGGGATTCTATTGTTAGCATTCCCAGAACCCATTCCTTTCTCTCTTTTTAACAGATTTATTGATATGGAATTTACTTAACAAAATTTACTCACTTAAAGTATACAGTTCAATAGTTTAAATACTTTTACAAAGTTTTGTGACCATCTTTATAATCTAATTTTAGGACATTTTCATCATCCCCTAAAGAACCTTGTACCCTAACTATCTTTCCATCATATCAACCTCCATCTCTTGACAACCAGTCTATTTTCTTTCTCTATAGATTTGCCTGTTTTTGACATTTCACATAAATGGAATCATATGCGACTGGTTTCTTTCACTTGCCATAATATTTTCATTCATGTCATAGCATGCATCAGTCCTACATACCTTCTTACTAACAGGTAATATTCCATTGGATAGATATATTGTGTTTCGTGTACTCACTCCTTTCTGTTTTTATTCCTAACAAAGCCTAGACTTGTTCAGTATGTTCATCTCTTTTTCTCTCTCACGTAACATTGAAGGTTACCCCACCTCCAAGAGTAATTTTGGTTAGTATACGCTAATCAGCTTATAGTATCCCCCTCACAAGAGCGTGTGGCAAGGGACAGGCACATGGCCAGTACTGGCCCAATCAGGCTGAAGAAAAGGTGCATGCTCTGGGCTGCTGAAGCAGGGAGTATTTTTTCCCTCTCTCTGTTAACTGCGAACAAGGAAGCATGAATACATTTGAGAAGTAGCCAAAAGTATCAGCAGAGAAAAGAGATGGAAAGATCCTGTGTCTGGAACAGTATTATTAAACAGAAGACTCAGTCATCTTTAGGGCTTATTCTACCCTTGGACCTATCATTTTGTAAGAGGATATATCTTCTTTGGGCTTCCCCGGTGGCTCAAGTGGTAAAGAATCTGACTGCATTGCAGGAGTTGCAGGTGACTCAGGTTCAGTCCCTGGGTCAGGAAGATCCTCTGGAGGAGGGCATGACAACCCACTCCAGTATTCATGCCTAGAGAAGCCGTGGACAGAGGAGGGCTGTGGGCTACATACAGTCCATGGGGTTGCAAAGAGCTGGACATGACTGAAGTGACTTAGCACACACACATATCTTCTTTTCCTTAAGTCAGTTTGAGACTACTCATATTTGCTATTCTTACAGCCAACAGTATTCCAACTGATAAATGCAGCTATGAAAATAATTTAAGCACTCCATTCTGCTAATGCATTGTGGAAGATTTATTATGTATCTTAAGAGAAGAAAATAGGGTAAAAAAATCTAAAACTTCTATGTATTTCAATATACAAAAACTAGAGTTTGTGGCTAATGGTTCTGCAAGGAAATCCAACCAGTCCATTCTGAAGGAGATCAGTCCTGGGATTTCTTTGGAAGGAATGATGCTAAAGCCGAAACTCCAATACTTTGGCCACCTCATGCAAAGAGTTGACTCATTGGAAAAGACTCTGATGCTGGGAGGGATTGAGGGCAGGAGGAGAAGGGGACAACAGAGGATGAGATGGCTGGATGGCATCACGGACTCAATGGACGTGAGTCTGAGTGAACTCCGGGAGTTGGTGATGGACAGGGAGGCCTGGCGTGCTGTGATTCATGGGGTCGCAAAGAGTCGGATACGACTGACTGACTGAACTGAACTGAACTGAATCTTATATTTTATATAAATTTTATATTTATAAAAATATTAAGTATAATTTTATTTCATCTTGTCCTCACAGAAATTCTGTGAGAAAGATAATTATTATTATAATACATGTTTACAGATGAGGAAACTGAAACAATGAATGGTTAGAACACTTTAAGGCCAATGGTTGATTTCAGTTAGGACTATGGTTGGGTATTGTAAAATGCATTCACTTTAAAGAGGTACTAATGTCACACAGACGATGGCATTATGACAAATATTGTAAATATGCAGACGATATTTACTTACACTTAACTAGAACCTTATAAACTAGGCACTGCTATACTACATTTACTGATTTTCATTCCCCACTGGCCTCTTGAAAGAAAGGACTGCCACTTGCTTCTCTGTACCTACAATCTCTTTTCTACTGTACTCTTTGCATAGTGACTGGTGCAAAGATAGACCTTAAGAGTTATTGAGGGTTTCCCTGGTGGCTCAGTGGTAAAAGAATCTGCCTGCAATGCAGGAGACCCGGGTTCAATCCCTGGATCAGGAAGATCCCCTGGAGAACGAAATAGCAATCCACTCCAGTATTCTTGCCTGGAGAATTCCACAGACAGAGGAGACTGGCAGGCTACAGTCCATGGAGTTGGAAAGAGTTGGACATGACTGAGCAGCTAACACCAAAGAATTACTGCCTGAATAAGAGGATCCAGAGTGGATTTTCAACGTGTGTATGTTTGCATCATTCCTTCCAAAGAAATCCCAGGGCTGATCTCCTTCAGAATGGACTGGTTGGATTTCCTTGCAGTAACAGGTAAGTTTTAGAAGAAAGTACAGAAGTAGGGGTAAAAACAGAAATAGGAAAGGGATGGAAGCCAAAGAAGGACATTTGCAAGAAGGACAATGTATAGCACTTAATGTTCATGGAAATAAGGAAGATAACTAAGGAAAGGCTATTTATTATGGCAATCAGTCTTTGGTGATCACTGAAGTAGTTGTCTCAGTGGGAATCAGATGACCAGGCGGTAAATGTAAATTACTCCTTCTACAAGTCTAATAGTGAAGAAGAGAATGATAGTTTGAGAAACATCAGGATTTTAAAAGGGCTCTTTTAGCATGAAGAATCTTGAATTTTAAGTACGTTAAAATGACAGAGTACATAGAGCTAGAAAAAAAATGAAAGATGATAGAATTAAGCAAATTCGCTATGGAGTTGAAACCACTATACCATTGTTTCACGTGAAATTTTAGGTTTCCTATAATTCTCTGACGGTGTCTCATTGGTTGATGTATTATTCATCTATTATACCACATGCTTACCTTGAGGATGAGAGTAAATACTACTATAATGTTTTAAATAATTCTTCAATGTATATTCTTTTTAAAGGATTTTCTATATGCCTTGAGGACAGATGTAGGGAGGTGTAGTTGAACCTGGAGTACAGACATTTTTCCTTAATGTAGGCAGAATTAGGTGTTTTCCATGTCTACCTGATCATTCCAGGAGAAATCAGGAGAGATGCTAAGCGTCACTCGGAGGACAGTCCGTGTGATGGGCTGAATGGATGCCTCCATCGTTACAGAAGGAATCTGATGAACACATTGTTTGACCTTGAGCCCAATATTCACATGATGCAGAATGTGACCTGCAGGGAAAACATCAGTTAGAAGAAATGTGTCCAGACAGGAAAAAAGCAATAAAATCTAACTTGTAAATGGGATTTCAGAGAAGGTGATTTTATTGCTTGTTTTATGATTTGCTGTGTAGAATGGTTGACATTCTTGACCTGGCATGTTTGAATATTTTTTAATAGTTAACTTGAATTAGCAATTCATAGCTCTGAAAACCAGTGTCAGGGTTTTTTATTTTTTCAGCTATTAACAGGGTTCTTAAAATTACTGAAACTTGATAGTTCTTAAACTACTATAAACAGTTCTACTTTTCTCCTAGTCAGTCTAAGACCCATTATAGAAATATTTAGTATTTTGTGAAAACAGTCATTAATTTATTCAAGGCCTATTTCAGAACTCTATAACCATGATGGAAAATGCTTTAGTAATCAAACTCAACTAACTTACATGCCTATTTCCAGGAAACACAGATAAAATATAAAATATGGCCAATCTAGAACAAAATTAACCACTTATATATACATATTTTAAATGTTGAGATCCTGAAATATAGATATGCATGAAAGCACCAGGGTGGCGTTGGGGGGATCACAGACGTGACTGCCTAGAAACATTTTCCTACTCTAATTCAAGCAACTAAGTGGAAATAGGTTATATTTTTAATAGGATCAGTATTTCTTATGTGTCCTGGTGGTTCATAATATAATCTTTTTAAAGCACATTTATAAGTAAACCAAAATGTTTTATGTACACTAAAGTTTGAAACTAAAGTGATTCCTCTTATTTTAATAAAATATTTACATTAGAAAATGCGAGTAATCCCAACTTTCTAGTTCATATTTTCAATTTCTATTTTTATTGATACCTCCCTTTTTTCATTCCATCTTAGAAGTATTCTTATTGCACAGGGGAAATAACTATCCCAGCCTCTCCTCCTATCTATGAACCTTTTGCCAAACCCCTCTTCTCCTCAGCCTGCTTCCCTTAATGCGTAAAGCTTATTCTATTCAGAATCTGAAACATTACCTAATCCATGTTTGTTCAACAGAATGTTAAGGCACATGGCAAGACATGCAGGGATAATTTTTCAGTATTATGTGAAAAGCATAGAAGACCAAATACTATTTACACACTGATACCAAAAGTATTTAAAGATCTATACATATATAATGATGAGGCTCATTTAGAATCTGAAGAATTGTACAGTGTATTGTTGACATAATGTTTTTGTTAAAATACTGTGGATACACATAACAAAAGGCAATGAAATGAATTAAATATTAAGAAATAATTTGAGAATAAATGTCATTAACTAATTCTCATTATTTGTAGCTGTAAACAGATATAAGATTGTAGCTGTAAACAGATATAAGATTTTACAGATATAAGATTGTATCTGTAAAATAATCAAGGGTATGACAACCTAAACTCCATTTTAACTAGTAATTTCATTGAGTAACTACATAAACTTTAAACTTCAAAAATTTAAATTTTGCTTGAGTTTAGATCAATTAAAAAACAAATAAAATGGTAAGTTTATCTTTAGTAAAATGAAAATGCATAATGCTTTTTGTAACATTAAGCAAAATATTTTAATTGCATGTAACAGTTACATTAAAACATTTTTGCTTCCTTCTTACCTATTTCATCTTTCCTCATATCTTTCAGTTTATCCACAGTAAGATTTTTTTCTTCTAATCTTGTTAGAATGTGTGGTGGTAAGACTGAAAATTGTCTCAAAGGGCTAGTCCAACCCCAAAGCCTCTTGTCAATGACTTTACTAAGATTCAGGAGCCTGTAGGTCATGGCGGGCCAACGTTTCCTCAAAGCAATTTCAAAAAGAGCACGGACAATTCTAGCTGCATTCTGAAGAATGAAAAGGGGGATTGGTGGTTAGGTCTAATGTCATTTTTAGTTTATCAATGAAATTATTATTCAGACTCAGTTTAAAAAGTATGTCAAACTGCATCCTTTAATTGTGGGCAACATCTATCCTCATATACCTCTAAATATTTTTATTACTTTTACACAAGAATAATCAATCCTTTTATGTTATTCTGGTTAATTCTCCAAGAATAGCTTTATTTCCAAGTTCTTAGGAAGTTCCACATCACATCTCCCTAAACAGGAATGAAGTAGATGAGACAAAAGGCATGCAAAATATTTAGGAGGTTATTGAAACCATTTAGAATCTAAGAGACAGCAGTGGATGTCCTTGGGTACATAGTGTAATGATCAAATTTATAAAGCTATTTGGAGAAAAGCAGAAGATTTGGGATCCAGTCAGAGAGAAAAATTAGCAAGAAAAGAACAACAAAAAATATTGATGAGTGTAACTACCCATATTAATGGCTTCCTAACAAACCAATGTGTTCACTGCTTTATACGTATTATCTCATTTAATTTTTATGACAAATGCATTTGACTGGTCTTGATATTATGATTTTATAGATGAAGATACTAAAGTTTAGTGATTTTAATAATTTGGAAAGTTGGTGTCAGAGTATCTTGTGAAAGCTAGATCTAAACGTTAACAAAGTGAACACCAAGATTCTAAATTCAGTGATCTGAGGAAAACTTCATTCACAGACATACAGAAAGACACAATGATTGAGGCCCTTTTCACATAGTTTTCATTTGTTTTGCTTCCTTCTATTATTAACTTTCAGATAATTTTATGGAAGATTATTTTAAAAATCATGAACTTAGAGACATCTATAATATCTAATAATGTGAATTTGAAAATGAGGACTATTAAATCTGATCAAAATCATAAAAATATATTAAAAATAGTGAGATTTTAAATAGCAAAATGGCAAACATGATATGGCTTGAAATTATGAATTGAAAAATAATTATAAGAGTTAGGGGCTTTGGTTTTACATTTTATATAAAAAGTATTATTCATCTTTTGATAAATTCAACTATTTGTTTCAGTATTAGAAATTTAAAAACAAATGGTATTTAGAAGTATGTGAGGCTATCTCTAATATCGTTCAAAAATGAAAGGATGGCTCTCATTAGGCATTAAAATGATAAAAAACATTGAATATTTTTATTATTATAGCTATCAAGTAGGTATTCCTACAGCATGCCCAGATGCTCTTCTAAAAACTGTCAGGCTAATTTTTTCAACTGTGTTTGAAAATGCGTTTTAATATTTCAGAGCCTATGGTTGTTCCCTAAAAGCTAAAAGAAACGGAAAGAGAAATTCTGTGTAACATAATACAAATAGGACATTTTAGTCTGGAATGATACAAACTGGGTGGGAACAATGATCAAAATCTCTAACACGCAGAAGATATAGGCTCCTTTATAACACCATAGAATAAAAAAACTAAGGATTTATTTTAAGGGCTGAGAGAAAGCTTCAGGAGTACAGAAGGAAGTACCATTTTACAGATCTGACAGTGCTTGTAGAACTAGTAATGGCTTAAACTTCAAACAAACAAAAAAACCCCAAACTCAACAAAATTTCTTTAACGTAGTCAAGAATGATAAAGCAATAGCAGCTATTTAAGAAGAACCAGGGATGCCTTGAGATACATCCTCAACCTTCTGAGACTGACTTTCTGGGTACCAATCATGAGGAAACCATGAGTTTTATACTGCAAAGCAATTTGTAAATCAATCTCTGATAATATCTTCATAATCTTGAATCAAGCAGAAATGTGGTCAGATTATCCATCCAGAATGCAGTAAAACTTTGCCTTTTCATTAAATCATTAAATATTTCAATACAAAACCATTAGATATATAAAATGACAATATATTATCTTTCAGAAAAACAGGTAAAGCAAAAGACTTTAAAAACAATGGTTCCTTCTAGAGCTTTAGACTTTCAAGAATACATATATTTTTCCATGGCAGAAACATATGAGTTGCAAAATGAAAAAAAGATGTTTTCACCACATCCATATTTACTTTATATTTGAAGTCATCATCTAGTTTTTTGGTTACTTCGATTAAATTACTGCATTTCATTCAAATTGTTTGCTAATGTATCTTGGTTTATGTTTGTAAATATTTCATGTTTACAGTTATTTCAAAGCACTCTGGTGTATACACAGTTATTAACAGTAATTCATTTAACACAAACGCACTTTTTCTATATTAAGTCTTTGAACAAAATTACACAAGAAACCACATAATGCAATAGTTTCTATATTTAAAGGATGATTAACGTTTTATTCTGCTTAACCTGCAAGAGGCATTACTCAAAAATGAAAAAAGTATTTTTGATAAATAGTAAATATTTATCCCTAGAAGGAAAACCTCTCATCTGAAAGGTACATACTCACACACACACACACACACAAATCTACTTTATATATTGCATCAGGTCTTAAATATAAAAACATAAATATTACAACATTTTCTACTATGATAATTCTAAAAACTAAATATTTAATGAGCTGCAATTTATGGATTAATTTTCTTTCAGCCCTCAATTTATAAGAATCAGCTTAGTAGGGAAGATCACTTTTTAAAAATAAATGATATATCATACTGAATATATGATATGAGGTACATTTATTAAACTCTGTCTAATGGTTAAAAACAATTATTTATATTTCTAACTTTTGAAAAAAGCTAGAAAGTTTCCATCATGTTTCCTTTTTGCTTGAAATATTTTTGTACTATTGCTCTAAGTAAAAGAAATGAACTTGACCATTTAAAACAGAAAAATAATCAGATACTGATATTTTTACATGCTAAAATATAAACAAAAGGAACATAAAAGAAAAAAGGTGAAATAACCCCAAATCTAACCTCTGTTCCTGATCTAATAGCATAAAATGGAATAAAAGACATACAAATTAAACAGAACAGGTTCTAAGATAAAATGCTGATTTGACAGCATGTCAATCATGAAACAATACATTATAGCATGAATTAATTCCTTGAATCTCTAAAAGTAATCAAGGAAGAGAAAACAGAAAGAGAGCAATATTTTTACCTGTGCAACGTATGCAGAATCTGATATGAGGGAGAAACTGTCCACTTCCCCTCGGCTGATGTAAGTTTGAAGTAGGATGTTTATTTTCCCATAACTGTTCTCTACACCTCCAGGAGCTGAGAGTTCACAGAAATTGCTTAATAAGGCATCTAACTCCTCTATCTCCTCTTCTCTGACCTGGAAGAATCATGATTTTATAGAATTATCTGGGCTGACTTATTTAAAAATTTTACACTGAAATTAAACCATACTACATGTGTTCTAAAAGTTTCCATGTTATTACTCCACATTTTTCTTTTGTGTACTAAAATAAAAGCAATTTTTTCATAGGCAGCTAATAAAATACAATGAAAAACTACCTTGAGGCTGATACAATTACATTTTATTATTCATCACTAATATTAAAATTGCCATTGACATATAAAAATTTGATATGCCACAAAAATTAAATCTTCTGACCTCACCATCCTTCTATTGATGAGATTTCATTTTTTATTTGACCAGAGTAAAACCTCTGCCCAAATGGATTACAGCAAACTTGAATTATCTTCAAATGCATTCATTACAGTCATATATTTTTATATGGTATAACACATTCATAGCTTAAAAGTGTGAAGTACTATGATTCAAAGCATTAAAGTTTTCACTATTAATAAGATTAAATTATAATATGAGTACAGAAATATTCATATCTAAGTCTGAATCATGCATGTCCTTTATATTTTCTTCAGTGAACCTTACATTGCAAATAAACCAAAATCTACACACTAAATTCTACGATAGTTTCATTACTATAAAACCTACTTAAATTGTATTTGATTTGCAATAGAGAGCAAAGAATGGTGTCAGGTATGAAATACTATCAAAATCTATAATACTGGACATTGTTGATAAATGGAACAACATGGCTGGTACTCAAAATGTGAAGTGTCCTATAGTTTATATTGTATCAGGAATAACAATTTATTGTAAATGTTTATAAATGCACATATATGATATATGCACTTAATTCAAGCTTTAAGTAATCTTACCTTGATTTGATCAAATTCTTCAGCTTTGGAGACTATAGCAAAAATATCACTTTCTGTTTTGTGAGCATCAAAGAGTTCATTGAAGGTCTACCAAAGTAAGTGTTACATTTGATTAAAATAGAAGGCCTAGTAAAATATTTTAAATTCAAAACCTGACTATAAATCACACATTCTAAAAGAACATCTGAGCCCTAGAATACGCAGAGTTACAATGCTTGTAGCACACTGCTCCAAATCATAATTTTAAACAATTATTAAACTCACCAAAGACTAAAAAGAATATTTAGCTAAAGAAGATCTTTAGAAGAAAAAAAAAATCAATAAAACCAGTTAGTGAGGCCTACAATAGATATCTAAAACAATGTTCAGCATAGCATTCTGGTTTTGGCTCATTTTCAGCTTGGGCATATGGAAATCTATACCATTCTCTGACTTTAAGCTGGTCATATATCACATAAAGTTGATGGAGGGATAACTAAAAAATATGTAACCTGAAGATTCTGGCAAAGATATCATAATATTGCTAGTAAGGGCATAGAGAAATTCAGAAAATCACAAAGAAAAAGATCAGAATAAAAACACAGTTGAATAAAGGCTAGAGTTCCTGAAAGACAGCTGCAAACAGGCTTAAGATGTAGTTTGCCAGCAACACACTACCAGGTGGACAAATGGACAAACAAGTGGACCTGAGCAGCTGATGAAAGCTGTAGAGAGCTGAGGGAAATGCTGTGGGTTCAGGAACTAAGAGATCACAGTTGTGAGATAGTATATGTTAAAAGACTTTGAAGAAACCTAAAGTGCTATATGGGGCTTCCCTGGCGGCTCAGACAAGAAAGAATCTGGCTGGAATGTAGGAGACTCGGGTTCGATTTCCACGTTGGGAAGATCCCCTGGAGAAGGGAATGGCAAACAACTCCAGCATTCTTGCCTGGAAAACCCATAGACAGAAGAGCCTGGAAGGCAACAGTCCATGGGACTGCATCAAGTCGGACATGACTGAGTGACTCACACTTTCAAAGTGACATATGGGACTTCCCAGGTGGTGCAATGGTAATGAATCTACCTGCGAATGCAGGAGCTGCAGGAGATGCTCCTTCAATCCCTAGGTTGGGAAGATCCCCTGGAGAAGGTGATACAATCCACTCCAGTATTTTAACATGGAAAATCCAATGGACAGAGGAGCCTGGTGGGCTATAGTCCACCGGGTCACAAACAGTCAGACATGACTGAATGATTGAGCACACACACACACACACACACACACACACACATGCCATACACACACACACACACACAAAGTGCTGTAGAAACACAAGATATAAATGTGGCAAGGGAGGAAAAGCTATTAAGCATAGGAAAATGTTTTCTGAAACATGTTATATGCATAAGCAGATGTTCAGTTCAGTTCAGTTCAGTCACTCAGTCGTGTCCGACTCTTTGTGACCCCATGAATCGCAGCACACCAGGCCTCCCTGTCCATCACCAACTTCCGGAGTTCACTCAGACTCATGTCCATCAAGTCAGTGACGCCATCCACCCATCTCATCCTCTGTTGTCCCCTTCTCCTCCTGCCCCAAATCCCTCCCAGCATCAGAGTCTTTTCCAATGAGTCAACTCTTTGCATGAGGTGGCCAAAGTACTGGAGTTTCAGCTTTAGCATCATTCCTTCCAAAGAAATCCCAGGACTGATCTCCTTCAGAATGGACTGGTTGGATCTCCTTGCAGTCCAAGGGACTCTCTAGAGTCTCCAACACCACAGTTCGAAAGCATCAATTCTTCGGCGCTCTGCCTTCTTCACAGTCCAACTCTCACATCCATACATGACCACAGGAAAAACCATAGCCTTGACTAGATAGACCTTAGTCGGCAAAGTAATGTCTCTGCTTTTGAATATACTATCTAGGTTGGTCATAACTTTCCTTCCAAGGAGTAAGTGCCTTTTAATTTCATGGCTGTAGTCACCATCTCCAGTGATTTTGGAGCCCCCAAAAATAAAGTCTGACACTGTTTCCACTGTTTCCCCATCTATTTCCCATGAAGTGATGGGACCGGATGCCATGATCTTCGTTTTCTGAATGTTGAGCTTTAAGCCAACTTTTTCGCTCTCCTCTTTCACTTTCATCAAGAGGCTTTTTAGTTCCTCTTTGCTTTCTGCCATAAGGGTGGTGTCATCTGCATATCTGAGGTTATTGATATTTCTCCTGGCAATCTTGATTCCAGCTTGTGCTTCTTCCAGTCCAGCATTTCTCATGATGTACTCTGCATAGAAGTTAAATAAGCAGGGTGACAATATACAGCCTTGACGTACTTCTTTTCCTATTTGGAACCAGTCTGTTGTCCCATGTCCAGTTCTAACTGTTGCTTCCTGACCTGCATACAGGTTTCTCAAGAGGCAGTTGAGCTGGTCTGGTATTCCCATCTCTTTCAGAATTTTCCACAGTTTATTGTGATCCACACAGTCAAAGGCTTTAAGTACAAAACATTTAACACGTACAAAACTGTCATACAGGCTTTCGTGTTCATATTCTTGAAGAAATTTCACCTTAGTGATTTCTATTACTTTTTCATTTAAGAAACAATTTTAAGAACAAAATAAAAGTGAACATAGAAAATTCAAACTTTCTCTCTATCAAAAGAGCAATGAGTAAAATTTCACCTTGATCTACCTCCCTCCATTCAAATTAAATCCTCTCTTCACAGGTAATCACTGTTAAGTTTTACCACATAGTAATACATGAAGGTAAGTGTGTGTATGTTAGTCGCTCAGTCATGTCTGACTCTGTGACCCCGTGGACTATATATAGCCCACTAGGCTCCTCTGTCCATGGGATTCTCTAGGCAAGAATACTGAAGTGGATTGCCATTTCCCTCTCCAATGAAGGTACATATATAGGTATATAAATACACACGAAGACAAGTATGTACTATTTAAACTGTAGATATTATGGTGGTACCCTACCTTACATAAGATTACATTAAAAGGCAACAGGCAAGGATACAACTGTGTAGTATAAATTACCTTTGAGTAATCTCTTAAACTGTCCAAATAGTACAGCTGAGTGCCCTAATATTTTTATTAGTTTTTATAATTCTTCTTGGTCAGTGTTTCTCAATAATTTATAATTAATTTTTCAACTTCTTATTCATGGACATCAATAAGCCAACAGCCCCCACTTTAAATCATTCAGGCATTCATTCACCAGGTCTAATATGCTCAATGGTTTTAGGCTTGGGTTCATCTACAGCTTGGGTTCATCTACTCACAGAACAGGATGGCAAGAAGGTCCTGAATATTTAAAGTCCTATTTTTTTTCCTTATTTTTATTGAGTGCATGTTGTTGAATTCCTAAAAGTTAAATGAATTTTGTTCTATTAGTAGCTTTTGTTTTTCCATAGTAATGTTATATTCTGAACTCCAGAAAGCATATACATTTAAAAACAGACATATTACTCTATTTGTTCCACTCAGTATAATACCTCAATAGTGTTGTATTTAATATAGTAGTGGCTAGCAGTTCTACCCAAATCAGTTGAGGAGAAATATCCAGTTCGCTCCTCAAAACGAATCATCCGAGCTTTGTCTAGTTTCCGTCCAACTTCAATGACCAACTGTTCTCGGTGCTTTGCTAATGTTGGGTCAATCTATAGGGAAAAAAAAAAAAAAAAAAACACCAATAAAACACTTGACTAATTGTTCAGACAATCATCATCTGCAAAGGTATATCAATTTATGGAAATTAAATGTTTCTATTGATGCTTTAGCATAAATTTTTATTACAATGTTAAAAGAACACATTTTTTAAAAGTTAAAACAATTAGAAAATATTTTATTTCATTAAATAATGCTTTTAAAATTAATGAAAATTATCAATCTGTATATTATTTTCAGATAGTAAATTTTAGAATCTAAAATTTCTGTTTAGTTTTATAATCTTTAAGATTAATCAGGATTAGAAATTAGATACATGAAAAAAATCATTGTTTTCTCCCTACCACACTAAAATAAGAACTGTAAAATACCAAATCATAGTTCTGCTTTATCAGCTGTTTCAAGAAATGATAGTGAGAATGATTTCCTCTGCTGAAGAAAGGGTATACAAAAATAAATGAAAAGTTATCCTTTCAAAAGCATGGTTTTAGTGTTCTAACAATTTTCACAACCGTTGATGGGAAAACCACTTTGCAGTATTTTTCTAAGCAGAAAGGACATTAACAAATGTTCTTATTACTAAGATATGTATGTGTAAATATATGTATATAGACACACATATACGCACACACACCAAGTCCTGAAGATTGCAGTCTGGCTACAAGCAATAAAGTGAAGCATGACCTTCTAAAGTGGGTGAGGGGAAGTATAAAATAGTTCTGAAATCAATTTATGAGTTAATACTCCTACTGTTTGTTCTAACAGATTTTTATAGCAACTTATTCATGCACCAAATAGAGCTATAACAGATGAATAAATCAGAAAAAAATGAGGCAAAGGAAAATCAACTGTAGGGAAGTAAGGTGGAATCAAGAGCCATACTAGCAAATACAGAAAGTCTTTTTCTTTTTAAGTCTTTATTGAATTTGTTATATTGCTTGTGGGGTTTTCCTTTGTTTATTTGTTTTTAATGTTCTGGTTTTTCAGCCACGAGGCATGTGGAATCTTTGCCCCCAGACCTGGGATCAAACCTGTATCTCCTGCGCTGGAAGGCAAAGTCTCAACCATTGGACGACTGGGGGAGTCCCAGAAAAGCCTTAAATATTTTCTTTAAGTGACATACTACATGTTTCAAGTTTACTTTTATAAAACTATGTTATTAATCACATATTACTAAACCACTAAAAAGAATCAAAGTATTACATTATTTGTGTTAGTTCACATGAGTTTTATAGCTATAAATTCTTCTTGAGTAATAAAAACACATAGGTCAGAAAACACATAGGTTGTGGTTGTTTCTAGAAAATCTAATGAGATTTCCATCTGTGACAGCATCTTGAGAGTGAGCCTGGTTTCTAAAAATCTATTCTGACTCCATGGCAGCTAGGATGGATGTAACTTTGCCTGTGGTAAGAAAACAAAGAATTTACTGAGGTGCAGATCTTTTCCCAAGAACAACAGAAAATGATCGAGTACCAGGTAAGTGCAACATTAATGAGCCTACTTTCCCTTCCTGGGAAAACTGGAAAATATATGCATTTCAACCATATATGCTTTGTCATAGGTTGGGTTCTCAGGAAAACACTTGGGGATGAAAATTTACATGCAGGAAGTTTACTAGGGAGGCTCTTGGAACACTCGTAAGTCAGTGAAGGAGGCAAGGTGGGCAGAGGGAGTTGTTGAACAGAGGTATCAGCTGATCTTATAAGATGCTCTAGAGCTGGTAGTTGTTGTTTTGTTGCTCAGTTGTGTCTGACTCTTGCCACCCCATGGACTGTAGCCCACCAAGCTCCTCTGTCCACAGGATTTCCCGAGCAAGAATACTGGAGTGAGTTGTAATTTCTTTCTCCAGGGGATCTTCCTGATCCAGAGATCGGGCCCATGTCTCCTGCTTGGCAGGAGGGTTCTTTACCATTGAGCCACCAGGGATAGTCCTCAATGTTGTCCTGAGTGGAGGCAAGGAAGCCTTTGTATTCTGAAATCAACCAGTCATTGCTTTAGGCTGCCCCAGGAGGGGACATAACATTGGTTAGAGTAGCTCCCTTTGGCCAGAGGAAATTCCCAATAGGTTTCACACCTGCAATAGGCAGCTGTCTCCTAGCAGCTGGGAGAAGTACCTCAGTACTGCAGGGAGATTTGGGTGGAACACCACAATCTCTCTCTCCACATAATGACATAATGGCCAGATACTTACTACACATACTGCTCTCCCCTTTTTGCCCAATTCAACTATCCTAGACATTTTACCTGGAGAAGGCGATGGCACCCTACTCCAGTACTCTTGCCTGGAAAATCCCATGGACGGAGGAGCCTGGTGGGCTGCAGTCCACGGGGTTGCAAAAAGTTGGATATGATGGAGCGATTTCACTTTTCACTTTCATGCATTAGAGAAGGAAATGGCAACCCACTCCAGTGTTCTTGCCTGGAGAATCCCAGGGATGGGGGAGCCTGGTGGGCTGCCGTCTATGGGGTCGCACAGAGTCAGACACGACTGAAGCAACTTAGCAGTAGCAGCGATGCTATCTATTAACTTAGGAACAAGAACTTAGAAGGATTTGATAAGAGGAACATACTGTATATAACATCACCCTATTATTGAAAGTGGTCTATAATTTCCTCATGTCTGATTTATTCCAAAAACTAAATTCAAAAAATGTAGTTAAAAAAAATCATAGCAAAATACTAATCTCAAATGGAAACTCATCTAAATACTAAATTGATTAACAACAAAAAGATCACTAGTATCAGTAGAAAAGAGGTATAAAGAAAGTAAAATAATTACAGGGGATAAAATTAATTTTCCTTCAGTTCAGTTCATTCAGTCGTTTCCGACTCTGCGACCCCATGGGCTGCAGCATGCCAGGCTCCCCTGTCCATCACCAACTCCTGGAGCTTACTCAAATTCATCTCCATCGAGTCCGTGATGCCATCCAACCATCTTATCCTCTGTCATCCCCTTCTCTTCCTGCCTTCAATCTTTCCCAGCATCAAGGTCTTTTCCAATGAGTCAGTTATTTGCATCAGGTGGCCAAAGTATTGGAGTTGAAGCTTCAGCATCAGTCTTTCCAATGAACATTCAGGACTGATTTCCTTTAGGATCGACTGCTTGATCGCCTTACAGTCCAAGGGACTCTCAAGAGTCTTCTTCAACACCACAGTTCAAAGGCATCAATTCTTCGGCTCTCAGCTCACATCCATATATGACTACCGGAAAAACCACAGCTTTGACTAGACAGAGCATTGTTGGCAAAGTAGTGTCTCTGCTTATCAAAATGCTGTCTATGTTGGTCATAATTTTCCTTCCAAGGAGCAAGCATCTTTTAATTCCATGGCTGCAGTCACCATCTGCAGTGATTTTCAGTTCAGTTCAGTCATTCAGTCATGTCCGACTCTTTGTGACCCTATGAATCGCAGCACGCCAGGCCTCCCTGTCCATCACCAACTCCCGGAGTTCACTCAGACTCACGTCCATCGCGTCAGTGACGCCATCCAGCCATCTCATCCTCTGTTGTCCCCTTCTCCTGCCCCAAATCCCTCCCAGCATCAGAGTCTTTTCCAATGAGTCAACTCTTTGCATGAGGTGGCCAAAGTACTAGAGTTTCAGCTTTACCATCATTCCTTCCAAAGAAATCCCAGGGCTGATCTCCTTCAGAATGGACTGGTTGGATCTCCTTGCAGTCCAAGGGACTCTCAAGAGTCTTCTCCAACACGACAGTTCAAAAGCATCAATTCTTTGGCGCTCAGCCTTCTTCACAGTCCAACTCTCACATCCATACATGACTACTGGAAAAACCATAGCCTTGACTAGACGGACTTTAGTTGGCAAAGTAATGTCTCTGCTTTTGAATATGCTATCTAGGTTGGTCATAACTTTTCTTCCAAGGAGTAAGCGTCTTTTAATTTCATGGCTTCAGTCAAAATAAAGTCTCACACTATTTCCATTGTCTTCCCATCTATTTGCCATGAAGTGGTCAGAACAAATGTCATATTCTTAGTTTTTTGAATGTTGAACTTTAAGCTGACTTTTTCACTCTCCTCTTTCACCTTCATCAAGAGGTTCTTTAGTTCTTCTTCACTTTCCTCCATAAGGGTGGTGTCATCTGCATATCTGAGGTAACTGATATTTCTCCTGGCAATCTTGATTCCAGCTTGTGCTTCTTCCAGTCCAGCGTTTCTCATGATGTACTCTGCATAGAAGTTAAATAAGCAGAGTGACAATATACAGCCTTGATGTACTCTTTTCCCGATTTGGAACCAGTCTGTTGTTCCATGTCCAGTTCTAACTGTTGCATCCTGACCTGCATACAGATTTCTCAAGAGGCAGGTCAGGTGGTTTGGTATTCCCATCTCTTTCAGGTTTTTCCACAGTTTACTGTGATCCAAACAAAGGCTTTGGCATAGTTAATAAAGCAGAAGTAGATGTTTTTCTGGAACTCTCTTGCTTTTTTGATGATCCAATGGATGTTAGCAATTTGATATCTGGTTCCTCTGCCTTTTCTAAATCCAGCTTGAACATTAGTATTTTCTAAAAAAAGATTAAAGCTCTGTTTTTCTTAGTTACCTAACTCTTTCCAGATGAGGCAGAAGTAGCAAATATTTATCCTCATACCATGAAAGGATTATAGAACTAAAAAGGAGGTCTGACTTTCTCTTTTTAATAAATGAGTTTTTTTACCTGATAAGCCTTGTGGCTGATGCCATATACTAATGGATTTGCTCTCATCCGTACATAAAGATAAGTGTAGCTTATCCACTTCACCGCTTCTTCCACATTAGTAACTGTTCCCAGAGCTATCTGCAAATCAAAAATATAACAAAAATTAAACTAATGCATTAAAGTTGAATATAAACATTGCATCAAGGACCTTTTGTCAAAAGCTAAGTTTTTAAAATGCATCACTATGATGTATTTAAAAGAAAGTAAGCATAATAATTGGCCATGACATTTCTCCAATTAATTAAAAATCAGCCCCGCTTCATTTGAGAACAGTACATTAGATATGCTACCTGCCAAAACTGACCTTACTTACTATTATTGCATTGGATTATTTTTCCTGTTTGAGTTTAATTTTATATAGTATTAAAAACATTTTGGTATTCGTTAATTCTTCTTCTTGTTTCTTTTAAATCTTGGCTTCATTTAATGTGACAACATTATTGATAGTTTTAAATGTAACTGTACTACAAGTAAAACATAATATTGATGATTTTATCCCTCTTTATTGTGATTTTGTATACTGTCATCACCAAAATAACAAAAGGTATAACACTAATTTTTTTTCCTCTAATGATTCCCATTTGCAGCATAGCTAGTATAAATATATAATATAAATACAAAGGTAAATGCAATAATTTTGGCACAAATATTTTATTGGGATTTATACATATTAATAACATATATACCTCAAAATTCATACAAGAACAGGGAATAGTTTTAATCTTTTTATTGGTAAACTTATGCAAAAATTAGTTATTTATAAATTTGAATTATAATAAACACTGGGTATTTCTTTAGATTATATTTTGAAATTTTTAACATTGCATTTTAATGTAACTTTATAATATGGTAATTTAATGAAACCAAAGTTAATCATTTTAAAACAATGATAACATATAAAATCTGTATAATAAAAAGAATTGCTAGAAAATGATCTTAACACAGAACTGCAGTGAAAAATCTTCTTAAAAATACATTTTTTAGCCACTGGATCTATAGGTAGTCATTTGGCTTCTATTTAGAGTGTTCATTTTAATTAACAAATTTATCTAAATTATGCCACTTCAGATTTGAATTTTTCCTGAATTTGTAGCTGAAAAAATTTTTACATCATAATACTTTAATCAAAGGATAACTGACGGTCTCCACCCTAAATAACCAAATTTTAGGAGACAAGAAGGAAAAATAAATCCTGCTATTTTAGTATAAAATATTAAAGAAAATATAAACATTAATGTTTGCTTTATTCTCATATTATAATTTACATTCTGCATAATTAATTTTGTAATGTAAGTATGTGTAGGCTTAACTGTCTTTATTTAGTTGGAGATGTCATATAGCAATTTATAAATACCACTATAGTACTATATCATACTATTCATCCTTAAATAAATGACCAAAACTAAATAAATGACAAGGCAGATGCTGACTATCTTTTTAAAAAATTACACTATCTTGATATATGTCAGAGAAAAACAATACTGTATGATCTCCTTTATATACAGAATCTAAAAACACCAAATTCATAAAACAAAGAGCAGAATGGTGGTAGCCAGGAGTTGAGGGGTAAGGAAAATGAGGAGATGTTGGTTGAAGGGTACATTTTCAGGCACATGAGTACGCTCTGGGGATCTAATGTATAGCATCATGACTATAGGTGATCCTATTGTATTCTATATTTGAAAGTTGATACGAGAGTAGAGCTTTAGTGCTCTCATCATAACAACAGACAAAATGGTCATTACATAAGGTGAAGGATGTGTTTACTAACTTTATTGTGGTAAACATTTCACAAATACATATGTGTGTCAAATTATTGTACTGTATAACCTTAAACTTACAATGTCATGTCAATTATAACTCCATAAAGCTGGAAAGAATAAATAAATTTACATTACATATTTACAAATGACTAAAACTGACCACAGTATAAGTAAACATACACATTTACTAAAATGTGAACTGTAAGACTTTCTACAAAACAAAGCGTAATAAGAATTAAAATTTATTTAAGGAGTGAGTTCTACAAGACTTCCTAAATATTTACAAATATCACAGTTAAACATTTTCTAGTCTGCTTAGGCAAAGGAAACTAGTTAGATAATATGGCGAGACATCTGATAGCATTCTCCATTTTTAATTCTATTATTTGAGTTGGACTGTATCAATTCCCTTATGATTTATAGATATTTAAAAATAACATCACATAACTCTTGAGTAGAAAATTTTATAAAAAATAAAATAAGCTTCGTATTACTTTCAAAATCAGACAGTAAATTAACAATAATTGGTAATTAGCTGTTGCTGGGCACTGATAAGAATAAAGGAAAAGACCAAGTAGGTAGCAAAACTTGGATCAAGTAATACAAGTCTTTCAAATGTTCACCAAAAAGGAAAAGACTACTCAGAAAAACAAACGTAAATTTATGATGGTACATCATACTGTGAGATTAATCCTTGAATGCCACCTAGTGACAACAATAAAAATTTACTTGCAAATATTTGTGGTCTCCTAGTAGCTACTTGGTGAAGGCAATGGCACCCCACTCCAGTACTCTTGCCTGGAAAATCCATGGACAGAGGAGCCTGGTAGGCTGCAGTCCATGAGGTTGCTAAGAGTTGGACACGACTGAGCGACTTCACTTTCACTTTTCACTTTCATGCATTGGGGAAGGAAATGACAACCCACACCAGTGTTCTTGCCTGGAGATCCGAGGGACGGGGAAACCTGGTGGGCTGCTGTCTATGGGGTCGCACAGAGTCAGACACGACTGAAGCGACTTAGCAGCAGCAGCAGCAGTAGCTACTTAGCATAGGAGGCTTATATAGAACAAGTATTTTTCATAGTATCTCTCTGAAATTTATTCATTCATCCCAATAATCATACAAGAAGCCAGTAAGTCAAGTGCAATGGATATGGCAATAAATATAGCATGGCGCCTCATCTTAAGAAGTTCTGTAGTCCCTTAGGTGAGATACATGTAACCAATTAAGATGACATCTATGAAACCATTATCCAGTGCGTAGGACACAATATGTATTCAAAAATGCTTTTAAAGGAAAACACCTAACATGTATAACTTATAAAAGTGCCATTAGTATACAGCGTAACAGAGCTTTAAGTGCTAAGTAAAAGAGGAAAAAAATAATCTATTTCAACTTTGGTAATTTAGAAGGCTCAAAGTGTCATTTTCTATCTGATTTATGTACTTAAACTTTAGTCATTATAGTTATCTTATTTGTATGTGCTTTTTAAAAAGCTAGTTGAAATCAAATAAAACTAAACAAGCAAATGTAATAATCATATTTATATAAATACATATGCATACATAAATCCCTCTAGTACATGTATGCAAACAACATTTATACCACTATTCATTTATTTATTCCACTGAAATTTGTGTGGGTAGCAAGTACAATCAGGGCTGAGCACAAAGGAACTATGAAGTAATATAAGTGGTATAATCTTGTACTGAATAAGAACTTGGCACAGGTGTTCGTTAACTTTTCACAACAATCTAGCGATACTATTCCTAATTTAAACATGGGAAGACGAGTGCTGTACAGGTGAAGCAAACAGGCTGAGAGCCTATCTAGAGCAGAAGAGCTGGACTGGCAAGTAACCAGAGTCAGAACTGGGAGGATGTCAGGCTGCTGAGGCCATAAATGCAAAGTGCTTGTATTATACCCTGCGGAGATGGACAGAGCATGATAGACAGAGGAGCCTGGGGGGTCTAGAGTCCACGCGGCCACAAAAAGTCAGACACGACTGAGCACGCATATGCACAGGCGCCGCTGCGTAGATGCGAGGAACTCTGTACAAAGAAGGTACGTACAGTTACAGAAAGATGAATACATTTGAAAGTGTGGACCACAGGGCACTGGCACAGAACAGGTAGCCCGTCATGTCTGCTGAATAGATTTCCATAAGCCTCAAACATGCTTCAGTGTTTCTAACAGAGCAGAGGGAAATGGTACATATAGGGCTGGAACTTCTGACCTTTTGGCATTAGTTAGCATTAGGGAGTCAGTCCGATTAGGGATCAAATAGCAAAGATGCCTCATAAAATGTCTGCATTAAAATGACTGCTTGATAGAATACTTTCTCCAGTTATTCTAAACTAGTGTTATCAAGGATAGCATTCTGGGCAACATTCCTAATCTAACATGACCTTGGTGTTGATCATTGTTGCTATACAGCCTGGCAAAATTTTGGGGAATCCAAAGACTGAAAAATTCATTACCTTGAGAGCACAGCACACACTCATTGTATAAACTAATTTCACACTTGGCTTCCACAGATTACCAAATTTAATTGCACATTCAAACTATAATTTAAGGGAATTTGTTTCCTTAAGAAGAAAATTTACTTTAATTGGGAACTAGTCTAGTAGACAAAATAAGATGAAGAAAATTTAGCAATGGCTATACTTCACTATATTAGCAAAAAATTTCAAGGTATATGTTTTGTTATTTGAATGCCATTTATAGTATTAAATGGAATTATGGTTCTAGACAGTCGACATTTCTGAAAATGACAAACACTAATAAGTAGTTTATGAATATCAGGTGAATCTGTGGGCTACAATTCATTTTTAATTTTTCAGGAATTGACCAAATAGTTTCACTGATGATGGTATTTTATAGTCCCTAAGAAAAAGAATTCCTGAGGACAAGAGTTACTCATCTGTGTCTTTTGCATAAAAGCATCACTATTTGGTGTCTACCACTTACAAAAAGCTATCAAGAAAAATAATCCTAACTTTACAAAGGTGTAGGCCTTCTTAGTATGCTTTTCTAGAAACATTGTATAAAAGAGTCTTGCTTTTTATTATAGTTAAGAGAAATGATTACTGCCATTTTGGAAAATATTTAGTCCTGGTCTCAGAAGGTGGCAAATGGTAGGTTAATTAATATAGAAAAATGTATTTATTTTTAACTTACCACATTTTATATAATTGAAATCTAGGCTACAATAAAAAGATTATTTTTGTAGGTAAAAAGACTTTAGTTTGAACAGTACTAGTTTCAAAAATTAGTACCTGAATGAGCTTTGGGCAGTCATCTGTCTCTCTGAGAACAATATTTCCTGAGCATCAGTACTGACAGAATATACAAAAAGTACCCAGCAGGCTGGCACAGCCTCAGTCCATTGCTACTGATACTATCTTTGTACAACAGACTATTCTATCATAGATCCTAGTGACCCAAGACCTAACTATTAAAACCATGCCATTATAGTAGGCAGTGAGGATAAAAACTGAGTTATAGTATTTCTTTTGGAGACAATCCCTACATCATAATTAATTTTCTAATTTTTTATTTTCTTATAATTTTGCTGCTAGAAAGCAGCATCTTTCCTGATTTCTAACTTCCAACTAGATCTTCTAAACCTTACCTAACTTTCTGAACCCAGATCAAGTATTATCACCTTCATGAACAAAGCCTTTCCTGATAGGCTGGGGCCAAAGGTGTTTTCTCCTTCTACTGAATCCTTCTTTAGAACTTTATTACCTACCAACACTATTGCACTGTGTTTTTGTATCTTTTCCTCCCATTCTGGACTATATCCTCCTTAACAGAGGAATTGCATACTGTGTGTGTTTTCATCCTCTAAAAAGGCTTGTAGATAAGATCAATAGATCTAAGTGAAATTTCTATAATACTTCAGTTCAAATATTTCACTTATTCATGTATTTAATAGTTATATTCCACCAACTTTCAGAAACTGAGTCAACTTGAATGGGAAGAAGAAAAGTGTTGAGTGACGGCACGACAATAAAAAATGCTGGAAGAACAGCAAGAACTCGTTTCACTGTTTGACGCAAGAACTCGTTTCACTGTTTGACGCAAGAACTCGTTTCACTGTTTGACACACAGATTCTTAACCTTAGAATGTTTATCCTCTTTACCAGTTAAGATGTTACCTAGGCTTCCAGGGTCTGCTAGTTAAATCTTAACACAAAAACACACCACAACGAAATAAATTATAATACTGTAGCTCAATTAAAGCAATCATATTTTCTATAACAAAGTTAATCAAATGAGCTAAAACAGAAGAGCTCTATTAACCTTATAAAAACTTTATAAAATACTTCATAATAAACTTTATAAAAGTTTATATGAACATAATTGTTATTACTGTTTCCTTAGTTTGTATAGCTGTGGTTAGATTTCTGTCCTTTCACAAAACCTCATGACTTAAAAGCATAGTCTTTTAGCCATGAGTTGTTATCAGTTCTCATTTGCATTTTATATTGCTCTGATCTAATCAAGGACATCACCATCCTACCTCTTGTGTCTCATCACTGTGTATGAAATAAAATGTATTATTTTATATTACAAAATAGCAATCAACTCAACCTTTATTTTTCTTAGTTCTTTCTTGAAGCTGATGATTCCATTCAAACCTTTTGCTTATTAGCTCTTACCTCCGCATTTAGATTATCTGCAAGGCTTTCCAGAAACTGGCTCTCAATTGGGTTTTGTTGAGTGAGCAAAGAGAGGTAATGGCTGAGTTTATCATGGGTTGTTATGATGATTCCTTCTCCAAATTTGTCAAATTGTGGTCTTCCGGCTCGACCAAATATCTGCATGACATCTAAAATTCCAAGGTCAACAAAGGAGCCTCTTTTTGCAGCATATATTTGTGTTCCCTAGATGAGGGAAAGTTAATAAAAATTTACATAAACACACACAAATATAATCCTGATGAGTTGAATACTGAAATTAGGCAAATATGGCAAGATCTCAAAAGTGTACTTTAACTAATCCTTTCATTATCTGTGATAGAGTTAAATTTTCACAATATAAACTAGATTCTTTTGGAGAAAATAATTTTGACCTTATATGAATAACATTCAAAGTCACCGAAGCAGCCAAATCACAATAATTTTCTAAATAAATCAATCCATAGGTTTGTTTTAAGATATCTCAAATCCATGCAAAAAGGAAGGTAAGCTCTCACCTTAATAATAACAGCATGAGCAGGAAGATTGACACCCCAGGCTAACGTAGCCGTACAGACTAGGACTTTGATATGCCCATTAGAAAACAAGCTTTCAACCAAATTTCTGTCCTGCCGAAGCATGCCTGCGTGATGAATACTAAAACCATCTGGAAATAATTCTCGTACTTGTCTATTTCTTGACTTTTGCACCTAGAGTAGACAGCAACAAAACATAAAAGTGTTATTTAGCATTTAAAAGCAATTGTTATTTAGCATGTCTCCTGAATAAGCTTATCAAAGAGAGCATATAATTTTGTTAAGCATCTTAAGGTGTTACTAAGTTTTAGTATATAATGTGTTATACAAGATCACTTAAAATTATATTTCAGCTATCTTAAAAAATAGGTAACCTTGAACATGGCATAAAATCCAAAAGGAAAGAAGTTACAATCAAGTGTTTTTTTCACTCAGGTATCCTCTTCCTGTAATCAGTCAGCATTACCTTTTGTATTCTTTCAAAAGAAGTCTATTAAAAGTAAGTGTAATTCTCAGTGGGTTCCAACTCATTCAGAGTAAAGGTCAGAGTCCTTACCATGCCATACCTACAAAATCATTCCCATCCCCGAACTGCACTTACGCCAGACACAAGCACTGGCTTTTTCTCTAAGGTCTTTTTTTTTTTTTTTTTTTTTAAACAAATCCACACCTGCCTTGAGGTCTTCACACTGTCTGTTCTAGACTCACTGCCTTGGAAACCTCTCCCCCTTACCGAGATACCCTGGTTCCGCTGGTCATGCACTCCTTCTTATGATAATGAGCCAATAAGCCCAGCTGTGCTCCCCTCACACCTGTGTTCCTGCTGATCTCTGACAGGAGGGCACTAGCCACCTGTCTTATCTCCTCAACTTTACATCTGCCCTGAATATACTAACCCGCTTCTGCGGGCTGGTCTTTGGCCTGGTCTGAGCTCAGATGTGGGGTCTGGTCCACTTATCTGTAATTTGTGTAAGTTCTACAGCAAATCTTTTAAAATTCACTGACAGCTCATCGTACAATGGAGAAATTTTTTCTGCAAAATTAAAGACTAACGTAAGTGCTCAAAATTTCTGTTTGGGCACCACATCCTGCTCGTTTGCTGTTGCTCGGAAAATTTCAAGTTCAATATCTTGATAGCTTCTTTTGAAAGAGTGTTTTCCATAGTTTTTATGTAAGGTGCACTACACTGGCAGGGAACAGGGTTCTAGCACAGACTTCATCACACTGACTATCTCTTAAAATTGGAAACTTCTAAGTTAATAATAATTAAGAAAATGATCTGCGAAAACCACACTCCATGAAATCTGCTTCGAATATAAAATGGAAGGGAATAAATTAACAAACCGCACCATCTAGTGGCCAGCCAAGTAAATAACAACTTGGAAATATATACACAAAAAGATTTATCTTTTTAAAATTTCATGGGGAGAGTATCACTTCATTTTTGTGCAATGTGGTCAGCCTCTTACAAATAATTTTATATGCACACATTATGATTAGCTCCATTGGCCTTAAGTGAAGGATCATACTGCCTTAACTTTAATCCTTTTAGATGTGTTTGTTAATATCAATCTCACAAATACGGGCTCCATGTTATGGAGTATTTCGGTCTCCATGTTATGGAGTATTTGCTAGTATCTAACAAAGCTCCTTTGCGAGGTCAAGGTAGAAAAAGAAAAACATCTTACCTACTTCATTTCTTCCCTAACATTCATGAGTGAACATTCAGAGCCAACAGAGGAAACTGAAAAATACTGCTTAGAGACATTCAGAGCAAATCATACCGCTGGATGGCTCTTTTGGGTGCATCTGTTGTTTGTGGACTCCTGAACTGGAATATCTTGATGGGCTTGCTATAAATGCAGATTTTTAGTCAAAATCCTGTTGAGTTAAGCCTTGACTTGTGACACCACGACACAGCAAGAAGCTGAACCCCAGAAATATGTAACTGTGGTGCAGAATATTCCTAGAAGGTTGTAGCTGGATCATGGGGTTCTGATACAGCACCTCCCACCCTGACCAGGTGGGTTCAACCAGCTTGGTCTCTGTAAGCAACCAAGAGGTCCCAGGGGTCACTTCTCCTTTGTCTCTATTCTTACTGATATTCTGTGCTGTTGCTTTTTTAAAAAAATTTATTACTTCAGTAGAGACCTGAAGTGACAACAATCTTAAAGTAAGACTGGCTTGGTCTTCCTCAACTATCTTTGAATCTGAAGCTGCTGTTTTTGATCTAGCCTAGTTCACAGTAGAAATAAATGAGAAATCTTGGGAAAGAGATCCAGGGATAAGTATGCTTTAAAACCTTATTTAAAAAATTATCATATAGTCAAATTATCTTTTCACTTTTGGTGTACAGTTCTATGAACTTTAGTATATGTTCAAACTGTGTAACCACCATGATAATGATACAAACAGTTCCTTTACACACCCCCTCAAATTCTCTTGTTATTTCTTTATAGTTAAACCCTCTCCTCCTACAGCCCCTGGTAGATCAGACCCCCTGATCTGCTCTAGGAAAATATGTGACTAACATTTATATTAAAACTGATAGAAAATTATAAGAGCAATGGAAGAAAATTTAAAGGCTGTCTAACATTTAGGTTTTCATCCTTTTTAAAGACAAATTAATTCTAATGTTAGTTAGGGACCTTAGAGCACAGAAATAGAAGTCTAAAAATTAATCTTGCAGAGGCAGTATAGTAGCACTGACATTAAAACCTGAAAAAGCAGCAGAAAACAGAATACAATAGAGAAATATCTCTTGAGAATATTAAACCAAACAGTAAAGAGCTTTGGAAAATAGAATTCGCCAATGCATTAAAACAATATATCACAACTAAGTAAATTAAACCCCAGAAGGCAAGGGCACTATCTATACCTATAAATATATTTATATGAACATGCTTATGAACGAGTCAAAGGAGAAAGAACATAGATGATCTAAAGGCACTGAAAGCTCACAAAAGACCACATTCAATCTTAATGAGCAGAGGTGACAATATTGATTTTAAACCACACTGAATCATAAAACATTAGGAGTATATCTATTAAAGTTAGAAACAAGGCAAAGTTGTTTACAATCAGCTAACCAATGTCTTAAATAATGGAATCAGACAAGAGAAAATAATAAAAAGTAGAAATACTAGAACAGAAGAGATCAAACCAATTATTAGTTGCAGATGAAATAAACATTTATTTAGAAACTTGAGACTTAATTAAAAACTACTAATGACTGAATTCAGAAAGGTGACAGTCCCCCAAATCAATATTTTAAACAAGTGTTTCTATATATAAACAATAACTTGTTAGAAAATAAAAGAGAAGAAAATATCACATCTATAAAAGCCATAAAAAACAGAAAAAAGCAAGAAATAGGTAGAACCCTACAGGAAGATATCATCATAACACTGCCAAAGGATACTCAACAAATGAAATCATATGCTTTGTTTTTGAGTTGGAAAAACCTGATTTGATAAAAATATCAATTCTCACTAATGTAATCTGTAAATCAATATATTAACTTAACTAAAAGGTAAACATCATTTCTTGGAAGTGATACTGAAGTACATCCTAAAAAGTACACCTGTATATTTATCCAAGAAAAAAAATTCTAAAATTGAAGAATAATGAGGATGCTTATCCCAAGCACATATTAAAAATACTATAAAAACAGGATAAGTAAAGTAGTTTGATACCAGAGAAGAGTCAATAAGCTCAAGGAAATAGAGAAAACTGAGAAACTAACTCAGGCAAATGTGAGAATTTTGTATGTTACATTAAATTTTATAATCAATGGAATAAACAAGGAGTCCTGCCTGCTAATGCTGGAGATGTAAGAGACATGGGTTCGATCCCTGGGTCTGGAAGATGCCCTGGAGAAGGAAATAGCAACCCACTCCAGTATTCTTGCCTGGAAAATTCCATAGACAGAGGAGCCTGGTGGTCTATAATCCATGGGGTTGCAAGGAGTCATACACGACTGAAGCAACTTAACACGGACATTCAGAAACTCATTTGCTGCAGGAGGTCATCAAAAAGATGTGACCACCAATTTGACCCACGAGCTGGGCCCAGGTAATCAGAGGTGCCTCATCCTTTCCCCAGTCCTTGGAATGTGCACTCTGCTTGCCTTCACTATGCTAGAGGCTGGCCAAGAACATAGCCTTTAGTTAGAAATGCAGTGTTGACTGTACGTAACTAAATCCCATTAAGGCTTCTATATAAACTTTTAAGACTGTAGCAGGTAGGTTTGGAGATCTACTTGTATATAAGTTCCCTTAATTTTTAAACCTGAGACCCACCAGTCTAGAATGGTCGGCCTCTTTCTTCAGTGTCTCCTTGCCCTCTGTATATGGAGGGTTTCAGATTATACTCAGAAAGGTCTCGAGGAGAATGCAAACCAATACCATCACTATATGTAGTAAGTTCCAGATGGATCAAAGATTTAATAATAAATATTAAAAATTAAATTTAAAAAGGGCTGGAGGAAATCATGATTAAGTGGGTGTGGCCTTTATAAGCAAGACAAAGCCCAAATACTATAAAAACTAATAAAAATCTCATCATGGTAAAAATATCCATAAATAAATCAAAATCACAGGTTAGGAAAAATGTTTGTAACACATATAGTAGTACATGCAATTTACAGAAGAAATTCAAATAGCAAATGTGAAAAATGCTGTTTCACTCATAAAGAAACGCCAGTTAGAAAAATAATGAAGTATCTTTTTTGCCTTTTAATCTGTCATAAACTCAAAAATTCTAACACTGCTCGGTGGTGGCAGTTAGACAGGAGGAAGTTACTGTTCCAGGAAATGTAAACTGAACAATCTCCTTAGTGGGCAATTCAGGACCACTCATTCGCCAAACTTTTAAATGCATGTACCATGTTGATGGATGAATTCCACTGCCAGGAATTCCATGATGTATCACTAAGCAAAAAGAGCAAGTTGTACAAAATCTTCCCTTGAAAGGAATATAAACATAAGAAGTTTTTTTTACAAGAGTTTCATCTGAAGAAATGAATGAATGTAGATGGTTAAGCCCATGAGTTATGGAGCTGAACTTGTTTATTATTAATACAAGATGCCTGCTGCTTCCTCAAGCAACAGAACAGTTGTTTTCCACCTGGCTTCTCAGGGTGAGCTCTACTCGGAGGCTAGGCTTTTAGGCTTCTGTAGCCTCTGAAGGGCTGGAGGGGTATAATCCACCTTGTTCACATTCTCTGAACAGAGTATTGGATTCTCCGAGGAAGCCATCAGGGATCCAACACCATTGGATATAGTCTCTCTCTACATGGAAATTCAGCACAAAGAATATTAAACTGTAAAAAGGTAAAGGAAGTCAAGAGAGTAGCACAAAAATTATCTAAATTGGTTTTCCTGGACTTTATATTTCCAGTTCTCACAAGTTAACTTACCATACAGGGCTTTATTTTTCAGTAAAACTAAACCAGAATGGATAACTGCTAAGAATCCATTAGCACACAGAGGATGCTAAATTTTTTCCCCCAGTGAAAGCACACCCCAGCTTCCTTCTATGACTTTACTTACCTTTTCCCTAACTGTGACACAGAAAATCAGTGTGACTACTTTTTAAAATGAATAAGGTTAAAATATAAACACTTTCTAAAGTTGACTTCCAAACTAACACAAATACATGGTTAAAGGAAGACTGACAGCAAAAACTGAAGATATTAAAAGAAAATACATTAACTCCATAAGATGAAAAAAATATGCATATGTAACACAAGACCTTTAGCTCAGTTACAAACCCTGAATGAAAGAGTCATGGGAAAGGGCATAAATAATTTAGTGACCTCTGTAAGCCTTCTGAAGTAATTTATCTTGATAAGATATGCTTTAATGCAGATAATTTCAAATCCATTAAGAAGAAATAATCTAACTGTCATCATAAAAACTAAAATTTAACCAGAAGGAGGCAAATAGTTTCTAGCAAATTATACCATTCTTTTCCACAATTACCAGTGAGTATGCCTTAATGATATTAGGAAAAAATATTATAGAGTCCTCATGTTGGGAAAGTGCTATTTTCATCATTCATTGTTTATAAAGTTAATCAATGAACTACTCTTCTACAGTCCTCTAAATTCTGACCAAAATCTATATACCTAGCCCTTCCTTCACCTTACAGTCCAGCGGTCAAGAAATACTCATTCTTCAAATATATGAATTGGTTCCCTTTGCCCATGTTCTTGTTCTTTTTCTCTTGGAATGTCCTTTACTTTACTTTCTTTCTTCCTTTTTTTTTTTTTTTTTTGTAAAATTTCCTTTACTACTTTTTGTTGTTGTTGTTGATTACTGAAATACAAGACCACCAGCTTAATCTCTTTTTGTCTTTCCGTTGAACTGTTCATTCTTCTCTCATGTTATATGCCACATTTTTCTTTTCTTATACATGTATTTCTAAATCCTCTGTGGGGTTGTACGTCTTGCCTCATTTGGTCATTTATTTAGAGAGGCACATTTGATCAGCTGAACTAAAATCGACATATTTAGAACTGGATGTCTAATATACTCTAACATCGGTTTTCTTAGTAGGTATATCATATTTAATTGAATTAACTGTCCATACTTTAAAATTCACCTAGTTCTGGACATTTAGCTGTCTGTAATTTTTTCATTATATTTAATATGTTTGGATGAAACTCTTGGTGTACATTAACTTTTCCAAGGAAAGGTTCTCAGGTTTAGTATTTCAAGGTTAAAGGCTCTGAAAAAAAGTTTGGCTCTTAAAATATACTACCAAAAACTTTTTAAAAAGAATTGAACTAATTACTGCAACAGGAAATCTAGGAGTAGCCAAATCCTCAATCACCTTCAGAATTTGACATTATCATTTTTAGTGTTTGATTATTTATTGGGTTTAAGAATATACAGTCTATTAATGTATACAACTTTAGTGATTTTTTCCCATAGTTTATCTATTTTATTTCCTTCTTTTCTTCGTTTACTTATTGAAAACCATGTTTTAGTTATTAAACATAATAAGTACAACATCTAAAGATATAGATATTAACTAGTCTGTTGTATTTGTGACTAATATTTCCCCAACCTATTTATTACTTTTTACAATTCAATATATTTTTTGTTGTCCAAAATCTTCAAATTTAAATGTTGTCACATCAATCTTTAAAGCTGTCATCTTCTTTAACTTCAAAGTTCATACATAACCATTTACAGTGTTTACTATGTGACTGGCAAGATCTATGTTACCTCATTTTCATTTTGTTTATGACAAATTGTAGCCCAAGGAAGGCAAAAGACTGATATGTTAGAGTATGTGAGTCAAGATTAAAACCCAGGTTTGCCTGGATTCAGTCTTTATGCTAAAGCGACTATTTCCCTTTGAAAATGAAAAAGTTATGCCTCCAAAAATCCAATTGAACACTCAGATCTATTGTTTAATTAATTTTCTTTGATTTCATTTAAAAGTTAATATACTTTTAACATTCTTTTTATGAGGTTACAGACAGACAGCAGAATTAATATATTAGCCTTCAGAAGGAAAGGGGGTTGATATGCCTGAGGAAAGAATAAACTCTGAGATATTTTATACTTATTTAAAGTAAAAAAGTAAGAGAAAGGGGGTTATTAGGTACCTGCTACTCTCTTTAGCTAACAGATATCATCTATTCCTGGAAGAGGAAATTCTAATTTTATTAGGCTATCGTGATGCTGGAAAGCTGCTACAACAGAAATAATTAAGGCTATCAATATTAAGCATCTGTTAACTTATAGCAAATCCCAATTCCTAGAACTTAGGCAAAGGCTAAAGCTAACCTATGAAAACAGGAGATGGTTGGTAGATACAGATAATATTAAAAAGTCATAAAATAATACTTCAAAGTAGCTTGAGGGTACATACCGTTACTGGCTTTTTCCTAGTGTTCTGATTTGCTTAATAGATATCCCTAATAACTACATTCATGAGACTTGCTGCATGATAGACCATATCTACCTGTGTGTGTTAGTCACTCAGTCATGTCTGACTCTTTGCAACCCCAAAGGACTGTAGCCTGCCAGGCTCCTCTGTCCACAGGATTCTCCAGGCAAGAATACTGGAGTGGGTTGCCATGCCCTCCTCCAGGGGATCTTCCTGACCCAGGTCTCCTGCACTGCAGGTGATTTCTTTACTGCCTGAGCTACCATGGAAGCTCATATCAACTTATAAGGAAAACTTTTAATATCACTAATATATATAAAAAATTGAACCACATTGGTGTCCATAAATCGGAGAAATATGGTACAGAGTGGGTGGGAATACCCATCTTAGTACTAAAATATTTAATGCCTGTTAAAAGTTTTGTCCCTAAAGGAAAGAATTTATTTCACTGAGATGGAGAGTGAAACAGAATCTGAAGATTCTAATTAGAATAATTTATTCAACTTAAAATTGTAATTAAAGACAATCGCTTACCCAATGAAAATGTGTGTATCCCTAATGATAACTTCTACGAATAAACATAATCTACTGCTGCTATTCCCTAAAGTATGTTCTATCTTATCGAAAATAGTGATTTCTTAAGAAGAGTTTCTCTGTGGGAGAGGGTGACAATAATATGCAAAGTAAATTTCTAGAAGTAGATTACCATAATACGACATGTAATGTTTTATCATTTTTCAGCTAGTTTCCAAAATAATTTCATATATCATTCCATTTGTCTCTCACAGTAAACTACTAGAACAGGTATTATTTACCCCATTATTATTCCACTTGATAGAAGAGAAAGTTTAGGTGTTTAAGGCTTCAAGTCAGAGCCAAAGTTTTTTGTCAATGTGCCCTCTTACTTTGGGCCTCATTTGGAATTCCTGAGATGCTCCCTTCCTCTAGGAGAACTGCAAGTACCATCTTTATAGCTTAAGTTACTCTCAGAGTACTTCATTTTCTGTTCTGTATTTTCCTGTTTCAGTGGACAATTTGGAAATAACAGTTGGTTTTGCAGCTGGGAGTGAATTTGAAATAAAAAATGGGACTGGCATGAGGGGTCTTGAAATATAACTGGTACTGGGAAGAAGAGATTCAATTTCAGCTGTGATTAAGGTACAGACATAGCCTTATTATATACACACACCACTCACCCAACTCCATGAAAAAGAATCCGTAATGAATCTTATTTATCATTTAACAAATAAAGTGACTGTACATTGAATAAAACTGTGAAGAAATGCTTTTTAAAAACCATACTTGGTGAGTTAGGAATTGAGGTGGTTACTTTAAACACTTAGGCGTAACGTATGGCTATGGCACCATAGGTATTGAGCTGTATTTCCATCAATAGGAGTCATGAGACTAAAGTGTTATGTACTACCATAGCAAATTTACCTTCTAATTTTCATGTTTTGAATACTTAATTTTCCATTTTTCAAATTTGTGAGAAGAAATATCTCCTACCACCATGGTAATAGTGTCCTTCGATTGCTTGAAAGTTAATACTATTCAAGTTTAAACGGCATTTCAAGGAATAGGAACAAACATATATCCTGTACTAGAAGAATAAACTAAAATTCTAGAGCTTTGAGAAAACATTCAGAAAGATTACTATCTTTTGTTATAAAATAATTTCCACGGTGGAGGGGCCAACTGTTTTAAGTCTTTCTTTAGGATATAGCTGGGCCTAAGAAATGTTCTTCCATTTAATTAAAAAAACAAAACAAAACCACAGACTCAAAGCTCTAAAGCCTTTAGCAAACCACAGGTTGGGTTTGATATATTCACTTTTGAACAAACAGGGTGCACTGTTTGTGAAATGGGTGGTGAAAAGGTAGACTTCGGAGTCAGACTAACTCAAATCACAGCTCCACTTACTACATGGGAGTCTCTGGGAAAATTTATTCTTTTTTCTCAGTTTTCTTATTTGTAAAATAGGGATGAGAATCTTTAAAAGACAAAATAGTGGCATTCTGTCAAATGAGATAATTAAAGTGAGAACAGCTCTTCAAAAGGCAAACAAATTTTAGGGTAGCTACGATCAGCCAAATACTATATTAAAAAATATAACGGAGAAAAGGACAATGTTCCTTGAAAACATGTACTTATTAATAAATCTCTGTGGAATCCACCCTTGTTCAAAAAAATAATAACAAGTAGGTCAGGATAAAAATCAAGTATAATAAAAATATCCAGAAAAAGGTCCAATAAAATGATGGGTTTCCAAGTCTACCTAACTGTAGGAAAACTCTACATTTCTCTGCTTTTTTTTTTTTTTTTTTTTTTCAGCTTAGTGTTCTGTGATTACATGTTTGGTGGTGTGGCCTTAAATAAATATCATTTGAAAATGTCTCTACATAAACTATTTCTATATGCTTTAGACTATTTAATGCTATATTTGAATTACTTATGCATACATGTCACACCAAGAGATAACAACAGTACAAACCTCATCATAAGTTGTGACCACTGAATAAGTAATAGAGAGCAATGAAAACAATGCCTGGCTCAAGTAAACTCTTGATAAATACTGAATATTATTATCACAATGAAACAATAAACTTGTATGATTTAGAATAGCAATGACTCTCAGAATGGAGAGCTATGAAATAACCAGAAATCCACAAGGTGGCTCTCAAGGCTTGGCTTTTAAACACAATAGAGCTGCTCTGTGTTTCCAAAGAAAATGAAACAAGACTTATGAACGCTGACCTTACTTTTCAAAGACTCTCATAAATTTATAATTAATAGATAACTGGAAGAATACAAAGCTGCATAATAAGTGGTATGTAATAGACAATTTTATAAAGAGAAAAAAAATGGATAAATTTTGTAGTTACAGTGAAAGAGAATCTGACATTCAAAACAACCTGTATCAGATTATCACAGATAGAATTTAAAATATCAATATAAAATGGTAAAATTTACAGCACAATCCTAATAACCAAATACATCTTATTAAGCTAGTAAGTATGAAGGTACAGAGCATATGCAGCAGCTGCTCAGCAACTATCAGTTCAATCTTATGCATACAAAATATTTTGAAGTTCCCACCATTTTATGCATACACTTTTTTTTAAATTAACAATTTATTTGTATAGCTTTAAATCAAAGCAAAATTTTCTGCAAATGGGATAAAGGGCATTTTCGGTTTTGTGAGCCATAAATCTCAATAGAAAGTACTCAATTTTCCCCCCATGTGTAAAGACTTCCATAGAAGATAAAGGAAGGGCTCTGACTGTTTTTTAATTAAACTAATTACAAAAAACAAACTAATTACAAAAATTGCCACCTTTGGCCCTCAGGCTGTAGTCTGTCTACTCTATGGAAATCATCATTTGATATGAGTAAACAAAATCTTTGGTAAATCTTTGAATACTGCTGCTGCTGCTAAGTCACTTCAGTCGTGTCTGACTCTGTGTGACCGCATAGACGGAAGCCCACCAGGCTCCCCCGTCCCTGGGATTCATGGGTTGCCATTTCCTTCTCCGATGCAGGAAAGTGAAAAGTGAAAGTGAAGTCGCTCAGTCGTGTCCGACTCTGTGCGACCCCGTGGACTGCAGCCCACCAGGCTCCTCCGTCCATGGAATTTCCCAGGCAAGAGTACTGGACTTTGAATACTATCCATACCCAAATAACCTATAGATGTGCTTCTCAAACTATCATGTGCAGAAATCCTCTGGAGATCAAGCAGAAATGCAGATTAGGAGGCAGTAAATCATGGCAGGGGTAGGGGTGGGTAAGGTTTTGCCTTTGTAACAAGGACCCAGACTTTTCAGGCCCTTTGAGTATATACTGAATAGCAAGGCAGTTGTTCTGAATCTTTTGGGTCTCAAATTTATACTCTCAAAAAGAGCTTTTATGTTTATGTTATCTACAGGGAATTCCCTGGTGGCTCACATGGCAAAGAATCTGCCTGCAACGTGGGAGGCCAGGGTTTGATCCCTGGGTTGGGAAAATCCCTTGGAGACGGGAATGGCTACCCACGCCAGTATTCTTGCCTGGAAAAGCCCATGGACAGAGGAGACTGGTGGGCTACAGGCTATGGGGCTTCAAAGAGTCAGATACGACTCTTTCACTCCTCAGTGTTATATGGCAGCATGAATGGGAGGGGAGCTTGCGGGAGAACGGATACATGTGTATGTATGGCGGAGTCCCTCTGCTGTCCACCTGAAACTACTGTACAGTGTTAATTGGTTACACTCAAATATAAAACGTTTTTTTTAAAAAGAGCTTTTGTTTATGCTAATTACGTCTGTCCGTGCTGACCCTAAAAAAAACTTATCTTTAAAAGAAGAATCCATTAGACATTAACAGATTTTAGAATATTTAACTGTATTTTACACTTTAACTATATTTTAAAGAGAACTAAATATTACAATTATAATCACATAGAAAAAAGTGCTAACTGAACACATCAAGCACTGAGATCCTTTGAAAGTCAAGAAAAAAGTAAAATTATAACATGATATTTCTATAATTTAACTTATTGGAAATTAGAGACCATGGATCTTCCATATATAAAATATCTGGCACATTATGTATTTTAGTTCTTGTACTGTTTTGTCATTTGTTCCCTACCTGTTTTTCTGCATGTCCATATTCAGGTCCTTGAGTAGGTAAAAAGTAGGAAATATGGCCATTATTCTTGGCTCTCTCTATTAGAGACATAGCTGTTCTTACAGTGGCATTTCTAGCATGTACAAACACCATCACCTAAAATAAAGGAAAACAGTGGATTTAATATTCACATTCATTAAGAGATAGTTTAATATTGGTCTGGAAATCACAGTATATAAACAACTATTAACTTTTCAAAATAACCCTCTAGCTTATGAACATGTCAACATTTGCTTATTTTAGAACAAACTGCATTTGGATAAAGGCAAGTTAAATAAAAGTCAATCCTATGCTTTTGTTTATCATTAATCCTAAAAATAGGCAGAAGTCAAAATGAAATTAATGGATTATATAAAATGTGAAATTTAATGTATGCATTTTTCTTCTGATGATGTGATTCATTAGCACAATCATATATTACGAGTATAAAACACATACTAGAGCCTTATTGTCCCTAGTCAATAAAACTGCCAGTATCATTAAGATGTTTAAGGAAACTGAAAACAATAAAGATCACTTTTCTTTGGATGAAACTGTGTCTAAGAACAACCATTTAAAATAGAGTTCAGGGGACTGCTGGAGAAGACAAAGCTTCTAGAGAGGTATTTGGAATTTTCTGTTGTGGCAGCCTTTCTACAAAGTGACAGTGGAAATCTGAATTAGGGGAAGTTGAGTGTCTGGATGCTTTGTCAAGAGGAAGAGGATAAAAGTCCTTTCAGGGATAGTAGTCAGGCAATGTGAAGGCAAAAAAGAGAGTAAAATCAGAGAGTGACTGGCAGTCTGCATTTGCTGTCTATCAGGTCCTGCCTTCTCTTCTATGTGATGTTTCTTCTTTGGTCTCCACTCTCCTGTCCCCTCCCTTCACAGTTCAACCTCAGCCTTCTGAAAGAGCCATGACTAATTCCTAATTCTTGCCTCTCTTTCCAGTATCTCTCCATGTTTTCCCGTCAACAGTGTTTTCCCAGAAGCTGGAACTTTGGTGTTATCTCAGGCTACACATACAGAAGGATATGTAACAGACTGCTTTCAGTCAGAAAATTAATACGCTAAAGGGAGTTGACCTGAGTAAGAGATCATTTTGACCTGCATACACTTTCAACAAAAGTGATAATGGGAAGGAGGTCTGGTATCTGACCAGAAAGGAGACAGAATGATACAGAAACTAGAGCTCATGCCATATAATTGACCATAGTAACCTTTGACTGTGTGGATCACAATAAACTGTGGAAAATTCTTCAAGAGATGGGAATACCAGACCATCTGACTTGCCTCTCGAGAAACCTATATGCAGGGCAGGAAGCACAGTTAGAACTGGACATGGAACAACAGACTGGTTCCAAATAGGAAAAGGAGTACGTCAAGGCTGGATATTGTCACTCTACTTATTTAACTTTTATGCAGAGTACATCATGAGAAACAGGCTGGAAGAAGCACAAGCTGGAATCAAGACTGCCAGGAGAAATATCAATAACCTCAGATATGCAGATGACACCACCCTTATGGCAGAAAGCAAAGAAGAACTAAAGAGCCTCTTGATGAAAGTGAAAGAGGAGAGTGAAAAAGTTGGCTTAAAGCTCAACATTCAGAAAACGAAGATCATGGCATCTGGTCCCATTACTTCATGGCAAATAGATGAGGAAACTGGAAATAGTGTCAGACTTTATTTTGGGGGGCTCCAAAATGACTGCAGATGGTGACTGCAGCCATGAAATTAAAAGACGCTTACTCCTTAGAAGGAAAGTTATGACCAAACTAGATAGCACGTTGAAAAGCAAACACATCACTTTGCCAACAAAGGTCCGTCTAGTCAAGGCTATGGTTTTTCCAGTGGTCATGTATGGATGTGAAAGTTGGACTGTGAAGAAAACTGAGCGCCAAACAATTGATGCATTTGAACTGTGGTGTTGGAGAAGACTCTTGAGAGTCCCTTGGACTGCAAGGAGATCCAACCAGTCCATTCTAAAGGACATCAGTCCTGAGTATTCACTGGAAGGATTGATGTTGAGGCTGAAACTCCAGTACTTTGGCCACCTCATGTGAAGAGCTGACTCATTGGAAAAGACTCTGATGCTGGGAGGGATTGGGGGCAGGAGGAGAAGGGGACGACCGAGGATGAGATGGCTGGATGACATCACCGACTTGGTCGACATGAGTTTGTATGAACTCTGGGAGTTGGTGATGGACAGGGAGGCCTGGCGTACTGGAACTCATGGGGTCGTAAAGAGTCGGACATGACTGAGCGACTGAACTGAACTGAACTGAACCTTGTATTGGGTTGGCAAAAAAGTCTGTTCAGGTTTTTCTGTACCACTGAATGGCAAAGCTGAATGAACTTTTTGGCTAACTCAGTGATTCAGTTCAGGGCAGAAGAACCAGAGATCAAATTGCCAACATCTGCTGGATCATCAAAAAAGCAAAAGAGATCCAGAAAAACATCTACTTCTGCTTTATTGACTACGCCAA
Organism: Capra hircus; assembly: GCF_001704415.2. Lineage (NCBI taxonomy): Eukaryota > Metazoa > Chordata > Mammalia > Artiodactyla > Bovidae > Capra > Capra hircus. Next base: position 36,535,748 of record NC_030816.1, on the reverse strand, counting down.
AGCCTTTAACTGTGTGGATCACAACAAACTGTGGAAAATTCTGAGAGAGATGGGAATCCCAGACCACCTGCCTTCTGAGAAATCTGTGTGCAGGTCAAGAAGCAACAATTAGAGCTGGACATGCAACACACAGGTTCCAAATTGGGAAAGGAGTACCTCAAGGCTGTATATTGTCACCCTGCTTATTTAATTTATATGCAGAGTACATAATGCGAAATGCCGGGCTGGATGAAGCTGGACTCAAGATTGCTAGGAGAAATACCAATATCCTCAGATATGCAGATGACATCACCCTTATGGCAGAAAGTGAAGAAGAACTAAAGAGTCTCTTGATGAAAATGGAAGAGGAGAGTGAAAAAGTTGACTTAAAACTCAACATTCAGAAAAGTAAGATCATGGCATCCGGTCCCATCACTTCAAGGCAAATAGAGGGGGAAACAATGGAAACAGTGACAGACTTTATTTTTGGGGGCTCCAAAATCACTGCAGATGGTGACTGCAGCCATGAAATTAAAAGACGCTCGCTCCTTGGAAGAAATGCTATGATCAACCTAGATAGCATATTGAAAAGCAGAGACATTACTTTGCCAACAAAGGTCCATCTAGTCAAAGCTATGGTTTTTCCAGTAGTCATGTATGGATGTGAGAGTTGGACTATAAAGAAAGCTGAGAGCCGAAGAATTGATGCTTTTGAACTGTGGTGTTGAAGAAGACTCTTGAGAGTCCCTTGGACTGCAAGGAGATCCAACCAGTCCATCCTAAAGGACATCAGTCCTGAATGTTCATTAGGAGGACTGAGGCTGAAGCTGCAACTCCAATATTCTGGACACCTGATGCGAAGAGCTGACTCACTGGAAAAGACCCAGATGCTGGGAAAGATTGAAGGCAGGAGGACAAGTGGATGACAGAGGATGAGATGGTTGGATGGCATCACTGACTTGATGGAATAAGTTTGAGCAAGCTCTGGGCGTTGGTGACGGACAGGGAAGCCTGGCAGGCTGCAGTTGTGCTGCAGTCCATGGGGTTGCAAATAGTTGGATGTGACTGACTGGCTGGACTGACTGACTGCACTTATTTTCTGATACTAACGTGATTTGAAAAAAAGTATGATCATAAGCTTATTTCTGAAGGGAATGATAATAAAATGTATTTCAGTAAGTTTCATGGATACTTAGAAAACTTTTTGACTACCTTATTTTCAACCACCCCCACCAAAAAACAAACAAACCAAAAAATAAATCCGCTTTTCACAGGCTTTCTATCTTTCTAAGGAGTCATCTTTACCGCAGAGGATGACAAAGATATGTTGACATTATGTTATTATGATATTTTCATAATTCCTGACATAAATTGTTTAATACTAATTTAGATATAATATTCTGTTAACCATAATGCCGTGCTGAAGCTTCACCAATTTATAATCTGTCAAATTCCACCATCCTGTCTTCTCAAAGGTAAGGGCATTTCAACTATGAATTTCTTTTTAAAGGGTCATTAAGGCAGAATTTTTTCTTTTATATAAAAATATATTTGATCACGCACAAAATCTCATTTACCCCAACATTAAATTTTAAGAAAATCTCAATTAGAATGAAGTTATATTTTATTATTTTATTTACTTAAATTACTTGTATTTTATTAATTTGCTTAAACGTTTCTGGGCATGTAGTAACTACCAAGCTTTAAGAAAACTGCTGTGAAAAAGAGACAAAGTTCCTATCCTCATAGAGATGGGAATCTTGCGTGATGGATTAAATAAGCACAAAATATTTTTTTTTTTACTTAACATATATTTATTGGACATGTGTGTGTAAAATACTGTTGGGAGACATATGAAAATCGATAAGGCATGATCCCTTTTATACAATTTAAGGAGGGAGATAAAACTGGAAATAATTTAGGGAACTGATCCAAAAGACAGATGAAGTGTGGATAAACAGCAATGCTAAACATGGAGCTAGTTGGTTTCCTTTATTCATCCTTGCCAAGATGTATACACATACCTACTGAGTGCCAAACAGTGGCCAAAGCACCAGGGAAACTATGAGAAACATGTCCAAGGCACCGAACTGGAGCACACACTGTTATGGCAAGATAGAATCACTAGGAATTGACTCTTCCTGGTTGTAGAAGCTGGGTGTAGTCTGCATGGAAAAAGCTATGGTAGTCTACAGAGTATTTAGCCCTGGTGGTTTCAGTGTGTTAGCTTGAAGAAGTAGATTCTCTTTCAAAGTTTCTTACACAGAGGCCCAGGGGCCACTTCCGCAGAATTACTGCTGGGGCTTGTTAAAATAGATTTCTCAGTCCTTCCCTAAAACCGACTGAGTGAAAATATCAAGCAGTAGGGGCTAAAAACTGAATTTGAAATTAATACAATATTGTCAATCAACTAAACACAGATATAAAATCTGTCTTTCCTATAACCAAAATAAATGAATACATATATAGATAAAATAAATAAAATGCATTAAAGTCTAAAAAAAAAACCTGAATTATTAACAACTATTGAGATCACCACTGTATTACTGTGTGAAAACAGTTAATGATTACCACCAACTTAGTTTTCTTTTTCTAAAGTAAAAGGAGTTCAAAAGGAAACATAAGTAAAATCACCACTACAAAGATTCCCTAATAACCTATCTTTATTTACCTATACACATGAAATATCAGATATTATTAAGATATTTTATATAATTAATATTGCCTCAAGGTCATTTTCCAGATGGGCAAGAGTTTTAGAATACAACAAGATTTTTATTCTCCATAACTCAAATACTATATTATATAAATCCTGTTAAAATAACAGATAAGGAAAACATAAGGGAAAATAAAATACGACCCTAAATCTTCATTAATTATTTCAGTCTGACTTGTCAACTTATCATTTTGCAAATTATTTTTTACTGCAGCCAAGAGAAATATTAGTTACAACTTAAAGTAGCAATTTCTTTTTATTAAAGAATACATCATGTCTTGTTCAGTAAAATAAACTCTTTTTCTTATTAAGAATTTTCTGTCTAGAGTCTTCAACAGAAGCCATTACAAGGTTTTGGGTCTCTATAAACATACTGGATTTTATGGTTTGCTAATTTGGTTAATTAATTTAAATAGGCTCATATGAAAATGATAACTAACAGAGAGGACAGCACTGTTTCATTTGGCAGAAATAACTCCAAATTAATCTTAGAAACACTGCTGGTAACCAAACAGCAGTTAAATGGGCATGTGTCATTAAAATAAGATTAGAAGAGTAGATTCAAGTTAATAATGCTGATAAGTTTTAACTGTTTTCTTGAAATGCTTATGTTTTTAACTCGGGGTTTGTTAGGTTAATGGAATTAAAAATATTTTATATACTTATTTTTAGTTTAAAAAGCCATTTAATTTAAGAATGTACCAGGGAATCAGTTCTGGACTAGGAAAGAAAGCATGTGAATCTAAGTTCTGGTTCTGTTATTTGGCTTGTTAAAGAAACTGTTCTTCAAATAAGATGCTGATTAAAATTAATGAAAAGTAAAAGTTCAGACAACAATCACTCACAGTACCAAAATGCTAAAGTAACTGATACTGTTTCAGTGTATTCAAAGGAAAGAAGGACATATTATCTTAAAAAGACAATTCTACTTTGAAGTTCGTTAAATAGCAGTGTGATTGGGAACAAATTATTTTATCTCTGATCCTCATTTCCTCTATGACATAGTTACCAGTGTCACAGGATTACTGTAAGGATTAAAGGATATCGTGTAAGTGAACCACTACATTTAATAAGACAACAGTGCTCAAATTTTAGAACCATCAAAATCACCTGGCAGGCTTGTTAAAAACACAAACCATTGCTCCTTCCCTCAATACCCTTTCTATAAGTTAAGTTTGAGGCAAGACAAGAATTTGCACTTCTAACAAGTTCAAGTGAAAGTGACAGTGAAGTCGCTCAGTCCTGTCTGACTCTTAGCGACCCCATGGACTGCAGCCCACCAGGCTCCCTTGCCCATGGGATTCTCCAGGCAAGAACACTGGAGTGGGTTGCCATTTCCTTCTCCAATGCATGAAAGTGAAAAGGAGATGCTAAAACTCTTTGTATAGGAACTTGGAGACCCTTAGTCAAAGCTGGTAAGTATTAACACCATGATAAAGGTAATAAACATTAATAAAATTAATTTGACCCCAAAGACCAAAGGGTTAGATCAGTGAATGAGTAGTATAAATTGTCACCTATATAAACATTTATTCCTCCTCTACGCAAGTGCATGCGTATCTAACACCATGTGCTTGGTGCATGCATGCTCAGTAATGTCCAACTCTCTGAGACCCCTTGGACCGTATAGCCTGCCAGGTTCCTCCGTCCATGGAATTTTCCAGGCCAGAATACTAGAGTGGGTTGCCATTTCCTCTTCAGGGGATTTTCCCAACCCAGGGATTGAACCCGTGTCTCTAGCACTGGCAGGCAGATTCTTTACTGCTGAGTCACCTGGGAATCCCCATCTTACACCACAGAAAATAATTAAAAAGAACACTTCAACAACCTTGTAAGGGTGTTGTGCCAGATGAACTAGGAATAAAAAAAGATTAACAAAAATATTTAAGCCTGAGATTATCTCAGAACAGGAGGAAGGCCAAAGATTGACTGTAAAATCTTGAATGAAACTCTCTTCCCTAGACATTTCCACTAAGAAGGAAGACTAAGAATAGACATAACTGAAAAAGATACAATATGGCAGATAGGTGTCCAATAGGAGATGCTATTGGCTATTGCAGTGATTAAAGAATAAGGCTTGAGGGTGAGGAAGTTTATGTCGTGGTGTTCATGTTATGACTCTAACCACCATAGCCATTTATTTGTTTTGCTCTCAATTCTTCCGAACACTCTTAACCCAGGATCCTCAAGAGAAACAAGCCCCAATGATCTAAACAGTGATTCTAAAAATGTGTCCCCAGACCAAGACCATCAGTATCCTCTGGAAACTTGTTAAAATTACCAGTTAATAGTATCACCTCACATCTGAGCCAAAAACGAGGAGGACGGGACCAAGCAATCTGGTTTTATAAGTCATTAATAAGTTGAATGTTAAAATTTGAGAGTTCAGGGAAATGGCAGCCATTGGAAGTAAAAACAAAAACAAAAACAAAAACAAACCCCTAAACCTGTCCTCTGTGCATTTAAAATGATTCTGTAAGTACTATCGTTAGGAGAATGGAGAAAGTAGCCAAATCATTTTCTATGATGTACAGTTTGAATGAGGAGTGCCACTGCAGATAGATTTCAGATTTATATGCCACAAGGGCAGGCAGGCAGGCAACAAAATCATTTTTATTGCTGTGATTATATTAACTTATCTGTGATATCAAGTAAATGGAACTTTAGAAGGCTTCATTCTGATTGCTGTGAATCAGTTTTCATTTTAGTCCTGCCAATACTGACCAGTTGAAGACACTGGTCATCTGAAGATCTTTTTCACATCCATAGTAAGTTTCCTCATTTATTTTTTCATTTGCAATAGTATTCCTTTACTTAGAAATATCGTAATTTATTTAACCAATCCTTGTTGTATTTACGTTGTTTCTAATCTTTTCTTATTTAAAGTAATGCTGTAATAAACAACTCTATATATATAAGTAATTTCATATGTTTGTAGATATTTTCCTAGAAGCCAAATTGTTGGGTCAAGTATACATGACAACTGAACTATGTCTCTATTTTGAATATTGTCTATTTTACTATTGTGCATTTTTGCTTATTACTTTTTAGGTGCTCTTACAATATAGAAGATAGTATGCTTTGTCTTTTTTTTCTACATTGCAAATATTTTGTTCTAGTCTATGCTTTATCTTTTGACTGTTTATGATATCTTATTTAGTATGGAAATGGTTATATTTTTCTTTAAATGTTTATGATATCTTATTTAGTATGGAAATGGTTATATTTTTCTTTAAATCTGTCAGGATTTTTCTCTATGACTACTGGGAAATTCATAGGCAAGAACGTGAAAATAGTCATCAACACACAAAAAGGTACGGGACTTCATTAGTACAGTGTGGTTCTCGAAATCCAATGAGGGGCACAAGAAGAACTGGATTTTGTTCCTGTATACACACACACACACACACACGCACAGATCTGCAAAGATATCTACAGAGATATCCATAATACAGAGCTATGTAAAAAAATTAAATTGAAAAACAATTTCCATAGCATTATTCGGAGTATATTATAAAGGGTGTGTGTGTGTGTGTGCATGTTTAAAAAGAGACATATGAATGGACACCCACCAAATTAATTAATTCACAAATGAAAATAGGATGGGGGTATAAAAAGATAATGTTTTCTCTGTATATCTTACATTACTTTTCTTGCCCACTGAAACAAGCCTTAAGTTTTATAAACATATAAATTATATTGAAAAGGAGCAATGATCAATAATAGGTTGTAAAGGTATATTTATAATATACTACTGTACTACATTTGATGTGATTATTTTATTGGTAAGGGATTTACAGCATCAAAGTAAAAACTTACAGAACACATATTTAACAATGGACTTTTAGAAGGGTAGTGGTTGTACTTTTGATCAAAAAGTTTTAGTTTACCTGGAAATGCTTTAGGAATAAAAGAGAGACATGCTTTAGCAGAAGAAAATAAATAGTACTTCCTAGGAAAGTATAATATACAGAGGTCAAAGGCACAGAGAAGACAACAAATCCATATGGATTTGGTGAATACGGGCTCTAGGTAGAAATGGACATTAGCCAGATGAGAAATAATAGTTGGAAAGGTAAAACATAACCACATTATGACTGTATACAATGAAAAATTCATTCAAGATTCAGAAAAAATGATAAACCATGGAAAACGGTTCAGTTCAGTTCAGCCACTCAGTCATGTCCGACTCTTTGTGACCCCATGAACCGCAGCACAACAGGCCTCCCTGTCTATTGCCAATTCCCGGAGCATATCCAAACTCATGTCCATTGAGTCGGTGATGCCATCCAACCATCTCATCCTCTATCGTCCCCTTCTCCCTCCTCCTGCCCTCAATCTTACCTAGCATTAGGGTCTTTTCAAATGAGTCAGCTCTTCACATCAGGTGGCCAAACTACTAGAATTTCAGCTTTAGCATCAGTGCTTCCAAAGAACACCCAGGAGAGTGGACTGGTCGGATCTCCTTGCAGTCCAAGGAACTCTCAAGAGTCTTCTCCAACACCACAGTTCAAAAGCATCGATTTTTTGGTGCTCAGCTTTCTTCGCAGTCCAACTCTCACATCCATACATGGCCACTGGAAAAACCACAGCCTTGACTAGACGGACCTCTGTTGGCAAGGTAATGTCTCTGCTTTTTAATATGCTGTTAAACTAAGATCATGGCATCTGGTCCCATCACTTCATGGCAAATAGATGGGGAAACAGTGGACACAGTGGCTGACTTTATTTTTCTGGGCTCCAAAATCACTGCTGGTGGTGATTGCAGCCATGAAATTAAGATGTTTACTCCTTGGAAGGAAAGTTATGACCAACCTAGAAAGCATAATAAAAAGCAGAGACATTACTATGCCAACAAAGGTCCATCTCATCAAGGCTATGGTTTTTCCTGTGGTCATGTACGGATGTGAGAGTTGGACTATAAAGAAGGCTGAGCACCAAAAAATTGATGCTTTTGAACTATGGTGTTGGAGATGACTCTTGAGAGTCCCTTGGACTGCAAGGAGATCCAACCAGTCCATCCTAAAGGAGATCAGTCCTGGGTGTTCACTGGAAGGACTGATGTTGAAGCTGAAACTCCAATACTTTGGCCACCTGATGTGAAGAGCTGACTCACTGAAAAGACCCTGATGCTGGGAAAGATTGAGCACAGAAGGAGAAGGACATGACAGGATGAGATGGTTGGATGGCATCACCTACTCAATGGACATGGGTTTGGGTAAACTCCGGGAGTTGGTGATGGACAGGGAGGCCTGGTGTGCTGCAGTCCATGGGGTCACAAAGAGTCAGACGTGACTGAACTGAGCTGAACTAGGTTGGTCATAACTTTCCTTCCAAAGAGTAAGCGTCTTTTAACTTCATGGCTGCTATCACCATCTGCACTGATTTTGGAGCCCCCAAAATAAAGTCAGTCACCGTTTCCCTATCTATTTGCCATGAAGTGATAGGACTGGATGCCATGATCTTGGTTTTCTGAATGTTGAGCTTTAAGCCAAGTTTTTCACTCTTCGCTTTCATTTTCATCAAGAGGCTCTTTAGTTCTTCTTCGCTTTCTGCCATAAGGGTGGTGTCATCTGCATATATGAAGTTACTGATATTTCTCCTGGCAATCTTGATTCCAGCTTGTGCTTCCTCCAGCCCAGTGTTTCTCATGATGTACTCTGCACATAAGCTAAATAAGCAGGGTGACAATATACAGCCTTGATGTACCTCTTTTCCTATTTGGAACCAGTCTTTTGTTCCATGTCCAGTTCTAACTGTTGCTTCTTGACCTGCATACAGGTTTCTCAAGGGGCAGGTCAGGTGGTCTGGTATTCCCGTCTCTTGAAGAATTTTCCACACTTTATTGTAATCCACACAGTCAAAGGCTTTGGGATATCAATAAAGCAGAAGTAGATGTTTTTCTGGAACTCTCTTGCTTTTTCCACACAGAGTACTTAAAAATTATTTTTATGTTACACAAAGATTTTAAACAGGACAGTTAAAAAGAATGCCATCATCATGAAAATAAAACGTGTTTTTATAAGGAATATATATTACATAAGGAATATATATTGCATGATGACAAAAAAATATGACTCAAGTTAGTGTAAAAGAAAAAGGTGATAACATACTGGAAAAACCTAAAGATGATTTTGGAAAGTGAAAGAACAATGGAGAGGACAATTTTAAAAGGGTGGGGTTATTAAAAAAAAAAGGAGGGCCATGTTGTTTATGAAGAGTGAAGATCAACCAGAAAGTGTTAATACTTAGGGAAGGTTCCCAGAGAAACAGTGTGATTGTTTAAGACAGATCTTATAAAAGGGATTTAGCTACAGCAATCAGAGAAGAAAAGGAAATAAAAGGGATCCAGATAGAAAAGAAGAAGCTCTCACTGTTTGCAGATGACATGATACTGTACATAGAAAACTCTAAAGATAGTATCAGAAAGTTACTAGTGCTAATCAGTAAATTTAGCAAAGTTGCAGGATACAAAATCAATACACAGAAATTATTTGCATTTCCATATATTAACAATGAAAAATCAGTAAGAGAAATTAAGGAATCAATCCCATTCACCACTATAACAAAAAAAATTAAACATCTAGGAATAAACTTACCTAAGGAGACAAAAGAACTATACACAGAAAATTATAAGGCCCTGATGAAAGAAGTCAAAGATAACATAGACAGATAGAGAGATATTCCATGTTCCTGGGTAGGAAGAATAAATATTGTGAAAATGACTATACTACCAATGCAATCTACAGATTCAATGGGATCCGTATCAAATTACCAAGGGCATTTTTCACAAAACTAGAGTAAAAAACTTCACAATTAATATGGAAACACAAAAGACCCTGAATAGCCAAAGCAGTCTTCTTTCTTGAGAAAGAAGAATGGAACTGGAGGAATCAACCTTTCTGACTTCAGATTATACTACAAAGTTACAGTCATCAAGATAGTATGGTACTGGTACAAAAACAGAAATATAGACCATTGGAACAAGATAGAAAGCCCAGAAATAAACCCGTGCACCTACAGGTATCTTATTTTTGACAAAGGAGGCAAGAATATACAATGGGGCAAAGGCAGCCTCTTCAATAAATGGTGTTGGGAAAACTGGACAGCTACATGTAAAAGAATAAAATTAGAACGCTTCCTAACACCATACACAAAGATAAAACTCAAAATGGATTAAAGACCTAAATGTAAGATCAGAAACTATAAAACTCTTAGAGGAAAACAAAAGTAAACAAATGGGACCTGATTAAACTTAAAAGCTTTTGCACAGCAAAGGAAACTATAAGCAAGGTGAAAAGACAACCCTTGGAATGGGAGAAAATAATAGCAAATGAAACAACTGACAAAGGTTTAATTTCCAAAATATACAAGCAGCTCATAAGTCAATCCCAGGAAAACAAACAACCCAATCAAAAAGTGGGGAAAAGACCTAAACAGACATTTCTCCAAAGAAGACATACAGATGACTAAAAAACACATGGAAAGATGCTCAACATTGCTCATTATTAGAGAAACGCAAATCAAAACTACAATGAAATATCACCTCACACTGGTCAGAATGGCCACCATCAAAAAGTCTACAAACAATAAATGCTGGAGAGGGTGTGGAGAAAAGGGAACACTTTTGCACTGTTAGTGGGAATGTAAATTGATACAGCCACTATAAGATGGTATGGAGATTCCTTAAAAAACTAGGAATAAAACCAACATATGGCCCAGAAATCCCACTCCTAGGCATATACCATGAGGAAACCAAAACTGAAAAAGAGACATGTATCCCATTGTTCACTGCAGCACTATTTACAATAGCTAGAACATGGAAGCAACCTAGATGTCTATCGACAGATGAATGGATAAAGAAGTTGTGGTATATATACACAATGGAATATTACTCAGCCATAAAGAGGAATGCACTTGAGTCAGTTCTAATGAAGTGGATGAACCTAGAACCTATTATACAGAGTGAAGTGAGCCAGAAAGAGAAATATAAATATCGTATTCTAATGTATTTATAAATGGAATCTAGAAAAATGGTACTGAAGAATTTATTTACTGCACAGCAGTGGAGAAACAGACATAGAGAACAGTCTTATGGACATGGGGAGGAGGGAGGAGAGGGTAAAATGTATGGAAAGAGTAACATGGAGACTTACATTACATATGTAAAATAGATAGTCAACGGGAATTTGCTGTATGGCTCAGGAAACTCATACAGGGGCTCTGTATCAACCTAGAGGGGTGGGATAAGGAGGGAGATGGGAGGGAGGTTCAAAAGGGAGGGGATATATGTATATGTAGAGCTGATTCATGTTGACGTTTGACAGAAAACAAAGTTCTGTAAAGCAATTATCCTTCAATTAAAAAATAAATTTAAAAAAAGAAAAAAGAAAGGAAAAAAAGAAGAAACTCATACCTACATGGAGGGAGATGATGCTACTATTATGATTAAATTAAAATAATAAAAATTTCCCTGATGTGTCCAAGTACAAGTGATACTTTATTCTTTTTGAGCATCCAAAGAATTCGTATGTTCCTCTCTTAAGCATTTATTACTGACTTCTCAGGTGGCTTAGTGGTGAAGAATCTGCTTACCAATGCAAGATACGCAGGTTCAATCCTTGGGTCAGGAAGATCCCCTGGAGAAGGAAATGGCATCCCACTCCAGTATTCTTGCCTGGGAGATCCCTTGGACAGACGAGCTTGGCGGGCTACAGACCATAGGGTCACAGAGTGTTGGACATAACTTAGCAACTGAGCACAAACATTTTAAAGTATTTTGGGGCTCGATTTAGCCCCTCTGTGAGTCTGCGATCATCTAAGACTTCCATGAGAGGTACTAGGGCTGTAACTAACAGTGGATGACCCTAAGACGTGTTCCTCTGCTCACAGAGCTAGTATCCGGTTACTATGATGCATTACTGGAATCTAGGAACATGGCACACACAGAAACTGCCACTCGTTACATGAATAGGAAGACGAAGCTTTAAAAAAAAAAAAGAAATAAAAGTGTAATCTAGAAATTAATTGGGGTCCTCTCTTAAAGCTAGTAAATTCCTTACCTTAAAGGTCATGACATTCCAAGTTTCTTCATTATTGGCTTTGGGGTGTCATCTCCCTAAATCCTTCCTGTTGATCACAGCCTCCATATGCATCTGTTATCAATATGTTCCCAAGCCTTTACCCATGTTTTACTTCACCTAGTTCTCCTGCCAACTTCGCCTGGGGAAATTCTACAAACCTTTAAGGCTCAGTTCTAAATGACACTTCTCCAATCTCTCCAGAGAAAAATGTCACTTCCATGGCACTTTGTTCATGGTTGTGCCCTGTGTAATCTCGAGATGTACATAGGTCTTTCCACTATTGTTTATAATCACCAGGACTAATACTACATGATTTATTAAGTGCTTACTGTGTGCTAGGCCCAGTACTAGCTGCCAGCATAGTTATCTAACTTACTATTAACAACACAATTAGGTAGGCAATTCTATTAGTATTTTACAGGTGAGAAAACGGAAGCTCAGAGTTTTAATAACTTGCTACTCATTCAGGAGCAGAACTGGGAATTAGCCTCAGATTTGATATTCCAAAGTCCGTTTTCTTTCTGACAAGTTATAGTGCCTCTTTGGGTGTGGACTGAGGGCATGTTTACATCTTACTAATTTTGAGGTCTCCTTGTCATCCCCCATGCCATTCTCCCTGCTATCATCCAACCAGCGGCACTCACAAGTGATTACTGAAATTCCAATGTTAAAAATGCTCAGCTTTCACAAAAAACACTTATTTGTAGCACATTTTTGAGCAGAGACATGATATTTTGTCTTTTCTTATGTCTTTTATTTTTTGTTTACCTTCTACAAATGTTGTCTTGGTTTCTGCCATACAACAACACAGATCAGCCATAATTATACATATATCTCCTCCTTCCTGAGCCTCCGTCCCCTCCCCACCACCTCACCTCTGTAGGTCACCACAGAGTGCCAGACTGTGCTCCCTACGTTATACAGCACCTTCTCACCACCTATCCATTTTATACATGATAGTGGATATATGTTGATGCTACTTTCTCCATTCCTCCCACTCACTCCTTCCCCAATGTGTCCACAAGTGCACTCTCTACATCTGCATCTCCATTCCTTTCTGAGAAGAGATGGAAATTTAAAAGTTTATAAATAATAATAGGATGTAGGCTGAGTTAATACTTTCACTGGTTGTTGTTTAATTGCTAAGTTGTGTCTGAATTTTTTGTGACCCCATGGACTGTAGACCACGAGGCTCTTCTGTCCATGGGATTTCCCAGTAAGAATACTGGAGTGGGTTGCCATTCACTTCCACTGATTTCTTTTATTAGATATGAGGTATAAATCTAACTTCCAATTATTCAATTGGATAATTAATTTTTAAATAGTTTATTTAAATTTATTATAAAATGCTCCATTGACATTTAATAAAAAATTGTTACTATTAGTTTTTTGATACTGTTGTAAAGCTATGTGTATACAGTTGATCACTGAACAACATAAGTTTGAGATGGACAGGTCCATTTATTTGAAGATTTTTTTTCAATATTAAATACTACAGAACTACACCACCTATTGCTAACTGAATCCTATGCAGAACCGCTGATCTGGAGGAAACATGCACATAAAGGAAGCAGGCATTGGGAGGGCCGATTACAGTATAGGTACATTTTCGACTGCATAGAGGGTTGGCATCCCTAACCCCCAAATTGTTCAAGGTCAACTGATATTTTAATGCTATTGCAAAGTTAAAATTTGGCTTTTAAAAAGAATTCATAAAATAAGCTATTCTAAGAGCATCTTAAAAAAAAAAAATTCTTGACTTTGAAGTCAAAAAGTTCCTAAATCAAAGCTAACTACATTTACAATGAATCAAATTATTCAGATTCATTAACTAAAACAATATCTTACTGATGGATATGAGTAAAGAAAGCATTTTTATATTTTATAACAGTATAAAATTTGACACTTCCCTGATGGCCCAGCAGGTAAAGAATCTGCCTGCAATGCAGGAGACATAGAAGACGTGGGTTCAACCCCTGGGTTGGGAAGATCCCCTGGAGGAGGAAATGGTAACCTACTCCAGTATTCTTGCCTGGAGAATTCCATAGACAGAGGAGCCTAGCAGGCTACAGTCTATAGGGTCGCAAAGAGTTGGACATGACTGAGTGACTAACCATTCATATTTGGATTACATCAGTAAAATTATTCTTATTAAAAATAGGGGTAAAATAAATTTTAAAATTCTGTTTTATTAATCATGAGAATAATAACTAGCATTTATCATCAGATATTCCTGACAACTAGTTGCATTACTATATATGTGGCTGTGCTGAGTCTTAATCGTGCACTCAGGATCTTTTAATTCTGGCATGCGAACTCTTAGTTGTGGTATGCGGGATCGAGTTCCCTGACCAGGGGTTGAACATGAGGCCCCAGCACTGGGAGTACAGAGTCTTAGCCACTGGACCACCAGGGAAGTCCCAGGCATATTTTTTAGTTTTAAAAGACGTGGCAAAAACTTTATCACATACACAAACTACCTCAAATAGGGTTACTTGTCTTATCTATATCAGAAAACTATATAATTCATTGATTACTCTTCATGCATCAAAATATGCAAATAAAACAAGGTCAGTAATCTGGGTAGAGAGAAGTGGTTCCACAGCTCCAAGCTGTGTAATTAGATCTATACTTGGCAGTTCAGAGCTACCTCTGAACTCTCACACTGAGAACCTATAGCTCTTTTTGAGAAATCTAAGCTTTTTAAATGATAAATAGACTCAGGTTGTCATCAGTGAATTACATTTAGGGTATTACCCTGAATGTGAAATATATTCTCCATCAATTTCTCTAAAGGAATCATTTTAATATTTAATAGTTTCTGTTTCAGTTATATGGAGCTGTTATAGTTGGTTAAAGAAATCCACAATATTTTACATCTTCTAAACCCTAAAGATACTAGTTATCAAAATACATAATAATTACAAAAAATCAAACTTGGATGGCTTAGTGTCTTTATGTAATATAACAGCAAAAATATATTTCTAGCTTAGCTCACTATAAAAAGTATTATTTTACAGTCAATTCAGCATGTGTCAGGACATTGTACAGTACACTTAGAAGCATAAGAAAGTTACGTTTCAGTATGGCCTGTAAAATATTATGACCACAAAAAAAAAGAAGAGTTTTTAAAACACAATTTTAAAATAGTAAGTATTTTGAATGCATTTTCCTTTTGCTATAAAGTTTTTAACATAATTAAAAACATTTTCTTAAGTATCAAAGGGCAGTGGAAAAGTATACTCTACTTTCTGGTTCAGTCAGTCCTAGTTTGCACGGGTGTGGTATAGCATTTTCAGCTACTGGTCTCTTATTATCATGCAAATACGATACTTTGTACTTGATTTGAACAATAGCAGAGTCATAGCTGCCTGGTGATGAAAAGACACTACATATGAAAACTTTCAGGCCACTGCATTCAGCCAGTATATCCAACTAGTATTCCACCTGGTTTTCAAAGCCCATAAGGAAAAAACTACTGGTTTGCTTAGTCTAATATATAGATGACAAAGAGGAAGATCTAATCCCATCCCTACATGAAAAGTTAAACTGATACTGCATACATGAAAGATGGTATCACCATAAGAACAGAAATTACTCATCCCTGTAGAAATTATGCAAAGTTAATGCCATAAGACCGTGGTTTAAAAACTTATTTTGGCTGTGTAATTCTTTCTTTCACTAAACTCTTTTACAGGAGCTATTAAAAAAACAACCACCACAATAAAAAAAAGGCTACCCAAGTGGACCTGATAGACTCAAATCTCATTTCTGCCTCCCAAACAGCACACCTCTCTCAACCTCATGCCAGCAATTCCCATGGCCCCTTAGAGGACGCTGGAGCAGTCTAAAAATAACAACTATGAGAGGAACTCTACTAGGGGACAGGAACTGCTCAAAACTGAATTTCCTTTTGGTGAAACGTTGAAAATCCTAAAAACCCCAATTTCTCTTTCATTCTGGGTAATATTTTGGGGAAAAAAATAAGTGGAAAAACTCATTTATGAAATAAATTACTTTCACTGGTTTCTAAATACCATTCTCTACACCAAATTTGCTTGCAGAAATGATTAATCAGAAATTATTAATTCCAATTCTGGGATGTGGACATGTCAAAAGGATAAAGCAGCCAGTTTGAAGGGGCACCCAACTGCCAAATTTGGCTAATATGGTCATTTTATAATAATGTAATAATGGATTATAACCTTTTGAATAAAATAAGAATCTGAGTCAACAGAGAAATAAACAAATGGGAAGAAGGGGAACGCTCTTTCTTACATACAATGGAATTAAAGGAAAGATGGAGTTAGAAAATCATCAACATGCTTAAATGAGTAGGTAAAAGTTTATTGTGAAATCTGTAATTTACATTTTATGCACAATGATTTAATTAGCCTTTGGCTCTTTCATCAGATTATAAGCAACACAAATGCAGAGTGCCTCTGTTTTCTGTGTTTAGCACAGTTGCTGCCCCACAGTGGCTATTCAAAAAATACTTGCTGAACATTTAACAGCATTGCCTTGGTCTAGTTTTAAAAGCCATCTCCATTCTTTTCAATACCTAGAATTAATACTGACAAGTCAGATATGGTTCATATGCTACAAGAAAAGTGTAGCAGTTTCTATACTTAGTCCTCTACCCACTGCAGCTCTCACCTTAAGAAGGCAAACAGGCTCCTCAAAGAGATCTCAATTATGAACCATTCTTAGTAATTTACTCTCTGCAGCCCCATGGACTGTAGCCCGCCAGACTCCTCTCTCCATGGAATTCTCCGGGCAAGAATACTGGAGTGAGTAGCATTTCCTTCTCCAGGGGATCTTCCTGACCCAGGGATCAAACCTGACCCTTCCTGACCCTGGTCTCTTGCATTGCAGGCAGATACTTCACAGTCTGAGCCACCAGGGAAGTCCCAGTAATTTACAAGCTTCTAATGTCTACAATTCGACTTCCATTTAAAATTTCAGTCTACATTGTAAGTGTTAAAATATTATAAGTGTTCATATAGACACACACAAGTAAAATTTTTAAGACACATTATGTTGAAGCCAAACTACTTGTAAAAATTAATTTAATAATGAAGTAATTTAATAAAGTTCTAAAACTCCAACCACTCTGAATTCAAGGTTTGTCAAAGATGTTTTCAAATATGACTAATATCTGAACCAAACTACACCGCTCTCAGTTAGCCCCCATAGTACAACTGTGTTAACTTAATTCATTTCTAAACCTAGGTCAATCCACTAACGACTGATAAAACAGAATAAAGAATATTTCAATACATTATAGCATCACACACAGAAAACTGCTTTACTGATGTCCATCACAGTCCACATTGCATTGACATTTCTTATTGACAGTCCCAAAATAGCAACATCTATTCTGTATAGCAAATTAAGCAAGACTAGCTAGTCTATTACTATGCAAATAAAATTCATTAGTGAGCTAACAATTTCATTTCTACAGATGCTGCTGGACTTGAAGTCCTATTACTATTCAATATTATAAGATGTTTTGGACTGAATCAAATTTCAGTAAGATAAGAACATAAAAAATGTATTTTTAAGATTTCTATCAGTATTTTTGATTTATTTTCTTAAACAATAATCACTACTTATAATTCCTAAATATCCAACTGTGTATTTAATATTCTCAAGTAATACACTTGAATAGATTCTCCCTAAAAAGAATTATTTAAACTTTTTTGAGCAGAAAAAAATCCCACTAAGCCAATAAACTCTCAATAAAATTTACTAACTAGACTAATTAAAACTGTATTGCTATAAAGAGAAAATCACAAAGTTGTAATTCCTCTTGACTGGCTCTTAATTGTCTCCATTTTTTGTGACTGCTCTCGTGTCTGTGCTTACAAATCAAAAAACACCTTAGTTCTCCATAAATCTGTACTGTACTTTTTGATTGACCCATCAACAAAAAAAGAGAAAAAAAGAAAAAGAAACAAAAGATCTACAAACCCAAGTTGAAATACTTATAACTGTACTTTTAAAAAGGTACATTATCATTTGAACATCCATTAAGCCATTTTAACTTATTTGACTTTTCTCCATGTGATTTTAAAAAAATACAGCTACAAGACAACAGAGCAGATAAAATACCATAGTAAAAAACGATGAGATCAAAGTCCACAGAGAACAGAACAAAGGACAATTGGAGAGAGTTAGGTGAGGTTAGAAGGATGTTTATAAGGCAGTTTATAAGGATGTTTATAGCAGAGAACTATCTTACTGGGATAGTTTAGTAGAGTACCTGTCCTTGCAAGATACCTTTAGGGCTTGTTGGAAAAGGATCCTCCCTGAAGTTCCTGGTGATCCTTCATGGTCAGGGCCTTCCGAGCAGTGGAACTGAAGGGCTCTACTAGCAGAGGATGTCTCCACTCTCCCAGAACCATTTCTTCCCATTCTATAGGTAATAAAGCCTAGAGGCTTCTTTTCACTCAAAGAGCTATTCCAGGGTACAGGCGCCTCTTCCCTCCTCAAGAGAGAATCTATTTATATTCCAGAGTGAAAGAGAAGGTCCTTGGGCAGGTCAGCTGGTCTACTTCTTTGTCTCCTCTGTTCCTTCCCTCTCTCTTCCTTACATCCTCTCTCCCCCTACTAGAAGGGAGGATGTACCAGCAGCAGCTACACAGGTTTCAAGTTTTAAAATTTTGGAGCATTGCTATGGGGCAACTCCTGTACACAGAGATACCTGGCTCTTACCATGTTACCCTGTAAAAAGGGGCAACCAACACCATGTCCCCTACCCAAGTGTCTCCTATTTCTGTGTGCGCATGTATATGTGTGCGGTTTTTGATAAAGTTAGCCTGTGGCTAGCTAGCATGCATGTAGAAAATAACTTCACAAGACTTAAGTCGCTCACCATATTTCAAGAGCAGCCACTACCTTGATGAATGCTGCACAAGTGGGAAATGCCCACTTTATTTGCCATAATATAGTCAGAGCTGAACTTCCTATCTACTCATTCACAAAACCAAGAAAAAAGTAAGATAAGATCTGACACTATTTTACTATTCTCTTAAAAAACAGAATATTTTACTATTAATTATAGAGACATAGTTTTCTTTTTTCCTGTCCTTCTCATTTAAATATGCTACTATGACAACAACAAAAAACTGATAAAAACCCTAGTTACAAGAAAAGACAGTAAATGTTTGCAGTGGTTCACTGAATTTAAACATTCAGCTCTCTTTTTTGTACTTTTAGCAAATACACAAATAGCTGTATCAGATTTCTGGGACACAAAATTTTATACTTAGCTTTAATAAACATGGGAAGTCCAAAAGGGAGGGGATATATGTGCATATATGGCTGATTTATTTTGCTGTGTGGTATATACTAACACAGCATTCTAAAGCAACTATACCCCAATACAAATTGATTTAAAAAGAAAAAAACTGTAAAAGATGGCTACGAAAATGTAGTCAACAGATCCTTGGGGTGGTAATTAAACTTATTAAATATACCTATCAACTGCTTCCAAATATCAACCGCTACCAAGTCCAAATATCAGCTGGAAACCAGCTAATAGAAATTTAATGTATCATTTTCTAAAATGAAATAAACCGCTGTCAAATTAACTTCCAACAATTTAATGTAAAATATTCTGAATTACTGTCTGGAGAATTTTCCATGGTGTATAAAAGAAAAATGATTACAAGCAGTTAAATGCTGTTTTAGTAATCCCCAAATCTATATCATTACTGTTATTTGAACAATAATATAAGTAATTAAAATAACATCGTGTAAAATAAACATAACTGTAAACTATGAAACGGTTTAAAATGTAAATTTAAACCATGAAACACAGTTTACATTTATGTTTATTTTACACGATGTTATTTTAATTATTTATATTATTGTTCAAAGAGAATTAGTAAAATTCCAGATATACAGAGTATTTGACAAAAGTAAATACCACAAAATAGTCAATGCTCCCTGATAATTATACATTTACTATAATTTAATATTGCAATTACAAAAATTATATCAATAAATTACAAAATAATCTAATAAATTCACTTCCTAAGTTTGGAATATTTCATTTAAATCAACTGTGGATCTATACCAAATCTTTCAAATAATAAAATTTGTAACAAATTATATACAATTTAACTAACTTTACTTTTCACGTAAAACATGCATTTATACACTGGCTACTTGCAAAAGGCATATATGTAAAGTTTGATAGTTACAGTTATACTGATCTGACAGGAAAATTAAATAATACTATGGTAATAATACCTATAAGAGGGCAAAGCAAAACTTGTACTATCTTCACATTTTCCTACTTAAATATGAAGAGGGGCAACAAAGAAGACACAGAGAATGAGAAAATGGATAAAAATGGTGATGATAACTTCTATAAGGAAATTTTACTGATTCAACATATAAAAATAAAACCAGTTTCAGGAAAGTAAAACCACTTGTATTCCTTCCAATTTTATTCCAAGATTATACACAGTATTTTTTTTTCTTTTGATCTTTTGGCTGAAGACCTATAGGCTGTATAAGGATAAATGAAAATTTAGTTTATAGCCAGAAAACTTCTAAAAGTCATTCTGAGACAAACTGTTCCATGTGCTTGAACAATTTGTGCTGTAATTCCAGAAGCCACTGATTACCAACATTAAAGAGATCAAATGCCCAAAGGTATGTACATACTTGCATATGTCTGTATGAGCCAGGAGAAAACTGAATACACTCAGGGGCAAGGGCACTGAAGTGAGGAGAGGTGAGAAGACAGTAATTCATTGATCTTTCCTTTTTACATATTTGTGTGGATTCAACTGTTATAAGAATGTGTCATTTTAGTAATAAAAGTCCTTGAAGACTTAGCAAAAAAGTAATGTTAAGAACAATGAAGGAAAACGCAATAGTAATATTACTCATCAAAACGTATTCCCTGTGCACATGAAGAAAACTTTACAAAGCTAACAAAGAAACTGATAAAATCTCAACAGTACAATTAAGTACTCCTCTGGTAAACTATAGTTGAGAAACTTCGCTTTCTTAAAATTGCAAAATTTTAAAAGGGTTCAAAAGTTACTCCTCCAGGGCTTAATGAGTAGAAATGAAAGAAAGAACATATTAACTTAAAATAACTGGTGGCACAAATGTTACCCATTTCATGAAAAACAGCTAAGTCACATGGACATTTTATTTTAGGAGAAAATGAGATAATTTAGTACTTCTAACAGAGAAGACTATAAATACATGAAAATAATATTAAGAATAAATGCATGGAATGAAATATTTTTAAGGAGAATACCAGCATTCTTTCATTGATCTTTATAGACTACAGGGAGGAAAAAATTCCTTAAGAAAGTAATCAAAGCAATCTTTGATGTCAGTCCACTTCTCCAGGTGTTCTTTCCTCAGCCTGGATGTTCGACTTACTGTGGATCTAATTATTATTTTCTTTGAAGTTGGTTGCTCCCTAACCCTTTAAGAATAAGTTAAGAATTACAAAGACTACCATATCTTCCATTCACTTATTCGTCACACAATATGTGAACACCAACTGTGTGCTAGGTACTGGTAAGGCCATGATAATATGATTATGAGCCGGAGCAGAGATGGCCCCTTTCCTATGTGACTTACCATCTTCTACTGAAAAGTGGTTATTAATCAAAAACAGCCAGGAAAAATGTAAATCTATAGTAAGAAAGAGGAAGAAAACATACATTGTGTTATTATATAGTTCATAACAGGGAGGTGAAAGAGATAAAAAAACAAACCAAAAAAACGGCTTCTTTAAGATAGATGAAATCTAAAGGATTTAGTAGAGAACAACTAAGTGGAGAATAAGGAAGAATGTGTGAGGCAGAGAGAACAAGTTATACAAAAGCTCAGGGGCAAGTTAAAGAGCATCTCTAAAAGAAAGGAGGCCGGAAAGGAGGCCAGGAAGACGGGAGGTGGGAGATGAGGGAAAGACACGTATGTGATGAAAATGAAAGGAGGCAATGGCCAAACAATATAGGGACCCCCTGGGCCCTTTGAAAGGAGCGTTAAGTACTCATGTGTCATTCTGGAGCTGTACTTTGAAAGGTTACAGTTCCAGTGGACAGAGCAGCTCAAGCAAGGCAAGGATGGACATAGAAGGAAGAGTTAAGAGAGGCAAAGCAGCTAAGAAGTGTCATGGATGACATGATAGGTACCTGGATTAGGTGCTGGAGGTGATGGTACAAAAGAAAGTGATGTAAAGAAATGAGAAGACTTAAGAGGCAGGTCTAATGAGAACACAGGAGAGAGAGTTGACTAGGGTGACTTTTAGGTTTCTGTTTTACAGAACTCTATCTATAGTTATGCCATTTACTGAACTGAACCAAGGATTAATGGAAGAAATAACCATTGGTTTAGAGGGGGGAAATTATGTACTTGTTTTAGAATACTGCATCTGTGATATCCAGGAGTAGAGGCCAGCCAGGATAATATGGATCTAGAGCTCAGGGAAGAGCTCTGGGTTAGGAATATAAATATATAAGTTATTTCATAAAGGTCATTAACTGGGATGGAATGATACAAGAAAGAGTGCTAAATTTTAAAAGGGTCTAGGAACAAGCCAAGTAGAGAAGGAATCATTTGACCTAAGCATAAGGCTTAGGTCCTGCCCCTGGGGTCCTGAATATGTGGTGACTTGTTGCTTTCTCTGTACCAAAAGGGAGTTATTCATCAACCAGAAGTCTAGCAAGATGAAGCAGAGATCCACTAAAGGCTACAAACAATGAAAAAAGATGGCCCAAAAGGTTAGAAGGTAAAGAAAAGGAAGGTGAGTTTTGTATTACAAGAGCCAGAAAAGAAAAGCACAAAGAAAACCTGGCATTTTGCAACTACTTCCACTTTATAACCTCTTTGTTATCCCTTTGATTATTTTATTCCCAACTGTGAGTGACCGTCATAAGGGAGTTTCACCTTAAAAAAACAAAACAAAACTTTCATTAAGCATGTATCATTTAGTTGAAACTCCCTTTGGCTTTGGCAGGGGAAAGAGCAGAATGTCTCGGCTGATATCATTTTCCATGTTCCTAAGTTAGGCATGACCAAAATATGCAGTACAGTGATCACAGGATCCACCTTGCAGCTGACAGTGCTAAGAAGCTACTTCCCCTGAACTATAACGTCTAATTAAAAAATTTTACTTCTAAATATAATTATAATTCAGTTCTCTTTGATACATTTTCATTATATCATACCAGAAATTCCTATGATAATAAGAATGTTCTGTTTTGGTCTTCATTTTATCTAAATGTACACAGATACACTATGGAAATCATACAGAGAGAAGATGAAAAAAAAAATCTAAGCGAACACTAGTAATACTGATTAAAACATAAAATATAGAACTCAACAGTATCAAAAACTAATTTTTGCCTGTGAAATAAGGAAGAATAAGGAAATTTCAATTTGATAGCAGACTCATCAGAGCTTTCTTCTGGGAGGTAGGGAGGGTTTTTGTTTTTCTTTTCCCCAAAGGTAGAGGTTTAGTGAATGCTTCCTTTAGCGTTTCTTATACTTAGGAAACACCTAAAATATTTCTTTAGTACTACCATCTTTAGCAGCAAAGATGAAGGAGAAATGTCCTTAATTCTTCTGCTCATAATTGTTAAAATGTCCCTTCCTTATGAATTTTGCTCATATTGGCTCAGAAGGTAAAGAATCTGCCTGCAGTGAAGGAGACAAAGGTGATCCAGGTTTAGTCTCTGAGTTGGGAAGATCACCTGAAGGAGGAAATGGCAACCCACTCCAGCATTCTTACCTGAGAAGTCCCATGGACAGAGGAGCCTAGCAGGCTACAGTCCACAGGGTTGCAAAGAGCTGGACACAACTGAGCAACTAAGCACAATGGGGCTTGAATATGAATTTTGCTCTTATATTCCTTGGGGGTTATGTCAAAGTTTGGGGAAGGAAGGAAGCAAAGAAGGCAGAAAAGAAAGAAGCTCTGAAATAATTTACCTATAAAATTCATGCTGCAGACAAATTTGATGTGACAGAACAATTAGTACCAAGAATGAGAGATGCTTGTAGCTGGAGGAAGAAAACTTTTTAGGCAAAGAGTCAATGGAAAAATTCCATTATTAAAGTTAGCAACGTAGTTTTTTTCAATTGGACATAATTACTTTTAGATAAACTATAATTTAGTACTAAAAAACAAAGAATTTCCTTCAGACAGTAATAAATTAATACATAATTAGTCAATTTTTAAGGTGGTTTCTTACTAGAAACATATACATCTATGAAAAACTTACAAATAATGAAGAAAAAGGCACATATGTGAATAAGGAAAAGCTGATGTTTAGCATTAATCCAAGGTTGAAATGATTTTTTTCTTTTTAATACTGCAAAACCTTTTATTCTTGAAACTGGAGGTAGACTTTGAGTAAGAAGCTATTGAGTAAGGATCTTAACATTTTGATAATGTGAAAGAACAAGAAGTAAACTTAAAAAATATGCTATAACCTCTGAGGCAGTTTCTAATTTCTTTTCCTATCACTGTAACAAAGTTTGTATAACTAGAAAAATCTCAATGGGGTTAAGGCATCAATTATTTTCCCATTCTGCGAGTTACACAGGAGGAGGGGAATTATTAACAGGAATGATAAAGCTGTACTTGCATTTGGTAACGCAAAGAGAAGCTTACAAATGAGACATCTCATTAGTTTGAGCAGATGGATCAAAATTAAAGGCTGAATCGCCAACTTTTAATTTCCCAATAGCCAAGAAGAGCTTGAAGTCTTGCAGAGTATGACTGTTGAAAAGTCAACATGAAAAGATTTTCTCCATCTGTCATCACACATGCTTGAGTGGAACACAACTGCCTCCTACTGCTTTTAATACTTTTAAGACAAAGTTGCACATGAAATCTATTAAGTACATGAACACACAAGTTTGGATGATTGGTATACTGAAACCCATGCAACATTATGATCAGAGACCATCAGCATGGCTTTTGAACATGAAATTTGCTCTGTTCTAATTAAATCTAAGTGGAGAGAAACAAAATTAATTCATTTATATATATATATAAGAGGAAACTTAATTCTCAGCATGAAAAGTATTTATTTGCCTGAGAGTTTTTTTTTTTTAATGGACACATATTTTTAGTCTTAATAATGGTCTGAAAAGCAGTTGCTCTAATAAAATTGTTTAGGGGAAGCACAACTAGAGAGAAAATCCAAAATATGAAACAATTTGAAGGCAAACAAATATACAAAATTAAGGAACAGTCATTGAAAGAATTTTTTTAACTAGTTGGCAAGGCAGTGGGGCATGAGATGGGGGCAAAAAAAAAAAAAATTGAATGTTTTCCTGAACTACAACAGACTGACTTACAATTTTTTACTACTGTACACTAACTGCTAAGCTATATTTAAAAGGCAATAAAGTAAAGCTACAGTTTGTTAGGTACACAGCCCTATAAGAAATAACTTATGCTCCCTTAATAATAAAGAAAAGTACATTTATCAAATATATACTGGCTGCTTAATAACAATGCACTAATGTGCAGTTAGCTATAACTGAATTCCAGACCAAAGCTCTCTGTCTGCCTATTTCTCTTTGTGTCTCTCTCTGTACACACACACACACACACACACACACAATTTACTGCACTATATGTAAAGCAAAACATTTATACAGAAGAATTTCTTAGAATGAAGTGCATATAGTTAGACCTTTCAGTCACTAGAGTTAGGCAGAATAATACAATTGAAGAGTTACTTTAGCTGTCAGTTTTTGAGATAATAAGCTAAAAGATTGTTCAATTATCTATTTTTCATTTTCTGACAGATGGATACAAACTCGTTTGTTGGAATTTATCACTTGGAACCTTACACAAAGACAGCAAGCGACTAGGGTAACATTATATTCAACCTCAGTTATGAGGGAAAAAATGAAACTTTAAACTCTAGTCCACTGGGGAGTTCTCTGTTAACCTTCTAATAACAGCAGAGGATCACAGCTTAGTGAAGGCGTTTCTTCAAGGAGATAAGAGAAAAATAATCCAGTGAAGGAATGCAAGGCCCTGAAAACAAACTTCCACATGAGCC
Source organism: Capra hircus (assembly GCF_001704415.2). NCBI lineage: Eukaryota > Metazoa > Chordata > Mammalia > Artiodactyla > Bovidae > Capra > Capra hircus. The sequence continues at coordinate 36,509,907 of NC_030816.1, read as the reverse complement.
TTAGTAATCAGACTACCATGAAGTATTAATAGCAATTTTTGTGTGATGGATTTAGTCAAAGATTGCTAGCCTTGCTGAAATAGGTATCTACCTCAGCCTCCAAAGTCAAAATGCCTAACAGTCCTCTTTTCCAAGTATGCACACTTTTCAATCCCAGTTCTGGACATATTACAAAGACAGTCAGCAGAAGCTGCCACCTATCAAGCTAACTGAACTTCTAAGCCAAACAGTATTTGGCAGAGAAACTTGCAAATAGAAGATTTAAACAGACAGAACGATCCTTTTGAAATGACTAAAACAGAAAAAGATTTTAGTTTTGGGCAACTTTCCCAAAGTTACATACATAATAGAGATAATTTAAAGAAATGAAAAAGAGGTTTGTTCTCAAACTGTGTTGTAAAAGAGCTTTTTACTTAAATGATCACATTAATGTAAAAGACTAAGATGCTGCCTTAACAACCAACAACATAGTACTTAAGGTACTCTGAAGGTACTGGCCTGGGCATTTGTAATACCAGTAATATTAGAGGCAAATATCAACTAATGGGCCATAGTCCTAATGCATTCAGTATTTCCCAGCATCCCCAGTGAACTAAGGATCTATGAAGATGAGCAATTTATCACAGTGAAATCCTATTTATCACAGAGTCCCCATGTACATGACACCACAATAGGAACTTAACCAACAATATTTCCTTATAACCCAGTCTTACTTAGTGGAACCTGTTCCACTGGAACACAAATTCTGAAAAAAAAAAACAAAACACTGCATAGAACAGTGATTAAACTTTTAAAATCTGACATCTATTTACATGTTATTCTTTCCATTTATTTTTCTATCATATCTTTAGGTAGAGAAAATAGAGAAATTAGAAAATTAAGGGAGTAAGATGCATTTTAAGAAATAGAAGGACATACCCCAATGCTATCTCTGAATGGCAGAATTCAGTCATTCCCCCACCCCCTCATTTTTACTTTATGGAGTGCCCAAAGGTTAAATTTGTTTAAACTCTTTTACTGGTCACTTTCTGTTATCAGTATATTAATCATATTTTATATTAAACATTTTGAAGATGTAATTACAGAGGCCAAAGACCATAGGGTCACACATGAAGCAAAAAACACAGGGAAGAACATGTTTTTCTAATTGAAAGTAGCAGCACATCCAAAGCAAAGCATGAACAATATGGTATATAAAACATGCGTTTTTGTAATCATAATTCAGAGGTAATTGTAGATACTTAAGAAAAAATTTCACTGGTAAAACACACAGTCTTATACACTTTAAAATTGTAAAACAAATTCAAAATGACACACACACATTAGATCATAACCTACATCACACAACTTGATAAAATTATTCAGAAGGGCATGGTGTATGTTTGTAAAATCCTTTGTAGGTCTGCTATGACAACAAAATGTGATAGCCCATTTGGAGTGCATTATAGGCTCATGGGGTAAGATCACAAAATGTGGCTATTTGTGCCATAATCTTATTTTAGACAACTTACCCTAAGTAAATGTTTCAACAGAAAAAATAATAGAAAGATGATCACTACAGCAGCCCTGTTCTTAATAAGGGACTTCCCAGGTGGCATTAGTGGTAAAAAATCCACCTGTCAATGCAGGAGACTTAAGAGACATAAGTTCAGTCCCTGGGTTGGGAAGATCCCCTGGAGAAGGGCATGGCAGGAAAACCTACTCTAGTATTCTTGCCTGGAGAATCCCATGGACATAGGAGCCTGGTAGATGACAGTCCATAGGGTTGCAGAGTCAGACATAACTGAAGCAACTTAGCATGTCTTTAATAAGAGCAAGCCACAAACATTTAAGGTGCTCAATAATGGCGGGATAATCAACAAGGAGAACAGCTGACATTGGCTTAATGGTAAAGTGACAGTGTAAAGTACTGAAGATGCTGTGTATTTTACCAACATAAGCTTATAATTCAATCCTGGTGTGACCTTTTACTAGCTGTATGGCCTTGAAAAGCTGCTTAACATGTCTTATGTTCATTTTCTCTTTTAACAAAAGGAGATTTAATGCTTATATTAGAAGATTATAAAGATTTAAAAGTCCAAAGTGACTTACACAGCATTTAAAACTTAAAACTTGAATAAAAACTCCCTTCTGTCTCTTACAGACATTAACACTGAGAAGACCATGGAGAAACATTGAAATATATTTACTATTCATTAAGGAAAACAGTGAATATAAAACTGTATATAGAGTGTAATTATAATTTAGCAATGGACTGTAACTAATAATTAAAATTAAGTTTGAATGAGGAAAATTAAAAGGTACATGTGCAAATGGATTAAAAAAGACCAGCAGGTCATGAATAAAAATTATAATAATAATTTGAAATGGTAAAATAATAGTAGAACTATGAAAGAATTTTTAATACTGTTATTTTAGTTTTACAATTTAAAAAAGGAAATGGATATGTAGGTATGTGTAGAGAACTGAAGAAAGTCCCACTATTATGGAAAACAAACATCATCACTAGTCATTGAGACAGAAACTGTGAGACCTGCAGCCTAAACTCTACTTCTTAGGGCAGAGGGATGTGAGCACAGATTTGGATAGGAACTGATACCGAAGCGTTCCAGTGGGTTCTTAAACTGCAACCACACTTTACAGAGTCACCCACAGTGCATTTTCAGCCAGACCAAAGTGTACAGAAAGGAGAAAGCTTGGTGGTCATGTGTCCTTAAAAGGCTAGTTACTGCGGACACCGTGACATGCACACAAAAAACGGGAGGTCATGCATGTGTGCAACTGCTGCCTTAGTTTTGCACTCTCTCCATTCCTGGGTTCCTCCTGCCTTATAAGTAGCCAGCCCCTGACCAGCTGAAGCCTCTCCTGAGGCTCCCCAGCTTAGTTGTCCTTTCTAAACAGGAACCAGCACTGTGACCTCACTCTCCATCTCACCTTTGTCTGGTCTAAATTTACTACTATAAGTGCCTGCCCTATGGCAGTTATTGGTTTAAAAAGTAATGCAATGGATGGAATCACTAAGAATGAAAGGGCTGGCAGTGAGATCTAATCTCTACTGATGAAACATACCCAGCCAGCATTTGAACTTTATGATTTCTAGAGGGACATATTAGCCCCTGTAACAGCCAGAGAACAAACTATGCCAGAAGAGGAAGAGGATATAATCTTCCTAGGATTCTTTAAATATATTTACCTGGACTTTTATCTACCTACGATAGAAGATACAACCATTATATTTCCCAATATTTAGGAATAAAGCTGCACTTTATTTTTTTTTAAAGACATATTTTATAACATAAGATTATATGGAGAAAGGTTGAAGTAGTTTAATAAATATTGATCTTGCAATTACACTCCTTGGTATATACCCAAAGGAAGTGAAAACTAACGTCCACATAAAATCTGCTCAAAGCTGTTATGTACACATAAATTGTGGTACATCTAGACAATGGAATATTATTAAGTGCTAAAAAAAAAAACAAGCTATCAAGCCATGAAAAAGCAGGAAGTTACCTCAAACACATATTATGAAAGAAATCAATCTGAAAAGGCTATAAACTACAAAAGGCTACAATCTTATATGATTCCAACTATATGACATTCTGGAACACACAAAACTACAGAGACAATGAAAAGATGAATGGTTACCAATGGTTAAGGGGAAGGAAGGATGAATCAGTTGGGCAGAGAGCGCTTTCAGGGCAGTTGAAATTTTCTGTATGACACTATAATGGTGGATACATTGTCCAAACCATAGGAAGTACAACACCGACACTGAACCTTAATGCAACGGATGGACTTTATGTGATACTCATGTGTCAACATGAGCTCATAGACTGAAACCAAAGTGTCACACCAGTGGAAGATAAGTTGATAGTGGACGAAGTTGTGCATGTGCCAGGGTAGGGGGTGTATGAGAACTCTTTCTACTTCCTGCTCAGTTCTGCTGTGAACTCAAAATTGTTCTAAAAAATAAAGTCAATTTAAAAAAGTTAATGGAGAAAACATTGAAATATTTATTGAATATTTCTAATATGGCATAGGCTCTAGAGCTAGATTCCTTAGCTAATAATATAGTTGATATCTTCTGTAATATAAAAGTTGGAAATAAATGTCCATGGTGGTAACATCTAGCCAATTACACTTAATTTATCCTGTTCTTTTACAAAGATGGTGCAAACACTGGTGGCTATGCAACATATAGCTTTGTTTGAGGATTTCCTGTGAAATGCTACCCATAGTTTCTCAAGATAGCATTTTAGGAACATCAGACATTTGCTACAAATAAATCTCATGAGGAAATCTAGAACAAAGGTTGGTACACTACAGCCTGCAAGTTGAATGCATCTAATCTGTTCCTATTCTTATAAATAAAGTTTTATTGGAACATAGCCATGCCCAGTTGTTCCTATATTGTGCATGGCTCCTTTCATGCTACAGCAGCACAGGTGAGTACCTGAAACCTAAGTCCCACAAAGCCTAAAATATTTACTATCTGGCCCTTTCCAGAAAAGTTTTCTGTCTCCTAACCAAGAATAAACTGGTGGTATTTGGCAATATTTTTGTATTAAAGAAAGAACATTGGTTTTTTTATACTTCTTTACTTGTACATGATAAATAATGGAACCCCACAAAGCAGTTCTCTAATGAGGATCAGAGAGGACAAAAGCTATAAAATAAATCCAAATAAAGTGATATGACACCATGGTTAGCCAAGATGCTACACTTGCATGGTCATATTTGTAAATGCACAAGTAAAAACAAAGGCAATATGTTACTTCATTCAGCACAGCATCTCATCTTCTTATCTGAGAAATTAGGATAACAGTGTCTGCCTCATTGGCTGCTGAGAGAAGTCAGTGAGATAGTAAGTGTAAGGTAATTTTAGCAGTTTCAGGTATTTATTGATCATTAAGAAATATATTAATAAGTTACTAATATTTGCATACAATTTAATCATGATTTCTTTTCCTTTTGTTATTCCTATAACTAAGGACATTTTCTTTTTAAAAAATTTCTTTTGTTTGTTTTTGTTTCATTTTTATTTATTTATTTTTACTTTACAATATTGTATTGGTTTTGCCATACATTGACATGAATCCACCATGGGTGTACATGTGTTCCCCATCCTGAATCCCCCTCCCACCTCCCTCCCCATACCATCCCTCTGGGTCATCCCAGTGCACCAGCCCTAAGCATCCTGTATCATGCATTGAAACTGGACTGGCGATTCGTTTTACATATGATAATATACATGTTTCAGTGATGCCATTCTCCCAAATCATCCCACCCTCGCCCTCTCCCATAGAGTCCAAAAGACTGTTCTATACATCTGTGTCTCTTTTGCTGCTAAGGATATTTTCTCAAGGTTAGAATTTTAAAACTGTGCCTTTAAGGAGGAAAAATGCATCAAGAATACTGAGTGGGCAGTATTCCACTTTCAATTCTAGTTTATCTTTGTTTTATATATTGAGGCTCCAAACAATATTTAGTCTGGGGAAAAAAAAGATGTCACTGCTTTTAAAATATTTTAAAAACAAAGGACCAGAAGATATTTCATTTTACATGCCATGAAAGGATAACAATGTAGAAAAAAAATCCCATAATAAAATAAAGTGACCTGAAGAACCATATACAATTTGGCACTGGTTAGCTTTTATGTAAGTAATTATCATTATTCTTTATTTTTCTTAACAATCCTGATTGTAACATCTTGAACCTTGGAATTTAAAGTTAAAGCAGTTAATATCCAAACAATATAAAAATTTATTATATGTATATTTCAATTGCTACTACTTCATGAAACAACAGTGAGAGTAATATAACATTTTAATTTCTTACATTAAGAAAATAAAATTTTTGATGTGTGAGAGAAGGTTGGTATTTTTAAATAATCTAAAATCTTAAGAATGAAATTCTTCTTAAAAATGGCAAACAAAACAGAATGATCTATCAATATCAGAATGATAGTATTATCTTTGAAAAATTTATGACTTAAATGGTTACCTAGTGGACTAAAATATTACTAAGAAATAAAACCTGTGGATCATTATTTCAGAATTGAAGAACACTTTTAAGAACATAAAAATTAATAATTTTAATCATATACAATCTCTAAAAACAGGATAAAGTGTACCTGATGTCCAGCCTTTACTTGCTTCAAAACACTTTCATAACATACTTCATCCATGTTATTCAACTGTTGCACCTTAAAGTTTTTAAAAATGAAAAATATCAAATAGAGCAATTATAAACTGCTTAGCTACAAAAAATCTTTACCAATTATGATGCATCTCCTTTTATTTTCAAATTAGCCAGAATGCTGAAACAAGAAGTGCAGTATCAATACGTAATACATAACAACCCATAGGAAGTAAACACAACGTAATTAAAAACTACAAATAAAATACCTCATATGTAACACTTTCAGTGTATTAACTTCATTAAGAATGCCCAGTTTTTTAAAGACAATAATTTTAAGAACAATATTCTAATTAGAGATATTTTAAAATAATCTTAAGTTTCTTTTCACTGTTTTCCCCAGAGAAGCCCATTCTTCAGCCTGTTTTTCTTCTGTTTCATTCCATAAAAATACAGAGCTTTCCTAACTCTCAAAATCACAGAATATTACCGTAGAATATAAAAATGTAAGGAAACTTACTATTTCTGTAATGAATATGGAGTTCAGTAAATATTTTTCTACAGAAACATTTTCCAAATTGATTGGAAATTTAGTATCAAACTCATGAATTTAAAAAATGTCTCATTTTCTCTATTAATGATGAGATGACTTCCAACCAAAAAAAGGTAAGGTGGTTACCTTAAAACAGCAGGCATGTGACCAAACTTGCGTCTCTCTATTTAACACTGATTAAGACTTTGCACGGGATGAAAATGTTATACATCTAAAATGACTATAATTTAGATTGTTTCATTTTAACATTCTGGAACTCTTATGACTTAGTGATTAAGTAAGATGAAATAATCACAAGACAATTGACTCTCAATTATTCAAAAAAAACCCCACCAAAACTCCTCCAAACAATATTCCCAATAATTTTTTTGGTTAATTTTGGATTAAATTCTGATCAAAGGCATTATTTCAAATTAGATGTGTCATGGACACTATTTTCCCATGTTCTTCCACAACAACTGAATCATATCATGAGCTTCTGAAAGAAACTTTCAAAAATCTACAATGATTTCTTAGTATAAGAAATGACAAATTAACAATGGTTACAATATATTAAACGACACCCTGGGGAAAAGCTTAGTTACCAACTGTATATGTCAGCTGAGTGTAAAACTAATGCATTTTAGTAAGACAAAAATGCATATTTATAACTAATATGTATAATTAGTTTATTATTTATACTACATAAGATTGATAAAAGTATTTTATAAATTTTGCCAAATTTCTGAACCTTCTAAATAATTACCACAGATCAACATCTCACACCATTCCTTTCAAGATTACAATGCTAACGTACTGCGGTGAAAATACTTAGAATTTAATTAGGTTTAAGTGATTTACCAATTTCTATGATAAAAATAAGTTCTATGATGGCTGAAAGCATCTGAAAACACTATATTTTTCTGTGATAATCATCTGCTATCATTCAAACTGTAAATTGAAAGAAAAATCTTATGCACAATCCTCATCTGTTCTAATGATACATTAAAATAAACTATATTATCAAATATATTTTAAGAAATAACAAAAAAATGCAGCAAGTAATACTGAAAAGCACTTGAAACAATCAAAGAAAAGATGCATTTCATAACTATTACTATATCATGAACTATCCTTCAGGTAAACATTTAAAATAGTTCCCCACAATTCTAAACGTATCTTAGTTAATATCCAGATAGAGTATATTAACTGTTGCAGCAATATTGCCTCTTAGTATTTTCTAAGCTAAGTATTTTATTTATAATATTGTAAGGTAAAAATAGCTCTATTTTAGTAACAAAATTAGTTTTAGACAAGAAGTAATAAAATACACTACAGACCAAGTTTGACACAGCAACACATGATTCTATCTCATTTTCTTTTATAAAGAGGTCATATGGCCCATGAATCTTCTCCTAAAACTATTTGTTACACAGGGGGAAACAAATGTCATGAAACTTAATAAATGTATAAATTTTAAGCAAAATATTCCTTCATGATTCTATAAAAGCCTAAAATAAGCACCCTGATAATGCAAATGGTACATGGTAATAACATTTAAGGAACATCAAAAAAGAATTTCAGAAATGCTGATTGTATATATAATTAATATGATAATTATACAACAAATTAAACAGAACACCACATTTTGTAGTTGTTATCATGAAATTATTATTCAATTGTATTTATGGGATTACTTATTTTAGATGAATAATATATCATAATGTATATTACTGATTTAACTAGAGTCTTTTATTATTTCCCTGCCTTCAACCCTATCAAAATAACTTCTTGAATATACATATAACTTGTATTCTTAGCTAAGAATACAAAATATTCACTGATAACAGCAATGCAAACTATTACAAGCAGCTATTTGGAGAGGAGACCTTCTCCTAAATGAGGAAATGCACTTGACTTTCTGTCATATTTGTAATGGTGGTCTGAAGTCTCTAATGTCAAACAAGTATTAAACAATACATCAAAAAATATTTCTAGAAAAGCATAATTTTTTAAAAGAATTATTTACCTTATTTGCACTTTTAACCCCTAGAAATGTCTGTCCAAGAGGAACAGGTCGAAAACGGCCATCAAAGAAGAAAAGTCCAATGCAGGGATTAACATGTAAAAATGTAGCTACATCGAGGTAGTTGGGTAAGGTAGCAGAGAGTCCAAGAATTCTTATCATACTCTGCGTGGATTCAACCTATAGGAGTTAAATAAAATATATTAAATAAATTATTTAATTAAATAACGTATAAATAACGTGTATAAGTCTTAACGTATAAGACTGGATTTGTACTTAAAGTAAGCTTTGGTAGTATAAAGTATGAAATATTTGCATCACTGCAGATGGTGACTGCAGCCATGAAATTAAAAGACGCTTACTCCTTGGAAGAAAAGTTATGACCAACCTAGACAGCATATTCAAAAGCAGAGACATTACTTTGCCAACAAAGGTCCATCGAGTCAAGGCTATGGTTTTTCCAGTAGTCATGTATGGATGTGAGAGTTGGACTGTGAAGAAAGCTGAGTGCCAAGAATTGATGCTTTTGAACTGTGGTGTTGGAGAAGACTCTTGAGAGTCCCTTAGACTGCAAGGAGATCCAACCAGTCCATTCTAAGGGCGATCAGCCCTGGGTGTTCTTTGGAAGGAATGATGCTAAAGCTGAAACTCCAGTATTTTGGCCACCTCATGTGAAGAGTTGACTCATTGGAAGACTCTGATGCTGGGAGGGATTGGGGGCAGGAGGAGAAGGGAATGACAGAGTATGAGATGGCTGGATGGCATCACCAACTCAATGGACGTGAGTCTGAATGAACTCCAGGAGCTGGTGATGGACATGGAGGCCTGACATGCTGCGATTCATGGGGTCACAAAGAGTTGGACATGACTGAGCGACTGACCTGAACTGAACTGAAGATCACTAAAGATATCATGATAAGAGTAACAACACATAGTCTGAAAGGTAATACGAAAAAAAATTCGCCTAAATTTGGCATGTGGAATGATATTAAAATGATTAAAAATGTACTTTTAGTGTATTTCCTGAATCAGAAAATTCTATTAGTTACATGGTTTCTTTTGTTTTCCTCCTAAAAATGTAACAAGGCAAGTGACATGTGTTAGGCTTTAGTGTTAACTTATAATTTCAAGCACTTAAAGTACATACTCTTTATTCTCAAGTTCAGTAATTTCAAATTCATTTTAAACACAAACACTTAAAAGTCTGAAATAACTAAGGCAGATTCCTTTAGTGTTTTACAAATTTAAATTTAAAATGATATACTGTATAAGGGAGAGTTTGCGTGGAATAACAGCCAAAACTTGGGGGGAAAATTCACAAGTACATTCTCAAAGAACGTACTAAGCTTCATTCTTTGTGTTCACTCAGTTCAGTTCCGTTTTTCAGTCGTATCTGACTCTTTGCAACCTCATGGACTGCAGCATGCCAGGCTTCCCTGTCTATCACCAACAGCGGAGCTTGCTTATAATCAGGTCCACCGAGTCGGTGATGCCATCAAACAAACTCAATCTCTGTTGTCCCCTTCTCCCACCTTCAATTTTTCCCAGCATCAGGGTCTTTTCCAATGAGTCTGCTCTTTGCATCAGGTGGCCAAAGTATTGGAGTTTCAGCTTCAACATCTGTTCTTCCAGTGAATATTCAGGGTTGATTTCCTTTAGGATTGACCGGTGTGATCTTGCAGTCCAAGGGAGTCTTCTCCAACACCACAGCTCAAAAACATCAACTCTTCAGTGCTCACCTTTCTTTATGGTCCAACTCTCACAACCATACATAACTACTGGAAAAAACAAAACTTCGTCTATATGGACCCTTGTCAGCAAAGTAATGGCTCTGTTTTTTAGTATGCTGACTAGGCTGGTCACAACTTTTCTTCCAAGAAGAAAACATCTTTTAATTTCATGGCTGCAGCCACCATCTGCAGTAGTTTTGGAGGCCCCCAAAATAAAATCTGTCATTGTTTCCACATCTATTTGCCATGAAGTGATGGGACTGGATGACATGATCCTAGTTTTTTGAATGTTGAGCTTTAAGTAGCTCTTTCACTATCATCAAGAGGCTCCATAGTTCCTCTTTACTTTCTGCTATAAGGGTGGTGCCATCTGCATATCTGAGGTTATTGGTATTTCTCCCATCAATCTTGATTCCAGCTTGTGCTTCATCCAGTCTGGCATTCCGCATGAGGTACTCTGCATATAAGTTAAATAAGCAGGCTGACAATATACTGCCTTGATGTACTCCTTTCCTAAACTGGAACCAGTCTGTTGTTCCACGTCCAATTCTATTTGTCACTTCTTGACCTGAATACAGATTTCTCAGAAGGCAGATAATGTGGTCTGGAATTCCCATCTCTTGAAGAATTTTCCACAGTTTATTATGATCCACACAGTCAAAGGCTTTGGTACAATCAATAAAGCAGAAGTAGATGTTTTTCTGGAACTCTCTTGTTTTTTCGATGATCCAGCAGATGTTGGCAATTTGATCTCTGCTTCTTCTGCCTTTTCTAAATTTTTGAATATCTGGAAGTTCATAGTTCAGATATTGCTGAAGCCTGGCTTGGAGAATTTTGAGCATTACTTTGCTAGTGTGTGAGATGAGTGCAATTGTGCGGTAGTTTGAGCATTCTTTGGCATTGCCTTTCTTTGGGATTGGAATGAAAACTGACCTTTTCCAGTCCAGTGGCCATTGCTGAGTTTTCCAAATTTGCTGGCATATTGAGGGCAGCACTTTCACAGCATCACCTTTTAGGATTTAAAATAGCTCAACTGGAATTCCATCACCTCCATAACTTTGTTTGTAGTGATACTTCCTAAGGCCCACTGGACTTCGCATTCCAGGATGTTTGGCTCTAGGTGAGTGATCACACCATTGTGGTTATCTGGGTCATGAAGATGTTTTTTGTATAGTTCTTCTGTGTATTCTTGCCACCTCTTCTTAATACCTTCTCTTTCTGTTAGGTCCATACCATTTCTGTCCTTTATTGGCATTCTTTGGAACTCTGCATTCAGGTGGATATATCTTTCCTTTTCTCTTTTGCCTTTCACTTCTCTTTTCTCAGCTATTTTTAAGGCCTCCTCAGACAACTATTTGCCTTTTTGCATTTCTTTTTCTTGAGGATGGTATTGATCACTGCCTCCCATACAATGGCATGAACCTCTGTCCATAGTTCTTCAGGCACTCTATCACATTTAATCTCTTAAATCTATTTGTCACTTCCACTGTATAACTGTAAGGGATTTGATTTAGGTCATACCTGAATGGTCCAGTGATTTTGCCTACTTTCTTCAGTTTAAGTCTGAATTTTGCAATAAGGAGTTCATGATGTGATCCACACTCAGCACCACGTCTCGTTTTTGCTGACTGTATAGAGCTTCTCCATCTTCGGCTGCAAAGAATATAATCAATCTGATTTTGGTATTGACCATCTGATGATATCCATGTGCAGACTCATCTCTTGTGTTGTTGGAAGAGGGCGTTTGCTAGGACTAGAGCATTCTCTTGGCAAAACTCTGTTAGCCTTTGCCTTGTTTCATTTTGTACTCCAAGGCCAAATGTGCCTGATAACCCAGGTATCTCTTGACCTCCTACTTTGGCATTCCAGTTCCCTATGATGAAAAGGACATTTTTTTTTAGTAGTAGTTCTAGAAGGTCTTGTAGGTCATCATAGACTTGTTCAACTTCAGCTTCTTTGGCTTTAGTGGTTGTGGTATAGACTTGGATTAACATGATATTGAATGGTTTGCCTTGGAAATGAACAGGGATTGTGTCATTTCTGAGACTGCACCCAAGTACTGCATTTCAGATTCTTTGTTGACTATGAGGGCTACTCCATTTCTTCTAAGGGATTCTTGCCCACAGTAGGAGATATAATGGTCATCTGAATTAAATTTGCCTATTCCAGTCCATTTTAGTTCACTGACTCCTAAAATGTTGATGTTAACTCTTGCCATCCTCTTGTGTTCACTGCTAGGATGTAATATTTAAATTTTGCTGCTAAACACTGCTGATAACATTGATTAATTTGTTTGCCAGTCATTTATTAAGCTTTTACTGCAGTGCAGGGAAAGCAGGGGTTTAGCGTCTGTAAAAACCACAAAAAAACATTGCAATGTATCCCATTAACAGTAGCACCTTCTAAAAACTGTGATAACAATGAAGAGAGATGACATGCAGAGGTGACAGCTGTTGTTCTAAGAGAAGAGTAGTTAGGAACGTAGGCCAGGAAGAAAGGTGTTTAAGATACTATACTTGGCAACACTAGTGGTACCAGTTAGAGAAGGGAGGTAATAGAAATATAGAAATGATTGTGAGAAATCTTGCATGCCAAGAAGCTTCTCCATTTTACTGCTTATGAACACAGGACACTATCCCATTCTTGTTCAATTACATTTTTATGATGACAGCTTATAGTATTTTCATCTTTTTTCATTTCTAAACATTCTGTAAAATTTCTTTATCCTTTCTAATTTTGTTTACTCATAGGTTTTTTAGTTATTTGTGATTAGATTTGTTATAAGTTTACTGTACTTTTTTAAAAACTAGCTTTAAAAATATTTTTATAGGACTCTAGTGGATGTGAGAGTTGGACTGTGAAGAAAGCTGAACGCTGAAGAATTGATCCTTTTGAACTGGGGTGCTGGAGAAGACTTGAGAGTCCCTTGGACTGCAGGGAGATCCAACCAGTCCATTCTAAAGGAGATCAGTCCTAGGTGTTCTTTGGAAGGAATGATGCTAAAGCTGAAACTCCAGTACTTTGGCCACCTCATGCGAAGAGTTGACTCATTGGAAAAGACTCTGATGCTGAGAGGGATTGGGGGCAGGAGGAGAAGGGGACGACAGAGGATGAGATGGCTGGATGGCATCACCAACTCAATGGACGTGAGTTTGAATGAACTCCGGGAGTTGGTGATGGACAGGGAGGCCTGGCATGGTGCAATTCATGGGGTCGCAAAAAGTCAGACATGACTGAGTGACTGAACTGAACTGAACTGAGTTAATAAATCTAGTTTATTGTTTTTCTATTTTGTATTTAATTTTATTTTCCTAACTTTAGTATTTTTCCATTTTTAGCAATTCTATTTAATATTATCTAACAGTTAAAATTTAATAATTAACTTATTATAGTCCTTACATATCTGTTTCATTTTAGAGTTAATTTGAACTGTGAATTTTAAATTTGTCTGTACTAAGTAAGCTTTCATTATTTTCTAATAAGAGTGTTGTCACTCTCTCTTTTCCTTCTATGAGCACTTTCTGAGCTCTAAGTGTCAGAAGAATAGTCTTTCAAATGGTTGGGTTTTATATCAATTTATCAAATCCAAAGTGTAGAAGGTATGTGTGTATGTTTGTGTCTATATCTATCTATATATACACACATATGTGTGTTTGTACGTAGATAGGAATATATAGATATATATATTTCTGTATATATAGTTTATCATGTAGAATTTCTTTCTAAATTTCTATTGTATTTTGCTGTTGTTGTTCAGTAGCTCAGTTGTGTCCAACTCTTTGCTGTCCCATGGACTGCAGCACACCAGGCTTCCCTGCCCTTCACTATCTCCCAGGGTTTGCTCAAATTCATGTCCACTGAGTGGGTAAGGCTATCTAACCATGTCATCCTATATTTTCATATATTTACTAGGCTTCCATGTAAAAGTCTAATTTTAAAAATGGCTTCTTACCTGGGAAAAAGCTTGAAAATCTCTGATGTGATTTAAGTACACATGACTTGGAATTAATTTGGTAAGCTAATTAACTTCAACCAAATTCCTTTATCAGAGAATGCATAAAAAAAGATTCTCAATCTGTAACAAAAAACTATACAGTATTATTATTTTTTAAAATCTAGGAATGTTTAATGTTCTTGCTATCATAAATAAAATAAGGGGATTCATGGGATATACTTATTTGAGCAAATACTTTAATTATTTTTTTCAGTTTTTTATGACCTTCTTAGTCAAAAATTGCTTACCTCAGGTTAGTATCTTCAAGTTACTATACCTAAGTGAGCAGCTCCCAACACTGGATTTCGCCTTGGATATTTCAATACAGTGCATACATGGGCTGGGAAAATCCAAGGTCCTGCACTCCCTGACACAAATATCACTCACAGAAACTAAGAGAAAATGTAACCCTGTCCCTTCCAAACTCATTCTGTAAGTAGGACAAAAATGAATCTGCTTACTCATTGTAATGGGTTTTATCTGGGCTTATTTGAGGATTAAATAAAACACTATGAGATATACACATAGCTTCCCAAGCAAACTCAACCCAAGTCAAGGAACCCTAAGTAAGGGGAACAGATGACCCTACTTATTATGTAAGAAGTCCTCTTTACATATTATAATTAGACTCCTTTACGTAATTAGAATGCTGTTTTTAAATACATTTACTTATTTGGCTGTACTACATCTTATTTGTGCCCATGTGACCTTGCTCTTCATTGCGCCATACAGGATCTTTTAGTTGCAGCATGTAGGAGTTTTTAGTGTGGCATGTAGGATCTAGCCACCTGACCAGGGATTGAACACAGGGCCCCTGTACTGGGAGCATGGAGTCCTAGCCATAGGCCCACCAGGGAAGCCCCTAGAATAATTTTAATTATACTATAGTTCTATTTACTACTGGTGGTGATTTGAAAGGATATGAAAGTGATTTTTAGCATTGAAATCATTTAACACATAAGTTATTGAGTATATTTTTAATGTCTTTTGATGTTAAGTACATGACACCTTGCAAACATTAGAGATATTTTTCTGCTAAACCCCCATTTAAAAACTGTTACCTTTTTAATCTAAAAAAATCTATTATACTCATAAATCTGTATGAGAAATATTTTCCTTTAAATATGGATAATTTGAAACTTTAGGTCTTAAACCACATCTTGAAGCTCTACACACTATAGAGTAACCTGAAAATATTAATAGTTGAAAACTAAAAAAAGTTAACATTTTGCAGTCTCTTCTTTAGCATTAGCCCAAAAAATAGGCAGTAAATTTTTATAGCATTTTCCTTCACATAAAATCTAAGTTTGGACAAAGTCTCCCTACTCATTTAAATTTAGTTAAAACAACTAATGTTAGTTCAACACTGTTAAATACAACAGATTTGGGTTTTATTCTACTTTTCCCTTTTCCAAATCTCTCTCACGCCAAGGATGTTGTGAATTTAGTGCCTAATACCATCATGTAATTTTAGAACCTGACTGAACAGAATCTACATCGCATTAAAAAAGCTCCCTATGGTGTGCCTATGTTAGTTACAAAGTGCCATGTGAAGCACTGCCATCTACTGGGAATGTCTGATAATCACAGGAACAAACAAAAATAGGAGCTTTGCTTTTTATAAAAATATTTATGAGCACTGCACTGCACTAATACACTGGAAATACGAGGAGAATCATATAGATCATTCTGTCAAGGAGATTAAAATCTGGTGAGGGCCACAAATAAAGACAGAATTAACTATAACAAGTTGTGAAATTATAAGGAAGACTGTGGTAAGTGCTAAAAATGTGCAAAGAAAGGGAATACAGAGGGAGCACAGAAAAGGTGGAATTCATGCTGAGTGGTGAACTAGGAAACACTTCATAGAAGAAGTGATACTGGGCAGATTCTAAAGAACAGTGGGTTTTCAACAGATAGCTCTGTGGAGTGATAATATACAATTTTGCATTTACAACCCTTAATCTCATAAAGATAATTCTGACTTAAGTAAGATTAGTTTCATCTCTGAAAGAGATGGAGAAAAAAGAGGCATTGGAAAAAAAAACTGGGGAAGGAAAAAATTTGGTTCTGTGTGGTTAGAACCTAAGTAGCTAAGGAATAGAATGGAAAAGTTAAAATTAAACAAATAGATCAGGGTTTTAATAGACTTTTAAGACCAGCTAAGGTATTTAAACATTTTTCTTAAGATAAACAAACAGCAAGTCAGCAAAGATTTATAAGCATAGTACTGATAAACTATATAATTGGAATTTGGCTATATTATGAAGATGCTAATGTAGAGGATGAATTAATATATTATATATTTGAATATTGCTGTGCTATGTTGAGTTGCTCAGTCGTGTCTGACTCTTTGCAACCCCATGGACTGTAGCCTGCCAGGCTCCTCTATCCATGGGATTCTCCAGGCAAGAATACTGGAGTGGGTTGCCATACCTTCCTACAGGGGATCTTCGCAACCCAGGGATTGAACCCAGATCTCCTGCTTGCAGGTGGATTCTTTTACCATCTGAGCTACCAGGGAAGCCCAAGAATACTGAAGTGGGTAGTCTATCCCTCAGGGGATCTTCCCAACCCAGGAACAGAACCGGGGTCTCCTGCATTGCAGGTTTCTTTACCAGCTGAATTACCAGGGCTATGTACATATTATATATCCATATTATATACAACATATTTATGTTCCTGCATCTTCTATTAACATGGTATATTTATAATTGTACTACATATAATTAAAACATAATGTACAATTTTATATATTTTATATCATACAGTTTATAAATTACATATAGAAAATTATACTATTAAAATTCATATATTACAAAATATTTATGAATTTTAATGAATGCCTCAAAGTATATATGGTACGAATGTGTATGTCTCTGTGTACGTGTGTATACAGCAGCACTCCTGCAATCTATTTTCTCCCTCAGTTTGGAATGCTCAAGAAAGAAAGATGCCCTGGTCAAACTCCCTTGAAAACATGCTACTGATGGTCCTCTTGGCAATTATACTAATGGTATTTACTTGACCTCTAATGCTCTATAGTTGCAGGAAAGCCTTGTCTCTGTAATGCTTTTAGCTGATGGACATGGTCTCTCCAGATAGCTCAATGCAAACAAACCAGGAATGTATGGACTCATGTGGCCTGGGCTCCCTGAAAAACATCACTAAGCTATGTACATATCAAGGTACCAAATCAAAACATCTCATAATCAGGAAGTATCACCATGGGAAGTAGTACCTTCTGTTAAGCACAAACTCACTTTACCCCATATGCTAATCATATGCACTGCTTTGTATGTCAATCATACCTCAATAAAGCTGTTAAAATTTTTATTTAAAAATCTCATGATCAAAATAGCTCTCTTTTGCATAAATGATGCCCGGAATGATTCTTTTCAAGACTTCACAAGTAAACTAACTGCCAGAGGGAAAAAAGAGAACGGTGGCGGCAGCTGCAGACTTTTCACAACCACGTGTATTCTTGACGCTGTTCTAAGTTGAGTACTAGCTAAAATCTCTGATTTTTGTGTGTCTACTTGAATATTTCAACTCTTTGTATTCTGTGTCTGTGTGTCTGTATGTATATATGCACATATTTTTATATAGTAAAAAGTGAACATGTCCCAAAAAGTCCTCTAATTCCATCCCTACTATAAAACCACTTTTACACTTGTTGCATACGCTTTCACATCTATGCACCCTACTCTACCCAGCTTAAAAATCTAAATGGAAGCAAGAAATTTGTTAACTACATCCACAACACCTAGAACCATGAAGCTGGCACACAGCAGGTAGTTAACAAATGTTCAGTAAATGAGAATATAAATATATTGCTTTCTTTTTTCCCCCTGGGATTGTGCTATATATAGGACCCAGCTTGCCTTTTCAATGAAGAATATAACCTGGATATCTTTTAAGTCTGGTTCTTATAACTCTGCCTCATTCTTATTAAAAGACTGCAAAGTAGCATTTTATTTGATGACTGTAATAGGATTTGTTTAATCATATTTTCTTTTGTTGAATATTTGGGTTGTTTCCAACATATTTTGCATTAACAAGAAAGCATCAGTGAATACTGGTGTTACTATATCTATGTTTCTGTGCTATTATTTCTATAGGTTAGACCTCTAGAAGGAAAAGCATAGTTTAGTGAGAGTTTTCAAATTACATTCTTTTTCACTTTTGCCAATCTAATGGAAGAGGAACATCTCAAGTTAATTTGGATTCTTTTTAAGCTTCTTTTTTATGATTTTCAGTATTTTTATTTCTACTGTAAAGTGCTTTTTCCAAATTTTCAAAAAACATATTTCTTACTGACTATCAACAACCTCAGATATGCAGATGGCCCTGCCACTCTAATGGCAGAAGATGAAGAGGAACTAAAGAGACTCTTGATGAAAGAGTCTTGGTGAAAAGGCTGGCTTGAAACTCAACATTCAAAAAACTAAGGCCATGGCATCTGGTCCCCTCACTTCATGGCATACAGATGGGGAAACAACCGAAACAGTGACAGACTCTATTTTCTTGGGTTCCAAAATCACTGCAGATGGTGACTGCAGCCATGAAATTTAAAGACGCTTACTCCTTGGAAGGAAAGCTATGAGAAATCTAGACAGCATATTAAAAAGTATAGATGTCACTTTGCCAGCCAAGATCCATACAGTCAAAGCTATGTATGGATGTAAGAGTTGGACCATAAAGGCTGAATGCTGAAGAACTGATGCTTTCGAATTGTGGTGCTGGAGAAGACTCTGGAGAGTCCCTTGGACAGCAAGACTCTGGAGAGTTCCTTGGACAGCAAACCAGTCAATCCTAAAGGAAATTAGTCCTGAATAATCATTGGAAGGACTGATGCTGAAGCTCCAATACTTTGGCCACCTGATGCGAAGAGCTGAGTCATTGGGAAAGACTGAAAGCAAAAGAAGAGGGCGGCATTGGATGAGATGGTTAGGTAGCATCACTGACTCAGCGGACAAGAATTTGAGCAAACTCTGGGAGATAGTGAAGGACAGAGGAGCCTGACGTGCTACAGTCCATGGGTTTGCAAAGAGTGGGACATGACTTAGTGGCTGAACAACAAATATTTATTAGTTTACAATAACCTGTTAATTACAAAGGACATTTAAGCTTATTTTATGTGCGACAAATAATTTCTATTATTCTTACATTTTATCTTTTTGGAGATAAAGATAAAAAAAGATTCTTTTTATCTTACATCTTATCTTTGGAGACTAATCCCTGGGTCGGGAAGATCCCCTGGAGAAGGAAATGGCAATCCACTCCAGTATTTTATGGTATATTTACCATATTAAAAAACATTATTTTAAAATATTTAAAAATGCAACATAAACTTCATAAGTTCTGTACTCCCTTTTTAAATTTAAATTCCCATAACTAGATCTAGATGACAGCTATTCAAGATAGGAAATGTAAAAGAATTGATGTTTAACTAGTTACTGGGGTAAGGCAGAGTGTTAAGGCAAAGTGTTAAGGTGACTCCCACACAATGAATTTGGGCTTGAGAACTGAGTGAATTATGATGCCTTATATAAATATATGGGAGAAACAACAGAGTTTCTGACATGTTTAGCAAGAGATGTTTTTGGAATATCAAAGTAGAAATACCAACTGTGTTTGGACAGGACTAGAAGTCAGCGGAGAGATAGGGACGACATGCAGAGACTTAGGTGATACTGACAAGGAAGTGCTTTTTTCCCAGGGTAAATATTTAGAATAAAAAAGAAGATGGCAAGCGACTAGATCCTGTGCTGTAAGAGGTCACTGAGTGGATGTGGAAGTGAAATCACTCAGTTGTGTTCGACTCTGAGACCTCATGGACTATACAGTCCGTGGAATTCTCCAGGCCAGAATACTGGAGCGGGTAGCCTTTCCCTTTATCAGGGGATCTTACCAACCCAGGGTTGGAACCCAAGTTTCCCACATTGCAGGTGGATTTTTTACCAGCTGAGCCACCAGGGAAGTCCAAGAATACTGGAGTGGGTAGCCTACTCTTTCTCTGGGGGATCTTTCTGACCCAGGAATCGAACTGGGATCTCCTTCATTATAGGCGGATTCTTTACCAACTGAGTTACCAGTGGTGAGTGGATGTGACTGCTGATTAATCCACAAGCTGGACCTTGGCAGTCAGAGGATTCTCACTCCCTTTTCAGTGGGGAGAGTTTGGGCATGGAGAAAAGTGGATGAATCACTAACATTTTCCTATGTTCTACCATTATGTTAATATTGTTTAGTCCAACTACTCCTTGGTCTTTTGGCTAAGATCAAGTGTAATATTGCTTAGTCAATAATAGATCCAAACACAGGTTTAGAAGTTTTCCTGTATTTATTATGGTTAATTTAAAGAGACTTCAATAAAATAAGACTTGGAAGGAAGAACAATCAGGTACTTTTGACATAAAAATGAAATACCTACAGGTTTATCCACACTAAATTATCTTTTTCCTCATACACAACACATATTAATATTTCTTTGAATGCTAGATTTAAGTTTAAAAACTTACCCCTCAAAATAAGCATACATATAACTTCCTCTTACCTGCCGTAAAGTTCGTGCCACTATGCTTTCCAATACTGGTCCTCTATCTTCATGCAGTAAATGGACTTCATCAAGAATAAGCAGCTTTACAATTTGGGAAAGAGCTACGTCCCCAACACTCTTTCTTGTTACTACATCCCATTTTTCTGGTGTGGTCACAAGCATCTATAACACAAGAAAAGATAAATTTAAAAGAGGAAAAAGATCATATATTACTTAAATTTTCACTGTCATTCAAAAAGAAATATGATTGACCACTTATATACAGATCAAATAAAAGGTGTTAGAGATACCCAAAATGTTATCTGATTCCCTACATACAACAGTCACTTCTCTATAAGTTGTGATATTAAGCAGTTCTTTAAAACTCAGTGAAGGCAGTCTGTCAGTAAATTGCACTGTAAAGTGTACAGATTACACAAGCATATTTAAAATGTATCTTACAATGTAAAAAAAAACCAAAAAAACAAATGACACTGTCTTTTAAACAAGTGTGTACTGATTATGGCTTTCATTTGAAAAGGTATAAAAACAAGTGAACAAAGCATTAAAAGGAAATGAAAAGGATACCAGGAATCTACTCTGGTATGGTCGGTCACCTGTTTATACTTCTCCAGATGTGGAAGAAACTTGACTGCTGATACACAGTTTTAAAAAACTACCCCCTTTAATATCAACTAGTATATGCAGCTCTTTATTCTAAAAAAACAATACATATATTACAGCATAACTGGCACGTAACAGCAATAAAAACAATGAGTCACCGGAGATCCAGGGTACCTAGAGCAGAAGGCGAGAACAGGGTATTTATGTTAAGTTCTGAGAAGAGACCATTTGAAGCGAGCTGTGATTATAAATCTATTTGCTTTCTACATATTGAATTGCTTGTGTCCTCTAAAAGCAGACTATGGCAGAGAAAAAGACAAGTTTAATAAACCTCCTACTATGGTAATATTACACTATTATATATTTAACATGTGAGGTAACAAGTCAAAAACTGAAGTTTATCTTAGCCAGTATATCAGATTATAGAGCCTGATGATAATCAAAATTCAACTATTTCGTGAAGAAGTTAAATGAGATGGGAGTCAGATTGTTCAACATTTTTGTTGTGTTATAACTCTCATGTCTGTTTTGAAGCTGCTTACAGGAATGGTAATCTTTTCTTAGACTGCAAATCACATACACTTCTTAATAAATGTACAGTCCAAGTTTGTCAGTATAATCTGTTGCATTATTAGAGATAATCACGATCACTTTGAAATAAACTATATCAACCACAAAATTTAGCATCTGTATTTCAATACAACATTAATTGGCAAACTATAATGAAATAGATTAAGGCATTCATATCTAAGGTGCAAAATACTATGAAGCTACTTAGTTAATTTGCTGAAGTTAAATGGTAATACTGAAGCCACATCAAATGCTACATTGAAAAAAATACGCTACTGGAATTAAGTATAAACAGATGTATAATGAGTTTTAAGATCTAAAATGGTTTGAGACATTCACTATGCATTAATTAACATCTTTTATATTCCAATAATTTAAACATAACTTCCACTTTGAAAAATGACAATTTAAAACAATCCAAGATATATCTTACAAATATGCTCAGGGATCACTCACTAACAACTCTTTAACTGAAAATCCTAAAAAATATGCCCATGTGTTTCCAAAAGCAACAATTCTTCTAAACTGTAAATTCATGTTTCATTAAAATATAAAATAAGCTTACAATTCATAAATGTTAAGAAAGCTACAAAGTATACTACAAAGCTAATAATGTGGTAACAACTAAATTTTAAAATAAACATTTTCAAATACAAGAAAACTACACCACCAAACCTTAAAAATCCATTTTAGCATTTTGTTTTCTATACTTTCAGCACAGTGAGAAATGACTTCATTTATATTACCATTTCATTACTCTAATTCCCTGAACAAAAATGGCTAGAAAATAAAGTGTCACATTTGCTTAATGAATTGGAACTCATGCAAGACATTTCCATCTGCTCTTGTATTAGGGCATGGGTTAACTGTCAATATTTTTACTGTCAACTCAAATTTCTCTCAATACACGTACTTTATTCCTTTAGGAGTATAAAAATCATTATTCCAAACTGTTCCAGTTTTAGCCTAACCACTGGTAAAACGGCACAGTTGAGATGCTATACAACCACTATTGTGTCAACAATTTGGTATATTCAATTTAAAATGCTCCATCCATTTGACAGCTAAACCAAAAGACCTAAGACTCGCTAGAGCCACTTCATCTGGAAACTAACATAAACATAATCTTTTGCCTTTTAAAACATTGTGACCCAGGGGAAATCACTTTATCTCTCCTTCCCTTTTTTGTCTATTGTGTTATTTCTGACATGCAACATATACAGATTTAAAGTGCACAATGTGATGAGTTGATACACATACATATTGTAAAACCATTACCACAATGAGGTTAGTTAACACTTTCTTCCCCTCACTTCATATTACTTTTGTGTTTCAGTGTGTGTGGTGATAATATTTAAGATCTGCTCTGTTAACAACTTTCAAGGATATAACACAGGAATGTTAATTATACTCACTGCACTGTACATCAGATCCCCGGAACACATTCATCTTATATCTGGAAGTTTGTACACTTTGACCAACATTTTCCCATTTCCCTTATGCCTAAGTTCCTGGCAACCAACATTGTACTCTCTGTTTCCTTCCTGAGTTTGGCTTTTCTTCCCCCATATATAAGTGAGAACATAACAGTATTTGTCTTTTCTTTTTTTGACTTATTTCACTTTAGCGTAATGATCTCAAGGTCCATTCTTCTTGTGGGAAAAGGCTGAATTTCCATTTTTTATGGCTGAATAATATTCTATTCTACATATATGCCACATTTTTTTTTTTGGTCCATTCATTTCTTGGTGAACACTTAGGGTTGTCTCCGTATCTTAGCTATTGTGAATAAAGCTGCAAAGAACATCAGAGAGCAATCTCTCTTCAAGATAATGATTTCAATTCCTTCTGATATATACCCGTAAGTAGAATGGCTGCATCATATGGTAGTTATATTTTTAACTTTTTGGGAGAACTTCAAAGTGTTTCCATAGTGGCAGTACACATTTACATTCCCAGTTTACAACAGCAACTTACAATAGTGCACAAAAGATCCCTTTTCGCCACATCCTCGCCCATATCTGTCCTCTCTTGTCTTTTTTGATAACAAGTCAATCTAACTGTTGTAAGGGGATATCGCACTGTGATTATGACTTGCATTTCCTGCTGATTAGTGAAGTCAAACATCTTTTACTGTCCTGGGGGTCATTTGCATGCCTTCTTTGGAAAAATGTCTATTCTAGTCCTCTGTCCCTTTACTGTTGTTTTGTTTTTGGTTTGGCTTTTGGGTCATGTGTGTGTTTTGCTTTTGAGTTGTGTGGATATTGAGTTCTTTTCAGATAGATGGCTTGCTAACGTCTTCTCCTACAGGTAACCTTTTCATTCTGCTATTTCTTTTGCTGTGTAGAAGCTTATTTTCACTTTTGTTTCATGGGTTTTTGATGTCATATCCAATAATCATTCCCAAGATCAATGTCAAAGAGATTTTTTTCTCTCTGTTTTCTTGAAGTAGTAGTTTTACAGTTTCAGGTCTTATATGTAAATCTTTAATCCATTTTTGTGTTAAATTGCTTCAATCGTGTTCCATTCTTTGCGACCCTATAGACTGGAGCCCACCAGGCTTCTCGGTCCACGGGATTCTCCAGGCAAGAAAACTGGAGTGGGTTGCTATGCCCTCTTCCAAAGAATCTTCCCAACCCAGGGAGCTTCCCAATAGCAGAGAAGAGGACCAAACTCTCTTATGTCTCTTGCATTGGCAGGCAGTTTCTTTATCACTAGTGCCACCTGGGAAGCCCCTTAATTCTTTGTAAGCAATATAAAATAGGTGGCCATTTTCATTCCTCTGTATATGGCTATCCACTTTTCCCCATACAGTTGACCAAAGATATTCTTTCCCAATTGTCTTCAGCTCAACTGTCAAATATTAGTTGATGGTATATGTGAGTTAATTTCTAGTCTCTCTTCTGCTCCACTGGTCTATGTGTCTATTTTTCTGCCAGTACCATGCTTTTTGATTACTATAGTTTTGTAGTATAGATTAAAGTTAGGAAGTGGGGTACCTTCAGCTTTGTCCATTCTCAGGATTGCTTTGACTCTTTGGGTCTTTTGTGGTTACATACTAACTTTAAAATGCATTTTTCTATATCTGTGAAAAATGATAATGGAATTTTGATAGGGATGCATTGAATCCATAGATGGCTTAGATAGTATAGACATTTTTTCTTTCAATGGATGAAAGACATTAACTCTTTCAATATATGACAGACATGAGCTATCTTTTCATTTATTTATTCCATTTATTTTCATTTAATTTTCAATTTCTTTCCACAGTGTTTTACAGTTTTTGGTGTACAGATCTTTCATTTCCTTGGTTAAATTTATTTCGAAGCATTACATTTTTTTTGATGCTCTTGTGTGTGGATTATTTCTTTCTTTTTCTGATAGTTCGTTGTTAGTGTATAGAAATGCAATTGCTTTCTGCATGTTGATTTTGTATCCTGCAACTTTACTGAAGTTGTTTCTTAGTTGCAGAAGATTTTTCCTGGAGTCTTTAGGGTTTCCTATATATATAAAATCATATGTGCAGTGACCATATTACTTCTTTTCTGATTCAGAAGACCTTTATTTCTTTTTCTTGCTTAATTATTCGGGCTAGGACTTCCAGTACTATGTTGAACAGGACTAGCGAGAATCTGCACCCTTGTCTTGATCTTAGCAAAGAGAGATCAACCTCAGTAAAGTTTTCAGCCTTTCACTGTTGAGTATTATGTTACTTATAGGTTTGTTATATATGGACTTTATTATGCTGAAGACAATTCCTTCTATATCCAATTTGTGGAGAGTTTTTAATCATAAAAGGATGTTGAATATTGCAGGAAAAAGTTTTTAAATGAAAGACATAAAATACCACATGTTTAGAGAGCATGTGGAAGAACTAGAACTCTCATGAAACAATGGTGGAAATGAAAACTCACCCAACCATTTTGAAAAGCTGCTTGGTATTACCTACTAGAGATGAACACATGTAAGCCTTGTGACCAGCAATTCCATTCCTAGTGAATTACGTACTGAACAGAAATGCACACGTACTTGTACCTAAAGATGTATATTAGAATTTTCATAGCTATACTATTTATAATACTTCAAAATTGGAAGCCAAATTTCCATCAACAATAATACAGATAAAAAACTTTTAACAGTTACACAAGGAAACAATTATACAACACAACAAAAATGAGTAAACTATTGCTATATGCAATAATATGGTAAAAATCTGAAAATCTTGTTAGTGAAAGAATCCAGTTATACAGTATAAAACTTCATGGATAGGAAGTTTTGAAACAGGTGAAACTAACATAAGGTGTGAAAAGCTAGGAGTCATCTCTGAAGAGGAAGGAGGACACAAAATGGGGGAGAAATGAGGAAAGATTTCGAACTGTGGTAAAACTATTTTGATCAGTGTGGTGCCTATATCAGTGTATTCAGTTTAGGAAAATTTATCAACTTGTTCATTTACAATTTCTGTACTATTCTGAGTATGTATTTTACTCAGTAACAGTAAGCTGTGCACATACATGCTATTATAATTACATATAACTTATAATTAAAAACAAAAATTAAATGGCAAGAAGGGATATCTGAACTGAACAGGTGAAAGGTAAGTAAGAGTTTGCTAGATAAAGAAAGAAAAAAAATATTGCATGCTACAAAGACAAATAAGCAAAATTTGTTCTTTGTGCTTCTCATATGCATTAGTCACGTATCATCTCTTGTATAATCTTTCTATGCACACCACAAGCATTCTGAGGAAGGAATCAAATATAATATCTTTTACATAGAAGTCCAAGTTCTTCAACCTACTGATTGGATTTCTTTTTCATACAAATGACAACTTCTAAATTTATGTCAATTTCCTGACCACTTATCAATCTCCTCAACCAGAGACCTGTATAAGCACTAAAAGCAAAGAGATAAGAAAGTTTTGGCATATTTATAAATGTTTTTGAACATCATAGTTTTTGATTGAAGTTTTTGAACGAAGACGAGAAATTAGACACCTATTATTCATAATTCCCATATTTCCTTAATGTTATTGTTGTTGATGTCTATTTAAAAATAAGATTTATTCTTATTTTTCAATATTCATATTTTCCATACATAGACCAGTCCATAAAATTTTCTAATTCCAATAAATAATTCATTATACAAAAAAACAATCTTGAAATTATATCACTAATAGCAATATATATCCAGCTTAAGACAGAATGTTTGTGATATCTAAATACAGCTTTATGCTTAACAAATCCTGTTATATCTATTTAAAGCTATTCAAGTCACACTGATATCCTACTGAATTTTAAACATTTTTAAAAAACATTTTGACTGTTGGAGCAGTGTTTTTCCTTGAGGCAGATGGCTATAAATTAAAACTAGATTTTAAATGTTAAGTCAAAGGAATATAACAAATTTTAAAAATGAAAGTATGCTTTCTTACCTTTACAATATTTAAATTTTGAAATTTTTGGTAGACTATAGAAAAAAATTTAATTGTTTAAACTCATTACATTAGACTTTTAAAAACAGAATGGTAAAATATTAAAATATAGTCATTAAAATCTAAGAGCATATCACTATACTTCAACAAGTCTCAAGAGCTATTGATTTTGAGCTATATCATCATTTCATGTGTCACTAGGAAGTTAAAAAAAAAACACCAAATAAAATTTTCTAAATGTCTTACAATTGATAAAATACTGTACATTTAGTTGAAAATGTTGGGGATCTATTAACTAGGCTACAGAACAATATTCAAGAATGTGTGATCAATACATTTTCTGTGTGAAAACAGCCTGGAGCTGTTACAAATCACATTTTAATGCTATAGACTTAGACCATGCAACTGTTTGCAGGATTTAGGAAATCTATCTTCCTTTTTAAAATACATAATTACATACTTACTCAACCAACAAGTCTATAAATTATATGAATGTTTTAATTTAAGGATAAAATCTAAAATGTCACACGGTTTAAATTCCGTAAAAAACACATATAATTACAGTTATACTAAACTCTGCTTTACAAATGTCACTTCTGATTGATGGCAACAACCCCCGTAATAGAACCTGACAGCCCGCAGATTATACCTGCCACTTGGGACACTACAACAAATCAGTTCGTTCCAACTACTTCCTTTTCTACCATTTTTTATGTTCCCTCCTCTCCCACCAATTCACACGCCTGAGTGCACACACAAACATGTAAAGCCCAAAGTATTCTGAAGTATCTAGCTATATACTTATGTCAAGGATCACAGCTTTCAACTATAAAATGAAAATATAAAAGTTAACTGGGAGAGGGAGAGGGTGGGATGATTTGGGAGAATGGGAATTCTAACATGTATACTGTCATGTAAGAATTGAATCGCCAGTCCATGTCTGACGTAGGGTGCAGCATGCTTGGGGCTGGTGCATGGGGATGACCCAGAGAGATGTTGTGGGGAGGGAGGTGGGAGGGGGGTTCATGTTTGGGAACGCATGTAAGAATTAAAGATTTTGAAATTTAAAAAATAAAAAAAAATTGAAAAAAAAAAAAGTTAACTGGAGAATCTTCAACTACAAAAGTATCCTTATGCATATTTTTGTTGAAAGTACAGATATGGTTAAGCTAAAGTATAAGGAATATAATCTGAAATATGTTTTGGCATCTTGATGTTCAAAAAAAAATCTGTACGATACTATTTTTAGTTAAAAGTTCAAAGGTAAACATTTACTAAATAAAGAAACAAAGTATAATTCAATAAGAAATCCTAATACTTGCAAAGGAACAGAGCATGGAGTTCTGGAGTAAGGGAGAAAAGGCTCCTATAATATATAACTCAAAATTAAACATTCAAGAAAAATACTTTCTAGATTGCATGTGTTTATAACTGGAGCAGAATTATATTTGCAGTTCTTTTTGTCAATTTAAAACATTTTCCAACAATCTCAGAACTTATATACTGAACTATAGCCTCATCAACATAAGTGTATAAAGAATACAGTGCTTTATTATCCTAAAACTTAATTACACATAAAGAAAAATACAAAAATTTGTTTATATTGCAATATGTAAAAGCCATGAAGACCTAGATCTCATCATTCTAGCTGGCTGTCCACAATACCCTAGGATTTAGTTTAGTTCCATTAAAGTCTCAAAGAGCCGGGGTCTGATATAACTTACAATGATTCCTATTCTGCTCACTCATAAAAGATATTTCTTGAATCTGACTAATATGCAGAGAAGAAAATGGCAACCTAAGCCAATCTTCTTGCCTAAGAAATCTCATGGACAGAGGAGCCTGGTGGGCTACTCCATGGAGTCACAGGAGACTCTGACACGACTTAGCAACTAAACAACAGAACAATGACTGATTTGTTGTAGAAACCTGTCCTGTTGTAAATCTTGTCCTGTACAATGAGGATATAACCCATACTGAATGAGCTTCCTTGGTTTATATTACAGTTTTTTTTTTTCCCCCTAAATCAAACAGGTATATGTGCCCTTTGAAAGTGGGAGAAACATCCTCTCTCACATGACTCTGAATATTTGATAGTTTGATAGTCATTACCTCTTTCCTAATACCTGTGAAGAGCTCAGACTGAGGATCAATTTCTTACTAAAGTGAAATATTTAAAATATCATATTGTACTACCAAATCTAAAACCTCAAATGTGTTGAGCTAAAAAGCAAAATGTATTCTACAGCTCTTCATAAAAATGCTAACACGAAAATAATACCAATTTAATCTCTTCAAACTAATTCTAAACATTCAATACTAAGAGGTTTTACTAATTCAAGAATAATTAATCAAACATTTGGAGTCTGTTATTTCAGAAAGAAGAGACACACTTGAAGACAAGATTCTAAAATCTTATGAGGAAATTATGGCAGGACATAAGCTGCTGAAAATGACCGCAATTAAGGAAATTAGTTGTTTTTATTGTTAATCTACTTCCTTAATTTGGATTCTTGTTTTTTTTTTTTTTTTTTAAGGCAGGACATGTGTACTATTTAATTATAATGTACAGTTATCCAAAGGAGAATTTCTTAACAAAACTTTGCGATTAACTCACTCAACTCAATGTCTTCTGATATTTTTCTATGGTTAAGAACACAAAGATAAAAGGCAAGAAGTTCAGAAGCTTATACTTCAAGGTGAAAACACAGCAAAGAAGTGAAAAGTAGTCTAAATTCTCTCTCATACAAGCCTATGAAATGCAAATATTGACTAATAGGGGGCAGTTAACCTTGTTCAATAAACTGCCACTGAATCTGCCCACAACTACACACGTATAAATTACACATTCAGCACCAATACAACTACAGTGCAGAACTGAGTGAAATTATACATTTTTCTGCATTTTTCCCCTCCATTTCCTTACATTTCCTACAATCTAACTAACTTACAGCACAGAAAAAGATCAAACAAAATTACTTATTATTGGTGTTGAAGTGGTTTAACAGAAACTCATATTCAATAAAAAACAAGGCTTAAGAAAGTGATAAAGAAGGACAAAAGCAAATATACCCAAAAAATTAGCTAATATAATATATGTGATTAAGTATAAAACCTGGCAGTAAGTTTTCCTAACACTGAATTGAAAAAAAAAAGAAAACATAACTGGGAGTTAGATTAGTAAAGGGAGGGGGGCCACAGGAATTTCTAGCATTCATCCCCTCCCCTCAGAAACATTAAACATTAATTGGAAGA
This sequence comes from Capra hircus, assembly GCF_001704415.2. Classification (NCBI taxonomy): domain Eukaryota; kingdom Metazoa; phylum Chordata; class Mammalia; order Artiodactyla; family Bovidae; genus Capra; species Capra hircus. The sequence goes on along the minus strand of NC_030816.1, from coordinate 36,479,060 downwards.
ATTATCTGCACACAAACACTGCTTCGCAAAAACCAAGGATTCCAGGTAAGAGATTACCACATGTGGGTGAAGCACAGAAATAAGACACAGTGAGGAGGGTAGGAAAGATACATTCACATTAGCCCTATGACTCGTCCTCTAAGCCTAGGAAACCCAGCACAGAGAGAACTATCTTTCCAGTTGGAGAAGAAAGTAAAAAGAAGTACCTAACTGCAGGCCCTAACATCAGGCCAACCCCAAGGCTGTAGGGCCTCCCAACCTAGGTCCCCAGCTTACCCCCAGCTCCTGCTAGCTCCAGCCACCCAAGGCAGGGCTGCTCCTGAAGCCTCAGGAAGCAGCCATGGTATACCTACCAGCAGGCTCCTGTGAACCCATATCTGGTAACTGAGAAGGTGCTCAACATCACTAATCATCTTGCAATGCAAACAAAACCACAATGATCCTAATACCTCACACTAGTTAGGATGTCAATTACCAAAAAAGAATACTGATGTCTGCAGTAGGAAAATACTCCCCAAGTAATTATGACATTGCAACTGAAGAAGATTTGGTTAAATCTGTCAAATTCCCAGGGCCCCAGGACTCCCATATTCATTCTCTATTCAGTAACTACACTGTTTTTCATTGTACTATACAGATTTCTTTTAAGCAAATCAATCACCAAAAAGAGATTTTGCCACACTGTGTGCAATGGCAGAGAGCTGAAATTACAGTGTAGTTCTGCCTGGCTGGGGCATTATTATTACCTTTACTAACTTAACATGGAGAAGCAGCTTTGTATTTTAATTTATATTTATTTGATTGTCAGTGATGTTTTACACCTTATTCATGAAACTGTATTTTTCCCTTGTGGTAAGAGTCTACTCATATATAGTATTTGGGTTTATATCATCAACTCACATAAATTCAGCTTTTAACAGAGATATTAACCATAACTAGTGAGTTTATTTTTCTGGGCTCCAAAACCACTGCAGATAGTGATTGCAGCCATGAAATTAAAAGACGCTTACTCCTTGGAAGGAGAATTGTGACCAACATAGAGAGCATATTCGAAAGTAGAGACATTAATTTGTCAACTACGCTCTGTCTAGTCAAGGCTATGGTTTTTCCAGTAGTCATGTATGGATGTGAGAGTTGGACTGTGAAGAAAGCTGAGCACCGAAGAATCGATGCTTTTGAACTGTGGTGTTGGAGAAGACTCTTGAGAGTCCCTTGGACTGCAAGGAGATCCAACCAGCCCACCCTAAAGGAGATCAGTCCTGGGTGTTCACTGGTAGGACTGATGCTAAAACTGAAACTCCAATTCTCTGGTCACCTGATGTGAAGAGCTGACTCATTGGAAAATACCCTGATACTGGGAAAGTTGAGGGCAGGAGGAGAAGGTGATGACAGAGGATGAGATGGCTGGATGACATCACCGACTCGATGGACATGGGTTTGGGTGGACTCCGGGAGTTGGTGATGGACAGGGAGGCCTGGCATGTTGCGATTCATGGGATCGCAAAGAGTCAGAAATGACTGAGCAACTGAACTGAACTGTACTGAGTGGACCCAATTAAGATGGCAATTTGGCAAAATCAATCAAAATTTTAAATGAGCAAACCCTAGGTCCAGCAATCTCACTTCCAAAATTCTATCCTAGAATAAATACATACAGACAGAAAGACGAAGTTCTTGATAAGGCAATAAGGTAAACCATTCAGTATCACAGTAATGCAAGTCTGGCCCCAACCAGTAATGCTGAAGAAGCTGAAATTGAATGGTTCTATGAAGACCTACAAGACTTTCTAGAACTAACACCCAAAAAAGATGTCCTTTTCATTATAGGGGACTGGAGTGCAAAACTAGGAAGTCAAGAAACACCTGGAGTAACAGGCAAATTTGGCCTTGGAAGACAGAATGAAGCAGGGCAAAGGCTAATAGAGTTCTGCCAAGAGAACGCACAGGTCATAGCAAACACTCTCTTCCAGCAACACAAGAGAAGACTCTACACATGGACATCACCAGATGGTCGATAGTGAAATCAGATCGATTACATTCTTTGCAGCCAAAGATGGAGAAGCTTTATACAGTCAGCAAAAACAAGACTGGGAGCTGATTGTGGCTCAGATCATGAATTCCTTATTGCCAAATACAGACTGAAATTGAAGAAAGTGGAGAAAATCACTAGACCATTCAGGTATGACCTAAATAAAATCCCTTATGACTATACAGTGGAAATGAAAAATAGATTTAAGGGACTAGATCTGATAGAGTGCCTGATGAACTATGGATGGAGGTTTGTACTGTACAGGAGACAGGAATAAAGACCATCCCGAAGAAAGAGAAATGCAAAAAAGCAAAATGGCTGTCTGAGAGGCCTTACAAATAGCTGTTAAAAGAAGGGAAGCAAAAAGGAAAGGAGAAAAGGAAAGATATACCCATTTGAATGCAGAGTTCCAAAGAATAGCAAGGAGAGACAAGAAAGCCTTCCTTAGCGATCAATGCAAAGAAATAGAGGAAAACAACAGAATGGAAAAGATATTTCATGCAAAGATGGGCTCAATAAAGGACAGAAATGGGAGGGACCTAACAGAAGCAGAAGATATTAAAAAGAGGTGGTAAGAATACACAGAAGAACTATACAAATAATATCTTCACGACCCAGATAATCATGATGGTCTGATCACTCACCTAGAGACAGACAGCACAGAATGTGAAGGCAAGCGGGCCTTAGGAAGCATCACTATGAACAAAGCTAGTGGAGGTGATGGAATTCCAGTGGAGCTATTTCAAATCCTGAAAGATGATGCTGTGAAAGTGCTGCACTCAATATGCCAGCAAATTTGGGAAACTCAGCAGTGGCCACAGGACTGGAAAAGGTCAGTTTTCATTCCAATCCCAAAGAAAGGCAATGGCAAAGAATGCTCAAACTACCACACAACTGCACTCATCTCACACGCTAGTAAAGTAATGTTTAAAGTTCTCCAAGCCAGGCTTTAGCAATAGGTAAACCGTGAACTTCCAGATATTCAAGTTGGTTTCTGGAGAGGGTGTGGAGAAAAGGGAACCCTCTTACACTATCAGTGGAAATGCAAACTAGTACAGCCATTATGGAGAACAGTGTGGATATTCCTTAGAAAACTGGAAATAGAACTGCCTTATCACCCAGTAATCTCACTACTGGGCATACACACTGAGGAAACCAGAATTGAAAGAGACACGTGTACCCCAACGTTCATCACAGCACTGTTTATAATAGCCAGGACATGGAAGCAACCTAGATGTCCATCAGCAGACGAATGGATAAGAAAGCTGTGGTAAATATACACAATGGAGTATTACCCAGCCATCAAAAAGAATATATTTGAATCAGTTCTAATGAGGTGGATGAAACTGGAGCCGATTATACAGAGTGAAGTAAGCCAGAAAGTAAAATACCAATACAGCATGCTAACGCATATATATGGAATTTAGAAAGATGGTAACAATAACCCTGTATGCGAGACAGCAAAAGAGACACAGATGTATAGAATGGACTTTTGGACTCTGAGGGAGAGGGAGAGGGTGGGATGATTTGGGAGAATGGCACTGAAACATGTATAATATCATATATGAAATGAATCGCCAGTCCAAGTTCGATGCAGGATACAGGATGCTTGGGGCTGGTGCACTGGGATGACCCAGAGGGATGGTACGGGGAGGGAGGTGGGAGAGGGTTTCAGGATGGGGAACATGTACACCCGTGGCGGATGCATGTTTATATATGGCAAACCCAATACAAAATTGCAAAGTAATTAGCCTCCCAAAATAAATAAATTTATATTTAAAAAAAAAGAAAAGGCAGAGAAACCAAAGATCAAGTTGCCAACATCAGCTGGATCATCAAAAAGGCAAGAAAATTACAGAAAAACATCTATTTCTGCTTTATTGACTATGTCAAAGCCGTTAGCTCTGTGGATCACAATAAACTGTGGAAAATTCTGAAAGAGATGGGAATACCAGACCACTTGACCTGCCTCTTGAAAAACCTGTATGCAGGTGAGGAAGCAACAGTTAGAACTGGACATGGAACAACAGACTGGTTCCAAATAGGAAAAGGAGTACGTCAAGGCTGGATATTGTCACGCTGCTTATTTAAAGTATATGCAGAGTACATCATGAGAAACTCTGGGTTGGAAGAAACACAAGCTAGAACCAAGATTGCCAGGAGAAATATCAATAACCTCAGAAATGCAGATGACACCACCCTTATGGCCAAAAGTGAAGAAGAACTAAAGAGCCTTGTGATGAAAGTGAAAGAGGAGAGCGAAAAAGTTGGCTTAAAGCTCAACATTCAGAAAACTAAGATCATGGCATCCGGTCCCATCACTTCATGGCAAATAGATAGGGAAACAGTGGAAACAGTGGCTGACTTTATTTTTCTGGACTGCAAAATCACTGCAGATGGTGATTGCAGCCATGAAATTAAAAGACACTTACTCCTTGGAAGGAAAGTTATGACCAACCTATATAGCATATTAAAAAGCAGAGACATTACTTTGCCAGCAAAGGTCCGTCTAGTCAAGGCTATGGTTTTTCCTGTGGTCACGTATGGATGTGACAGTTGGACTATAAAGAAAGCTGAGTGCAAAAGAATTGATGCTTTTGAATTGTGGTGTTGGAGAAGACTCTTGAGAGTCCCTTGCACTGCAAGGAGATCCAACCAGTCCATCCTAAAGGAGATCAGGCCTGGGTGTTCACTGGAAGGACTGATGTTGAAGCTGAAACTCCAATTCTTTGGCCACCTGATGAGAAGAGCTGACTCATTGGAAAAGATCCTGATACTGGGAAAGTTGAGGGCAGGAGGAGCAGGGGATGACAGAGGATGAGATGGCTGGATGGCATCACCAACTTGATGGACATGGGTTTAGGTGGACTCCGGGAGTTGGTGATGGACAGGGAGGCCTGGCGTGCTATGGTTCATGGGGTCACAAAGCGACCCGACTGAGCGACTGAACTGAAATGAACTGAAGGTAGATCTACCCACACTGATATTAAGTGGAAAAGGGCAAAATGTTATACATTTTATACAAACACATACTCATGAGTACATAAATATGATCCATTATTAAACTAAAACAAAATCACATATACATATATTTCTCTACATTCTCCAGCTCCTGAGTTGAAATGTTTAGGCGACTTTTTTTAAACCACAATACCCTAATATATTTCCTTTTCATAGGCTTCTGCAGCATCACTATGCTCATATTTTCTATATCAGCATCTAATACACTATATTGCTTGCTTAAATATTTGTCCATCTCAATAAACCACAGGCACAGTCGAGTCGGGGCAGTGATCACTATTGTATCTACAATGTCTTCAAGTGGTCTGCTGCACTGTCCCTACTCAAGGACTGCTGATGAATTATATATTTTTGCAGATAGTAATCACTCCACATATTAGTGGTAACAATTCTTGCCAAAAAGAAAGTAGGACAAATATTTCTATATTTAATAGCAGGATTTATACAACTTATTTTCTACTACATAGATACTTGAGTTTTAAAAAATTTACGTTCAGGATACTGTCACATAATAAATTTTGTGAATTAGCCAGGGAAATCCTCTCCTTAATCCATTCATGTAAATGTACCAAATTGACAAATCGAAAAGCTTATATAAGAAAGAGGTCCTTTTACTGCCTCCTGGGGAAAGACAAGAGTGGCACCCCTACCGCTCACCCTGTGGCCTCAGGGGATGACACTCCAAGTTTCTGGTACCTAGATACTATCTCAACTTAGGATGAATATGTTGAGGATAGGTGGGATCTAGATGGCTCCTTATGTAGTAAGCTAACTAAGCTAAGTGGCCTGTATCCTCAACTTACCAGGAAGAACAGAATTGTATCTCAGAGTATCCTCCAAAGAGGATTAAATATAACTTGAACATTTTGTAATCAGGACTTACAGGTTTTTATAATGTTTCCCTCCTGCCTCTCTTTCTCCATCCCACCCAAACCTAACCTAGGCCTTTCCCATCTGGCCAGCTTTTTACTTCCTATGTCTCACAAGCAATAGCCGAGGACTCCAAAAATAATTTCCTACTAGGCAAAGAAGGAGAGTGGATAGCCCTATTAACATGAATCAAAACCTTTATTTCTATAAGTAAATTTATCAACACTTCTAATTCTAAATATTCTTATAGCCATGTCTCATTTATCAATGCATTCTAATATAGTGTGAATGCTTAATAAAAACATATTGAGTATCTTTCATTCATGCATTTATCAAATACTTATTGTGTCTCTACTACTACAAATTTTACAGTTTCTGCCATAAATTAAAAAAAGTACTGACATGTCATAGGGTTTTAAAGAAAAGGAAACAGGTTAATACAATAAAACGTTTAGAATAATGTCTGACACAAAATAGGGATCCATTACGTTTTCTAACGTCATCGGTATTATCTTCTTCTTTCTCATGGTAATGAGCCAGGCATGATGCCATGAGCTATGCAATGATGAAGAAAGATAAAGACAGATAGCCCTGATCTCACAGCAGTGGAGGTTGTATGGCAATACACATTAGTCAAAAAGTAATAAAATACAAATTTTTACTTGTGATAAGCTACGGAGAATAAGCTCTGCAATGTTACAACAAATTATAATAGGAAAATTTGACCTAACCAGAAACAGAAAAGCCTTAATTAAGAAAGTGACATTTGACATAACATCTAGAGGACAAAAGGGAATTAATTAGGTGAAGGAGAAAAAAGAGTATTAAGCAGAAGCAGTTACAGGCATAAAGCATAGTGGGAGACAACATGGATGGGAGAGGTTGAAGACAGGCAGTCTGTAGCTGGAGCAAGGAGGATGAGAAGAATGGAGACTAGTGGAAAAAAGACAGGCAGGGGCAGACTACTCAGCCATTTAGTCACTTTCAGTTGTATTCTTGTCACGCCTCAAAGTAGCCTGGAAAAGTACGAGAGGCCTTTTTTTTTTTTTTTCTTTGCTATTGTTTTTCATACAACAGAGTTATGGGAATAGAAAAGGGAAGGAGTAAAACTGACCAGTTGCTTTCCTGACTGTGGAGGAAGAATTGGAGGGGGCAGATTGGATGCTGATATTCCAGTTCAGTTCAGTTCAGTCGCGTCCGACTCTTTGCAACCCCATGAATCGCGGCACGCCAGGCCTCCCTGTCCATCACCAACTCGCGGAGTTAGCCACACTCGCGTCCATTGAGTCAGTGATGCCATCTAGCCATCTCACCCTCTGTCGTCCCCTTTTCTTCCTGCCCCCAATCCCTCCCGGCATCAAAGTCTTTTCCAATGAGTCAACTATTCGCATGAGGTGGCCAAAGTACTGGAGTTTCAGCTTTAGCATCATTCCTTCCAAAGAAATCCCAGGGTTGATCACCTTCAGAATGGACTGGTTGGATCTCCTTGCAGTCCAAGGGACTCTCAAGAGTCTTCTCCAACACCACAGTTCAAATGCATCAATTCTTCGGTGCTCAGCTTTCTTCACAGTCCAACTCTCACATCCATACATGACCACAGGAAAAACCACTGCCTTGACTAGACGGAACTTAGTCGGCAAAGTAATGTCTCTGCTTTTGAATATGCTATCTAGGTTGGCCAAAACTTTTCTTCCAAGGAGTAAGCGTCTTTTAATTTCATGGCTGCAATCACCATCTGCAGTGATTTTGGAGCCCAGAAAAATAAAGTCTGACACTGTTTCCACTATTTCCCCATCTATTTCTCATGGAGTGATGGGACTGGATGCCATGATCTTCGTTTTCTGAATGTTGAGCTTTAAGCCAACTTTTTCACTCTCCTCTTTCACTTTCATCAAGAGGCTTTTAAGTTCCTCTTCACTTTCGGCCATAAGGGTGGTGTTTTCTGCATATCTGAGGTTATTGATATTTCTCCCAGCAATCTTGATTCCAGCTTGTGCTTCTTCCAGCCCAGCGTTTCTCGTGATGTACTCTGCATAGAAGTTAAATAAGCAGGGTGACAATATACAGCCTTGACGTACTCCTTTTCTTATTTGGAACCAGTCTGTTGTTCCATGTCCAGTTCTAACTGTTGCTTCCTGACCTGCATACAGATTTCTCAAGAGGCAGGTCAGGTGGTCTGGTATTCTCATCTCTTTCAGAATTTTCCACAGTTTATTGTGATCCACACAGCCAAAGACTTTGGCATGGTCAATAAAGCAGAAATAGATGTTTTTCTGGAACTCTCTTGCTTTTTCAAGGATCCAGCGGATGTTGGCAATTTGATCTCTGGTTCCTCTGCCTTTTCTAAAACCAGCTTGAACATCTGGAAGTTCCCGGTTCACGTATTGCTGAAGTCTGGCTTGGAGAATTTTGAGCATTACTTTACTAGCATGTGAGATGAGTGCAATTGTGCAGTAGTTTGAGCATTCTTTGGCATTGCCTTTCTTTGGGACTGGAATGAAAACTGACCTTTTCCAGTCCTGTGGCCACTGCTGAGTTTTCCAAATTTGCTGGCATATTGAGTGCAGCACTTTCACAGCATCATCTTTCAGGATTTGAAATAGCTCCACTGGAATTCCATCACCTCCACTAGCTTTGTTTGTAGTGATGCTTTCTAAGGCCCACTTGAGTTCACATTCCAGGATGTCTGGCTCTAGATGAGTGATCACACCATCATGATTATCCGGGTCATGAAGATCCTTTTTGTATAGTTCTTGTGTCTTCTTGCCAACTCTTCTTAATATCTTCTGCTTCTGTTAGGTCCATACCATTTCTGTCCCTTATCGAGCCCATCTTTGCATGAAATGTTCCCTTGGTATCTCTGATTTTCTTGAAGAGATCTCTAGTCTTTCCCATTCTGTTGTTTTCCTCTATTTCTTTGCATTGATCGCTGAAGAAGGCTTTCTTATCTCTTCTTGCTGTTCTTTGGTACTCTGCATTCAGATGCTTATATCTTTCCTTTTCTCCTTGGCTTTTTGCTTCTCTTCTTTTCACAGCTATTTGTAAGGCTTCCTCAGACAGCCATTTTGCTTTTTTGCATTTCTTTTCCACGGGGATGGTCTTGATCCCTGTCTCCTGTACAATGTCATGAACTTCATTCCATAGTTCATTAGGCACTCTATCTATCAGATCTAGGCCCTTAAATCTATTTCTCACTTCCACTGTATAATCATAAGGGATTTGATTTAGGTCATACCTGAATGGTCTAGTGGTTTTCCTGCTTTCTTCAATTTCAGTCTGAATTTGGTAATAAGGAGTTCATGATCTGAGCCACAGTCAGCTCCTGGTCTTGTTTTTGTTGACTGTATAGAGCTTCTCCGTCTTTGCCTGCAGAGAATATAATCAATCTGATTTCGGTGTTGACCATCTGGTGATGTCCATGTGTAGAGTCTTCTCTTGTGTTGTTGGAAGAGGGTGTTTGCTATGACCAGTGCATTTTCTTGGCAAAACTCTACTAGTCTTTGCTCTGCTTCATTCCGTATTCCAAGGCCAAATTTGCCTGTTAGTCCAGGTGTTTCTTGACTTCCTACTTTTGCATTCCAGTCCCCTATAATGAAAAGGACATCTTTTTGGGGTGTTGGCTCTAAAAGGTCTTGTAGGTCTTCATAGAACCGTTCAACTTAGAATACTATAAAAGTAATTGAGGTGAAATATAATTGGAACCTCAAACTAGGAAGATATCCTAGTGAAGATGGAGAGGACATGGACAAATCTAAGAAACACTTAGGAGATAAAACCAATAATCAATAGGGAGGGGTGCTGGAGTGACTACATTTACCTTATATTTAAATATAGGTTATATATAAGCTAATTATAGTCAATGACTTTATCTAAATATATATATAATATAAAAACATATGCTGCAGAAAATTCCCCTGTGTCATATATTTTACTTCTCTTTACTAAACCCCTTATTCAGGATGAGATAATCACAAATAAAACATTAAGAAATACTCAATACAGCTACAAGTTACCCTCTGACATTTGATTTGATAATATAATAAAAGAAAATTAAAGCTGATTAGCCTCTTCATCTCTCCTAGGTCATTAGCTGCCAACACTTATGTGTCAAATTCCTTTTTACAGATTCTATTCCCAATAACTGTAAGATTAAGTTATGAGGTTAAAAGGGAAAGACAATACTGATATAAAGGAATTCTAGAAGCTGATGCCTATTATTTATTGACAATAATTTACTTTCAAAAAATTTTAGTATGTTGCAGATTTCATTACCGAGTCTTTGAGAACTAAAGAAAAATACTTATGTTTAGGGATCTGCAATTGTGAAAGACCACACAGATAATACCTTGACTATTTAATACATATTATATAGCTGAGAAAGAGAGGTGATTTTTTTCAAAATGAAACTAATATTTGTGGTTAGTGAGCTCCCATCTGACCATATAATGGTGGAAGCATTTTTCTGAAATTTAATAAGTAATCAAAATACCTGGGATGAGCATCATAGTTCTCTTGATATTTCCTTTTATTTTTATGTCTCTGTTTATAGGAAACCCAGATTGCTTCTAAGAATGCTATATATTGTATTATAATTTTACAATAGAAGACATTCTGATTTTTCACTTTAGGAAGAAGAAAATAATAAAATTTCTTTCGGTTTTTGATCTGAGTTTCAGTAAGTTAACATGATATACTTTACAAGCAGGGTTCTTGAACTAATTTGAAAATAAACTTTTAAAGTACTTTGCTATTTTTACTTAACATCCACAGGAGTATAAAACAGTCACATGATTAAAAAAAGAAACTAAATGTTGATGGAAAACAATACAACTAAAAGAAAAAAAGAACACGGACAGAACATAATCCTTATGCCTCTCTTCATTCCTCTAATACTATGAAACAAGCTAATTTTTATTTTTTTTTTGCAAAGGAACACTCATGGCAAAGATGTTATTCTAAATTGTTTTCAGGGAAAGTAAAGATAGATTCCTGACTACATTTAAATTATTCTCTAAGAAAAGCATCTCACATAATACATAATTTGCAATCACTACACAGACATTCATGTATCAAAAATTATAGCTCTCTTACTACCCTTTCCAACTCAAGTTTATTACAAAGAACAAAAGAGTTAAAAACAGTACTTTAAATCTAGAAATGTGCTTTTCCACTCAAAGCATTTTAATGTATTTTATGAGTAGCTATTAAAACTTGTAAAAGTAAAAATAATCAGTAACTAACACTAAGAACTCCAGGATGCTTCCAAGTAATTTATAGCTTACTTACTAATAAAAGTAATGAGACATTCTTCGAAATGGAACTCTCATTACTTCTTAATGGCACGCCTTAGATGCAGGAAATAGTTATCCCGGCAAATAATATTTATATTTCATCAAGGGATTTTGGAAGTGGTACCCTTCTAATTTAGTTATAAACATATGGTTAAGCCTTTTAAAACTAACTATTCTGTTAGAGATCAAAGCTTTCACATTTCAGGTTCTATTCCCATTTTCTGGTATGTCTCTTAATGAAAGGAGGTTTAAAAATTCATTGTGGTTATTAATTTAATTATATAAATTGGAAATTCAAATTTAAAAAATAGAAAAAGCAAAATGTTTTGACTTATGAAAGACTGAAAAATCATTACTGACATCAAAAACACACTAATTATACTTGTGCAGTCACCTGAAAAATTAAGCTTAAACAGTCAAGATTTACCTTCAAATTACAAAATAATATTATTGTCTTTTATTCTGCTTCTGAAGTCATACTAAAAAAATCCTCAAACCCAATAAAGAAAACTAGGAAAATAAGAAGCAACACTATAACAAATATAAATACCACAGTTATTTCTAAACTAAATCAATACCTAGAATATTTAGATTTCTTCATTAAGACCCTGCATTTTTCAACTGATTTTACACTATGCTTAAGTAGCTTAGTAAACAATGATTTTAAATTAGTTTTCTTCACTGACTTATGAAACAGATACACTGTTTTTATTTTTATTTTTTATTTTTTGCCTCTTATATGGTTTCTTTCTTTATAATACATATATTTATATATTTCTTTTATTCTATATTTATATTTATATCTTATGGCATAAATAAATAAAGATACACTGTTTTTAATGAACTACATCAGTGATTTTATCCTTAGCTGTACATGGCAGAGCTTCATATCTATATAAACCCAGAAGCAGAATCAAATTCTTTTGCACTGATAAAATTCTCATTCTGCCTCACTTTCATTTGCTCTAGGTTTTTTATTCCATATTTTATCAAGAAGTTGAAATTTATGTTATTTTCTTTTTAGCTCTTTATATAAAATACAGCATTAGGTGGAACATGGGGTGGGGAGGGATAGTGATTATTATAAGTAGGCTGTAAAACTGTATTTTCCAAAGCAAAATATAATCAACATAGCAATATGACAATTCAATGTCTAGATCTGTAATATAAAAGGACATGGACTGGAAATTAAGCTGGTTTTTAATATGACTAGATAACAATAAAAAAAGGATAACATAAAAAATAATTTTGCAATGATAAATTTTAAAACGATCAATGATGAAAAAGCTATTTTTGTTGCTAATTTAAACATGTTACAATGTTAGTACTTTACAGGATTGCTCTGAAAACTGCAGTGTTTTTACTAAGCATTAATACCAATTTTTCAAAAACTTAAAGGGTTTTAATTTTCTATTATATATGATTTGTTTTTCAGTAGTACACATTTCTAGCCAATCATGCATGCTTTTTGATTTTTCTAATAGAAAAAGTTTGAAAATACTACAAACAAACATCCAAGCAAGAGTTAAATAAAACATAAAATACCCATACAGTGTTGTGTACTACTATGAGGAGAGGGTTCTGCAGGACCCTGAGGAGCTAGAAGCAAGGATTTCTCAACTGTACAATTGAGAATTGAATCAAAATGGGTTCAGAAACAGAAAAGACTGATGGTAAACACTGCCTTAAGCTGAGGCCCAGAGACGGAATTCTACAAAAGAGGAACGGCTGAGTGATGCTTGGCTTCTTTCTCCATCATCGCAAGACCCTTTTGCATTCTGGAACACTGTGTGCTCCATATCAAAAGAAAATGCATGTGCAGACATGTATACTGCCTCAGCTTCTGCCTCTATATTAGCACAATGCTTCCTCTAAGCACTATACTGTCATTGTCCAGCAGAATTTTCTGTGATGGCATAATGTTCTACATCTGCATTATCTTTTTTTTTTTCATTTTTTTATTGAAGGATAATTGTTTTACAGAATTTTGTTGATTTCTGTCAAACCTCAAAATGAATCAGGCATAGATCTGGTAATGACTGATGACGACTGAGTAGCTGAAATAAGCCTAGTACAAATGAAGGAAAAAGCTTTAAATTTTATTAAATTTTAATATAAATAGTCACATGTGGTAACTGGCTACTATACTGAACTACAGTGCTCTATATTCCCAGTTTAATTAATCAGGAACACCCAGCAGGTTTGTGTGTATGGTCCTCTTTCAACAATCAGTAATCTGCTTTGATCAGTTAGTTAATATCATTAAAATTGTCATAGACATATATACCTATTGACAAGGATGGTGAGCTATTTGAGGTACCTTGTTAAATAATTAAAAAAAGGCACAATACAAAGCAGCTTGCTTGTATGGTTCTATTAAAAGACAGCTATTGCTTATTGAGAACGTTATACTGATAAGCACAGTTCCAAACACTTCACGTGTAGGAAATCAATTAACTTCTACTTATCACTATGCCATACTGTCATTCATTAAATACATGAATATATTTTGGCACAAAAATGAGAAATGCAAAGTATACACTCACAACAACTGACAATTGGACATGCTGTTTCTGTTTGCCTATTGTAAAGTTTTTCTGAAATGAAAGAATATGCTTTGAAAACGGGAACAAAAATTCAAAGTATTAAAAAGAATTAAGTACTTTAAAAAGATCTGTAATCCTAAGATGTTGTGGATAATCTTTCCCTACTTTTCAAAATATTTCTAATCTGTTTAGTCACTTTAGCTTCTATTGCCATTAAAGCAATGCTTTTAGGAGGTTCAAGTTCTGCAAAACAATTAAAAATAAATAGCCATAATCCCCCAATACACACTTTTATAACATGTTCTCTCTCTACGGTTACTTGGCAATATTTCATAGTAATAAATGGAGAAGTGTTATCAAAATCAACCACAATGTATAGAATTTATATGGAAAAGAGAAGACCTGAAATAATCAGACAACTGAAAAAGAACAAAGTTGGAGAACTTATACTACCTGATTTCAGGACATATAGTATATATAGTGTAGCAATCAAGACAGTGTAGTACTGGCATAAAGATAAACATATAAATCAATGAAATAGAACATCATTCAGAAATAGAGCCATATATATAGTGAATTTAGTTTTTAGTAATGCTGCCATGGTAATTCAAAAGTGAAAAAATAACCTTTTCAACATGATGTCAGAACAACAGATAAACTGAAAAAAGAAAAAAAGAACCTCAACCTGAATTTCTTACACAAAAATTAACTCAAAATAGATCGCAGCCTAAAACTAAAAACTGAAACTATAAAATTTCTGGAGAAAGTCATAAAATTTCTAGAAGAAAACATAAGAAAAAAATTAGGGTTTATAAATATTTTTAAAACAGCACACAAGTATGCACTATGAAGGATAAAGTCAGTAAGTTAAAACTCTATTAAAATGTCATGTTTAATTTTCAAAAGGCAATATTACAAACATGAAAAGGTAAGCCTGGTAATGGGAAGAAAATATTTGCTGAGCACATATGCAACACAGGACTTTTCTTTAGAGTCATGCAAACTCTAATGACTCAATAGTAGGACAAACCACCCACATAAAATACTTCAAACAAGATAAATGACTTGAAAAGATACATCACCAAAGATGGCATACACAGATGCCAAAAAGACACATAAAATATGCTCAACATCATTAGGAAATTGCAAATTAAAATCACAATGAGATGCTACTACAAAGTCACTAAAATAGCTAAAATTAAAGTTGAAGTATTAAGGAGGATGTGAAAGAACTAGAATTTTCATACATGGCTGATAGGAATATAAAGTATTTCAGCCACTTTGCAAATAGTTTTGTAGTTTCTTAAAAAGTTTACTATGCATCTACCATAATCCTAGCAACTGTACTCCTAGGTACTTATACAAGAAATGAAAGATATGTCCACAGAAACGAATACACAAGAATGTTCATAGCAGTGTTATTTGTAATAACCAAAAACTGGAACAAAGGCACATAACTATGAAAATTGAATGGATAAACAAATCATGATATGTCCATGCAATACAATATTACTTAGTGGTACAAAAGAATAAACCATTAACACATGCAACAACATGGACGAATATAAAAATAACTTCATTGAATGAAAAAAGCCACATTTTTTATAAAGCATACACTGTACTATTCTACTTACATAAATTTTCTTTATTGTAAAAGAACTTTTATTTTAATGACAGAAAGCATGTCAGTGGTTGCCTGGGGATATGAGTGGCAGATGGTGAGAGATGGATTACAAAGAGATGTGAGGAAACTTTTAGGGCTGATGAATATGTTCATTATTTTGACTGTAGTGATGGTTTCACTGGTATACACATATGTCAAAACTCATTAAATTGTGTTCTTTAAATATGTACATTTTAGCACATTAGTTATACCTCAATAAAGCTGAAATAAAATGTTTAAAGATCAACTAACACACCTGCATTAAATATGACATATAGTCCTCTCTAAGGCTTTCCGTAGAATATAATTATTATTTTTCCTTCTGGTGAGAAAAGATTCAAATTTAGGAACAAATGAACAGCTTTAATTTTCTTATTTAAAAAAAAAAGATCAAACTTAACATAAAAGCCTCCTCTTAAACCAAGCCTTCAAAAGGTTTTCTCCCAGAATCAATTCCACAGATTACTGTTCTGCCAAACTGCTGCTGCTAAGTTGCTTCAGTCGTGTCCGACTCTGTGCGACCCCATAGACGGCAGCCCACCAGGCTCCCCCGTCCCTGGGATTCTCCAGGCAAGAACACTGGAGTGGCTTGCCATTTCCTTCTCCAATGCATGAAAGTGAAAAGTGAAAGTGAAGTCGCTCAGTCGTGTCTGACTCTTCATGATCCCATGGACTACAGCCTACCAGGATCCTCCGCCCATGGGATTCTCCAGGCAAGAGTACTGGAGTGGGGTGCCATTGCCTTCTCCGATTCTGCCAAAAGGGTAAGTCAAAAGGATACTCTACTTATAATACTACCAAATAAACACCACTCACACTTAACTACACTGTCACCTCTAACACTTGAGGGAAAGCCATCATTTTTTCCCTTTTCTCCTGGATTGTAACAGCCAGGCCTAGTTCAAAGCGTCAGTGTAGCATAAATCAAGTGTAAACTCTGGGGTTATTTCTCATGAAGTACAGTGGGTTAGGAGAATACAGAACTCAATGAAGATGCAGAGAGAAACTAACATTTGTTGGAGGCCAACTATGTACAAAGCTGTTAACTTCAAAATATCTTTTATATGTTACATCAAATAACAACAGTGAGACACTTAGGATATTTTAGTTTTCTTTAACTTAAAGGAACAAAGTACTACACAACAAAAATGGTTTTAAGGCAAATAGGAAAAACTAGGTATTATTCTTTCCTGCCGTAAACATGACTGACTCCACATACAAATCACCAAGCCGTACATGCTATAGATAAGGTACCCAATATTTCTTTAAAATAAAAGAAATATTTACAATATATAGATTAGACAGCAATGAGAATTAAGGTACCATATTAAAGCACCAAAGAAAATAATTTTTATTTTTCTAAATATAATGGATCTAAAATTAGCTTGCATACAGATGTGCTTTGAATAGTAGAGAAAAAAAGAATTATAATTGGAACACTGAGATCTAGATAACTCATTGCCCATCCTATGAGTAAGCCTAGGAGAGTCCATCACCCATCAAAAGACAAGGAACTCTTTCAAGGAAACTAGACCCTATGAATCCCTGAATTAAAAAAAAAAAATTTAAGTTTATGCTTATGGCTAAAAGTGAGCAAGAAGACATTTATGGTAATGTGGTTGATAAATGTGACTATAAAGGAAGCCCCTTAACCAGGAGCTTACGAAGAATACACTTAAAAACTAGAAGAGAAAATTTTTTTCTTCACTATATCAATTTAGACTCTGAAATATCCGATTTGGTTCTTTTCCCTCAATGTTCAATCTGCTATGAATAAGTAAATAAATGTTATTTTCAAGCAAAAGTCATCAGAAGGACATAATTACCACATATCCAATAAAGGGAGTGATCTGCAGCCATCAAATATCATGCAATATGAACTAATCCTTAATAATACACAAACATATTTATTTGAAAAATTTAACAAAATAATAAATAAACTCATTTTTAACATGATACATCCTTGCCTAGCAAAAAGATTAACAGGATATATACTAAACTCTATAATTGTCTTTATTTTTAAAACTTCTACAATGAGCATGTTATCTTTTGGAATAAAAAAAAATGTAGAGTAGAGGAATTTTCAAAATAAATTTAAGTTTTAACTCATATTGACTTTAAAAAAAGTGCCACAAGATTCCAATTAGAAATGTAAAATTATGCAACAAAATACACAGAAAATGACCTGCAACATACAGTGCCATTTAAAAACACGTGATCTAACAGTGTTTATCATAACACAAACAGGCATGCCCTCTAAGGTTGTGGTGAGTTTGATTATCCATGAACCAACAGACAGTAAATATTTCTATGTAATGAATTTAAATTAACAAAGGCTCAAATAAATGATGAGCCCAAGTACAATTAGTTTCCTTTAGGAAAGTTATTTATGGCTTTAGTAGCACAAAGCTCCACAAAAATAAGATTTCGTACATTTCCAGTTTTGATATAGGAAAGATAATTCTTTTTATAATAATGGGAAAATGAAAACAATACATCTAAAAGAAGCTATTTAGATCAGTCACAGAAATTACAGAAAACACAGCTCCCTACAAGCCCTAAAATTAGCCAGCTCGGCACTTGCATTTTAGGTTTATGGCAACTTTATAGTTCTGTGGCAGAGTTTGAGAAATGGGCCTTTTTGACAACAACTTCCTTGAAGAGTGATTAAAGCACTCGTAACAACAGAAAACTTGCTAATCAAGAAAACTTTCAAATCAAGAAGCAAGAAATTGCCCCAACCTAACAAGCTCTCAGGATCTTATAGAGCTGTATTTTCTCACTGATAATCATACCAGATCAAACTACAGCTTTCTGGAGAAAGCATAAGCATTTGGTATTGTTCAAGAAAGTATAAGAATTCAGATTCACATTGAATATTTTCATTTATCAGCTCTTTTAAGCAGAGTTGTTTTTTAATTCTAGAGGTAAATGATAAGAATAAATTCACAATATCTCAGATGCTAATGAGTATATAGAATGTCCTTATGTTTCTGTGGATGCCTTAGGAGAAGAAACTTGAAGATGTGCTTGAATTATAAAGTCTATGCCCTACCCAAGGCAGTTCAGCTTTAGAGAAATTGACTGTTCAAAAAGCAAATTATGCCAAGACAATACAGTTTCCCCAGAACTATCATATATTACTGGCTACATACTAATATCTGAAAAGCACATGCATATCATTAAGACTCATAAAATGTATTTGCCCTAGAGTTGTCAAGAATCATTCAAACTTTTATAGAACAGGAAGCTCTCTAACCAAATTTGTATTTTTTTAATAACTGCATACTTTTTACAGAATAAGATGTACAAAACCTTTTAGTTGCTTTTGTATAATAGCTAACAAAATAATGGCATTACTGTAGTATTTAACAATATACATGCCACCAGTGTTAATATACGTTTGATCCCCAACACAGGAAAACAACAAGCATAGCACAGCTAAAATGTGTAGTGTCCTACTAAAACTGAGGGCCATGTAAGTCTGTATAGATTCCAGCGAATGCTGTGCCCAAACAAGGTATTCTAGGATTATAATTCCTAAGTCATAGCATTCTCTGCTTTATGAAAAAATGGTCACAGGGTTGCCTCGCCTAAAATGAGTGAACCATTAGAACACACTGTGCAGAATAGCATATATCACTGTTGTTCAGTCACTAAGTCATGTCCGACTCTTTGCAACTCCATGGACTACAGCATGCCAAGCTCCCCTGTCCTTCATTATCTCCCAGAGTTTGGTCAAATTCATGGCCACTGAGTTGATGATGCTGTCTAACTATCTCATCTCTGCTGCTCCTCCCAGTCTTTCCCAGCTCAGGGTCATTATAATGGCATATACTTGTGCATATTTGCTCTTCCAATTCAAACTCAAGGGGAGAGTAAGATTCAGGAAATCCTAACACACGCCTACCCACCGCAAGTATGGAGCATTTAGCACCTTTTACCAGATCAATTAGAAATTATACGTGAAAGCAAAAGTAACATTACGTGTGTGTGTGCGTGTGTGTGTCTTAGTTGCTCAGTCATGTTCGACTCTTTGCAACCCCATGGACTGTAGCCCATGAGGCTCCTCTGTCCATGGACTTCTCCAAGCAAGAATACTGGAGTCGGTTGCCATTCCCTTCTCCAGGGGATCTTTCCAACACAGGGGTTGAACCCGGGTCTCCTACACGGTAGGCAGATTCTTTACTGTCTGAACCACCAGGGAAACCCCAAGTAACATTATATTTCTAACGTTCCAGAAATGTTACCAGAGTTCTTCTGGACTAGCTTGCCCTTCCAACTCAGTTTTGTTTATAACTCCAGACATCTTTCATGCTCTAAATATTTAAACCCAATCTCTATTCTTATAAGAAGTTATTTTGTTCTACTATATATTCAGGTTCAAAACTGTCTGCTAGGAAAATGTTATTTTGGTATATTACATCCATTTACTCTCCAACCTATCAGAACTTTGTCCAGAATGTTAAATGGACCAATTCTATTTACACGAGTCAGACAGAAGTCATAGCCTCAATGGCACTGCATAAATTTTTCCACATTATAAGATCTATGCAATGTACAGTTCAAGGTATTATATATAAGATGTTCAGAAAATGCTTAAGAAAGGCATTTTTTTTATATTACTGTTTCTTTCACAGTCCAGAATACCAGTTTAAATGCAAAATTCTCAAATGTGGGAAAATGTGAAGTATGAAAAAATGAAAGTAAATGATATACCTATCAAGCTCTTTTTCTGCTTGCTTTCCTTCTAAATATATAATAGGAAATATATAAGAAATGAAAGGGTATACTTCAGAGCACAAGGTAGGAGGGTCTCTAAAGCTTATATCTGGGCTTTATCAATCAATCAATCATTCTGATCAAAGATTTTTACCAATTTAACATGTTGAAGATTCCAACCTTATTCAATTTGTACCCTAACACACACCTAAGTCCCACGTAACTAAACTGAATTTTGTGATATTTAAATAATTTCTTATAAATTGAAATGGAAAATTAAAGAAAAAGTAAAAATTTTAATTAATATCTTAAATTTAACCAAATTTGATCAAGATGTCTGAAAAATAGTTTGTTGCTCAAATATTACAAAACAACAAAAAAAGTATTCTCTCACAATAAAAATGGGTATCAGCTGTCCTAAAATACCAGAATTAAAGTTAAATTGAGTTAAATAGATTAAAGTTAAATGGAGAAGGAAATGGCAACCCACTCCAGTACTCTTGCCTGGAAAATCCCATAGACAGAGAAGCCTGGTAGACTACAGTCCAAGGGATCGCAAAGAGTCAGACACGACTGAGCGACTTCACTTTCAAAGTTAAATTGATATGATATGGAAGAAGTTGTATTAAATGTCATAAAAGGGCATGGAGAAATGGATAAATTAAAAAATGTCTTCCATCGAGAGGAGAAAATTTCAGCACTCTAAGAATGTCTTGATATTTCTAAAAGAGAAACATGACATCAATGAAGGAGAGGCTATGTTAGAAAAAATAACTGTTTTTGAGACTCATTTTGGCACAGAGCAACACTGTACACAAAACCATAACCTAATGAAACACATATCAAACATGAAATGCATATAATTTCAAAATATTTGATATTAACTATTAACCTGTACACTATTTGATACAGCAATTTCTGAGTACTCTCGGGAAAACCAGAAGAGTTTATCATTAGTTTTAGATCATGATTAAATTCCAAGTATTCAGTTATAGAGTCATTGTGCGGAAAACTGACACTCCTTTTATAGTTAAAGGATTTGAGCAATTTGTTCTTTGTTTTCTTGGCCACACTATGTGGCATGTAGAATTTTAGTTCCCTGACCGGAGACTGAACCTGTGCCCTTTGCAAGAGAAGTGCAGAGTCCTAACCAATGGACCCCCAGGGCATTCCATGAGCAAACTGTTTTAAAGAAACAAATACATTGCAAGTCACTACTGACAATGAACAGAATTTTCTGGAATATAAATATCAACATTACAAAAAATTTTAAAGTATAATTACCCATAAAATATTTGAAAGAGTTGTAAACATTGAAAAGAAAATTTGGTTTAAAAGAGACTGCTTCCAACATATTCAGGTTTGGTCAGATACATTAAATCAAAGACCAGAGCAACACAGAATATTTACCTGAGGTTGATTTCTTAAAACTATCAAAGCTATCTTAAAACTATCAACTATCTTAAAATTAACTTTTCTTCCTGGAACATGACTTCACTACACAAGTGAATATGTTCACTGGTAGCACTTCTCAAGCAAGTTCTAATATTAATTGCTCTGTGAAAGAAGTGATCTATGTTCCATTAAGTTTGAAAAATGCTAAGTTAAAGTTAAATAAGTTACGTTCAACTACAAGGCATCTTAATTTTTCTTATACACGTAGGATTATCAGTCTCTTACAGGAATCAGATCATCTGACTATCTGACCATACTTTGCAAGTCACTACCCACAATGAACAGAATTTTCATTCTGTTCTGGCATTCACTCATCAGCTCCCCAAAATACTGTACTGCCACACATATACTGGGACAATCTGTTATGGAGTATAAGAAAAGTTAAAATTTTTAATTATTTCTCTCATTTTCATTTATGTTCCCTGCATGTGTGCTAAGTCACTTCAGTTGTGTACAACTCTTTGTGACCCCGTGAACTGGGGCCTGCCAGGCTCCTCTGTCCATGGGATTCTCCAGGCAAGAATACTGGCATAGGTTGCCATGCCCTCCTCCAAGGGATCTTCCAAACCCGGGGATTGAACCCACGTCTCTTATGTCTCCTGCAATGCAGATGGGTTCTTTACCACTACCGCCACCAGGGAAGCCCATTTTTGTTGCCTAAGTGAACCGAGAACTTCCAGATGTACAAGCTGGATTTAGAAAAGGCAGAGGAACTAGAGATCAAATTGCCAACATCTATTGGATCATAGAAAAATCTGCAGAATTCCAGAAAAACATCTACTTCTGCTTCATTGATTATACTAAAGCCTTTGACATAGCAGATCACAAAAAACTGTGGAAAATTCTTCAAGAGATGGGAATACCAGACTACCTTTCCTGCCTCATAAGAGATCTGTAAACAGGTCAAGAAGCAACAGTTAGAACAGGACATGGAACAATGGATTGGTTCAAAATTGGGAAAGGAGTACGTCAAGGCTCTATATTGTCACCCAGCTTATTTAACTTTTCTGAGTACATCATGCAAATTCCTGGGCTGAATGAAGCACAAGCTGGAATCAAGATTGCCGGGAGAAATATCAATAACCTCAGATATGCAGAAGACACCACCCTTATGGTAGAAAGTGAAGAACTAAAGAGCCTCTAGATGAAAGTGAAAGAGGAGAGTGAAAAAGTTGGCTTAAAGCTCAACATTCAAAAAACGAAGATCATGGCATCCAGCCCTATCACTTCATGGCAAATAGATGGGGAACAATGGAAACAGTGTCAGACTTTATTTTGGGGGGCTCCAAAATCACTGTAGATGGTGACTGCAGCCATGAAATTAAAAGACGCTTACTCCTTGAAAGAAAAGTTATGACCAACTTAGACAGCATATTAAAAAGAAGGGATATTACTTGTCAACAAAGGTCCATCTAGTCAAGGCTATGGTTTTTCCAGTAGTCATGTATGGATATGAGAGTTGGACTATAAAGGTAGTTGAGCACCAAAGAATTGATGCTTTTGAACTGTGGCGTTGGAGAAGACTCTTGAGAGTCCCTTGGACTTCAAGGAGATCCAACAAGTTCATCCTAAAGGAGACCAGTCCTGGGTGTTCATTGGAAGGACTGATGTTGAAGCTGAAACTCCAATACTTTGGCCACTTGATGCGAAGAGCTAACTCACTGGAAAAGACCCTGATGCTGGGAAAGATTCAAGGCAGGAGAAGGGGACGACAGAGGATGAGATGGTTGGACGGCATCACCAACTCAATGTACATGAGTTTGGGTAGGCTCTGGGAGTTGGTGATGGACAGGGAGGCTTGGCATGCTGCAGTTCATGGGGTCGCAGAGAGTCAGACACAACTGAGTGACTGAACTGAACTGATGAAGGTGAAAGAGGAAAGTGAAAAGTTGGCTTAAAACTCAACATTCAAAAAACTAAGATCATGGCATCCAGTCCCATTATTTCATGGCAAATAGATGGAGAGACAATGAAAACAGTAACAGACTTTATTTTCACAGCCTCCAAAAATCACTGCAGATGGTAACTGCAGCCATGAAATTACAAGACGCTTGATCCTTGGAAGAAAAGCTATGACCAACCTAGACAGCATATTAAAAAGCAGAGACATGACTTTGCTTACAAAGTCAAAGCTATAGTTTTTTCTGTAGTCATGTACGGATGAACAATAAAAAAAGGCTGAGCACCAAAGAATTAATGCCTCTGAACTTTGAAAAAGACTCTTGAGAGTCCCTTCGACAGCAAGGAGATCAAACCAGACAATCCTAAAGGAAATCAGTCCTGAACATTCACTGGAAGGGCTGATGCTGAAACTGAAGCTCCAATACTTTAGCCACCTGATGAGAAGAGCTGAATAATTGGAAAGGACCCTGATGCTGGGAAAGAATGAAGGCAAGAGGAGAAGGGGACAACAGAGCATGTGACGGTTGGATAGCATCACTGACTCAATGGACATGAGTTTGAGCAAACTCCAGGAGATGAAGGACAGAGAAGCCTGGCATGCTATAGTTCACAGGGTTGCAAAGAGTTGGACACAATTGAGCAACTGAACAACAACAAGCAAAAATAAATCAAAGAATTATTGAAATCACAAAGTTGGTAAGTTCCCAGTTTTGGCTTTAGCATAAAACCCTCATAACTAATTACTGAACTCTGAAAAAGTGTGCAGCAAAATTTACCTTCAGGACATACAAAACTTCAGGGCAGCCTGCAGCACAATTAGTGTCTGTCCCCAGGCACTGAACATCTTCTTGACACCTGACGCCCACAGAGGCAATCCACAGAGAGCTCTTCTCTCTCATCTTCTATATAGACCAACCAGACCCAATTTAAAATGAGCTAAGACAATTTAATAAATGGATACTTTTGAAACTGCTAAAGAGGCACAACAAATGAGCCCTCAAGAAGATGTAGGATTAAGACATTTTTAGAGATACAAGTTCATAATTCAGTAAATAGCTACTTAATGATGATTTTACATATACCTCAAATGTGTCCCTTAAAACATCAGCCTTGTTATGACTCAAATCTAGGATTCTTTTGCAAAACATTTTATATTTTCTGTCTAAAAGTATTAGGTCAAGTGATAATTTTACAAAATGATCTGGTTAATTCAATTACAAGAGTAATTTATTTTTATTATAAATAGAGTATGTATGAATTCCTTAGACATGAAGTTACTAAAAGTAAATTTTTTGAATTATGTCTAAATGGAAGATGGAAGAGCACACAAAAGAAAATATTTTATGTTATAGATGTCATCAGGAGATTTAAGATTCATATGTTTAAAGAATCCTGTTTTTTTTTTTCTGAATAAGACACAAAGGTAATTTATCAAGAATTTCCCCCTTAAAATAAGGTCTGGAATTGTTATTAATCAAAGAAACACTGGTAGTTTAAAACTTGCTCTGAGTGGCTATTTATATTCAATTAGCCAAATTTAAAATGACAGATAATGTTTCCAAATGTCATAATAGTTAAACCTCTTTCTCACAAGTAAAAAATACAGCCAGAATGATTTTGAACTCTGAACATTATACTACTTTTATTTTTCTGTTTTATGACATATTTTCTTCTCAGAGATAAAAATATTGTTCTGTTTTCAACTTTTAATTCAGTAATTCTGCAAAATATATGGAAGCTCCAGACTTCCAAAAAAAAAAAAAAATCAACTTTTTTAGTAACCCCTCACATATATCTTAGTCACTATTTTGTGATCATTTTAACTGTCTTGTCCATTACCGTAAGAACAGTGAATTTTGTAACTTTCACTCAATAAAGCAGAATGAACTGATGTAAATTCCCCTCTTCGGTTCAAAAATACAGAAGAGGAACTATTTAAAGCAACACAAACACACATACACTAAGCTAAAGAAATCAGGGTCAGTGACTGCTGCTGCTGCTAAGTTGCTTCAGTCGTGTCTGACTCTGTGCGACCCCATAGACGGCAGCCCACCAGGCTCCCCCATCCCTGGAACTCTCCAGGCAAGAACACTGGAGTAGGTTGCCATTTCCTTCTCCAATGCATGACTACTCTCAAAGTTATTGAGACTAAACTGCTGTAATTTATAGATTATTTCACCATCAACAGAGACAATCGATCAAGGCTTCCTGGTAATCAGGGGTAAAGAATCTGCCTATAATGCAGGAGGTGTGGGTTCAGTCCTTGAGTCAGGAAGATTCCCTGGAGAAGGAAATGGCAACCTTTCTTGCTAGAAAATCCAATGGACATAGGAGCCTGGTAGGCTACAGTCCACGGGGTCACAAAAGAGTCAGATATGACTTAGTGACTAAACAACAACAGAAACATAGACAATCAAAGATATTTAAGATAAGCTGTTAGCATTCATAAGAGCATATAGCAGGACAGTGGTATGTAATATAAACATACAAAAATCGATAATGTTCTTAAACTCCAATGGTAGCTAATACATAAGAGAAATTTTTAAAGACAGCAAAAAATAATACAAGATCCTCTGAAATAAATCTTAAAAGAGATGTATTAATAGAAGACCCGCAATAAAAATTACAAAACATTTGGAAGTGCAAAAATTACCTAAAAAGTAGAAAATATACAATACTCATAGATGGAGAGATGACATGATAAATGTGTCGGTTCTCCCCCAAAGTAATTCATAAACTCAATGCAATTTTTACAAAATCACAACTGCTACTGCTGCTAAGTCACTTCAGTCGTGTCTGACTCTGTGCGACCCCATAGACGGCAGCCCACCAGGCTCCCCTGTCCCTGGGATTCTCCAGGCAAGAACACTGGAGTGGGTTGCCATTTCCTTCTCCAATGCATGAAAGTGAAAAGTGAAAGTGAAGTCACTCAGTCACAACAGATCCTTTTAAATTAGAGTCTGATTTCAAAATGAAAATGCTCAAATAAAGGCTGAAGAACATCTAAAGCTATTCTGAAAAATAATTAAAAAAAAGAACTGGAATTTGTTTATATTCAAGACTTATTCTAAAATAACAGTAATTAAAACAGCACAGGCCTAAGACCAGGCTAGAGATACACAACATGAATCAACAACAGAAAATTCAGTCATAGCCACAATAGTAGAATTTTGAATATCATAAAGATGGCATTTCAAATTTACCAGGAAAATTTAAAAAGAAGGTGATGATGAAATAGTTGGCTTTTCTTAGGTTTAAAAAAAAACAAAAATTAGAACTCTGCCCTCACAGATATAACAACTAAAATTCAGAGACTCAAGATTTAACTGTGAAAAACAAGTTTTAACTCTACTAGAAGAAAAATATAGGAGAAAAGATCTCATAAACTTGGGTTAAAGTATAGGCATTCCTCGTTTCCCTGCATCTCACTTGCTGTGCATTGCAGATACTGTGTTTTTTTAACAAATGGTGAAGGTTTGTGGCAACCTTGCGCTGTCAGATGATAGCTAGCATTTTTTAGCATTACTAATTTTAAAATTAGGACATTACATTATTTTTTAAGACACAGAGCTATTAAACATGTAATCATCTACAGTACAGTATAAATAACTTTTACATAAATTGGAAAACCAAAAAATTCATGACCTGCTCTACTGCAATATTTGCTTTATTGTGGTCGTCTGGAACCAATCTGGCACTATCTCCAAATATGCATGTAGTATTCCCAAGAAAATAGAACAAACTCCTTGTAATTTTAAGTCTGTCTGGATAAGACAGATTAGACACATTTCATCTCATCAGTAATTTATTACACCTAAAAGCCCTAGACAAAATACATGAAACAGACATCAGAAGACTCTTTTTGGAAAGAAGAAGTGAAGAAGGATCTCAGGTTTTGACAAATAACATGACAGTGAGTTCCCTGGGGTTTCTTTCCTTGGCTTCTATATATCCCAACCAGTTGCAGAAGAAGCTCAAAATGAGATAGCAAAAAGGGTGCAGAACCCACTCCCAAAACAAAACAAAACACTCAAGATCCAAAGATACTTTTAGATACTTTCTCTACACAAAAGTACTGATGGAGGGCAGCCCTGATGAACAGAAACTTTTTGATAACACCAGAGTTAGTGCCAGGAAAGGAGAAACCCTTTGTAAAGTTTCTGACCAGCACTTTCACTGAGATTCAAAAGAATATTGCATCCCTGATATTAGGAAAGAATGAAGAAGGGATAATCTGAATTGAGGAAATAATGTAAGAAAAAGTGTGACTGCTCCATTGAACCACTGAAAAGCAAAATGAATATTATAACAGCAATTTATCTTGATAAAGCATACATTTGGGGGAGAAGTTTGAAATTAATGGTAGGTATAGAATAATGAAAAATAAGTTCTAAAAAGTAGATTGATGTTTTCACTGATGACAACCTTACTAAACTGGTTAAAGTTGCTCTTCAGTTGAGTAACAAAGGTGTCTGTTCCCTACACAGACTATTTCTCATAACTAATAAATCTTAGAACTGTACAATTCTCTCTTGTAAAAGGAAATTTTATATCAAATCTCAATAAAATCATAACTTTTGCTTGACCTGACAATCCCTAGTGAACCACAAAACAGATTACATCTCACATTATATTTAATTTATACAAGATTCTTAACAAGCTAGGTAGTTACGGTTAATTCAATAAGCAATAAAGAGCCAATGAAAGTTTATGAGCAAGGAAATAATACGATCAGAACAGCATGACAGAGAGCTTGCAAAATGAGATCAATTTGCCTTCCCATACTAAAGTAAAACAAAATAAAATAAACAAATGACATTGAAAACATATTTTTCAAATGACAAGGAAAATTTAAGATTATATTTGATCGTGTAATTATAGGAAAACTTACTTACCAAAAGAAATATACAATAGGAATCATTAAAAAGCTATTAAAATTCTAAAAGTGGAAAAGTAAGGAAAGCAGGAAATTAAAAATTCAAAAAAAGTTGAGTGTGTCTGTACTCCCACATGCCCTGTAATATTCCTGTTTTGTTCTCACTACAGCCCAATCTCAAAGGTGGTGAGAGCAGTGCAGTCTATTAATCTGTAAAAATGTGAGAATACATAGAAAGATAGGGTGGAAGAGGTTAATAACTATATAGTTTCAGGTCTACAAATATTACTGTCACAGACAGTAGGGGTACACTGGAGGAGAATGAAAAGCAAGCATAACACAGGAAGCCGCTGATAAACTACTACTGTGGCCAAGCACGCGGTTCCTGCCAAAGCATACAGAGCAGATCTAGGGAAGTACGGAGATGAACAAACCAGAGACAAAGAGACGGTAATCAATCTTCTGAAAATATAACATAAATCGAGATGGATTTTGACAAGTTTTGCTTTCTGCATGTATGAAATGAACACACTACTCAGTAAGGTTACTATAATGACTTAGTGAGAATGTTTATATGCACTTACTATGATTGGTCCATAATTTGCATTCAAATGTTATTATCTCTTTCCATAAATATTCTTTCATTAGCATCAATAAGGCAACTGAATATGGTAAAATAGCAATCAAAATTTTGTTTGAGAGTGGTTCAAATTTCTAAGACCAGATCCAAAAGCATGGACTTGGTGGACTAGGTATTATTTTATGAATATAAATGAATAATGTTATAGGACTCAGGCAAGAGGAAATGAGGTACTTACAGAGTTCAAACTGAGTTTTTTAGAATGAGTAAGATTCGGACAAATGTCAATGGATAAAGGAGATATGAAAAGAGAAAATGCAAGATGAAACTTACTAACCAGAAAATTCATTTGAGAAAATGTTGAGTAAGGTGATTCTAGAAAAAGCAAAAACGGTCTGGCTGAAGTCTATATTAGAAAATCATTAAAAAGGCTGAACATTAGGTTGGATGTAGATTATGAAAAGAATCCAATGTAATATACAAGGAGCTTTCTCCTAAAGTAGTGGTTCTTAAAACGTTTTGCCTTTGGGACTCCTTTGCACTCTTAAAAATTACTGAGGCTCCAAAAAGCTTTTTTTTTCTGGGTTAAATCTATCAATATTTATTATATTATAAACTGAAACTAAGAGATCTTTACAACACAAAAATACAAAGTACTCATTCTATTAACTGTCATTGATGATGAAAATCACATGTTATGTAGCCTCTGGAAAACTCAACTATATTCTTGAGAGATAATGAGAGTAAAAGAAAATAACATCATAACATTGTTACAAAAATGCATTTTAACCTCTCTGATCCCCTGAGGAGTCTCAGCAAATTCTGGGTGTCTCCATATCCATTTTGAGAGTGGCCTTTCTGTAGCAATGAGAATGACCAAATCAATGCAGGGAACTGTTTTTGTTTTTTTTAACCAGTCTGTTTTGGTATGCAGAGACTAGAGCAGAAACATACAGAGGAAAAGCCCTAGATCTGGCATAGCAGTGAGTGAGATATGATTACCACAGCCAAACTTAACATTTATAGAAAATTTCAGAAGTCTAGAATTGCAAGTAGCAAAAGAGGAACAAACTGGCTTAATCTCGTCCCTTAATTTCATTGTACCACTTTTTCCCTTGCATGGACATACCATATCCTCGTTTTACTGATTTTCTTTCAAATACTACCAAATTCCTTTGATATCCTGGTGGTTTAAATCACCAAGACCACCACCACCAACAATAAATTGTGTTAGGCAAAAGTAACATATTTTAGCAGAAACTTATCACAGACTTTGAAATTTGAAAACTTGGAATCCAGTTCTTTCTACATGATTTACTAGAAATGGTACCCCAGGCAAGAACTGTTACCTCAGTAAGCCTCATTCTCCTCAACAGAACGGCAGTGTTACATTTGCACTGAGTGATAGATTATGAAACAACTATACTGAAGAAAAATAATTATGCTAAATAAAATGAAGTCTAAAGTAAAATAAAAATTATGCATATTTTATAGATGGTAACATTAGTACATTCTTATGGTAGAAAACATGGGGGAAAACAATCTTCCATAATCCTACTACCATATATAACTACTATTAATGTCATTATTTCTCCCGATAGTGTTTTGGTTGTTATATAGAACAGATAATTATATTAATATAAAGACTTGTTTCTGTATTTTTTTCTAAACTTTAATTTCTAAGGTTATTACAAATTACCAGAAAACATAACTTTAAGGAATATTTTACTTCATCAAGTGAAATATCATACTGTCCAACTAGTCTTCTATTCATAAATATTTAATTTCTTAATCTTTGCTATATATCTTTTAAAATACTACAGAACACTGTTGTTTAGTCACTAAGTCATGTCTGATTCTTTTGCAACCCCATAGACTGTATGTAGCATGCCAGGCTCTTCTGCACATGGGATTTGCTAGGCAAGAATACTGGAGAGAGCTGCCATTTCCTTCTCCAGAAGATCTTTCTGACCCAGGGACCAAACCTGTATCTCCTGCATTGGCAGGTGGATTTGTTACCACTGAGTCACCAGGGAAGCCCCTATATGAACATGCCTGTATATAAATATTAAGATTTGATTTGTTTAAGAGTGTCTATGAAAAAAGAAGTGTTGACAAAAAGTTAAAATAATAACTGGCAAAACTGACCGAAATGTTCATTACAATGCACTCTATCCTTACCAAGTCCAAAATACATTCAACTGGAACTTGATTTTCTATCTTTGCTATGTGGTTCACTGTACCCAGTATTCCCACTGTTGAGTTGGATTAATGCATCCCAAAATGTATCTCTACCCAGAAGTTAACCTTATTTAGAAAGAGTATCTTTGTGGACATACTGAAGGGAAGGACCTTCAGATAAGATCATATGTATTGGGGTAGGTCCTAAAGAGTGTTCTTAGCAGAGTAGGAGGAAAGATATGCAGGACAAGCGTCCATGTGAGAAGGAGGCAGAGACTGGAGGGATGTGTGTACAGGCTACAGAATGCCAAGGACTGCCAGCAGCCACCAAATACTAGGAGAGAGACGTGAAAAGGATACTGTATCAGAGCCTCCAGAAGGAACTAAATCCCACCGTCACCCTGATTTCAGACTTCTGACCTCCAGAACTGTGAGAGAATTAAGTTTCTGATATTTTAAGCCACAATGCTTGTGATAATTTGTTATGGCAGCCTTAGGACCTGAAGATAATCTCCAATCACATTTTAAATCAATGCCTATTCACTGTTTCAAAAGCCTCATCACCTATTTTCCACTAAATTCCCCTAAATTCTCCCATTAATATTTGGTTACATATTATTTTATTTTTTTAAAGCACTATGAACATCACCTTACTTACATGTTGCATCCGTTAATGATAATCCAGTTGCAGTTCTAATGCAGTTTTTCTTTACTCATAGTATAAGCTCCTCGCAGGCAGAGATTGTATCTTAGATGCCTTAGTTGTCATACATTCCACTTAAACAGTGCTATATACAATGCATGATTTAATGGTATCCTATTTGCTGAAAAAAGGATGACTAAAAACTTTTTTATGTACATTAAATCATCTTCATGGAATAGTTTAGAATGCTTATGGGATCATTTAAAGGTCTATATATTTTCCTGCTCTTAAAACTGAAGCCTGGTCTTATCTACATCCTTACTGCCTATTGTTTTAAAAGATCAGTATCTATTGTCAATGACTTAAATATCTACACTAGCAATCTAACAATATTCAAGATACAGCAAGAATTATGGAAGTTAGAAGGGATATAACAGAATAAAGCGCCAGTAAAAACCTCTTCTGTAGATGCTAAGATGTGGTTATAAACAGAAGAAGTTCACCATGTAATATTCATATTACATTTTATAGTTACTAACGGAACAGTCGTTTAACAATTTTCACAATTACCTGGAAAAAAAAAGAATAGTATTAAACAACAACAACAAAAATCTAAGTATACAACATACCTGAGTTCGTAAAATTTCATTTTTTGACAACTGCATGTCACCAGTCAATTCTTTCACAACGATGCCCAGTGGCTCTAGACGTTTGCTGAAGTAATTTGTCATTTCGGCTGCCAAGGCTTTCATTGGAGCAACATATACAATCTGTGCCCAAGAAACACTAGCTTGATGAATGAGTAAAACTACAATGTCATTTGTTTCAAAGAAGTCAACTGAAGTCATATTTAATGTGACATACGATTCTAGCCACTTAGGGTGAAAAATATTAATATTGATGGATGAAAAATACTTATCTTTGTTGTATAAGTGTACAGCTATTTAAAGAACTATGGAATGCTTATATAGCATCTTCACTTTGAAAATTGGTGCTCTAAAGCTAAGTGCATTTTGATAGCTTTCACAGGGGTAGTGGGACTTTCATAACACAAAGAGGTATTGCCTAAAAGTAATGAAGGAAACCATGCAGCATAGTTTATATGACTTCATTTATAATATCCTTAAAAACTACCAGATATCAGACAATATATACAACTGCAAAATGGTTTTAGATTTTACACTTTAAAAAGCTGTTGTTCAATTTAATTCCTACCTTAAATTCATTCTTTTTGATAACACCTTGCTGAAAATGTTGGCGAATTTCATGTAAAACTGTAAGCATTGCAATGTTGGTTTTTCCAGCTCCAGTAGGGGCACAAATCAGCATGTTCTCATTGGTGTTGTAGGCAGTCTCAAACACAATTGACTGGATTCTATTGAGTCTCCTCATTCCTTTAAAAGCCAGCTGTCCAATCTAAAAAGAAAAAAAAAATTATCCACGATAAAATGAAACCGTGAAGGTCCCACACAAAACATTAAATGCCATCTTTTTTTCAATTAAAAAGAAAAACTAATTTATTTAGTCTCTCATATCCTATATTTAAGCTGTATACAGTTGAGAACAACTCACAACTATTGCATAATTCTAATGCACCTGGGAATTGACACTCACTAAATTTGAAAAATCTGATGGGACTACACCTGTATCCAGCACAAGCTGGAATCGAGATTGCTGGGAAAAATATCAATAACCTCAGATATGCAGATGACACCACCCTTATGGCAGAAAGTGAAGAAGAATGAAAGAGCCTCGTGATGAAAGTGAAAGAGGAGAGTGAAAAGGTTGGCTTAAAGCTCAACACTCAGAAAACTAAGATCATGGCATCCAGTCCCATCACTTCATGGGAAATAGATAGAGAAACAGTGGAAACAGTGGCAGACTTTATTTTGGGGGGCTCCAAAATCACTGCAGATGGTAACTGCAGCCATGAAATTAAAAGACACTCCTTGGAAGAAAAGTTATGACCAACATAGATAGCATATTAAAAAGCAGAAGACTTTTTTTGCCAACAAAGGTCCATCTAGTCAAGGCTATGGTTTTTCCAGTAGTCATGTATGGACGTGAGAGTTGGACTATAAAGAAAGCTGAGAGCTGAAGAATTGATGCTTTTGAACTGTGGTATTGGAGAAGACTCTTGAGAGCTCCTTGGACTGCGAAGAGATCCAACCAGTCCATCTTAAGTGAAATCAGTCCTGAATATTCATTGGAAGGACTGATGTTGAAGCTGAAACTCCAGTACTTTGACCACTTGATGCGAAGAGCTGACTCACTGGAAAAGATCCTGATGCTGGGAAAGATTAAAGGTGGGAGGAGAAGGGGACTAGAGAGGATGAGATGGTTGGATGGCATCACTAACTCAATGGACATGAGTCTGAGTAAACTGTGGGAATTGGTGATGGACAGGGAGGCCTGGCATGCTGCAGTCCATGGGGTCACAAAGAGTTGGACATGACTGAGCGACTAAACTGAACTGATCATCACTGTCACGTGTCATCTTTGTCTCTTATATGAAGCTCCTAAAATACTATGGCAAATGAATGCTGCAATTTCCAGTCTTCATAGACTCATGACAAGAAATATAGAGTCCACTATTCCTAGGTTAGAAATATGATCGTGTCACATTCCAGCTTGAATATTTTCTCAAACTTCTGTCAATTTTAACTGTACAGAACACATAGATCCTTTAAGACACAGACGGTACAGCAAACAGTACCCTTCAAAATGTGACCCTTGCTTATAATCTTCTACTACCACTATCTATACATACTATTCTCTGGACAGTCTTTGTGCCTTTGCACTACTTACAATGCCTTTCCCAACCTGGAAAAATTCTTCATTATCACTTTAAGTTCAAATGTAATCTCTGGTTCCCTCCAATTCCATACATAATTATTCATGCATTTATACTTTTCCATAATTCAAAAGATTTAAGGGAACTCCCATTTCTCTCAGCAGCTAGACATTCCATATAACCTTCTTTATATATTGTCATTATGATCCTTACCCACAAACACTGAAATAATTTGTTTATATGTACATCTGGCCCACTGGATCAAAACTAAGAATTCTGTTTTATTACTCTTTGCATTACCATAGTAATTAATGAGTTGCCAGGAACACAGTAGGCCTAAAAATAAATTTTTATTGATTGATAAGTCAGTGGAGTAAATGAGGGAAAACAGTAGAAGTCTTAAAAAGATACACACTTCATACACAATATCTTCCAAAGGAACAGTAAACTGGATTTAAGCAAAATATGTAGTAGTTCTAGGAAAAAAAAAGAAAAACCTATATTCAACCTTGACTAAGAAACATTTCCTTTGTTCCTAAAGCTTACAGTTCAATCAAGAAGTAAACTAAGGCATCAGAAGAAAATACTGACAAACAAACCTATTATACGCGGAGGTTTTCAGCATTTTGTTCAACAAACATGTATTGATCACTTACACAAATATTACTATGCTAAAGACTTGAAGTCCACTGGAGAACGGAATGGCAAGCCACTTCAGTATTCTTGCCTTGAGAACCCCATGAACAGTAGGAAAAGGCAAAATGATAGGATACCAAAAGAGGAACTCCCCAGGTCATTAGGTGTCCAATATGCTACTGGAGATCAGTGGAGAAATAACTTCAGAAAGAATGAAGGGATGGAGCCAAAGCAAAAACAATACCCAGTTGTAGATGTGACTGGTGATAGAAGCAAGATCCGATGCTGTAAAGAACAATATTGCATAGGAACCTGGAATGTCAGGTCCATGAATCAAGGCAAATTGGAAGTGGTCAAACAGGAGATGGCAAGAGTGAATGTGGGCATTCTAGGAATCAATGAACTAAAATGGACTGGAATGGGTGAATTTAACTCAGATGACCATTATATCTACTACTGCAGGCAGGAATCCCTCAGAAGAAATGGAGCAGCCATCATGGTCAACAAAAGAGTCTGAAATGCAGTACTTGGATGCAGTCTCAAAAACGACAGAATGATCTCTGTTCGTTTCCAAGGCAAACCATTCAATATCACAGTAATCCAAGTCTATGCCCCAACCAGTAATGCTGAAGAAGCTGAAGTAGAAAGGTTCTATGAAGACCTACAAGACTTTTTAGAACTAACACCCAAAAAAGATGTCCTTTTCATTATAGGGGACTGGAATGCAAAACTAGGAAGTCAAGAAACACCTGGAGTAACAGGTAAATTTGGCCTTGGAATGGGGAATGAAGCAGAGCAAAGGCTAGTAGAGTTCTGCCAAGAGAACACACTGGTCATAGCAAACACCCTCTTCCAACAATACAAGAGAAGACTCTACACATGGACATCACCAGATGGTCAACACCGAAATCAGATTGATTATATTCTTGCAGCCAAAGATGGAGAAGCTCTATACAGTCAACAAAAACAAGACCAGGAGCTGACTGTGGCTCAGATCATGAACTCCTTATTGCCAAATTCAGACTCAAATTGAAGAAAGTAGGGAAAACCGCTAGACCATTTAGATATGACCTAAATCAAATCCCTTATGATTATACAGTGGAAGTGAGAAATAGATTTAAGGGCCTAGATCTGATAGATAGAGTGCTTGATGAACTATGGACAGAGGTTTGTGCCATTGTACAGGAGACAGGGATCAAGACCATCCCCATGGAAAAGAAATGCAAGAAAGCAAAATGGCTGTCTGGGGAGGCCTTACAAATAGCTGTGAAAAGAAGAGAGGCAAAAAGCAAAGGAGAAAAGGAAAGATATAAGCATCTGAATGCAGAGTTCTAAAGAATAGCAAGAAGAGATGAGAAAGCCTTCTTCAGCAATCAATGCAAAGAAATAGAGGAAAACAACAGAATGGGAAAGACTAGAGATCTCTTCAAGAAAATTAGAGATCCCAAGGGAACATTTCATGCAAAGACGGGCTCGATAAAGGACAGAAATGGTCTGGACCTAACAGAAGTAGAAGATATTAAGAAGAGGTGGCAAGAATACACGGAAGAACTGTACAAAAAAGATCTTTACGACCAAGATAATCATGATGTGATCACTAATCTAGAGCCAGACATCTTGGAATGTGAAGTCAAGTGGGCCTTAGAAAGCATCACTACAAACAAAGCTAGTGGAGGTGATGGAATTCCAGTTGAGCTGTTTCAAATCCTGAAAGATGATGCTGTGAAAGTGCTGCATTCAATATGCCAGCAAATTTGGGAAACTCAGCAGTGGCCACAGGACTGCAAAAGGTCAGTTTTCATTCCAATCTCAAAGAAAGGCAATGCCAAAGAATGCTCAAACTACGGCACAATTGCACTCATCTCACTTGCTAGTAAAGTAATGCTCAAAATTCTCCAAGCCAGGCTTCAGCAATACGTGAACTGTGAACTCCCTGATGTTCAAGCTGGTTTTAGAAAAGGCAGAGGAACCAGAGATCAAATTGCCAACATCCGCTGGATCCTTGAAAAAGCAAGAGAGTTCCAGAAAAACATCTATTTCTGCTTTATTGACTATGGCAAAGCCTTTAACTGTGTGGATCACAATAAACTGTGGAAAATTCTGAAAGAGATGGGAATACCAGACCACCTAACCTGCCTCTTGAGAAACCTATATGCAGGTTAAGAAGCAACAGTTAGCAGTCGACATGGAACAACAGACTGGTTCCAAATAGGAAAAGGAGTACATCAAGGCTGTATATTGTCACCCTGCTTATTTAACGTATATGCAGAGTACATCATGAGAAACGCTGGACTGGAAGAAACACAAGCTGGAATCAAGATTGCCGGGAGAAATATCAATAACCTCAGATATGCAGATGACAGCACCCTTATGGCAGAAGGTGAAGAGGAACTAAAAAGCCTCTTGATGAAAGTGAAAGTGGAGAGTGAAAAAGTTGGCTTAAAGCTCAACATTCAGAAAATGAAGATCATGGCATTCAGTCCCATCATTTCATGGGAAATAGATGGGGAAACAGTAGAAACAGCGTCAGACTTTATTTTTTGAGCTCCAAAATCACTGCAGATGGTGACTGCAGCCATGAAATTTAAAGACACTTACTCCTTGGAAGAAAAGTTATGACCAACATAGACAGTATATTCAAAAGCAGAGACATTACTTTGCTGACTAAGGTCCGTCTAGTCAAGGCTATGGTTTTTCCTGTGGTCATGTATGGATGTGAGAGTTGGACTGTGAAGAAGGCTGAGCACCAAAGAATTGATGCTTTTGAACTGTGGTGTTGGAGAAGACTCTTGAGAGTCCGTTGGACTGCAAGGAGAGCCAACCAGTCCATTCTGAAGGAGATCAGCCCTGGGATTTCTTTGGAAGGAATGATGCTAAAGCTGAAACTCCAGTACTTTGGCCACCTCATGCGAAGAGTTGACTCATTGAAAAAGACTCTGATGCTGGGAGCGATTGGGGGCAGGAGAAGGAGGTGACCAAGGATGAGATGGCTGGATGGCATCACTGACTCGATGGACGTGAGTCTGGGTGAACTCCGGGAGATGGTGATGGACAGGGAGGCCTGGCGTGCTGCGATGCATGGGGTCGCAAAGAGTCCGACACGACTGAGCGACTGAACTGAACTGAACTGAAGGACTTATGTAAATATAAATATTCTTTCTCTTAAGAAAAGTTAGACAGTGTCTAAGATGATCCTTACAACAGATTAGTTTGTGGTTTAAAGGGGGAAAAGGTGATAGAATTATATTACACCAGTTTAGCTGTCTATATTAAGGTTACAAACTATGTGCTGAGGCACCTGACGGAGAGTTTCAGTGAGCAGAGTGCTATTTCAGGCAGAAGGAAGAGTATTAGAAAGACACCTAGAACTTGTTAAAAGTTAGTAGTTGTATGACAGAGATGGAAGGAAGGGGCAGCAGAGATGATGTAGATGGATCAGGACGTCATGACCAGACTAAAATTGAACTACGGTAGAGACTCTTTATCTCTAGATTTTCCTGAAAGATTGCAGGGAAGCAGAGGAAACTGAGGTCTAAAGAGAAGTTAAACAACTCACTCAAGTCCATAGCACTAATAAACTATGGAAGAGATGAGACTGATTTTCCCTTAGCGTCAATACAAATTACCACCAAATACGTATGCTGTCTAAAATACCAGCATACAATGATTTTTGCCAGTTAATAACTCTATATTCAAAACTACTGCAAAAGAACCCTTAAAATATTGTTGCATATATACACTCTTTACTAGTAACATACCATGCTGATGAGAAAAAGCAAGTTACCCCAAAAAACCCACAAAAATTTATAAATTACTTTAAGCAGCTCACGTTCTGCCCCCTTCTCCCAAGTTTCTTTTTGTTTTTTATTTAAAATTTAGAAAAATTCATGAGACAATTTTCATGAATAAACTTG
Organism: Capra hircus; assembly: GCF_001704415.2. NCBI lineage: Eukaryota > Metazoa > Chordata > Mammalia > Artiodactyla > Bovidae > Capra > Capra hircus. Next base: position 36,439,937 of record NC_030816.1, on the reverse strand, counting down.
TCAGTAAAAGAATAAAAGGAATGTGCAGAGACAGCAACCATAACTTTATTGAAAAATATCACTAGAAGATTCAATGTACTTCAAATTAATTCTGTGAGCTACTGGAACATGAGATAATTAAGTTAAAGCTCATTACGCATTAGGAATTTCTTGTATTTGAACAGTATTCAAATTATATTCACAAATATCTTAGGAAAACTAAAGATTAAAGAGGAAGAAAAGTATGACTATATCGAAACTCTAATTTACTCAAATTTCGAACTATGTAATAATAATATTCATCATTTTATTTATACATCAAACATCCACTAATGTCTAATTAAATGGCACTAAAAATCATTGCTTCCAAATATTTAATATCCTTCTAACTCATGTATTGACTTCTTATGCTAATGAGTATAAAAAGTTAAACTGTAATTATTTTTCTTAGTATGTTAATATTTGCTCTTAAACAGAAAACTGAGTATCTCATGGCTAATTTATCATAATGGCTTTATGTTTAGCTCAGGTAGTCATTCTAAATAAGTACCATTTTCCCTTTTAGTTTTACTATGCATTTTCAAAACATTATGATCAGTAGATGAAATGTTACAAGTTTCATCCTAAATCCACTTGTCTATGCATATTTTGGATTCATCATACTACTAATCTCACAGAAATGACATGTCTCATATATACAAATCCATAGAAAGTATATATTTCTAATATACTTTAACAAAGACTAGCTACACAGACTGCTGTCAAATGCAGGTTTTATCTTTAAAAAATACTCTGTATAATACGATTTACCTGGAAGAACAAAAATGTACACTAAACATACTGCATTAAATGTTTATAATAATCGAATGTAGGTACTACCAGTTAAAATGCATTAACTAGGTACCTAAGACGAAGCCAAGATCATGTCTTCCCTCCCAAGTCAGTGTATGTATCATAAACTTAACTTTTAAACAGTAAAGATCAATCTCAGCATATAGTTAGGAAAAATCATGTAGATACCAGAGACATATTTATATAATTTTCAAAGTTTAAGTTTCTTCCAGTTTTAGATAGCATGTGCCTTAGGCTCAAAATTTCACAACTCAGTACAGCCAGTTCAAGCTCTACATGCTGGAATCCGTTGCTCTCATGTTTCTTACAAACCATATTCCATACTATAAACTGCTTAGCCATGGAATATATTGTGCTCACTAAGATGGAAAACAACAAGATGCACAGCAATATTATACTACTTTTCTCAAAGATGGTAGGAAAGCAACTATACATCAATTAAAATTTTTTTAAAAGGTGATAGCAGTAGGGAATAGGGAATAAGAATCTACTATTTGTATGTGCTTAATATACTACATTAAAATATGTTCATATTTTCTTATAGACATTCTAGAAGGATACACACAATCTAATAAAATGATAGAAGTAAGGATCTGGGCTGAGAGGGAACAAGGATAAATTAAAGAGATATTTTGCTATTCAAAGATTTCTAGTTTTTACAATGTGATTGCCAACTAAGGTCCATCCAGTCAAGGCTATGGTTTTTCCTGTGGTCATGTATGGATGTGAGAGTTGGACTGTGAAGAAGGCTGAGCACCAAAGAATTGATGCTTTTGAACTGTGGTGTTGGAGAAGACTCTTGAGAGTCCCTTGGACTGCAAGGAGATCCAACCAGTCCATTCTGAAGATCAGCCCTGGGATTTCTTTGGAAGGAATGATGCTAAAGCTGAAACTCCAGTACTTTGGCCACCTCATGTGAAGAGTTGACTCATTGGAAGACTCTGATGCTGGGAGGGATTGAGGACAGGAGGAGAAGGGGACGACCGAGGATGAGATGGCTGGATGGCATCACCGACTTGATGGACGTGAGTGTGAGTGAACTCTGGGAGTTTGTGATGGACAGGGAGGCCTGGCATGCTGCAACTCATGGGGTCGCAAAGAGTTGGACACGACTGAGTGACTGGACTGAACTGAACTGAACTGAATATTTACAGAAGAAAAAAGAGATAACAGAAAAACTAAAGATGGGTCTGATTAAGTTGTGATGCCTAAATGAGCTCTGAAGTATTGCAAAAATATTTCATATTAAAAAGTTCTTCTCACTATTCCTAGAGTTTTACCCTACAGAGAGAAAAAGGAAAACTGAAGGACTTCCCTGATGATCCAGTGATAAAGACTCTGTGCTCCCAATGCAGGGGACATGGGTTTGCTCCTTGGTTGGGAAATTAAGATCCCACATTCTGTGCAGCATGGCCAAAATTTTTTTTTTAATTTTAAAATAAAGTTAAATTGAATTAAACTCCTGAAGTTTCTTTAAATTAAGTCCTATGTCCCTCCTCTCATTGTCTTCCTCAACATTCTCTTTTTTGGTCTTAATATGCTGAATTCCTCAAAGGCTTTTCCCTATCACAAGTTTAGGAATAGAAGAAACAGCAGATTCTCTTCCTACAGTATCTAATACTTATACCATTAGACCAGGGACCTCACCCAAGATGCTACGGTTTCATCAAAAGTCTAGATCTATTATTATACACAAAGCCTAAATTATACCCTGCTGTTATCTCAAATGTACCCTCCCACTTGGTCATCATGCACTCAACTCTGCCTAACAAGTGCCAAGCTATCAGGGCTTATATTCTGTCTTGAAGAGCTAAAGTTGGAGCAGGTGAACCTAGGCCACCAGGAGTTTGTTACTTAGGCTCCAACCAGCTGGATGGCATCAGCGACTCGATGGACGTGAGTTTGAGTGAACTCCGGAAGTTGGTGATGGACAGGGAGGCCTGACGTGCTGCAATTCATGGGGTCGCAAAGAGTCGGACACAACTGTGCAACTGAACTGAACCGATAGCTCTACTACTACACACCTTCACACCACAACCTTTAAAGACCTGGCACACTACTTCACTGCTAACCCCAAACTGATGATCTGTGGCAAGATCTGTAGATGTGTATGTTACAAAGCAAAACCTAAAATGTTATTTTCAATACTCTTGAGTTATAGATAAATCCAGAAGATAATAAATTCCTTATTATTTGAATTGGCAGGTAAATTATTCACTAGTTCATCTAATGATAATAGTACCAGTTAGCTAGCATTTCTATTGAGCACATACTGCATATAAGGCTTTGCTTTATATGCTTTAAGGGGATTATTTCTCTCAGTATCCAAAGAAAACCCATGAAGTAGGTCTTTCTTTATTATCCTTATTTTAAAGATAGGGAAACTGGGCATGGAGAAATTGAAGATTGTGCCCTAGGACAAACGGCCAAGAAGTAGCAAAGCAAAGACTGGAACAAGCTCAGATTTTAAAGTCCAAGTTAAAAACTTATAAAGTTTACTGATATCATTGTTTTTTATACTTTTATTCCCTATAATGATCTTTTTTAACCAAGTATAAGTTAATTTTATAAAAATAAAAATATATATAGATATAAAATATAAAAATATAAAGTCACAAAAACATTGACCATACTAATAAATAAAGGCAAAATACAGTAAGAATGTTTTTTAATCTGGGTGTTTAAGACTTTTGAAACTGGATTATTCTTGTAATTTTTATGTCTTCATATACATTGCTTTTAAATGATCATTGCTTTTAAATCTTACACGTTGCTTTTAAATGATCAACAGAGAAATCTGCATATCATTTAGCCTAAAAATTCCACTTTCAAAAAATTTACCTAAGTTAACTACCTGAACAAGAATGCCAGATTAAGCTCAAAGATATCTGCTAAGTATTATTTATAATTTAAGAAAAAGCTAATACAATTTGAATGTACATAAACTGGAGACAAGCAATTCATGATGCATTCTTTATGAATTACAGTAGTTATATAGGATGCTGCTGTTTAGTCGCTAAGCTGTGTCTGACTCTTGCAATTCCATGTAGCCTGCCAGCTTCCTCTGCCCATGGGACTTCCCAAGCAGGATTACTGGAGTGGGTTGCCATTTCCATCTCCAGGTGATCTTCCCGACCCAGGATTGAACCTGCATCTCCTGCTTGGCAGGTGGACTGTTTGCCACTGAGCCACTTGGGAAACCCTGAATAGGATGAGGAAGATATATATTCTTACCAACAAACACACCTAAAAGGGGAAAACAAAATATGCCACAGAACAGTAATAAATTAATTAAATAGAAACTGTTATACAAAAAACTATGAAATGATATATATCAAACTGTGTCACTGGATCTGGGGTTATACAGGAATTTTACCTTGTTTTATAAATTTAGATATTACATTTTAGATATTATTTTTTATAGAACAGATTTTATAATCAGATCCACAAAAATGCTTTTCTCTGTACATAAAAAAATATTTATCTTGAGGAAAAACAAAAAGGGAAGATTTAGTCTATGTTGTCTTAATGTATTAAAAATAGTAATAATTTCTTTCTCAACAGATATAAACACCTTCAACTGCAAGGAGATCCAACCAGTCCATCCTAAAGGAGATGAGTCCTGGGTGTTCATTGGAAGGACTGATGTTGAAGCTTAAACTCCAATACTTTGGCCACCTGATGCGAAGAGCTGACTCATTGGAAAAAACCCTGATGCTGGGAAAGATTGAGGGCAGGAGGAGAAGGGGACAACAGAGGATGAGATGGTTGGATGGCATCACCGACTCAATGGACATGGGTTTGGGTGGACTCTGGGAGTTGGTGATGGACAGGAAGGCCTGGTGTGCTGCGGTTCATGGGGTCACAAAGAGTTGGACACGACTGAGTTACTGAACTGAACTAAACTGATAAATACTTAATGTTTTATATTAATAAAAAGTAACTGATTCACTCTGTTTTAAATTGTCATATGCAAAATTCAACATCCATTTATGATAAAAACTCTCCAGAAAGCAGGAATAGAAGGAACATACCTCAACATAATCAAAGCTATATATGACAAACCCACAGCAAACATTATCCTCAATGGTGAAAAATTGAAAGCATTTCCCCTAAAGTCAGGAACAAGACAAGGGTGCCCACTTTCACCGCTACTATTCAACATAGTTCTGGAAGTTTTGGCCACAGCAATCAGAGCAGAAAAAGAAATAAAAGGAATCCAAATTGGAAAAGAAGAAGTAAAACTCTCACTGTTTGCAGATGACATGATCCTCTACATAGAAAACCCTAAAGACTCCACCAGAAAATTACTAGAGCTAATCAATGAATATAGTAAAGTTGCAGGATATAAAATCAACACACAGAAATCCCTTGCATTCCTATACACTAATAATGAGAAAGTAGAAAAAGAAATTAAGGAAACAATTCCATTCACCATTGCAACGAAAAGAATAAAATACTTAGGAATATATCTACCTAAAGAAACTAAAGACCTATATATAGAAAACTATAAAACACTGATGAAAGAAATCAAAGAGGACACTAATAGATGGAGAAATATACCATGTTCATGGATCGGAAGAATCAATATAGTGAAAATGAGTATACTACCCAAAGCAATTTACAAATTCAATGCAATCCCTATCAAGCTACCAGCCATATTTTTCACAGAACTAGAACAAATAATTTCAAGATTTGTATGGAAATACAAAAAACCTCGAATTGCCAAAGCAGTCTTGAGAAAGAAGAATGGAACTGGAGGAATCAACTTGCCTGACTTCAGGCTCTACTACAAAGCCACAGTCATTAAGACAGTATGGTACTGGCACAAAGACAGAAATATAGATCAATGGAACAAAACAGAAAGCCCAGAGATAAATCCACACACATATGGTCACCTTATCTTTGACAAAGGAGGCAAGAATATACAATGGAGTAAAGACAATCTCTTTAACAAGTGGTGCCGGGAAAACTGGTTAACCACTTGTAAAAGAATGAAACTAGATCACTTTCTAACACCGCACACAAAAATAATCTCAAAATGGATTAAAGATCAGAAACTATAAAACTCCTAAAGGAGAACATAGGCAAAACACTCTCCGACATAAATCACAGCAGGATCCTCTATGATCCACCTCCCAGAATTCTGGAAATAAAAGCAAAAATAAACAAATGGGATCTAATTAAAATTAAAAGCTTCTGCACAACAAAGGAAAATATAAGCAAGGTGAAAAGACAGCCTTCTGAATGGGAGAAAATAATAGCAAATGAAGCAACTGACAAACAACTAATCTCAAAAATATACAAGCAACTTATGCAGCTCAATTCCAGAAAAATAAACGACCCAATCAAAAAATGGGCCAAAGAACTAAATAGACATTTCTCCAAAGAAGACATACGGATGGCTAACAAACACATGAAAAGATGCTCAACATCACTCATTATTAGAGAAATGCAAATCAAAACCACAATGAGGTACCACTTCACACTAGTCAGAATGGCTGCGATCCAAAAATCTGCAAGCAATAAATGCTGGAGAGGGTGTGGAGAAAAGGGAACCCTCCTACACTGTTGGTGGGAATGCAAACTAGTACAGCCACTATGGAGAACAGTGTGGAGATTCCTTAAAAAACTGGAAATAGAACTGCCTTATGACCCAGCAATCCCACTGCTGGGCATACACACCGAGGAAACCAGAACTGAAAGAGACACATGTACCCCAGTGTTCATCGCAGCACTGTTTATAACAGCCAGGACATGGAAACAACCTAGATGTCCATCAGCAGATGAATGGATAAGAAAGCTGTGGTACATATACACAATGGAGTATTACTCAGCCGTTAAAAAGAATTCATTTGAATCAGTTCTGATGAGATGGATGAAACTGGAGCCGATTATACAGAGTGAAGTAAGCCAGAAAGAAAAACACCAATACAGTATACTGACACATATATATGGAATTTAGAAAGATGGCAATGACGACCCTGTATGCAAGACAGCAAAAAAGGCACAGATGTGTATAACGGACTTTTGGACTCAGAGGGAGAGGGAGAGGGTGGGATGATTTGGGAGAATAGTATTCTAACATGTATACTATCATGTAAGAATCGAATCGCCAGTCTATGTCTGATGCAGGATACAGCATGCTTGGGGTTGGTGCATGGGGATGACCCAGAGAGATGTTATGGGGAGGGAGGTGGGAGGGGGGTTCATGTTTGAGAACGCATGTAAGAATTAAAGATTTTAAAATTAAAAAAAAAAAAAGAAAGAAAGCTGGTCACATTAAAAAAATAAATAAATAAAATATTGAATAAAAAAATTATGTCATATGAAGAGTTCTTTATCTTTACCAAAACCCAAATTTCCAATTTGTACTCCTACTTGAAAACACATTGAAAAATTAATGAATGCTATTAATTAAGAGATGAAGGGTAAAAAGAAAAAGAGAGATAAGAAAGACAGTGTTAAAAAAAAAAAGAAAGACAATGTATGGTCTTTATTAGTTACTCTTTACTGGAGAATTATATGTTTTAATGTTTTATGATATTAAATCATTTTGAACCAGGCAATCTGGGTAGAGGAAATTAAGTCTTAGCAACAAAAGACCTCAGGAGAGTAATCTTCTATTAAATCTTTGAAGGAAATGAGATTATAAGATTTTGTGAAAATCAAGTAAGTTAGTCATTGTCTAATATGAAACTGAGCCAATTTTCACATACAAAAAAGCAGTAAGAAATCACAATGCATAATTCATAATCCTTTCATATTATTTAAAGGAATGCATTTACATCATTTAAAAGAGTAACCAAAAATACTACACATGCCCTGAAGTATCAATTTCTAAAAATTCTCTCATCCTGAAGATAGTCCATTTGATAACAACCCAAAAAACCCAATTACATAACCAGATGGATCTTCTAAATACATTGAACTCCCTGATGACAAAATGATAAATAAGTAGCTATTACTGGCCTTGTAGAGAAAAAAACAAGGAAAGAAAAACGAATAATAGCAACACTAGCACCTTTAATTGAGAACTTAAGGCATAATGGGTGTTAGAAAAAAGGAGCACTATCCTCTTCTTGGAAGGGGAAGGTATCCTCCTTACTTCCAGGTTTGAGCTAAGGCTTAACTACTGAGAAAAACTGAAGAAAAAAATCTCAAGAGGAAATTTTAAAAGACAAAACTCTGTCTGCACAATAACAAATTCCACTGATAAATCATCACGATTGCACATGTGGGTTTCTACCAGCACAGTCAGCAGGTCAGATGTCCTTCCGAAACACCTTCACCAATGTGCTGTGGCAAAAGTCACATTCCCAATGCACAAAAAGACAGTAAAAGGGAACTCTCTGGCAGTTCAGTGGTTAAGATTCTGCACTCCGAGTTCAAGGGGCATGGGTTAGATTTCTGGTTGGGGAACTAAGATCGCACAGGCCACACAACAGGGCAAAACAAAACAAAACAAAAACAAAAACACGGTGGAACCTCAGTTTTGAGTCTGAGTTGGCTAGGTTTGGCTTGCTTCTCTAGAATAAACAAGGGCTGGATTCACAAACCAGTATTATAATTACATACCCAAACTTTAGATGCTTAAAGCAGAAGTAAAATTAGAGGCAAAGAATAAGGCATTTTCTATTAAGCAAATAAATTATTTTCATAAGGGAGATGAATTTATCCTGACATTATATATTGTAAATAGCCCTCCAGGATATCACTTTTTTTAAGTGTTAGATCTTAAAAATGTAAGACACTATTATTTAATTGGTATCATAGTCTTTTTGACCAGAATTGTGGGGCCAGCCTCCTAATAAACAGCCATACTTCTAACCATGGCAATACAACAGAAGATTCTCTGTCCAATTTGGTGGAGTCCCACAAAGAAAATGTCATTTTCAGTTTCTTGGCTGGTATTTATAGTAATAACCAGTTTTAGCTCTGACCTTAACTTTTAAATTACTTTCATTAGCTTGCTTGAAATCTTTAAAGCAGGTGAAGTATTTAGGCACTTAATGTGGTCAAGTTCACGAAAATGTTATATTTATTAAATTCCAGGCAATTTCTTCATTTAAAATTTAAAATGTTTTTACAGTATGAACGACTTTAAACTTTTCAAACTAATTAAATAAATCAAGGATGTCATTTTAAATATATAATCCTTAAACAAGAAAATGTAATATTAAGAGAATCCTCATAAAATGAAGGGTTTTGAAGGATATGGCTTCCCTTGTGGCTCAGCTGGTAAAGAATGTGCCTGCAATGCAGGAGACCTGGGTTCGATCCCTGGGTTGGGAAGATCCTCTGGAGAAGGAAAAGGCTACCCACTCCAGTATTCTGGCCTGGAGAATTCCATGGACTACATGGTCCATGGGTTTGCAAAGAGTCGGACAGGACTGAGTAACTTTCACTTCACTTTGAAGGATAATGGACTATTTTCACTAACTAACCTTACAGTATTTGAATAACTTATTATGATGTCAAGTCAAGAATCCATCTAATATAGAATAAAAACAATATAGCAAAAACCCATTATATAAATGAAAGTATTAAAGACTTATTTAGGATAGTTTGATATACAAATGTGCACACACATGTGTATTCAAATATTCCACCGCTTAACAACACACTTGGCATTGACTTTCTTCTCAACCCTTGAGATCTTCATTTATTTGCTAAGGTGGGGAATAGTAATCTGGACATTTCTTAGCAGTCTTCCAAGTGATTATTGAGAACAAGCAAGACTGAGAACTTTTCCTACCTACACCGAACATAGTGATTAAGGTTTTCTTAGTCATCTAGTTTTTTCTTAAGTTAACACAACCTACTCCAGGAAGATTAAAGTACATTTTACTCAGAAAAACTTTGGTTTAAACATGTATCAAATTAGAAGGGAGAAGTTAGGTAAGGGGACCCCCACCCCCCACCGTATGACAAATGCTTTACTTGAACTTCTTGTGTAGTATGTAAAGATTTAAAGGATAAGCAAAACATTTAAAGTAAGAAATTATGAAAGTTATACAATAAAGCATGTCCATTTCTTCATAATTGATTTCTGCTGATATATTCAAAATTACCCAAATTACTTAATTACTGGGGTTTCCCTCATGTCTCAGATGATAAAGAATTCACCTGCAATGCAGGAGACCTGGGATTGATCCATGGGTTGGAAAGATCCCTGGAGAAGGGAATGACAACCCACTCCAGTATTCTTGCCTGGAGAATTCCATGGACAGAGGAAGCTCGCAGGCTACAGTCCACGGGGTTGCAAAGAGTTGGACATGACTGAGCAACTAACACTTTCAAATTACATAATTATTATTTTCATACAACTCTACAATTTATCAAGAATGTAAGAGTTTGGACAGAATACAGAAAGCAAGGTAACCCTATGTTTATTTAGCCACTGCTTGATATTTGCACCATTCAATCCAATTGAAGCTTGTCCTTTCTAAAAGCTCTTGCTTTCAGGGTTTATACAAGAGGATGAAGTTAAATAATGTGATATAATGTGCCTTAAAAAATGTACAGTATTAACTAAAAAAATGCAAGTTCCTTTCCTTTACCTTTATCAATTTAAAGCCATTTTCTACATTACTTCAATATTCATCTTTGCTGTGTGCTGTACTATGCTCAGTCATGTCTGACTCTTCGTGATCCCATGGACTGTAGCCCAGCCAGGCTCCTCTGCCCATGGGATTTCCCAGGCAAGAATACTGGAGTGGGTTGCCATTTCCTCCTCCAGGGGATCTTCCCAACCCAGGGATCGAACCTGCATCTCCCGTGACTCCTGCATTGCAGGCGGATTCTTTACTACTAAGCCACTGGGGAAGCCCCAGTATTCATCTTTGAGGAATTTTAATGTTACTGATACCAAAATAATTTCACCTTTCCATATGTCTTAACAGAAAGATTCAAAGTATGCCCTGAACCTTGTCAGCATTGCAATACCACACTGCAATTTGGGTAGCTCATCTTTCAAAATATATCACAGATACTGCTACACATTTTCTGTGTGCTGACTCATATAATCTTCTCAGAATAAACAGACTGATAAGGAAACTGAAACTTAGAGGTGTTATGTAACCTGATTCACGTCACAAAACGTGCAAATGGTAAAGCTGAGAATCCCCATAAGTTCTAATTGCCTAACGGGATAGTAAGTTCCTCAAATGCACAGTCATAATTCCAAACCTTTTGATACCCACCGTAGCACAGTGACTTGCATCAATCAAGACTCAAGAAATGATTCCTGATGACAGATAGCCAATTCACATATATTTTCAAAGACAAATAATGAAACCCTAGAGTAGTAATACAATCCTACCCAATATTTTTGTCTATTTGTGATAGGCCTGCGTAACTACAACACAGAGATAAGTTGGAAAATATGGACAAAGTTCACTTCTAAAGCAACTTGAAATTCCCACATTACAAGTCAAATTCATGTACATTTCAGACTTTTGAAATCATCTGAGTTCTAACATTATCATTCTGGGGAAGCTCAATATGCCGCTATGCCTTTAATCTTCTCTCTTCTAATTTTCCTCCCCATAAAATCAATAAAGTATAGGTTGTAAAGAAAGTTATTTTGTTCAATTACTCCTAGCTAGAGACAGATGTTAGTTATAACTCTCTTTAGCAGGTATTTTTCAAGCAGCTGGTGCCCTTTTCCTAGTTAGTTGTCTGCAGCATTCCCAGTATACTTTATGGTATAATCCTACAAAAGTTCAGGGCATACAGACAAAATTCTTTTTTAGAAAAGAAAATATAGATTCACTCCTTCAAATCAGACTTAGCTATTTCATATATTTGAACTATAATGTACTTTCCTAGCAAGTAAATATTACTTTTTAATCATATAAATGCTTGCTCAGAGTCAAAACATATAAGCATTTCTTATGGGAAAGCTTATCTCATGGAACAAATTTTTATATACTGCACATTTATTGACCCCTAAAACATAAAACCCCTAAAATCCTTTTGTTTTGTTTAGTTGCTAAGTCGTGTCCAGAGAACCCAGTCCAGCCCATCCAAATCAGACCTCCAGAACGCTGAGATAATGGATGTTTTAAGTCACTAATATCTTGGTAATTTCTTATACAACAACAGAAAGTTAATACAAAGTCACAGCATAATCAAACTGCCTAAAAACAGTGAGGAAAAGAAAATCTAAAAATCAACCAGAAAAAAAAAAAAAAAAGACATTATATACAGAGGAAGATAAAGAATGAGGACAAGTTTCTTATCAGACACAATATAAGCAAGATTACATCTGTAAGCTGCAAGAAGCAGCTACATCTGTAAGTACTAGGGAAAAAGCCCATTAACCTAAAATTTCACAGCAAATGAATTATTTTTCAAGAACAAAACAAAGATTATTTTTTTAGACATACAAAACTGAAAGAATTTATCACCAGCAGACCTGCACTAGAAAAAAGGAATACCAGATGGAAATCTGAATCTCCCTACACAAAGGCATAAAAGAGCAGATAGATGCACAAGTATAAGGACGTTCCCTGGTTATCATTTAGACATCTTAATATCTTAAAAAGACTGTTAACAGCAAAAAGAATAACAACGTGTTGTGGGGTTTACAACAGATGCAGAAGGTGTCTATATTTACATGTTTGTTTGTTCATTTGTTTTCATTTGGTGGTCATAAGTACTGAAAAATCTAACAAATATAATAGCAAATATTATCAGAATACTCATGTTTCTTTGATTGCCCGGTGAGGTGAGACATGTATCAAGGGAAATTATAATTTGGTAAAATGATCAGAAATTTAATAGTTGTCACATTGTTTCCTTCCTGGTGAAATTTATGAAATCTTCTTCGCTAAGATCTCTATCAGTATGAAAAAGACTGTAAGCTCACTTTTCAGTTTTGAACTTCAGATATTGTTATTATTTCTTGATACCACCTCTAAAAAAAGCAGTGAGGAATTCAAGGTCATGGTGCTGATGAAACTGATAATATACTTGACAGTGTAATAAGCAGCCTATGGGATACTTCAGGAAAAGGCTTTTTATTTGCTTGTATGTCCAGGTTTTAGTAACATTTTTTCCTGTTCAAATTGATCTCATAAAAATGATTCACATTCTGAAGTGTTTTTCTGGATGCCTCTTTAGCTTTCTGGCTTTTGTAATTTGATTGAATCAAACTGTGTCAATAAACTCTTTCAGCTTTAGGATCCCTTCAGGCTCAGAGAACACAGTAAAACCACAAGAAAAGTAACAGTTTTTTATACTCATTCTACTTCCCTTTTCCCAAACTCTTAGTCTTGAGAAAACCACAAATGTCAATAAGTGCAATGACAGGTTTCTTTATTTTCTATCAATTAACTGGAAACTACCCTATGTCTTCATAGAGTGACTATGTACTTGTAATGAAAGAATATCTGAAGAGCATAAATGAACATAGAAGTAATGTATTTAATAAATATAATTTCCAGAGAAACAATAAGTCTTTTCATGTTATCCATACTCAGATTGATCTCACCAGTTGTCAATTTACATTTATCATTTTAAGCTAACATTCTATCTAAAATGTCTTAAGTACTGATAATTCTTCCAAGTGTTTTACATATATTAACTCATTTGATGACAGAGGATGAGATGGTTGGACATGGACATGAGTTTGAGTAAACTGTGGGAGTTGGTGACAGACAGGGAGGCCTGGGGTGCTGCAGTCCATGGGGTGGCAAAGAGTCAGGCGTGACTGAGCGACTGAACTGAACTGAACTGATTTGATCCTCACAATAAAATGATGAGGTAGGTACTATCATCCCAACTGTACAAGCAAAACACTGGATCTCAGAGAGTAACTTGGCCCCATTCTTTCAACTAGAACATGAGGAGCCAAGATTCAAGCTCAACCGCCTGGATTCATAGCCTCACTCTTCACCAACACGTGACCTCCTGGACGTAACACACATACTCTGTTCCTCTTCTCCTGTTTCTCATCTTAATAAATGACACCAGCACTCACCCATGCTGCCCTGAATGTCATTTCAGTTTCTTCTCTCTGCTTCATCCCCTGTCATTTAACCTGTCATCAGATGTTATACAACTTCTAAACTAACATTTACAACATTTAACTAGCAGCTATCTATTCTTCATTGTCCCACTTTCTATATAGGCTCCACTTTCTTCATTCAGGCACACAGCACTTCTCCCTTGAATTACTGCAGCAGCTCTACTCTCAACCATCAGTTTGTTTTTTTTTTTTATTTTTTTACTGCAACTGGAGTAATCTCTGTAAGTGAAAAAAAATCTGATCATTTACTTTTATTTTTAAGAAGTAGCATTTCCCACAACATTGAATTTAAACTTACTATGTATGGTTTTCAAAGTCCTTCATGTGCACTAGTAAGTCTCTTTTCAGACTAATTTGCTGTCACGCTACATATGTAGCTTGCATACTACTAATACTGAAATACATGTTTACAAAAGGTCACATACTGTTTCATGGAGCATCCTTTGCCTATGATACACCCCCCAACCACGTCCTTTGTCTATCTGGCAAAATCCTATGCCCTGCATTGACCTCCATGAAGACTTCTGTGAACTTGCTAATCTGCTTTCTCTGTGCTGCCACAGACATCTGCACAATATACCCCTACTGTATTAATCACTTCCATAGAAATGGTGTGGGTCAGATACGCTACATGGAGTAACTTAAGATCAGCTCCTTTTTAAGGAAAACAGCTTCATCTTCCCTTTGGGAAACTCCTCCTTGACTCCTGATGGCTCACAGAGGGCCAAGGGTGAGGAAACTCAAGTGAGCTGCTGCTGCTGCTAAGTCGCTTCAGTCATGTCCGACTCTGTGCAGCAACTCTCTGATCTTAAGTTACCTCTGTTTATAATTTCCCCCAGGACCTAGCCTGTAAACATGGGATTCAATAATCTGGGGTCACAAAAATCCTCAAACTCTCTACATTCAGATTTTATAGGACTCAACTTCCTTAACTTCTCAAATGAAACATTATATGTATCTTTTACATTACTTTTCCAAACTAAATAGTATATTTGGATCAGTATTCCGAGCCAAATAACATTCTATTGGCTATTGAAACACTGTAACTCCCACCTGTGGAAACAGATAGCACTCAACTGATTTAACACCAACAAAAATGTAGAATCAAAGATACAGTTCTGTCTGCTAGGCATCTTTCATATGCTCCTTTCTAAGGATAACAGCCTCATCTTCCCTTTGGGAAACTCCTCCTTGACTCCTGATGGCTCACAGAGGGCCGAGGGTGAGGAAACTCAAGTGAGCTGCTGCTGCTGCTGCTGCTAAGTCGCTTCTGTCGTGTCTGACTCTGTGCGACCCCATAGACGGCAGCCCACCAGGCTCCCTCATCCCTGGGATTCTCCAGGCAAGAACACTGGAGTGGGTTGCCAGTTCCTTCTCCAATGCATGAAAGTGAAAAGTGAAAGTGAAGTCGCTCAGTCGTGTCCGACTCTTAGCGACCCCACGGACTGCAGCCTACCAGGCTCCTCTGTCCATGGGATTTTCCAGGCGAGAGTACCGGAGTGCTGGAGTACTGGTGCCATTGCCTTCTCTGACTCAAGTGAGCAGGCATAGTCAATTAAGAATCCCACACTCCTACCGACCCACTCCAGTGTTCTTGCCTGGAGAATCCCAGGGATGAGGGAGCCTGGTGGGCTGCCGTCTATGGGGCAAGTGACTTAGCAGCAGTAGCAGCAGCAACACTCCTATCGTGGGGAACATAGTTCAGAAATGAACTGGTGACACAAGTCAAGAAGATAAGAGTTCATCCCAGGAGTTTTTTTTTTTTTTTTTAGTGGGGAAAACCCTCTTGCTTTTAGGATATGGGGAGAGGAAAGCTTGGAGTTGCTGTCTTATGTTCTTCCCTGATTACATGTAAAAAGTATGTATCTGAGAGTTGGGATAAAAAGAACCAGAGAAATAAAAGGAGGGGAATAGAGGGTAAGAGAGATGGAGGAGAAGATAAGGGAGAAGGGAAAGAGAAAGAAATAAAGAAAGACAGAAATAAAAAAAGAGAGAGAGAAAGAGATGAAGACCGAGGAAAAGATCTGATGACATCATGTGAACTTATATATCCATCTGAATGCACAGGCAGCTTTATTCCCAGATATTTTGGTTAGAAAAGCCAACAGTCTGTATTCATTGCTAAAACTTATTTTGAGTTTCATTTCTCTACCTTCCAAATGAGTGAGTTCTATCTAATACAGAAGCCCATCTAATGATTTTTTGGGGGTTTTTTTTTTTTTTTGGATTATTCCCTCTCCAAGAAAGTACAAAACCCATTTAAGAGCATTAACAGCAATTTTGCACATCATTTTAGAATTTTTAAATTATCCTTATCTTTTTAATCAAATTACAGAAGTATTTTAAGAAGACAAGAAAGACAGGACAAATTTCTCTGATGCGACATTCAGTCAGTGAGAGGACATAAAAGCATTTTATCTATTGTTCCACAGGACTGTCAGGAGCAGAATCCAATTATGATCTCAGTGAAAAGAGAAAGATAACATCTTCAAGAGCATTTCCCCTGATACATAAAGATCCTGCCTTTTAAAAAAGATCCAAACTAACAGATGCATCTAACTAAACTAACAGTCTGTTAACATCTATATTTTTTCCTGAGCTCTATATTAATATCCACAGTAACAGCATCTAGTTGGGATCATTATCTTCATTGTTAAGACATCAAAGAGTTTACTTATGTACTTATGACACACAGCATTTGAATGTAGTATTCCCCAATTATTGCTCCTTATGAAAGTGCACATTTAAACCACAAGAAGGAAAATACAAGTACTATTTAAAAATATGAATTAAAATGGCTAAAATAAAAATTAAAAGGTGATACCCACCAAATGCTGGTGAATATGTGGAGAAACTAGATCACACTGGATTACTGTTGGGTATATAAAATGATACTTTGGAAAAAAAATTATGGTAGTTTCTTAGAAAACTAAACAAGTAATTATAATATAACTGAGTAATTGCATTCTTGGATATTTATTCCAGAGAAATAAAAACTTACATTCACACAAAAACCTGTACACCAATATCTGGAGCAGTTATTTCCACATTATGGATGCAATTATGTATTCCAAAGTTTCATAAACTAAAGCCCTAACTCCCAAAGTGACCATATTTGGATACAGAACCTTTAGGGTTCTGAGGTCATCTGAATGAGACCCTAATCCAGTAGGCCTGGTGTCCTTATAAGAAGCAGAAAAGACACAAGAGGTCTCTAGACACATAGGGAAGAAGCCATATGAGTTTGTGAGGACACAGAGAGAAGACAAGGGGCTGCAATCCAGGAAAAGAGTCCTCATCAGAAAACAGAACTGTCAGCACCTTGGCCTGGGACTTCCAGCCTCCAGGACTGTGAAAAAACAAATGTCTGTTCTTTAAGCCACCCAGTCTGTGCTTAGGGCAGCTCAAATAGACTCACAGAATTCATAACAGCCAAAAACTGTAAACAACACAGATGTCCATCAACAGGTGAATAGCTAAATTGTGGTCATCCACATCTCGCATGGTAGAGAGGATAATGATCCCCAATGATGGCCACATCCTAACCCAGGGAACCTATAAGTGTGTTAGGCTACATGGCAAAGAGACATTAAGCTTGCAGATGGAAAGAACCCATTCAGAAATCTCTTCTACTCCTGTATTCTACATTAAAGTGAACAAAGTATTTATTTGGAAACAAGTATGAGAGAAAAAGAAGCCTGGTCCATTCATTGTAAAGACAATGAATGTCAACAATGCTCTTATATGAAAAAAAGTTAGTATTTAATATACAAAACTAAATAAATCTTCATGATGATAATCCTTATAATGATTGGTAGGGTTTAAAAAGAATTATATATATAACTATTTAATTCTATAAGCTCTCAGCCTTGCCTGCATTTCAGAATCACCTACAGAGCTCTAAAAATCATCTTCAAAAATAGATATTATGGGTCCCACCCAAGAGATTATGATTTAATAGGGATCAAAGCATTTGGATCTTGAAAAAATTCTACAGTAATTTTGATCCAAAGGCTGAAACCCACTAATATAAGTTTTAACGACAATTTTAGTCTACTATAAAAACTTGTAGGAAACTTACAATTCTAACAATAAGAAATTGGTGTAAAAGTAATGAAGACATAAGTTGGAATACCATATAGTGATTTAAAATAATGTCGTAAAAATATGTCTATTGACATAGAAAGATGCATGTAAGTATATATATATAAACAGAAAAAAAGTATGTATGGATATAATTCTATTTTTGTAAAATCAAAACACATATACACCCATATGTATAGAATGGAGCTAATTTTGGTTGGCTATAGTTACTCCGTATGCTGTTCCTTTTGTATGCCTATATTATTTGATATTTCTGAATGACTTCATATGACTTACATATATATAAAAATAAAGCAACTTCACTTTGGTGATGAAAAGGCTAACCTTAAATAATATATGTACTTTAAATGAAGAATTATTTCATTCTGAGATAAAGCAATTATAGCAAAGTTTTAACTAATGGTAAATCAAAACAGAAGGGAATTACTATTCATGCATCTTTCCCATAGGGCTACAATTATTCAAAATTTAAAAAGTTGAGGGAAAGTTAATTAGTTTAGAATTTGGTCCTATACTCAATTTGATATGTCAATATATGAATCCTTTAAAACAACTTACTTGAGTCAGCTTACATAAGGTAAGTCAAATATGAGCTAAAATAGCTAAAATAAACATATAATTATAGAATTATACACAAAATATATGTAAATATGTTCAATGTATAAAGAAATACATGTATATATATATTTTAATGTAAACTCCCCTATTTCATTAGTAACCAACTGATTGTATCTCTTTACTGTATTAACCGACTTTTAAAAATTATTTTTCCAATACAAATGCATTCAAAATCATACCAAGCATCAAAACTATCAACTTTATAAAATGAAAATCTTACCTCATCTAAGTCTTGGATATAAACTGGTTTTTCCTCAAAGCCAATTGGCATTGGTTCACTATAAGGAATCTTTACTTCTTCATATATCTTGTTGTTCTCTCTTTGGATTCCTTCTGGTAAAATCATCTATAAACATCAAAAATTAAAAATCCAATAATAATACAAGATAGAATAATGTCTCTGATAAAGATTCTTTAATTAAAGAGAGAGGGAAAAACGCTATTGGTTTCATGACACTGCACTAGCAAATAAATGTAGCTAAAGGAAAACAAAAACAAACAAAAAAAAACACACATACATATACAAAAAGCATTCATGAATCAGATATCTCATAAAACACACAAACCATATTACATTGATGAATTTTAAGCACACAGTAATTACATGGTATTCCTGAAGATAAATGTAGTTACGCAGCCAGGGAAAACGTGCGATACACAGTGTAAGGTTTAGTTCAAAAGTGGTACAACTGCTAAAACTCAAAAATGTAAGTTGCAGAGATAATGAAAGGGAGGATAACAAACATGCTTTGAATACCTACTATGTGCTAAGAACTTCACATAAACTGCACTACCTCATTTTCTTCAATATTTAAATATACAATTTAGCACAGTAAAAAGAAACGGAAAAATCTATGTGTCATTTCTTCTAGAACAGACATGTTATCCAAAAGTGGTCATATACCAATGACATACCTTTGCACCGGCAATGAATGCTGATGTTCTCATGGCTTCAGCCTGGGAATCATAAACATGGGGATAACGTATTTTTTCAACATCTGTGTCTCTCTGCCTGCTCAGAATCGGAACATTTCTAGCGTTCATGAGTGCCTGCTCTCTGTAAATACAAAAATAATAGGCTAAATCTGTCATTTTTATCTCACAATAGAAAGCATGTACTAAAACAAAGTCACTATCATAACTATTTCACGTAGTGTTCAAATACAAAAGAGAAGAAATGAAACAACACAAAGTTATTAGCAAGCCTGAAATTTTCCGTGTAATCACATAAGTATCAACACATTTTCAGGTACTATTTTTAGATAACATCATCTGGTAAGTTTGACTTAATGTTTTTTATTATAATTTTCTTTTTCACAATCCAAAGATATTTAACAAAGTATGAATAAGTTCCTTTCTTAAATTGTGTTTCAATATTTAAATACCATGTATTCATTTGCCTCCTTTCTACTTCTCAACAACATGGGGAAAAGCATTCATTAAGGTAGGAAAGAAAAAGGTCTCAAAATAAATTTGTGTACACTTCATAAAGCACAGCACCTAAATCTCTCACCTCTGTGGATGCAACCAAGAATATTCTAATTAAGCAGATCACTGCTTTCTTATCCTAGAAAATTAGGTTTTCATACAACAAAATTCTCTTCTTGTAAGAAAACGTGTCTAGAAGAATCATCCAAGTTGTTAAAACTAAACTAAAATTATGATACATAAAAGCAACAGTTACAACACAAGCATTTTTCAGCTTCTGGTTTTTATTACCTGTGTATCCGCAGTTCCTTAGGATCAAAGCACAGGAGTCCTTCTGCAGCTTCTCCATCTTCTCCAGCCTTTTTTTCTCGTCTGGCAATTCTTTTTTCTTCCCGGCGATACTGTTTCATTAACTGCTTCTCTTGTTCAGACTGAATAGTGACTTGACAACCATAATTAGGTTTAGCATTTTCTCCTAAAATTTTTTTGCAATTGTCTGCAAAGCAAATTTAAGATCCATATTTTTACAAGTTTAACCTTTATGAAAACCAATTTTCCTCTTTACCAAAACATAAGCTACACAATCCTCTAAGAATCCATTTTTTTAAAGTGGCACATTTAGTTACATGTTCTAAGGACAGTTTTTCTAAGTCACAATTTCTAAATGATATAATATCCTGGCTTAGAAAAAGTCAGCAGATATTGTCTTGCTATAGACTAATATAAATTCTTAGATATAACATCAGGAAACTAAAAATTATATTTCATAATTATGAAAAATCTAAATTATTTCAAAATAATTAACAATACTAATCAGCATTTACTGTTAGCATAATAAAATAAAGATATTCTTTACATATAAGATTTAACTTTTTCCCATATAATAGGTCTCACTATGTTAAATTATCTACATGTCACTACTAATTTATACATGAAATAAAGTAAAATAAAAATAAAATACAGCTCAGGATATATTTAGAAGATGACTAAAGCAAATTAAATATGATCTCCCTTTTCATGGAAATGCAGGGTTTTTTAACCATTTTTTAAACTGAAGTATAGTTAATTTATAATGTGTTAATTTCAGATGTACAGCAAAGTGATTCAGATGTGTGTGTATACATATATATATATATGCTTTTCTAGATTCTTTTCCATTATAGGTTATTACAAATATTAAATACAGTTCTCCGTGCTATACAGTAGGTCTTTGGAATCTTATATACAATACTATATATATATAGTTATATACAGTATATGTTTATATACAGTATATATATGTGTTTATGCATGTTTATGTTTATAGTTATGTTTACAGATATGTTTATATACAGTATATGTTTATATACAGTAGGTCCTTGTTTGGAATTTTATATACAGTACTATGTATATGTATATGCTAATTCCAAACTCCTAATTTTATCTATCCCCCATCCCCTCTGGTAATCATAAATTTGTTTCTATGTCTATGAGGCTACTTCTGCTTTGTAAATAAGCTCACTTGTATCCTACGTTTATATTCCACAGATAAGATATCATATGATATTTGTCTTTGTCTGATTTATTTCACTTAATATGATAATCTCTAGGTACATCCATGTTGCTGTAAATGGCATTATATCATCCATTTTTATGGCAGAGTAACAGTCCATTGTATACATATAACACATCTCTATCCATTCATTTGTCAGTGGGACACCTAGGTTGGTTCCATGTCTTGCCTGTTGTAAATAGTGCAGCTACGAACACTGGGGTGCATATATCTTTTCAAATTAGAGTTTTATCCAGATATATGCCCAGGAGTAGGATTACAGGGCCATATGGTAAATCTATTTTTATTTATTTATTTTTGGTGGTGGGGGGCACACCACATGGCTTGAGGGATCTAGTTCCCCAACCGGGGATCAAACTTGTGCCCCCTGAAGTAGAAGCACCTAACCACTGAACTGCCAGGGAACTCCCTATTTTTAGCTTTTTAAGGAACCTCCATACAGTACTCCATAGGAGCTATACCAGTTTATATTTCCACCAACAAGGTAGGAGGGCTCCCTTTCCAGCATTTATTATTTGTCAACTGGTAAATGATGGTCATTTTGACTGGTGTAAGGTGATACCTCCTTGTAGTTTTGATTTGGGAAATACAGCTTCTTTAAAAAATGGAAGAAGTCTAGAACCACTTAAGAGGAATCAGGTCAATCAAAGCTCAGTGTTTAAAAGGGAGAATTAAACCTGTGGTTGGTCAACTCAATATTCAGGAAAAATGTTCTAACAGGATTACCTTCTGTGTTTAATTAAATCTTTCTAAGAAATAGTATCTTGGCTCACTGCAGCCCTAAAGGAACTGACAGGAATGTCACTGAAAGCAATCCAAGTCAATGCAAGCTTACTGTTTTAAGGACCTACTAGGTCCCAGGCACTGCTGCTAGGCTAGAAATACAATTAAGAATGAAACTGGTCCACACTCTGAAGATGCACAGTGCAAGTTATTTTATCAAGTTCTAAGACGTAATACAAAACAAGGAAGGATTTAAACACAGCATCAAGAGGGGGAAATTAGCTTTCTAATTCACTGTATTCACAATTCTCAGGCATGTGTCATTATCTCATTACATGATTTTGAATAAGTCATTTTAACTCTCAACCACATGAAATAACCCATGTGTATAATGGCACCACAAGTTTCAAAAAGGAAAGTGAGAAATAAAGTTACATCTGAAAATTATGAAATAAGACATAATCTTACCTATATTGGAACTACATTTTATGGTTCTGAGAAAAGTATTTTTCTAAGTCTTACATATTTTGCTTTGTAAGTAAATCTTATTTATCTATTATAATGATTGAATTTATAACCAAGAAACTAGTGTTAGAGAAAGAAAGCGGCATACTGCCAGTTTTCAAATGTACTCTTGAAATATGAAAAAAAAGAAATAACCTATGTGCAAAGTCACATGCTCAGAAACAGAGATGTTAAGCAGATTTATTAAAAATGTGAATAATGCCACAAACTTATTACTATGAATGAGTGTTAAAGGTTGTGTATGTAAAACTAAATTCTTTGGGTATTGTTCAGCCACTAAGTTGTGTCTGATTCTTTGCAATCCCATGGATTGCAGCAGGCCAGGCTCCTCTGTCCACTATTTTCCTGGAGTTACTCAAATTCATGTCCATTGAGTCAGTGATGGTATCTATTCATCTCATCTTCTGCCTTCCCCTTCTCCTCCCACCTTCAATCTTTCCTGGCATCAGGGTCTTTTCCAATGAGTCGGTTCATCGCATTAGGTGGCCAAAGTATTGGAGCTTCAGCATCAGTTCTTTCAATGAATATTCAGGCTTGATTTCCTTTAGGATTGACAGGTTTGATCTCCTTGCAGTCCGGGGGACTCACAAGGGTCTTTTCCAGCACCACAGTTAGAAAGCATCGGTTCTTCAGTGCTCAGTCTTTGTGGTACAACTCTCACATTCACACATGACTACTGGAAAAACCACAGCTTTGACTGTATGGACCTTTGTCGGCAAAGTGATGTCTCTGCTTTTGAAGGGGTCTTTGGGGTGACATATTATATTTTATGCTAACATCATTAATATTTTAAACAAATGTGACAGGTACAAAATACTATTGGACACATCTGTGATCATCAAAATAAGAAAGTTAAAATTATAAGAAGGAACTATATTTACCTTACTAATAGCTTTAAAAGGCCTCAGCAGAATATACTGAAATCCCGTAAGATTGAACATAATAAGTGACTTTTAAAATCAAGTTATTAAGCACAAATGCTTAAATGTATTATTCTCTTTGATGAGTCAGCTAACTGTAGAGACTGACAAGCAGAAATGAAATGAATAAGTTTAACAGCAACTCTAATACAGAACTTAATTGAAAAACATGTAGAGCTTGTATCCTTTTAAAATGTTACTATGACAGACAAAGTTTTCTATAACTACTCAAAAGAGTGTCATTTGACAGCATAAGCTAACTTAATCTTTTTTTTTTTTAAATAGTACACCCTATATTAAACATGAACTCCAGGAGTTGGTGATGGTCAGGGAGGCCTGGCATGCTGCGATTCATGGGGTCACAAAGAGTCGGACATAACTGAGTGACTGAATTGAACTGAACTGATACTAAACATTCGCCACGACAGCCCCCAAAACAGAATTCAATTTATAAGTATCAACTTAGCAGTTAGTACACTATTCTCACTCACTTCTAGCCTACCTTATATTTCCTGGTTATAAGAACAGAGATAAAGCAGGGTATGTGTGTATGTATGTGTGTGTGTGTGTGTGTGTGTGTGTGTGTGTGTGTGTATATATACACTACATATGTATACACATATATACATACATACATATATATATACACACATACATATATAAAGATTCAAAGAAAATCAGTATAAAAGATAGAAAACACTAAATGGCAAAAGGCTACTGCTCTCTGAAAGTGAAAAGTCACTCAGTCGTGTCTGACTCTTTGCAATCCCATGGGCTATAGCCCGCCAGGCTCCTCTGTCCATGGGAGTCTCCAGGCAAGAATACTGGAGTGGGTGGCCATTCGGGATCTTCCCAACCCAGGGATAGAATCCGCGTCTCCTGCATTACAGGCAGATTCTTTACCATCTGAGCCATCAGACTGCTATCTAAGACCATGATTTTCTGGAACAGAGAAAAGAATAGGACGTGACTGTCTTACTAAGGTAACTTAATAAAGAATGGAACAATTTGGTAGTTTTAAGAGAATTTTGAAGGATCATTAATACAAAATTATATCAAAATAAATAAATGGATGAGAACAGAGATAAAATAACGAGTCAAATGATTCTTTTCTTCAAGAGTATTTCCTTTCCCCATTCCTCACAAAAAGAAATTAAGGAGAATCATTTTTAATGCAATTATACAAAAACTCTATTTTAAAAATGTTTAATATATGCTCATTGTCAGTTTCTTTCACCATAGTCCTTAGAAGAAATTAGTCTGTTTAAATGTCCCAAATTTTTGATGGTTATAATTATATTCTTCAATAATAGCAACATTAATAACAACCTAGCACAGACTAAAAGAGTAAATGCTGATTGGGAAGAGTAGAAAATATTTCAGGGTAAATTGAAGGCTCAAAAAATTTTTAATAATTCAAATTTAATATGTGGTTTTAGATTAAAAAGTGTGCTGCTTCTAAAAGTTATCCGAGTAGAATAAAGTTTGAGTTATACAAAAATGACCATAATGAAACTGAAAAACAACATTCACTCATCACCTACAGCTTTCTTAAAAAAATACATAGGCTGAACATATTTTGAACTTTTGTTAATAAATTAGAACTAATGAAAGGTGGGATCAGTAAGAATCAGCACTTTAAAAACTGAAAAAATGAATACCAAATTCTCAGAAATTACATTGCAAGACTGGATATTTAAATTCATTCCTTTTCTTCTGGCAGATACCCATTTTAAACAGTTCTGCTGGCTTACTCGGAGAAGGCAATGGCGCCCCACTCCAGTACTCTTGCCTGGAAAATCTAATGGACGGAGAAGACTGGTAGGCTGCAGTCCATGGGGTCGCTAAGAGTCGGATACGACTGAGCGACTTCCCTTTCACTTTTCACTTGCATGCACTGGAGAAGGAAATGGCAACCCACTCCAGTGTTCTTGCCTGGAGAATCCCAGGGACGGGGGAGCCTGGTGGGCTGCCGTCTATGGGGTCGCACAGAGTTGGACACGACTGAAGTGACTTAGCAGCAGCAGCTGGCTTATTGCAATGTCTGCTTAAGCATGGTTTAACAGGTGAGAGTCCTTTTAGAGCAAGCTTGTTTATAAGTATTCAATATACCTAATGAACCAAAACACTTTTAGAAAGACAAAGTGGCTAAATTCCAACCTTTAAAGTTTCTAGAAATCTCAAAGCAACTCCAAAGCAACTACCAGTAATCAAAGTGTAGTATAAAAAACCCTTAAGAAATTTTGGATTTAAATCAAGGCTGGTTTTGTAATTTCCTTTCAGTGCCACACTCATAAATGTAAGAAAAAAGTGATATCACTTACTAAACAAAGAGTAAATGTTGACTGCTTTGAAGAGGGGTATCCAATTTCTTATGCTCATGCACTTTCTAAAACTTCCAAACTATTTACAAGGCTGGCAAAGAAATTTGGGTAAAGGTAAGAAACAGTTTTCCTATCAATACTTACCACCTAAAACCTGAGTTTGGCATTAGTTGTCTCAGTGTAAGTCAGGCTTTTTTTTTTTTTTTTTTTAATAATTTTAGCTTCCTTGACAACTCTAATTCTTCTGGGGGTCTTCAAATATATGTAATACATGACTACACAAATGTTCAACTTGCTGGCTGTGATAACTGTACTACAGGCTAAGTAAGATACTTTGTATGTTGAAGATTTTATATCTAAAATATTATGATGTGTGCAACTTCCTATTGTTTAGCAAAAATTTTAACTCTGAACATGTATGAGTTCATTTATGCATACACCTGCACATGTGTGTTTGTGTGTGTTTGTATTTGTGTGTGTTTGTGTGAGTGTGTGAGAAAGATAAGGGGTGGGTATGGAAGCAAAATGTTAATGACTGGTAAATCTACATGAAGAGTATGTGAGTAGTTATTATACTATCCTTGTACCATTACTGAGGTCTGAAATTTTTCAAAATAAAAAATGTGGTTATAAATTGTAACACTATTTGACCCTAAGCATTATATGTAGTTGCTTTAATTCTTTTTTTGTCTTTCCAAATCTTCTGCCATACTGAAACATAGATAGACTCTCTGACATAAAACCCTATTTAGGGCATTGATAATTATTTCATAATCTGCCATATCTAAAATCTACTTGAGAGAATGTTATCAGTAAGTTATATAACCAAAGAATATTAAAAGTATAATTGTATTAAAAAATTGCTAAACAACGAGTTTTTCCTTTAAAGTAAAATTACCACTGATTACTTTCTTACCTTGAAGAGCCTGCAACTTGTGATCATTTGAAGAATTAAGAAATCTGTCCACAATTGTAATTCTGTTCTGGAGGAGTTTCTCAATAAGTTCAAGTCCATCAGGTCCCAGCAGCTCAAACAGCTTATAAGAAGAAGAAAGTCAAAACAAACTGTTACCTCAAAATCAATGTTTTCAAGTTATTAACATCTATTCAACAGAGCAATGAAGCTAAATTAACACAGAAGAACCTAAAAAATATTTAGAAAAGAATTGTAAAAAATAATAACTTAGGAAAGAAAAAAAAAAAAACTCTTCATATTGCTAAGGAGCTTTCAGTTTTATAAAGCTATCTGCAATTATATGGGATTTCCCAGGCAAGAATATTGGAGTGGGTTTCCACTTCCTTCTCCAGGGGATCTTCCCAACCCAGAGATCAAACCCTGGTCTCCAGTATTGCAGGTGTATCTTTATCACTGAGTCACCAGAGAAGCCCTATATAATTAAACAGCATGATCCAACTGTTAAAATAATTAAGATTCATATATAAAACTCTAAATCACAGACCAAAAGTTTCTTATAATTGGTTTCTCTTGGGATAACCAAGGCCATGAAGTTGAATCCAAAGAGCTATCTCAAAAACAGCATAATTGTGGTAAACCACAATTAGAAGATTCACAGATTCAACAACCAAGTTGCAGAAGAGAACTGAGAAAAGACACAATTGGGAGGACCCCTCTTGGGGTGAGAATAAATATCAACACTAACCTTTGGAATTAGTCCTTCAAAGTGGTCATAAATTTATTGATTAGTTCATAGAACCATTTAGGGCCCAGGGCATTTTTGCAAACAACAGAATGGTCAGCTGGTAATCAGTAAAGATTAATGGCTGAGTGGGGTCAGGGAAAGCGGGAAAAAGGGTTCGGCTAACACTACCTTTGTCCCAAAGTGACTTCAGGTAAACTCACAGATGTGTCTCCACAAGGAATACCATCAGAAACTAAACACTGTGGAATGAGAAAGAAATGTCTACACTGAAATAATCCAGCTGGCCACTAAACCAACACGCAAATAACAATAACAAGCCTTGTAGGTGGAACTAGAAGAAATGGACAACTTCCTAGAAAGACATAGACTACCAAAACTAAGTCAAGACAGTCTGAATAAGATCT
This sequence comes from Capra hircus, assembly GCF_001704415.2. NCBI lineage: Eukaryota > Metazoa > Chordata > Mammalia > Artiodactyla > Bovidae > Capra > Capra hircus. The sequence goes on along the minus strand of NC_030816.1, from coordinate 36,411,811 downwards.
AAAACAAGTGAAAACTGAATTAGTAATCAAAAACTACCCACAAAGAAAAACCCAGGTCCAGATAGCTTCAATGGTGAATTCTACAAAGCATTTTAAAAGTTAAAACCAATTCCTCACAAACACTTCCAAAAAACAGAAGAGGAAAGAATACTTCACAATTCATTTTATGAGATTGGTACTACTCTGACCCCACAACCAGACAAATACATCAAAAGAAAACTACAGATGAGTATTTCTTAGCAATATAGACACAAAAGCCTCGGAAATACAAGCAACCCAGATCAGATCTAGCAATTTATGAAAAATGTATATACCATGACAATGTGAGATTTATTTCAGGAATATAAGGTTAGTTCAAGATAAGAAAATCATTTATATATTATATCATAGCAATAGAATAAAAAAGCAAAAATCACATGGTTAGCTCAACAGATGCAGAAAAACCATTTGATAAAATCCAACATCCTTTTGTGATAAAAACAATCAATGAGCTAAGACCAGAAAGGAACTTCCATAACCTGATAAGGAGCATCTATAAAAATCCCACAGTTAACATCATACTTAATGGTGAAACACTGGCTTTCCCAGTAAGAATAGAAACAAGACAAAAGAGCATTTGTGACTTCTACTGAACATTGTATTGGAGGTTCAAATCAGGGCAATTAGGTAAGAAAAAGAAGCAGAAAACACGCAGATTGAAAATGAAAAGGTATAGCTATTTCTACTTGTAGAAATAGTTGGAAAATAGAAAATACTAAATTTTCTCTATGTGGAAAATACTAAAGAACATACTAAAATAGTATTAGAACTAATAAATAAGCGAAGTTTTCAAAAAGCACACCAAGACCGTTCAGTGAGGAAAGATCAGTCTTTTCAACAAATGATGGGGCAACTGGCTAGCCCCATATGAAATAAATTGAAGTTGGACTCTTATACCACACATGAAAATTAAATTGAAATGGATCAGTTATCTACATTTAACATACAAACTTATGAACTCTTTACTGAAGTAAATCTTAATGGGTTCAGATTTGGTAAGGGATTCTTATACATGACACCAAAAGCATGAGAAACACAAGAAAACACAGATAATCTGGACTTCCTAAAAATAAGAATCTTCTGCTTAAAGGACACCATCAACAAAGTGAATAAAACAACTCACGGGATGGGATAAAATATTTGCCAATCATATATCTGTGAAAGGACTTGTATCCAGAATACATAAACAGTTCTTACTACTAATAAAAAGGTAACCAATGAAAAAATGAGCCAAGGATCTGAATTTATCCAAGGAAAATCGATAAATGACCAACAAGCACATTAAAAGATACTCAACATCAGTAGTCACTAAAGAAATGCAAAGAAGAGCCACTGGAAAGAATAATTTTTTAATGGAAAATAATGTGTTGGCAAGGATGCAGAGAAAACTAGAATTCTCATACTTTGAAGGAATACTAAGTTGTGTAGCCATTGTGAAAAACAGTTTTCTGGTTCCTCAGTAAGTTAAACATACAATTACAATATGACTCAGCAATTCCATCCCTAGGTATATACCCAAAAGAATTTAAAACTTATCCAAACAAAAACTTGCACATAAATAGGGCTATTAACATAGCCAAAAGGTAGGAATAACCCAAATGTCCATCAACTCATGCATGGATAAACAAAAAGCAGTATATTCACACAACGGAAAATACTAAGGCATAAAAAGCAATGAAGTAGTATACAACATGGATGAACCTTCAGAACGCTTTGCTAAGTGAAACAAGCTAGTCGTAAAAGGTCACATATTATGATTCCATTAATATGATATGTCTTAAATAGGGAAATCTCTACTAGACAGTAAGCTAGTGGTTGTTCAGGACTTGGGGGTTGGGGCAAGGGGGCGGGGTCAGGAGGGAGTAGAGAAAATAAATAGCTAAAGGTTCAGGATTTCTTTCTGAGGTTTTGTAAATGCTTTAAAGTTGACCATGGTGATGGTAGTAAGAATATACTAAAAATTACTGATTTATATACTTTAAGTGAGAGAACTATATGGTATGTGTACTATAATCGAAGAAGCTATTTTTTAAAATTATGAAACAAAATGACTTATAATACTAAAAGTAACCAATAAACTGCTTCAGTTCAGTTCAGTTCAGTCGCTCAGTCGTGTCGGACTCTTTGCAACCCCATGAATCGCAGCACGCCAGGCCTCCCTGTCCATCACCATCTCCCGGAGTTCACTCAGACTCACATTCATCGAGTTGGTGATGCCATCCAGCCATCTCATCCTCTGTCATCCCCTTCTCCTCCTGTCCCCAATCCTTCCCAGCATCAGAGTCTTTTCCAATGAGTCAACTCTTCGCATGAGGTGGCCAAAGTACTGGAAGTTCAGCTTCAGCATCATTCCTTCCAAAGAAATCCCAGGGTTGATCTCCTTCAGAATGGACTGGTTGGATCTCCTTGTAGTCCAAGGGACTCTCAAGAGTCTTCTCCGACACCACACTTCAAAAGCATCAATTCTTCGGTGCTCAGCCTTCTTCACAGTCCAACTCTCACATCCATATATGACCATAGGAAAAACTATAGCCTTGACTAGATGGACCTTAGTTGGCAAAGTAATGTCTCTGCTTTTGAACATGCTATCTAGGTTGGTCATAACTTTTCTTCCAAGGAGTAAGTGTCTTTTAATTTCATGGCTGCAGTCACCATCTGCAGTGATTTTGGAGCCCCCCCAAATAAAGTCTGACACTGTTTCTACTGTTTCCCCATCTATTTCCCATGAACTGGTGGGACCAGATGCCATGATCTTAATTTTCTGAATGTTGAGCTTTAAGCCAACTTTTTCGCTTTCCTCTCACTTTCATCAAGAGGCTTTTTAGTTCCTCTTCACTTTCTGCCATAAGGGTGGTGTCATCTGCATATCTGAGGTTATTGATATTTCTCCCGGCAATCTTGATTCCAGCTTGTGTTTCTTCAGTCCAGCGTTTCTCATGATGTACTCTGCATATAAATTAAATAAGCAGGGTGACACTATCCAGCCTTGACGTATTCCTTTTCCTATTTGGAACCAGTCTGTTGTTCCACGTCCAGTTCTAACTGTTGCTTCCTGACCTGCATACAGATTTCTCAAGAGGCAGGTCAGGTGGTCTGGTATTCCCATCTCTTTCAGAATTTTCCACAGTTTATTGTGATCACAGTCAAAGGCTTTGGCATAGTCAATAAAGCAGAAATAGATGTTTTTCTGGAATTCTCTTGCTTTTTCAATGATCCAGTGGATGTTGGCAATTTGATCTCTGGTTCCTCTGCCTTTTCTAAAACCAGCTTGAACATCAGGGAGTTCACGGTTCACATATTGCTGAAGCCTGCCTTGGAGAATTTTGAGCATTACTTTACTAGCATGTGAGATGAGTGCAATTGTGCGGTAGTTTGAGTTGGAAATATTAAAGATAAAGATTAAATATAAATTTCCTGATAAGGATTTTAAGTAGGTTTTGACTGACTGTTAAGACACAAGCCAACCTCATGCTTAAGGTAATGGTGATATTAAAAAATAAGAAATTCAAAAACCATAAATGTAACACATACCTACAGAGTTAATTTCCCCTGGTACTCCAAACAAATTGTATCAGGAAATGCTCTCTACAGACACCATGAAATGTCTTTATATCCTACCAACTTTCAGAGACTGTGTTAATTCTTAAATTGAGACCATTTCCCCATAAGAATGTGATTTACTGGAGCAGTTACTCTGATATATATTCCCAGCTACTCAAGGTTATTTAATTTGAAATATAATGTTGACATATGAAAAATTAGATTCAGAAATTTTTAGTCCAACATAATTTTAGGAAACCACCAGTGTAATTGGAAGATAACTTCTAGATAAAATATCTCAGGTATAAAATCACAGCACATAGAACATGTTATTAATATTTCTTAAAAATAACACATCTGTAGATCTACCAAAAAGACAAGAAAGCTGTTTTGCTCTGAATAGCAGGACTTCCCTAACCCAGTGAAGAATCCCCAGCAGAATTCTGAGATCAGCTGCCATCAGATTTAAAGCAATCCCAAATTCTGCTTTTCCTAACATTTGCCATTTTCATCTACACTGAGAGCAGGTGCAGTTCTCATTCAAGATTTGCACTACAAACTAATCTGGCACTGAGACTAGCTGTTTATAAAGGTACAGCTGTCTGCATCATTGCAAACAAGTTCCAGAAGCTATCAAATTGGAAAAAAAAAAAAAAAGGCAGGGGGGTAGGAAAGTTAGCTATGGGTAGAGAAGAAGGCATCAACTACAGAGTTAAAAAAAAAAATACAGCTCTCAAACAATAAAAAGACAAGTTTTACTACTCTGGCTGTAAGTTAAAGATATGAGATTTAAAGGAACAGACACAATAGGAACAGACAAGTAATATTCTATTCCTGGTAGATTCTGCTAAAGCCAACATTATCTATTAAATAATTTATCAACAGATAAAGGTGTTCAGAGATCTCACTGTTATCATAATTCCTTTTTTTATTAAATTAGATGACCAAATTAAAGTACCTCCTCATTAGACTAAAATAATGGAAACAATAAGAAAAATTAACCAACACACTACATTCCTGAAAAGTCAAAAGTAAATTTCAGAACATGTACAGACTAACTTTAAAGCAGCATTACTTCTTTGTTTCTTACACTTTTAACAGATGAATGTAGTTTGTGAATCTCTCAGGAAAGGCAATTCCCACTTTCCACCATATTCTGACTTATATCATTTTTATTCCAACAGGAACAAAGCTATAGTGGATGCCATATCCCCAACACAGTATCAAATAAATCAGAAACATTATATTATCATGAAAGCAAAACATAAAGTCATGAAAATCTTTAAATAATATACCATGGAAAATTATACTACAAATCTTGGGAAAACTTGTAAGAAAAAAAGTTATCATGGGGCTAAATAAGAACTACAAACCTCTTCAAGAACTAGGGTATGCAGAGATATGCTGAGGGTTTGTGAAACCCCAGAATAAACATGATAAACATACTTGCCTTATGGGTTTACTGAAAGATTTTCATGCAAAACATTATTTCCAAGTAAAAGGTTCTGGTCATGTTAATGTCCTGTTTGAATCCTATTTCTCAGGTTAGTCAAAAAATGTTAGACAAAGTATTTAATCACTAAAACAGCTTTAAAGCAAATAAAACTCAGGTTTTTAAAAGGTTTGTCAGTTCCATTCTGTTTCCATCTAGTCAATATTAAGGAATTCATTAAAAGTCAAAAATAAGTCTATCTGAAGTTCCCAAAAAAATCACTTTCAAAATAAAGACCAATCAGTCTCCCTTCTCCCGGTGAAGAAATGACTCATTGGAAAAGACTCTGATGCTGGGAAAGATTGAAGGCAGGAGGAGAAGGGGATGACAGAGGAGATGCTTGGATGGATCACCACCTCGGTGGACACGAGTTTGAGCAACTTCCGGGAGTTGTTGAAGGACAGGGAAGCCTGGAGTACTGCAGTTCACGGGGTCGCAAAGAGTCGGACAAGACTGAGTGACTGAACTGAACTGATTCGCCCTATCAAATAGTCAATGGGCATTCTGAGAAACAGCTAGTGATGCACATTAGGCATAATGTATTCACGTGAATGAGGTACAACAATACAGTTAAGTGGATTACGGAATTAACCACAATATGGAGTCTACCCTCTAAAGCTGTTCTTCAAAAACTGGCCATGGTGATAGACAGGTGCACACTGCTATATTCAAAATGGATAACCTGGCTTCTGTGGTGGTCCAGTGCATAAGATCTGCCTTGCAATGCAAGGGACATGGATTTGATGCCTGGTCCAAGAAAATCCCACTTGCCTCAGAGCAACTAAGTCTTTGCACTACAACTATGGAGCCCGTGCTCTACAGCCTGGGAGCCGCAACTCCTGAGCCCACACTCTAGAGTCCATGCTCCGCAACAAGAGAAGGCAAGGCCCACTAAGAAAGCCCTTGCAAAACAACAAAGCACCACAGCCCAAAAATTAAATCAATCAATCAATCTTAAAAAATAGTTAACCAACAAGAACCTATGGCTTAGCGCAGGGAACCTCTGCTCAATGTTCTGTGAAAGCCTGGATGGGAGGGAATTTGGGGGAGAATGGATATGTGTACATGTATGATTGAGTCCCTTTGCTGTCCACCTGAAACTATCACAACCTTGTTAATTGGCTATATACCAATACAAAATTTACAAGTTTAATATAAAAAAAAGAAAATTAAAAAAAGAAGATTGACCATGGCTTTGTCCTGTTCAAAATTTTATGATATATAAACTAGAAGACATATTAAATCAAATTTACTCAAGTATTAATACGGCTCATGATAGAATCAACATTTTGAGATTTTCTAAATAGTCTGATATAATCTGCCAGACCAAAGGAAAAGGAACAGAGGTAAATATGAAACTCCACAATTACAGAACCCACATGTAAAATCAACAACGATAAATATTCAAATAGAAAAAGCTCCTGCGTGCTTCTACAAGATGAAGAAATATCCCACAAATAAATTCCTAAGAAAAATCCAGAAAAGACAGTGTGTGTGTGTGTGTGTGTGTGTGTGTGTGTGTTAGTTGCTCAGTGGTGTCCAACTCTGCAACCCCATGGACTGTAGCCAGGGAGGTTGGTTATTTACCAAGTCAATATGGATTTTTTTAAACGCAATGAAGGCTAGGGGAAAATTTACTGTAGTAATTGGAATATTGTATCTCAAAAACCCCATTTAGCATCTCAAAGGATACTACATTAACTGAATCATATTTAGAAGGCTGAGTTCAATTTTAATCTATACATTTTCAAACACACACAAAAAGAGTAGAACAAGAAAAAGAAAGTAAAAATAAGATATATCTATGCAAATGTTTTCCACTGCAGATCTCTTATCTATTATTATTCATTCTGTTCAAAGGATCCTCATTCACAGATTTGACAAAGACAATGAATATTATTCTGGGTCCATCTTCCTTGATCTTCCTCCATATATCATTCCTTATCCTTCTTGAAACACACTTTTCCTTTGATATCCTTGACACACCATTCTTTTGATATGTATCCTATCACTCTGACCGTTAAATTCCTATCTTCTCCTCAGGTTCACTTTGACTATTACACATTGGAGCTCCTTAAGGTTTAATCCCAGGCTTTCTCTTACTTCCACTCCTTGTTCTTTCCTTAACTGCTCACATACGAGCCTTAAACTCCCATTAGCACGCATACACTGATAACTCATAAATTTACACACCCTTCCCAGATCTCTACGCTGAACTTCATGTATCTAAATGCCCAGTTGTCCTCTCCCACTTGGAAGTCTTAAGACCTCCGACAATTCCACATATGCCCAAAACTATCTCTCAGTTTTCCACATACTTCACTGTTTTATACTTGCTCTTATTTCCACGAATGGACTGCCATCCTTCCAGTTACACAAGTCAAAAGCTAAAATGCATTCTTACCACCTCTTTACCCCATCACACCCAACTCTAACCCTATCATCCAATCCACTCTCACGTTCTCTCAATTACTAAACAGATTTTAACCCTTTCTCCTTGTCTGTCTTAAACTCCCAGTTATTGCCTATAACACTCAAAGGGCTTCCTAAATGGTTTTTGCACATGTATCCAAATGACACAGAGCACAGAACAATGACAATTTTATGAAACATAGGTCTGATCAACGTTCACTGTCTTCTGTCCATCCCTTGACAACAAATTTTCAATTGCCCTCCACTGTTCTCAAGATAAAGTACTGAATCGAACTGAACATAGAACCTCAAGATAAAGTACTGAATCGAACTGAACATAGAACCAGAACCTCAAAACATCACAAAGTGCTAAATGAAGAGTCAGTAACACTGATACTGAGGTATATTCAACTGCACTGCTCTGACTAGGAAGAATTTTAATATCAATAGTAAAGTTAAATACTCTTCAAAACGGCATCCTTTTTAATTCTCCTCAGTCACATTAACCACATGTCAAGAGACGAGGCCAGTGACTACTGCATTAAATAACAAATAGAATATTTCAATCAGCACAAAAAGACAGCACTGGGCTTTGATTCTATTGTAAAACACTCTGCTGAGATCTAGATAGAATATTTTTATACAGCAAAATTTATGTCTAGTTGTATCACAATGACTACCAAATTAGATTTTCTTTAAAGCTCATAGTTTTACATAGAGTTTATTTACTTTTTGTGTTGTATATTCTACAAGTTTTGGCAAATATATGATGCCTACATGTACCCATCATTATACTATCATAACAGAGGAGTCCACGGCCCTAAAAATCCCCTGTGCCCCATCCCTTTGTTCTTCCTCCCCAAACCCTGGTAACTACTTATCTTTTGACCATATCCAGAGTTTTGCCTTTTCCACAATGTCACTTAGTTGGAATCATACAGTGCACACCCTTTTCTGATTGACTTCTTTCACTTAGCACTAATCATGGCTTGCAGGCTCATTTTCTTTAATCACTGAATGCTATTCCATCATATGGATATACCACAATTTATTCATCTATTTCCCTACTGAAGGATATCTAGTTTGCTCTTGACAATTGTCTTTATTTTTTATTTCATTAAATTCTGTTTTTTACACAAATTATCTCATCCATAAAAATATGCATGAGAGAAATGCTGAAAGAATATCACTAAATTGCACATTTTTCATTTTTGTCTTTTCCAAATTTTCTACAATAATAAACATATATTACCTAATCAGATGAAGGTTTATTTTTAGATAATACAAACCAAATTCTGGTTTAACCATTGTTTTTTAACTTTTTGTCCATTAAGGGTAAAAAGAATCACTAACAATAAATAAAATAGGTTTTCACAAATTGCCATTATTTGGAATGAACACAAGAAATTATATAAACCAAAAAACCCCTTATCATGTTGACAAATCAGCTGATAACTAATGGTACAAAGACCAAGGAATAAACTTTTTTCCTCTACCAAATCTTATTTTTCAAATGAAAGACCTTTTCTTTTCTAATCAAGTACAGTGTAACCACACAGGAATCAGACTAACACAGCATTTTCTAAAAAATCTGACCACTGAAAAACTATTTCAGAACCTTTAACAACATTATAATTATCAGTTCGAATGGCAATAAATGTTTAACAATTTAATCATTTGAGTTAATAAGTAAATCTATTATCCTAATATCTAACTGGAGAGGTACAGAGATGCAGAAAATGTGGAAAATACATTGTATTCTAAGTATTAACAGAAGAGCCATGATGGCACTTTGAACTAAGCTAGTTAGAGAAAGGAACAGCAGCTTGCAAACAGAAATTAAAAATTTGCTTGAGCATTTAAATGACTAGATTTACAAAATGGAGCAAGTGAATAAAGTATTACTCTCCAAGTAAGCTTATTTAATTGTACATTAAAAGCAATTTAACATTTTCACAGAAAGCAATACCTGTAACTCCTCAAATATACATTTAATGTTGGTATGAGACTTATTTATTATGTTTCATGGTAATACACAGGGAATAATGTTCAGCCTCTTTCCTTACTGGCAGAGACAAGGAAAATCACAGCATTTATTAGAGGAACTTTCTATCTGGAGGATTTGTAAGACACTAAACTCTCTACACAGAAATTGAGTCCCCAGGAATATTATAGAACATATCACTTTTCCTGGGTATTAGTTAATATATAAAATGCATAAGCAATAAATTTATGAGAACAAAGTACCCATACAAACAAGACACAGGGTTAAAAGTACCAAAATAGGGCTTCCTTGGTGGCTCAGCGGTAAAGAGTCTACCTGCCAATGCAGGAGACACAGATTTGATCCCTGGTCCAGGAAGATCCCACATGCCTAGAAGCAACTAAGCTCATGTACCAGCTACTGAGCTTGTGGTCTAGCGCCCGCATGCCACAATTACTGAAGCCACAGAGCCCTAAAGCCTGCGCTCTGCAACAAGAGAACTCACCAAAACGAGAAACCCGTGCACTGCAACGAGGAGCTAACCCCGCAGCCAGCAACTAGAGAAAAGCCCCCGCAGCAACGAAGACACAGCACAGCCAAAAGTAGAGAAATAGATTCTTTTAAAATAACAAAATAAAGCTAAATAATAATGTCCATGGAGAAGGAAATGGCAACCCACTCCGGTATTCTTGCCTGGGAAAGAAATCCCATGAACAGAGGAGCCTGGTGGGTTACAGTCCATGGGGTCACAAAGAATCAGACACAGCCTAGTGACTTAGCCACTAAACAACAATAAAAATAATAAAGTAAGGAACAATGAGTTCCTGGGAATGTTTTGTTAAAATTATCAAAATACTTGTAAAGGCTACAAGTATTAGTTATTCTTATTAAAACAACAAAACCATCACGATTAATTTTACATTGTCTTGAGCAAACTTAAGATTTCCATTTTAACCCTAAGTAGAAAGAACAGCTGAAAAAGTGTTTATTGGTCATGGATTCTGACAGTACAACTGACTTTCTATATATTGAATTTCGTCTACTATTTTCAAATTGTAGAATGCTCATAAATAAAAAAAAACCCTTAAACAGTTTGTCACAATAAATAATAATGATGATCTTAAAGGATAACCACAGTCATTTCTCTTTTTAAAAAAATACAGTATGTTTTACATTTAAATTTCTTCTTAAAATTATTTTGAAAAAAAAATCTCCCTTTTACACTTAACACAGGAAGGAGGCTGCCTTCTGATAACAAGTATTAGCAATTAAGATGAAAAAGAAAGTATGGCACAAAATTCACACTTGAATGTACCTTCTCTGGCAAGACAGAAAAAGGGAAAAACCTAAAAGATACCTCAAACTTAAAAATAGAAAAATATCTCTCTGGACCATAAATCGAGCAAAAAAAGTAAAGCACTGAGTAGGGTAAAAGTGACAAGCTGAGCTCCAGTTTTGGATAGCAAGGCCAGAAGCCTGGCTCCTGGGAGATAATCTAGATGAAAAATGCTGCAAACAATGTGGGAAGCAGAGCCAGGGGACTTAGGTGAAGCCAGAGCATGGGCACAGAGCTCCCCTGTTCATGAGAAGGGCCTGAAAAGAACTACCATCAAGAAGAGATTTGGGGCCACACCTTCTACAGCAATCTAAGATGGGGAGGAAGGGGAATGTAGAGGGAAGATCCTACAAATCAACATCAGCATAAGAATTAAAATTTTAAAACATATGAACAAACCTTAAACTAAAAATGACAGTCAACAAAATCAACACAGGAACTTAAGTTTACTCAGAAGTAGGTAATACAGAACAACGTGATAAAGACTTTCAGTTCAGTTCAGTTCACTTCAGTCGCTCAGTCGTGTCCAACTCTTTGCAACCCCATGAATCGCAGCACGCCAGGCCTCCCTGTCCATCACCAACTCCCAGAGTTCACTCAGACTTACGTCCATCGAGTCGGTGATGCCATCCAGCCATCTCATCCTCGGTCGTCCCCTTCTCCTCCTGCCCCCAATCCCTCCCAGCATCAAAGTCTTTTCCAATGAGTTAACTCTTTGCATGAGGTGGCCAAAGTACTGGAGTTTCAGCTTTAGCATCATTCCTTCCCAAGAAATCCCAGGGCTGATCTCCAGAATGGACTAGTTGGATCTCCTTGCAGTCCAAGGGACTCTCAAGAGTCTTCTCCAACACCACAGTTCAAATGCATCAATTCTTCGGTGCTCAGCCTTCTTCACAGTCCAACTCTCACATCCATACATGACTATTGGAAAAACCATAGCCTTGACTAGACGGACCTTTGTTGGCAAAGTAATGTCTCTGCTTTTGAATATGTTATCTAGGATGGTCATAACTTTCCTTCCGAGGAGTACACAGAGTGCACAGAAGAACTGTACAAAAAAGATCTTTACGACCAAGATAATCATGATGGTGTGATCACTCACCTAGAGCCAGACATTCTGGAATGTGAAGTCAAGTGGGCCTTAGAAAGCATCACTACGAACAAAGCTAGTGGAGGTGATGGAATTCCAGTGGAGCTATTTCATATCCTCAAAGATGATGCTGTGAAAGTGCTGTACTCAATATGCCAGCAAATTTGGAAAACTCAGCATTGGCCACAGGACTGGAAATGGTCAGTTTTCATTCCAATCCCAAAGAAAGGCAATGCAAAAGAATGCTCAAACTACCGCACAATTGTACCCATCTCACATGCTAGTATAGTAATGCTCAAAATTCTCCAAGCCAGGCTTCAGCAATACGTGAACCGTGACCTTCTAGATGTTCAAGCTGGTTTTAGAAAAGGCAGAGGAACCAGAGATCAAATTGCCAACATCCGCTGGATCATTGAAAAAGCAAGAGAGTTCCAGAAAAACATCTACCTCTGCTTTATTGACTATGCCAAAGCCTTTGACTGTGTGGATCACAATAAACTGTGGAAAATTCTGAAAGAGATGGGAATACCAGACCACCTGACCTGCCTCTTGAGAAACCTATATGCAGGTCAGGAAGCAACAGTTAGAACTGGCCATGGAACAACAGACTGGTTCCAAATAGGAAAAGGAGCACGTCAAGGCTGGATATTGTCACCCTGCTTATTTAAAGTATATGCAGAGTACATCATGAGAAACTCTGGGCTGGAGGAAGCACAAGCTGGAATCAAGATTGCCGGGAGAAATATCAATAACCTCAGATATGCAGATGACACCACCCTTATGGCAGAAAGTGAAGAGGAGCTAAAAAGCCTCTTGATGAAAGTGAAAGAGGAGAGTGAAAAAGTTGGCTTAAAGCTCAACATTCAGAAAACAAAGATCATGATATCTGGTCCCATCAGTTCATGGGAAATAGACGGGGAAACAGTGGAAACAGTGTCAGACTTTATTTTGGGGGGGCTCCAAAATCACTGCAGATGGTGACTGCAGCCATGAAATTAAAAAAGACTTTCAAGTAAGCACCAAATTTCTAGGCAATAATAAAGCAGTTGTTTTCTATTAAAAGGATTTATGAAACAGAACAAAAGAAGGTATATTGAAACATTCTATCCTTTTTGCTCAATTTTTCTGTAAACAATGCTGCTATTTAAAAAGTTTTATTAATTTAAAAAGTTTATTAATTTAAAAAATGATGATAGCTGATTCAAGGATAAATAACTTTTAAAGCTCTATCAATCAAGGTGATTCTCCTACTGCTGATAAATATTTGTAACGTTAAAGGACCATACACTTGTGGTTTAAATAAAAACTACCTAGTAAAATGCCTTACATATAAAAAAAAAAGATGCTTAACAAATCTTTGTGAAGAAAATGAGTAATGAAAAGAGGAAATTAATGGTCAATATGATGTCATTTTCAAACTGTACAAGTTACCACGTCATAAAATATACATATCTTTTAATATTCTCATTGGGATCTATTTTATTTTGCAGATACAATAAATGTCCTTGATGTCATTTTTTATTTTTAGAGTATTTTAAATGCTATCATGATTACTATCGATAGCATTTAAAAACAAGTAGTCATAAACAGGTTAAAAATTTCAAAGAAGAAACCCATTTCCACTGTGAAACAATTATATCTGTTATAACTGGCTGTAACTAGAAGGACATCAGGCTTGTCTCAAACCCTTTGTATCTAAAGATGGGAAACTACCAGATGTCTTATTATTTAAAATGGATACCCGCTATATGAATAAAAGCCAAAACTTACGTGAGAAAAAATAAAGACCAGCAAAATTAAAACCTGATTATTTGAAAGCAAACACCTTGTATCAAAAATGAGAAAATACAGACAAAAAGACTAGGGCAACATAACTAAAAGTTGGTCTAAAAAAATTTTTTTTAATAAGAAGACATTTATGAATAACTTTAGAGCATAAAGCTTGAATATGTGGCTAATGAAAAGGCTAATTTCATAGAAAAATATAATTGTCAAAGGATTTAAGAAGAAATAGAAAATCTGAATAAACCAACCAGAAAATATGAATTGCTAACTATAAAAGATACCAGGTGAGATAAGTTTATTAGCATACTAATGTCAAACTTTCATGAAAGAAATAATTGCTTCAAGAAACCTTTTGAAAAATAAAGAAACCTCCATAAATTTACTTTATGAAGTCAGAATAACCTTAGGCATTAGTATTAAAATGGGCTTCCCTAGCGGCTCAGATGGTAAAGAATCCACCTGCAACGTAGGAGACCTGGAGTTGATCCCTGGGTCAGGACGATCCCCTGGAGAAGGGAATGGCAACCCACTTCAGTATCCTTGCCTGGAGAATTCCATGGACAGAGGAGCCTGGCAGGCTACAGTCCATGGGGTCATGAGGAGTCAGACATGACTGAGCAACTAACACATTAGTAATAAAACAGGGTAATTTACAAATTATCTGCTTAGGTTGGCATTCTAAGCATAGCAGGAAGACTGGAATATCATGTGACGGAATAAAGCCCCATGGCAAAGAGGAGGCATTCTGATTTTCATAAATTTAACTAAGGCAAATCCATGTATTTCCATTTTTAGTTATAAAATTTTAAAACGTAAGAGTTGTACCTATATCTTTACTGTATGTAATAAACAGCATACACCATACACTATAGAAAATGTGGTATCCAGAGAAAAATGATACTCAATTTAGGGAATGTCTTCCTTTGACACAATAAGCAACTTTAGCTAGATTTATACATAAAATGAAAAAGATGTGCATACCGAAAACAAAGAATAATATAGTATGATAAAAGAAAATGCTAACTGAGTAATTCTGAAAAGTTTTGAATTAATAGTCCATGTGGAACTCAGTATCAGAATAATTATATAAAGCAGAGCATGATATTTATAACACTGTAAATTATTCTTAGTTTGATTTGTGGGCATAAAAAATTATTGAATATTCATACATTCCAAAATAAAGTCTTAAACAACAAAAGAAAATGACCATGAAAATTAGGACAGTATTTATTTAACATTTATTTTTCTCTCAAGAAAAATGTGCTATGCAAATTGTTGCTGCATTGCAGAGAATTAGATAAATTACATTTTCAGAAAAACTTACTCATTATTTACAGGTACTTAATCTAAAATAACAACTTAACAAAACTAAAACCAAGGTCACTTACAACTTAATTAAAACTACTTGGAATGTAAATCTATTTATTCTTTACATACTATAATTAATTAGATGTATAAGTTAAGGTTAAAGTTAAGTATTGTATATTTAAAAGTTTACTTTACAATTGCATGCACATGGCAAATTTATAGTGTACTAGATTATTAAAAAGAAATTATGCTGATTTTTAAATGCCTTAGTGAAAACAAATTTATAGCTATCATATGCATGTATGAGTGGATGCATATTATGCATATATATATATATAAAGCTGACAAATATTAAATTTTAACTTTAAATAAATGCTTACAGCAATTTCTAAATGTAATTGCCATACTTATTTATGCCTATAAACTGACAACTAAAACATTATTCGAAATGTTTTTTTATTCATCTCAAATACTTTTAAAACACAGAAATTTATTCTTTATTCTCATATATTTATTTCCTATATCAAAACATTACAGATATTTCTCAATATATATTTAGAAAATCCATATGCTCTTCCAAATCAGTCATAACAACATTCATTATATCAAACATAATTTTCTTGCCCATTCTCCTGTTAAATATACGTGTGAAAGTTCCAAGAGGAAGAGACTTAAGAAAGCAAGATAATGGGAATGGGATGACTGAACTCTGTTACATCACCTTTTTGTCTCCCAAAACCCAAGAGTACTTGACACACAGTAGAGAATGAATGAATGAGTGAATAAACAGTACCAAACAGAGAAGAATAAAACTAAATGCATGAAATTTGGCAAAATGTCTTACTCTGAACAATCATTCCAACCTAGGGCAATATAGTCTGAAATCTGTTATTGCCATAAATTGGAAGCAAGTGAGTATTTTTAAGTCCTCATTGTGAGGTTAACATATTAATAATATCTTTCCCTCCATGTCTACAAGATGACACAAGGCCTTGAGGACTTTTGGGGATGAAAGGTATCTTAAAAGTCATGTAATTCAACCCTCCACAAATTTCAACAAACTAATCATTGAGCATACATGTCTACCTTTCCAAAAAAAGATCTCATTATTTGCCAAAAGAGCACCTTATATTTAAAGGATTCAGAAAATGTTTGCCTGAGCTGAGATCTGTCTTCATGTACCTTCCACCCAGAGCCCTAGTTAAAATTTTGGGCCATCCTTCTTCCACATACAGATCTTCAAATATTATGCCCATCCTCCTATCCCACCATAGATTTCTCTCAAAAAGAATAACCAGTTAGAGGTTTTTCAAGTGTTCATCACAAAACATTAATCCTACTTCCTTCACTGACCTCATCACTCTCTTCGTTATGACTTTTGTAGGACTGTAACTCCCCTAAAAAAAAAGTATGGTGGCCAGGTGCGGCCTAAAGAGCACAAAAAAGAGCTGAACTGTCATTACCCATGTATAACATTGTACTTTTTTAATATTAAAATTATATTGTCAGCTAGCTACATAAGACTGCTTACAAAAATAATACATATGGAATACTTAGCATCTGCTAGGCACTATTTTAAGTGCTTCAAGTGCTTTACATCGTATCTTCACAGCAACCTATATGGTAAGCCTATCACTTTCTCCACATAACAATTACAAAAGCTGCACCTTGGAGAAGCGACTTGGCCAAAGTCAGTTATCAGCAGGAGAGCTAGGATTCATACATGTGTCTGCCCTAAAGCCCTTTCGCTCTCTCTCTTTTTTTTCCATTCTCTCTTAAACACTTGAATTCACAGGTCCCACGGCTAACTCACACTAAATTTAGTTTATTCAAATGCTGCTGCTGAACTAGACCTTCCTATCTAAAATTAACAGTGTTCCTTGTTACAAGTATATGAACTTATATTTATCTGTTTTATGTCATATTCAGCCTATTGTTCTAACAATTTGAACCATAAAGAAGATAAAAGCAACATTCAATGAAGATAATATATATATATAGCTAGTGCTTTCCCAATATAGACTGTAAAACTTAAGAGACCTGTTACAGCAGGTAAAACACTTCAACTGTCTTGACCTTTCCTAATTTTTACATTCAGATAAAGTAGAATATGAATCTTCCTCATAAAAATTTTATCTCTTATAAAGTAAAAGTAGGAATGAATAATCCGCAGTGGCAGACAATGCAGAAGTAACAAGAACCTTGGGGAGAAAATGGCTATATCACTTCAGAGCACGTGACATGAATATATTCATATATGTATGTACCTACAAATTAAATACAAAGATATATCTGACCCAAATAACATTCTGACTAAACCCAGTGAGACTGAAAAGAAAAAAGTTCATAAAAGAGAGGTTCAATCACGTCCTGAGGACTGCCTTTCTGAGCAGAACACCAAAAACAAAGAAAAGATTCCTAAATGAAAAGATGAATAGACTTGCCTATTTATATACCCAAAACATCTACAAAAAAAATTGCAATCTCATTATAAATTATCTTATTAATTAAGAAAAAGTAACAACTTCAAATGAAAAATTCGCAATTCTCATAAGAAAGCAGTAAGTGGCCTATAAATATGAGGAAAAAAATATTTACCTCAGTAGTAATAAAAATGTAATTAAAACAGTGAGATATCATTTTCTTCCTAATAAATTGGGCTGTCCAAGAATGTAAGTTCAAGGATACTCTTATATACTACAGGCAGAAATGTACACTGGTGGATTCTTCCAGGAAAGAATTCTGTCAGTACTTCTGGATGCAAAATTTTAAGTACTAGGAATATATTAAAGGGGAAAATGTGTGTGAGCAAATATTTAGCATAAGAGTTTTATCATAGAGAAAGGCCAGATATAACTTAAATCTTCAGTAGCAGAATAAACTAGGATATGATGAAAAATGTATACTGCGCAGCCACTAAAAAGTATTCTACATTAACCAAATCACCATGATATATACATGAAACTAATATCACATTGTAAGTCAAGTATACTTTAATTTAAAAAATGTATACAATAGATAATGTATTGCAGATTTTATTGTCATAAAAAAGTTTTACTGTCTCACACAGAATTGTTAAGTAACAAAAAAGCAATTCATAGACCATATAATCCACTTTTAAATTAGTCATATTTTTAAAATATATATGCCAAAATAGTTGCTATGACCATGACCAGATATAGTGAGAATGCAGATGATTTTGGTTCTACATGTTATATATAAGTGAGCTCTAAATTTTCTACAATGATACATTTTTTTTAATTAGAAAAATAAAGTTGTGTAAAGAACAGTCAACATTAAAAAAATGAAATGACACAAAAGGCTAGAATTTCCAGTACAGTCTTGAAAATAAATAATAAGGGGAAAAAATGGATTCTATAAAACACTATGGCTAGGCAGTAACCATAAACTAAAAAAAAAAAAAAAAACCTAGAGGGACATGAGAAAAAGTATGGTAGCAAATCACAATAAAAACTAACATAATTATACATATATGCCTTTAAAACATAGTATTGTAGTATCTATAAAGTTAAATCTCTAAGAATATCTTGGCACATAAAAATGAGAGAAATAACAAGGAGACTTTCTTTACTAAGTTTGAAGCAAGGAAATAAAACCAAGACATATGTTCCTCCATGAGGAAGATAAGAGAAGTCCATTCTCACTTCTTCTACAGGAAACATTAGCTTAAGACAGGAAAGAGCAGAATAGATACCATAAAGACTGAATGCTACCCATAGGGAACTACTGAGCTTTTATCTTATGGAGAAAGTAGCAAGGAATCACTTAACTTCTTCAAATAAATAACTTCAGGTGTTCAGACCTTGATGTATCACATCCCAAGGTTCAAAAACTACTTACAGATTTGAGGCCAGAGTCTTTGCTATCTCTGAGGAATAATAAAGGAAAACAAGTGCCAGATGAAGGCAAAATTCCCAAATTTAAAAAATAAATGACATAAAAAAATGGATTGTGAAAATTACTTAATATCAACACATGGAAATGTAACAGAACAAAGAACAGAATTCACAAGTAAAATCATGGCAAAATAGTCTTCTTTTTCCTATGAGATTGTTAGGTTAGTTGCTCTTAGATTGGAAAAGCAACTGAAAGTTTGATACCTTTGAAGATAAGATGATGAAAGCATTCTACACATCAGTAGTGTTAGATCTATAGAGGACTGAACAGCTGCATCCAAATTGTGTTGATAATGGATTAATGCTAACAGAGGAAAACTGGGAGAGTTTTACACTTTAAAAAAAAGGAAAGACCAAAGAAAAGAAAAATATAACTGCCATCACATGTCTAAAACACAATCATATAAAAGAGGAGACATCTATAACTTTACTTCCCCATGTATAGATATAAGACTAAATGGCAGATGTAATAGGAGCAGTTTGTCAGTTTAATAAATAAGTTAGACGAGGGCTACTCAAGAAAGGGGTAAAATGCCTTTTGAAAAAAAAGAAACTCATCAGAATAAGTAGATCTTATTATATGGGCATCACTTGGATAGAATGTTAGACACACCCATAACATACTTTTGGGCAGGGTGGGGGGAATGCTATGATTCTAAATATTCTCTAAGTATAAATTTACCCAATAGCAGCTCTCTACTCAGACTTGGGGCAGGGGCAGGGCTCTTCTGATTATTTGGCGAAATGACTATAGAAAAAGCAACACATAATTGGTCCTCACAGTTGAAGATATATTATTTTGATTTCAACCTCAATAATGTTGGCATCCTTATATAATATGAACACTTTTCATAAGCATTCATGTCAGTCATTCAGCTCGATAATATTTTAAATTTCCTACTCTGGGTAACAAAATCATCACTATAGCCTCCTTGCCAGGCTGTAGTAGATATATATATTAAGTCAGTAACTTTCAATGTGTGGTCTAGAATCTCTGAGACCCTTTCAGGAAATCCATGAACCAAAATTATTTTTGTAGTAACAGTCAAATGTTATTTGCCTCCTTCATCCTCATTCTCCCATGAGTATAAAGTGAGTGGAGTTTTCAGAGGCTACATGTGGGATATATGAACGGACTGCATGCAGAGGCACATATGGGAATCTAGTTGTCTTACATTAAGCTACACATTGAAAAGACTTGAAAAAATGCCATACAATCCCATTCTTCATATTTTATATTCTATTTTGGAAAAGTTATTTTTCATAAAAATGTTACTTATATTAACAGATTTAGTGTTATTAGCATTAATATAATAGATTTAGCTATTTACACTAATGTATCATTTTAAATGATTTTTTATTTAATAAATACACTATTTAATAACATATTAAAAACTTTGTTTCAATTTTTAACATAATATTCCATTCAGTTAAGTCACTCAGTCATGTCTGACCCTAGTAGAACATTATGATAATCAACATAATGTAAACTCTATGAGATCCTCCATAATGTTAAAGAATGTAAAGTTTGGGAGCCACTTTATTAAGCCATGCTAATTATTCTATATTAAAATTTCAAAGGATGCTGGAATCATTTATAGTGCAATTGAGTATTTAAAAAAATAGTCTTTCCTCAAAAGACATTCTAACCAAATAAGTCCTAATTTTTAAAATCAGGTACGTATCTGGAACAGGACTGGGTTCAGAAATGAACTTTCATGGGTTAAATAATACCATCTGCATAGAGTCGATAATGGTAATAGTGAATGTAAAATTAGAAAAGCTATAAAGAATGAACCTCAGTTGCACAACTGTAAACTATGATAATATCAATATAACTCAAAATTCACTTTTCCTAAGAACTTGTTACACATAACTCATCAATATTTACATCAATATTAATAACTCTGCAAATAGCATTTAATCCTGAAATAATACCAAGATATGTATACTCCATTTCCAATACTCTCAAGTAATTTTCTATTAATTTCTTTTCTATTTTATCAAAGATTTTAAAATCAGAACCTCACTACAAAAACTGAATTTAAGACTTTTAGAATAGTGAGACTTACAAAAGCAAAAGAGGAAAATAAAAGCAGTAAAAATAATAATTCTCTGAATTAAGAGCTACCCTCTGCTGCTGCTGCTAAGTCACTTCAGTCGTGTCCGACTCTGTGCGACCCCATAAGACGATAGACAGTAGCCCACCAGGCTCCCCTGTCCCTGGGATTCTCCAGGCAAGAACACTGGAGTGGGTTGCCATTTCCTTCTCCAATGCATGAAAGTGAAAAGTGAAAGTGAAGTTGCTCAGTCGTATCCGACTCGACTCTTAGCGACCCCATGGACTGCAGCCCACCAGGCTCCTCCATCCATGGGATTTTCCAGGCAAAAGTACTGGAGTGGGGTGTCATTGCCTTCTAAGCATCATTTAATTAACTACTTGAAACATCTATATATAACAAGGCATAGATAAAATTTGTTTACTGATCTGTAAGGTATCCACTCTAATAAAACTTTGCATATGTGGAAATATATAATCCTTATTAATGTGGAAGGCAAGAATCTAACATTCGAGAACCTGCAGTTTGTGAAACATTATGGTAGGTAGGTACTTCGTATGTAGTATCTCATAAATCCTTACAGCGACACTGCGAAACAAAGGTTCACAAGAGTTTAGTAACCTGCCCACAGTCAACAACAGGAAAGTGCACAGAGACAGAATTTCCTTCAGAGCCTTGTAAGTTAGTGTCCTTCTCTTCAAAGAATCCAGTGATATACCAGAGAGGAACAGCAGGCCTGTGCTGGTGATTAAAACAAAAGGCCCAGAATACCTACCAGTCTTGCTTTGTGACTTTAGGAAACAAACTGGGACGCTGGTTTTGGGGGTTTTTTTTGTTTGTTTGTTATCTTTATACATAGTATACCATCCTTACCTTGCAGAACTATGAAGAAACTGGTTATATCAAGTGAGACAGTTTGGTCTAACTCTATATATAACAGGCATTCAAAACATGGGAGTTTTGCCGTTATTAAAACTACTACTTTCTTGGGGAAAAGTTTCCGTTGAAAGTTCATTTTGACTATGTGATCCTATTAGGACTAAACCTATTGCTACAATTCTGGTTACAGAAAAGCAGCAGCCAAGAAGATGTCTGTACCAATCAAGGATGAGTCCTGATTAAGAAAATAATCTGAAATGTTTATATCTTATCTTCTTCTGGGTAGTTAAGAGATGTTGTGGGGAGGGAGGTGGGAGGGGGGTTCATGTTTGGGAACGCATGTAAGAATTAAAGATTTTAAAATTTAAAAAAAATAAAAAATAAAAAATTAAAAAAAATGTACTAACTTTAATAAATATTTTTAGAAGTAAGTAAGTCTCAAGAGTATAAAGACTAAAGAGTCTAGCCCAATCAAATTCTTAGGCTTAATCATAGTAACTATGGCGTTGACAAAGAAATTACAGGGAGTCAGAGTTTATACTTAAAGATGCAAAGTAGGAAAGGAAAAGATGATTGTACTCAGAAACCTAAGTTGGCTGTTTTATTAGTTCAACATTCACAGAAACACAGAATTACTTTAAATGCAATTCCCCACAGAAATTTTAAAACTCATCTTTAACAAGTTCTCAACATTTCATCCTTTCTCTTATTTCAGCCAATTCCATATTTGGAAATCTGTATAAGGAACAGATATTGTTTCTGAAGAAATTGTAAATCAGAGTAAATGCCAAAGAATCCTAACCATACTTAAACTGCTTGATGTTTCAAAGCATCAAAACTAAGGAAATGTACAGAACTATTTCTTGGCAAAGAAAGCACACACTGGAGTCAGGGATGTCTGAGTTTAAACCCTAGATTCACTATTTATCCTGCAACCTTGGACAAATTTCCTAGCACCTCTATAAAACATGTATCTCCAGTGAGCAATAATCCATGAGGCCACCAAAACATTTCCTTCAAGTACCAGCAAAACAGGGGTACCAAAAAATGAGAAAAACTTTTTTTTTAAGAATTTGATGTTTGAAAAAGACATCAATTCAGCCGTAATGGTAAAAATAAAATAAAATTTTAGTAGACTTTCTTATATTTGCTGTAGCATGCTTTTAATTTTTAAAAAAAGTCTATGGGAAGGGAGAAGAAATGCCTCAGCATTTAACATTTTCAGTGCTTAAGGTCTCTAATAGTTTTTAGTCCAGTACATGAAATATCCACTTACATGCTAAACTGTCCATAAAATCCTGGTTGCAAATCAATAAGCAAGATCAAGCAGGGTGTATCTACAGCTTTTAGAGTGGCTTACAATATACCTGAACAAAGCGTATAAGGCTTTACCTTATTTGGCCCTTACCTCCCTGCTCATCCTTGTCTCTGACCACACCCACTTTGCATATCTTGCGTCTTCACTACAGCCCTCAAAACACACCTTGCTTTTTCTCACACTTAAAATATGTTCCTTACCTTTCTGATCCACTTGAAGAAGTTAAATCTAGTTGTATTTTAAGGTTTGGCTAATGCTCACCCTCCTCTATGAATACTTTTCCTACCATTCTAACTCCCCTATGAAATTTATGACTGACTCATCTATGCCCCACTTTTCTTTGTATACAGTATCATCATAACTAGGTATCTGGGTGCACTTACTTACTGGCATGCCTCCTCTGACTAAACAACAAATTCCCTAAGAGCAAGGTTGCTGTCTTATTCATCCTTTTATGCTTAGTATGTAGCACTGTACCTAGTGCTACAACATATGAATGGATGGAAGCATGAATTCACTCTGACCCTGTAGTTAGGCACATTATGAAAACAATCTTGAGAATAAGAAAATGTTCTTCCAACAACCAGTTTCAGTTATATACTTAAGAATTGTGGTGAAAAACTAAGAAATACAAACTTCACTCTAGATACTCTAAAATAAAAAGAATAGTTTTATGGCTCACTCAGACAAAATTTACATTAGTTTGATGTTTGTAAGTTTCAGTTTACAATAATCACAGCAAAATTGCTATGTATTCAATTATAACAAGCAGATAGTAAAATTATCTTTATATCACAATTTTTAAAACAGTGTTACTTTTCAGAATGTCAGAGAACCACTTATGAATGTGGACCATATCTGATAAATAAACTAAGTGTAAAACATTAAGGTAAACAAGACTGATCAAAGAATTAATAGCATGTTAACTTACTTTGAAACTACAGTTAATGAGTATAATATCTAACTACCACAGGTTTAGTCCTCCAATACCTATTTCTCCTATTCCCCAAATTTTTCTCCCCCTTCTGGGAAAAAAAAATACTACCGAGATTTTTTTCTACATTTCTGATACTCTGTGTGATT
Organism: Capra hircus; assembly: GCF_001704415.2. Taxonomy (NCBI): domain Eukaryota; kingdom Metazoa; phylum Chordata; class Mammalia; order Artiodactyla; family Bovidae; genus Capra; species Capra hircus. Next base: position 36,387,568 of record NC_030816.1, on the reverse strand, counting down.
TCAAAATTCTTCATTTCAATAACAACAGCAAAAATAATCGCAGCTGCCATGCAGTATTTACAAATGCTACTTATCATTTCCCTCTAGTCAAGGCTATGGTTTTTCCTGTGGTCATGGATGGATGTGAGAGTTGGACTGTGAAGAAAGCTGAGCACCGAAGAATTGATGCTTTTGAACTGTGGTGCTGGAGAAGACTCTTGAGAGTCCCTTGGACTGCAAGGAGAGCCAACCAGTGCATTCTGAAGGAGATCAGCCCTGGGATTTCTTTGGAAGGAATGATGCTAAAGCTGAAACTCCAGTACTTTGGCCACCTCATGCGAAGAGTTGACTCATTGAAAAAGACTCTGATGCTGGGAGGGATTGGGGGCAGGAGAAGAAGGGGACGACAGAGGATGAGATGGCTGGATGGCATCACTGACTCGATGGACGTGAGTCTGGGTGAACTCCGGGAGTTGGTGATGGACAGGGAGGCCTGGCGTGCTGCGATTCATGGGATCGCAGAGTCGGACACAACTGAGCGACTGAAATGAACTGAACTTATCATTTTACATATGGTATCCCATTTAAGACTTATACCAACTCCATAATCAATGTATTCTTTTTACCCTGAGACAGTCCAACCAGAAAACAGGCTCCAGGAGATTCAACTACCTAAAGTCTCACTACCAATAAGTGGGAAAGGAAGGACTTCTGATTTCAAAGCCTCTGCCCTTTCTATTATTATAACAATATGCCACCTCTCTTCATCCTCATCAAATATATTACTCGTCCAGGATTAAAACTGGGTTGACATTATTTGACATTTATATCAGAAAATGAATATAATGCCATGATTGAAGCAATCGAAACCCTTCAAGATAAACTTTTCATGTGACAGTAAGAGTAACTCACCATTTTTTGAGTAACATCACCAAATGGTGGCATAGAAAGGAATTAAAATAATGTTTCCTTTGTGTGATATAAAAAAACTTACAAACACACAATTCTTTATTGAACAAGTAATATAAAATATTATTTATATTATTATTATTTCCAGATCAGTTTGTTTTTGCAAGTTTATTCTTTCAATCATAGAAACTAACCAAAAATAGTTTGTAAATCAGTAAGTCATTCAACAGATAAAATTTCTGTTTTGAAACTTATTTTCATCAGATATTACTAGATTAACCATGTAATTTATCATTCAAACCTATATACTTTTTGAAGAAGGGACACTTCTAATTATTACAATGTAACAACAGGTTTAACCAGAATTGTTCCAGTAACCAGGACATGTGGACACCCTCACTATTCCCCTATTCATTACACTCACAGCCCTCCTACAACACAGTGGAGAAATTTCCATGGCCACCATGTAAAACCATCTGGCTACATATTTGATCACTGCAGCACAATATTAAAGACGTACTTTCTTTGCTAGACACCCATATTTTAAAAGGCTATTCCATTAAGGTAATGCACATTAAGATAAAACTGCAATAACTTCAACTGTACCTCATCCTGAAGTTCATCACCACTTTTAACAGAAGCAAGCATATCATATAAAGTACAGCAAAGATCTTCTATTCTTGTTGCTTCAGCCATTTCGTTTAAAGTTGCATTTAAGTACTTCTCAACTTCACACCACAAAAATGAGTCGTTTGTTTTTTCCACAGGCTTGCAGTTCAGAGTGGAATGCTCCTGAAGGTGGTCAGTCAGAAACTTCTTATAATCCAAGCTTATAGTTTTCTGGGATTCACCATTTATTGGCAGTTCATCAAAGTGGTCCAAATCATGCATGTCAAATGAAAATGCTAAATTTTTACCAAATAAAACTCGATCACCATATTCATCGGTTGTCATCTGGACAAGAGCAGTAAGACTGTCTTTACAAAAATGAGAAGTAATTCGATTAGTAGCATCACAAGCTGCAGTGGCAGATGATGATGGAAAGGGACCAAACATCTGTTTGATAGCCTTTGTTTCCTGGTGGCCAACACAGTCCTTCAAGTGAAATGTCTTGAAGAGAAACGCGGCTGCACTTTCAATGGCTTCTTTCCCATTATCTGTTCCAACTATTCAGACAAAAGAAACAGTATTAGCTTAAATGCATCATGGTTCAAGCTTCCAAAAATTTACCAAAAAAAAATACTACAAATATTCCTCTGAGCAAATTCAACAGTGAAAATATAATGATATTTAGATATAGTGAGACAGATGAAGATAACCAATTCAGGAACAGGAAAATCCCTTTAAGGCCATCCCCAAAGTCCCAAAGAATGGCATTAGGTAAATAACCCATTATCAGTATTATACGTAAGTTAGAAACTACCCATAATAATCCCTTACCTTTTTCTAAAAACAATTTGAGGCATTAGGTAAGACTTATTTTATTTATTTTTTATTTATTTTTATTTTTTGGTAAGACTTATTTTAAAACCAAATTTTAAAACTTGATTTGATGAGCTAGTTAAATAAATAAGATGCAAAAAAAAATCTGAATTATAGACTTCTGGTGCTGGAAGGAAGGCAGCTCCCACAAGTTACAAATCCATAACCTTCTTTCCACATACCGTACATCTGAGATGGCAAGAACAGATTTATAGTTTTCATTCAAAAATTTGTATTACTACATAAATCAACTACACTTCAATAAAAAAGTTTTGAAAATATTTAATACTATCAAGGATGTACATGAAAAGAATCTTTTAAAATAAACTCAGCCACACTATAAAAGTTTTTTTTTAATTCTGCTATTGAGAAGAGGCCAAAAGTAAATTCTTATGAAAATAAGAGAAAGTTAAAAGGAGCAGCCCCTAATTGCTTTAAGGCATTAGTATCTCATATCTGATTCTCTCAAAAGGAAGAAGAGTCTATAATTGTCATAGAATTCAACGAATATTCTTAGAATAAAAAACAAATTCTATCTGAGAAGGCCTGAAAAGTCAGTAAGACTTCCTAAAGTAATATTTGTAATGTTAGTAATAATACAATCAATACCATCATCTTCTTGAAACCATAGCTCCAATTACATCATTAATCACAAATCTTGAGCAGCTTATGATAAAGCTCAATGCCTGCATGTGTGCTAAGTTGCTTCAGTTGTGTAGGACTCTTTGTGACTCTATGTACTCCAGTCCACCACACTTCTCTGTTCACCGGATTCTCTAGGCAAGAACACTGGAGTGGGTTGCCATGCCCTCCTCCAGGGGATCTTCCCAACCCAGGGATCAAACCAGGTCTCTATGTCTCCTGAACTGGCAGGCATGTTCTTTACCACTAGCGCTGCCTGGGAAGCCCCATAAAACTCGGTTATTCAACCTAAACTCCTATACTCTATTTTCAAGTCATGCCTGATGCTGATCCATTCTGTTTTACCAGCTTTACTCACTACTATACATTTCCTACTCTAGCCAACAAGAATTCCTTAACATCCAGAACTCAGGTCCTGTTCTTGTTGTTCAGTCGCTAAGTCGTGTCCAACTCTTTCCAATCCCATGGAGTGAAGCATGCTAGGATTCCCAGTCCTTCACTCTCTCCCAGAGTTTGCTCAAACTCATGTCTGTTGAGTTGCTGACGCCATCCTGCCTTGTCATGCTCTGTCGTCCCCTTCTCCTCCTGCCTTCCTCCTGCTGGGTAAGCCCAGCATCAGTGAGAAATGATGATGCTGAGTCGGCTCTTTGAATCAGGGGGCCAAAGTACATCAGTCCTTCCAATGAATATTTCAGGGTTTATTTCCTTTAGGATTCACTGGTTTGATCTCCTTGCTGTCCAAGGGACTCTCAAGAGTCTTCTCCAGAACTCACCATTCTTTATGATCCAACCCTCACGTGTGTATATGACTACTAGAAAGACCATAGCTTTAACGATATGGACCTTTGTCGGCAAAGTGATGTCTCTGCTTTTAGTGAGATCTCTGCTTCTTCGGGCAATCACTGAAGCCATAAAATTAAAAGATGCTTGTTCCTTGGAAGAAAATCTATGACAAATCTATACAGTGTATTTAAAAAGCAGAGACATCACTTTGCCAACAAAGGTCCATATAGTAAAAATTGTGATTTTTCCAGAAGTCATACATGCAAATGACAGCTGGGCCATAAAGAAGGCTGAGCACTAAGGAATTGATACTTTTAAACTGTGGTGCTGAAGAAGACTCTTGTGAGTCCCTTTGACTGCAAGAAGATCAAACCAGTCAATTCTAAAGGAAGTCAACCCTGAAGATTCACTGGAAGGACTGATGCTAAAGCTCCAATACTTTGGCCACCTGATGTGAAGAGCGGACATACTGGAAAAGACCCTGTTCCTGGGAAAGACTGACGGCAGGAGGAGAAGGGGCCAACAGAGGATGAGATGATTGTATGGCATCACCGACTCAATGAACATGAGTTTGAGCAAACTCCAGGAGACAGGACAGGGAAGCCTGGCGTACTGCTGTCCATGGGAATGCAAAATCAGACACCACTTAGCAACTGAACAACAACTAGGTTTGCCACAGTTCTTCCGAGGAGCAAGCATCTTTTAATTTTGTGACTGAAGTTACCATCCGCAGTGATTTTGGAGCCCAAGAAAATAAAATCTGTCACTGTTTCTACTTTTTCCCTATCTATTTGCCATGAAGTGATGGGACCAAAGGCTATGATATTAGTATTTCAAATGTTGAATTTTAAGCCAGCTTTTGCACCCTCATCAAGAGACTCTTTAGTTACTCTTGGTGTTCTCCCTGTTTCTTTTTTTAAGATTTGAAGTCCTTAAAATTTTTATTATTATTATTATTTATTTGGCTGTACTAGGTCTTAGCTACAGCATATGTGATCTTTAATTGCTGCATTCAAACTCCTGGTTGTGGCATGTGGGATCTAGTTCCCTGACCAGGGATTTTAACCTTGGTAACAGCAGTCCTGTTCTACTCTATGCGTATTTCCATGCCTTTATTAAATCTTCCCCAAGGCCTGATCTGCTTCTTGAGAAACCTGTAGGCAGGTCAGGAAGCAACAGTTAGAAATGGACATGGAACAACAGACTGGTTCCAAATAGGAAAAGGAGTACGTCAAGGCTGGATATTGTCACCCTGCTTATTTAATTTATATGCAGAGTACATCATGAGAAATGCTAGGCTGGAGGAAGCACAAGCTGGAATCAAGATTGCTGAGAGAAATATCAATAACTTCAGATATGCAGAAGATACCACTCTTATGGCAAAAAGTGAATAAGAACTAAAGAGCCTTGTGATGAAAGTGAATGAGGAGAGTAAAAAGCTGGCTTACAGCTCAACATTCAGAACACTAAGATCATGGCATCTGGTCCCATCACTTCATGGGAAATAGATGGGGAAACAGTGGAAACAATGGCTGACTTTATTTTTCTGGGCTCCAAAATCACTGCAGATGGTGGTTGCAGCCATGATATTTAAAGACGCTTACTCCTTGGAAGGAAAGTCATGACCAACCTAGACAGCATATTAAAGAGCAGAGATATTACTTTGTCAACAAAGGTCCATCTAGTCAAGGCTATGGTTTTTCCAGTGGCCATGTATGGATGTGAGAGTTAGACTATAAAGAAAGCTGAGTACCAAAGAATTGATGCTTTTTGAACTGTGGTGTTGGAGAAGACTCTTGCAAGTCCCTTGGATTGCAAGGAGATCCAACCAGTCCATCCTAAAGGAAATCAGTCCTGGGTGTTCATTGGAAGGACTGATGTTGAACCTGAAACCCCAATACTTTGGCCACCTGATGCAAAGAGCTGACTCATTTGAAGAGACCCTGATGCTGGGAAAGACTGAAGGCAGGAGGAGAAGGGGATGACAGAGGATGAGATGGTTGGATGGCATCACCAACGCAATGGACATGGGTTTGGGTGGACTCTGGGAGTTGGTGATGGACAGGGAGCCCTGGCGTGCTGTGGTTCATGGGGTTGCAAAGAGTTGGACATGACTGAGCGACTGAACTGAACTGAGCTGAACTGAACAAGGCCTCTAATTTCTCAAATCCTACCCATGTTTCATAGTCCAGCTGAAATGCCTCTCTCAAGGCAAGTAAAATACTGTGTACATTGTTTTATTCCCTGTTACCTAGCCAAAATAAGTGTCTCAATATTAAACCGTTGAATTTTGGGGACTTTCCTGATGGCCTGTGGCTAAGACTCCACTCCCAATGCAGGGGGCCCGGGTTCCATCCCTAGTCAGGGAACTAGATCCCACATGCCACAACTACGAATTTGCATGTAGCAATTAAAGGTCCCACATGATGCAACTAAAACCTAGTGCAGCCAAATAAATACTTAAAACAAAACAAAAAAAAGACTACAAACCTTAAAAAAAAAAAAAAAAAGAAAGAAAGAAGAAAAAGAAACTGCTGAATTATCTGAACCCAGGCCTCAAAGACTCCAGACTACTGTTTTTACATTATACCGCCTGGTTAGGTACTTTCTGTTGTATCTGATATTTACACATGTGTGTAGAAGACTAACAATTTATGCAAGTGAAGTTAAGCACAAAATATAAGTCCATTATTTAATTCTTCAAGTATAAAGTCTATAAAATCTTCCATTATTACAAAGAATTCATAAAACACCATCTGACATATTCTTTTAGTACTTAGGAAAATACATAACAAATATCTTCTAGAGATTAAATAATACCTTTAATTAATTAAATAGCATTTGTGTACATTTTAGTTATTCAGTCTATATATGAGGTTTGGAGAACTTAGGTTTTGGATAAGTTATGGATTGTGATAATTCTATAGACAATTCAACAGGACTGGGACTAAAGAAGTCTGACCAAAAATGGAATTCACATTTGCAAACTCATTCTGTACCTAACATTATAAATGTGCCCTTCAGTAAAGATATTATTTTGCATCTTGGCATTTTCCTTACACAACTTACTAAGAACTTTTAAATTAAGTTATTTCAATTCTTATTAACAAAATTATCTCTATTTTATAGATACTACAAGAGACTTTAGATTAAATTTGTGAGAGATCAAATAGCTATTTAGTTAATGAGCAAGATCCAAAGAAGTCAGAATTCTAACTCCTAAATAAACTTTTTTCTACTATACTACACTTCTAGAAAGTAGATTTATCTCCTAGTCATTTGTTTTTTTTAAGTCACTTTTGCGACCCCATGGACTGCAGCCAGCCAGGCTCCTCTGTCCATGGGATTTTCTAGGCAAGAATACTGGAGTGGACTGCCATTTCCCTGTCACCTGCATTGACAGTCAGATTCTTTACCATCGGGCTTACTAGGGAAGCCCAGATTTACCTCTAATTCTCATTCGAAGTCACTCAGTCCTGTCCGACTCTTTGCTACCCCGCGGACTGTAGCCCACCAGGCTCCTCTGTCCATGGGATTTTCCAGGCAAGAATACTGGAGTGGGTTGCCATTTCCTTCTCCAGGGGATCTTTCCAACCCAGGGATCCAATGCGAGAATAGTCAATTTATTACCAAAAGTGGAATTAACTTAAATGGCTATTATTAGGTCATTGGTTAAATTACATTACAGCCATATATTATAGACATTAAACATAACGTGTGTCGCATCTGACTCTTTGCGACATGGAGTAGCCGCCAGGCTCGTCTGTCTAGGGGATTTTCCAGGCAAGAATACGGGAGTGTGTCGCCGTGCCCTCCTCCAGGGGATCGAGAGCCTAGTGGCCTTGTCTCTCCAGTCTCTTATTATCTCCTGTATTGGCAGGCGGTTTCTTTACCACCAAAGCGATCTGCAAAACCCAAACATAATGCAGTGCTCCATGTATCTTGCTATAAAATAATCTCCACAATATATTAAGTGAGGGGGGAAAAAAGTAGGTTATCAGTTCACTTTTGAAGAAAAAACAAACTGTAGATTCATTAGGAACACCTACAAAGATCTAAAAACAATTTTCTCAAGGTTTCAGATTTTTAATTTGAGCCTTTTTGTACATCTATAACAATTTTTAGGTAACATACAGATACTTTTAAACTTAGTTCATAATGGTGCTTCACACATATTATTAATAATAGCCTTGCCTAATTACTAATTCTTCTGGATAACCTGCTGTGTGCTGCGCTTTGTGACCCTATGGACTGTAGCCCGCCAGGCTCTTCTGTCCATGGGGGTTCTCCAGGAAAGAATACTGGAGTGGGTTGCCATGCCCTCCTCCAGGGGATCTTTCCAACTCAGGGATCGAACCCAGGTCTCCCGCATTGCAGGCGGATTCTTTACCGTCTGAGCCACCAGGGAAGTCCTACTTTACCGCATCTCTAAGGTAGACTGCTAAGAATGAACAGGGTTCTACAGCACAAAGGGGTTTCCCAAAATTTAAACTCTGCACCGTGCTATTCAAGAGTCTGGGAGCTGCAATTTTTGAGAAGTATTTGAAAACAGCATTCTTAGCACTACTGGCTCTCCAAGAAACAGACGATCACATTTTGAACTTAACGCACTTCCCCGCGGCACTAACGCATAATGAAGACGTGGATCAAGCCGCGTTCAAGTGACTGCACGCACTTGCGTGTCTTCCAGCCTGGGGCGGAGACGTGAGTCTCTGCGCCCGGTCCGCATGTGATGACGTATCACCACAGGGGGACTGGCTGTTAGAGAACCCCTGATGAGAAGGTAGCTCAGGATTGGAGCAGAGAACTGTGTGCCCAAGGAGGGCAGCAACAAGGGTGCCACCCCAACTTGCTAGTAAAGGCCGCCACGCCCCCCACCTCCCCAGCGATCTTTTAGTGACAGATAAATGAAGAGTGTCTCTGTAAAACAGAGAAAAGATCTGAAGAGAATGAACGCAATCAGGTGTCTGACTTGTCAAAGGTCTGGTAGGTCCCACCCTCCTCTCAACAAAATGCAATTAAAAGGGAAACCTACAGGAACGGAAACGCTTTTCTGCTTTCTCTAGGAGCCACATGAACCAGCACACTAGTAATTGGCCACATCGAAAGGCCTGGGAAGGCCTGGGAAAACGCGCGCGGTACACTTCCAGAGCAGAAATCTGTAATAAGTAGCTGTGTCTCGTTTTCTTACACACTATATCCAAAGATGGAACTTTGTTAGATTAACCATGAGGATCTTGTTCACAAATAACCTTCCATTTTTTCCCCTATTTCCCTTTATATTTTAAGTACAATTTATAACATGTAATATTTTAAATGATTATTAGGCTGAAACTCTTCGGTCAAGTACACCTCTGCCTGTGCTATCTTTGAGCAGAATAGGCATTTTAGGAAACTTAGTTTTGTCCTCAAGATAAAGTCTCAGGAAACAATAAAATATACCCTCAATAATCAATAGACTAAAGTTTGAATGAAACTTAAGATCCCCAATCTTTAAGGAAACCAGTTACCTACCACTTTAACATTTAATCTTCTATGCACAAAACACTAGGATTGTAACCCAGAAAACTGGCTCTATGCACCTAGCAATTTAATTGCAATACATTTAGAGAAATATGCTTAAAAGGTCACTAGGATATTTTTAACTAATAATGCTTTCCCTGCCTGCTTGAGTTATATTGACAGAAAATGAGATGTGAAATGCAAAAGTATAAAGATATAATAAGTAACTGATACTGTAAACATTATAGAACAAATTTTTAAAATTAGAATTTAGTGATTACTACAATCTTAAATCATCCTCAACATACAATTTACATATTTTCCTTTTGAATGCAAAATATTAAGAGTTAAAAGGTTTAAACTTACAGCTTTTTAAACTGCCTACCTAAATAAAAAGGATGAGTAGGAAATTTTAATTGAAAATGAATAAAAAATATCTATCAACTGTTTACATCGTTAATTGCTAAATATTCAATTTAGAAATTGTCAACAAATGAGTTCCCTGACCAGTTAAACCTTTAATGTATTGGAGAAAGTATTTTACAAATTTTTTGTTTCACATTATGGCCAAACTTTAAACGTCCATTTTACCCCTGACACTTGATAAACTGTAAATACCAAAATATTGCAACCTTGCATCACAGAGTTAACTTAAGCTCATTTCACTTGTTAAAAATACCAGCAAGGTAGGAAAGAGGCTATAAACATTTTATATTTGTATAGAAATTAGCTAACTGATAATTATCATTAAATTTACTTTATAAATATGGAAAATACTTGTACCAGCAACTTTTCAAGAACATTATATATAAAAAACACAAGTGATTTAACTTAACAAATTTATGATGTAATAGAGGTAAACAGCTATCCATATGGGTTTTGGGGGAATAAACTGAACAATTTACGTGATGCAAATTTTAAATTGCCAAAGTAATGTAATAATAATGAGTTTCATTATTTTAGAGAAATTATAACTCTGCGCATGAAAGAACTTCATCAAAATCTTGCATTAAGTTGGTAAAGTACTCAAGAAATGTTCAATGTATTAATTTGAATGAAGTGTTTAAATATTAAGATTATTTCTAGATTTATATAGAAATTACTGCCTTCAGGGTGAGCAAATAATTAAATGAAACAAAATAAATAGAGAAACATATTTGGTACAAAAAAAGGGAGTAGTAACTAACACAAGAGATTAAAAATAGACCAAAACATGCCCCCATGATTTAAAGTCAACTATTTAATTTTACATATATTCATTATAAAATGTGAATACTCATCTTACATGGCAGACTTTTAAATCAGCATCCAGTCTCTTTATTATCATTTCTACTAAAAATTCTTCATCAAATTACAACCTGACTTCTCAAGCAACCAAATGGCTAACATAAAAGTTTTGATGTTATATAAAAGCTTTTTATAATAAAACCATATTTTGAACATCACTAAGCAACATCCAGAAAACTAAGATCATGGCATCTGGTCCCATCACTTCATGGGAAATAGATGGGGAAACAGTGGCTGACTTTATTTTTGGGGGGCTCCAAAATCACTGCAGATAGTGACTGCAGCCATGAAATTAAAAGATGCTTACTCCTTGGAAGGAAAGTTATGACCAACCTAGATAGCATATTCAAAAGCAGAGACATTACTTTGCCAACTAAGGTCCGTCTAGTCAAGGCTATGATTTTTCCAGTGGTCATGTATGGATGTGAGAGTTGGACTGTGAAGAAAGCTGAGCGCCGAAGAATTGATGCTTTTGAACCGTGGTGCTGGAGAAAACTCTTGAGAGTCCCTTGAACTGCAAGGAGATCCAACCAGTCCATCCTAAAGGAGATCAGTTCTGGGTGTTCACTGGAAGGACTGATGCTAAAGCTGAAACGCCAATACTTTGGCCACCTGATGCGAAGAGTTGACTCATTGGAAAAGACTCTGATGCTGGGAGAGATTGGGGGCAGGAGGAGAAGGGGACGACAGAGGATGAGATGGCTGGATGACATCACTGACTCGATGGACATGAGTTTGAGTGAACTCCGGGAGTTGGTGATGGACAGGGAGGCCTGGCGTGCTGCGATTCATGGGATCGCAAAGAGTCGGACACGACTGAGCACCTGAACTGAAGGAAATAGAAACTCTATCCTTGAACAAATCTTATAGCTCACTGAGAATTAACTGACATTTTTTAATTTTTTTAATTCGAAGGGTGAAAAATGTTTTAAACTTGAGCACTTGAGCGCTGCATCCATTTATCAGGCACCTAGTAATATTATACTTGGTAATACTATACAGAAAATTAACTGGAAACTTTTAAAAATACCTCTACCAGAGGGCAGTATAAATGGCCTTATACTTAAAGGAGTCGTAATCATTTGTAAATGAAGAATATACTGATAAGCTAGAGCAAATTGTGAAGAGTTGATCCTATTTCCAACTCCTGCCATTGCTACAACAGCCATTTCACTTTCAGCTGTTTTGCCGTATTGCCAAGTAATCTCGACTGTCTGTTTATACATTTGAAAAGTCATCTATGATTTTCATGAAGTTATTCAGCTCTTTCATGTTGCAATTTCTCTTGTGAAGAGACATAAATATAACACACCTCTGTCCCTTAGCATTCAAAACACAATCTAACTCTGTCCCAAGTTTCCCTCTTTAAGAATTCCTTCCTGATCTACCCTAGGAAGTTCCTGACCTTTTGGCACCACATCACTGGGCATACACATCTATCATAACATTTAACCACTCAGAGCATTACTTGTTTACCAATGGCTACTGGTACATCTAGGTTATAATAAAAGTATTCACTGACAATCATTTACCAGGCTTTAAGGCACTTTGTAGTACTTCTTCACATCACTACAACTACACATAAGAATTACTACTCTCTTCACATTATGTAAGAGGAAACAGATTTAGGGCTATTAATTAGCTCTCTTATGGCTCAGCGGATAAAGAATGTGCCTGCCAGTGCAGAAGACAGAGATGCAGGTTTGATCCCTGGGTCAGGAAGATCCCCTGGAAGAAGAAATGGCAACCCACTCCAGTATTTTCGCCTGGAAAATCCCATGAATGGAGGAGCCTGGCAGGCTATAGTCCATGAGGTTGCAAAGAGAAGAACATGACAGAACAACTAAGCACAACACACACACAAACACACACACACACACACACACACACACACAAATTAGCCACCCATTAGTAAATGACAGAACTGAATTTGTACCACATACGTTAACTGATAACTTGAAATTATCTAGGCTAAAAGAAAATATGAAAACTGAAAACGAAACAAAAAGATGGTACAAAAATACAGCTGCAATATCCTAAACAAAATACTACCTTACTAGTGAAGTGAAGTAAAGTGAAGTCGCTCAGTCGTGTCCAACTCTTTGCGACCCCGTGGACTGTCGCCCACCAGGCTCCTCCGTCCATGGGATTCCCCAGGCAAGCGTACTGGAGTGGGTTGCCGTTTCCTTCTCCAGGGGATGTTCCCGACCCAGGGATTGAACCCAGGTCTCCCACATTGCAGGCAGATGCTTTAACCTCTGAGCCACCAGGAAAGCCCAACTTACTAGAGTCATCCATATTTCTAAAAATAAACTATAAGCAAGTAGAGTTTATTCCAGGAATGCAGAGATGATTCAATTATCAGAAATCCTAGCAAAATAATCTACTCTCAAAAAATTAACAGAGACTCTAATGCTAAGATATGACAGCCAGAAGTAGAGCAGACATGGTGAACAAAAGGCAACAAGTACAAAGAAAAGGACAAGCCATTACAGCCTTAACCCCTAACATTACCAAGCTGAACTCTGCAGAGGGAGGGTGTCAGAGGAAAACAAATAAACCTACTTGCTCCCTGTCACTTTAGTAGGTTTTGATATTTGAGTTGCATACATTCCTAAAACATATATTTATGAATATATAAATGTCATAAAAACATAAATAGGCATGAAACTGATAAATACCAATTTTTAATTATATTTATATCAGTTACCAGAGACTGAGCAAGGTATATAAACAGTTCTGACCACGTCAGTAAGATTTCATTTTTTAAAAAAAGAAAACTGGAAGGAAAGACAGTCAAGTGTTAAGCTGAAAGGTGAATACACAGGTATTTGCTATATACATTTAAAATTTTATCAGTCTGAAATATTTCATGGAAACTGATAATATGAAAAGCACAATTTTTATGTTTTTGAATATAATAAGATATATACAATACAAACACAACTCAAAGAATTATCACAAAATGAACACATCTATATAACTTGGGTAACTACTTCTAGAAACAGAATATTATAAGCTCCCTAATAACTTCTCCCATATTCATTCCCGATCACTACTGTCCTGACTTTAGAAAGCTGACATTAGTAATGTCTAGTTTCCAATTTTGTATAAATAGAATCATATGATCTGTTCTTCTGTTTGGCTTCCTTAAGTTCAACATTACATTCATAAGATGAGTTTACAACGTTACACATAGCTATGGTTTATTATTGCTATAAGGTAATCTATATACCATGATTTATCCACGCCACTACTTAACAGTGAATTGGGCTGTTTCCATCATAAGGCTATTACAAATAATGTAGCCATGAACACACATGTCTCTGCATGTACACTTATACTGGATACTTATGTACATATTACTTTGTATCAAGATTTAAATTTCACTTGTCCAACCACAGTGGAGCCTATCAAAGTTATTCAAAGCAGTCATACCAATGTAAACTCTAATAGAGGTGGATGAAAATTCTAGTTTCATATTCTTGTGCCTGACCAACAATCGGTACGTCAGTCTTTTTAATTTTAACCATTTTGATGGGTATGTAGTGGCATCTCCCTGATTACTATCAAGGTTGGGCACCTTTTCATATTTATTAGCTATTCCATTATCTTCTGCAAAGTGTTCAAGACTCTTGCTCATTTTTATTTACACACAATTATCTGTCCTTTTCTTATTGATTAATAGCACTCATTGTAGACACAAGATATCTTTTTGGTCATATGTTGAAGATATATTCTCCCACTCTATAATCTGCCTTTTTACACTGAAAAAATAAAATGCATCAATTTTAATGTAGTCCAATTTACCAATCATTCCCTTTATGAAAGCTGCTTTTTGTTTAAAAATTTATTCTATATCCAAAGATCATGAAGATATTCTTCTATATTATCTTTCAGATTTATTGTTCTGAGCTTCAGTTTCATTTTATAAGTTGCTCTGAATTATTTGTATTGGTACATTTTTTTGTCATATGTACATCTAGTTGACCCAACACCATATACTGAACAATCAGTCATGGCTCACACTTGAAGTCCTTCATGATAAATCAAGTATTCTAATATCCATGGGCTAGTTTCTGGACTCTCTTCCATCTGGTCTGTATGTCTATCCCTGGATCAATACCTCACTGTCTAAATTACTGATCTTTATAATAAATCAATATTATTATATCCAAAGAGTAAGCTCTCCCTCTTTGTTTTTCAAGGTTGACTTGGCTGCTCTTCACCTTTAATTTCCATTTAACTTTCAGATTATCTTGTCAATTTCCATGTGCACACAACTCACAAACACAAACCTGCTTAGATCTTGATTAGATCACACTGAATCTGCAGATCAACTTGGATAAAGATGATAACTTTATTGTAGTGTTTCCATCTTTTGTATATCCCCTTATTGATTTAGGCCATCTTTAATTTCTCTCAATAATATTTTAGTTTTTCAGGAAGAAGTCCTATTCATCGTTTGTTAAATTTACTTCAGGTATCTGATAATTTTTAGTACTTTTGTAAATGGCGTTTTTACAAATTTGCTTCTCGTAAAGAGAAATAAAACTGATTTTTACACCGACCCTGATAAATTAATTTTCTAATGACACAGCTATGCCTACGACGAGTAATTAAATAAATATTAAGGGCCAAAAACACTATTTTAAAATAATTTATAGTATTTTCTTCCTCAAGCTAAGTTTTATTATTAAAACATTCTTGAAGGGAGAATAAAATTGTAAAAAAGACACGAGAATGTATCAAATGTAAATCTGAGAGGTAACAAAGTACTTTAAAATTACAAAATTCTTTAAAAGCTGCTACTTGAAAGACACTATCAGCATCACAGGCAGTAAAGACCACAGCTGACTTTTAGTTGGGTTCTCAATACTTCATTTCCTTATTGAACATCTACTATATCCCTCATAACGCATTAGGCACTGGAGTACAAAGACTGTGATTCCTGGAGTTCCTGAATCATTAAGGCATTCACAGTCCATCAGCGAAGCGACTGAGGTAAATATCAAACAATGAGAAAGTACTCTTAAAAAGGTATAGAAGAGATGGCCATTCTAATGGAACACCGTCTATTAACATTAAAAAGGAGTAACAACATTAGAAGAAGACATGGATGAAGCCTAAGCCATTTCTTCAGAGATGAGACGCATTTTCCCAGATGAACACAATGGGGAAAGTTATTCTAACACATAATTACAAAGAGAAAAAACAATGAGTACTGCTCAGCAAAGTATTATAGTAAATATGACATATGTTAGGAATAAAGGTTACATGTGACAGAATGGCAAGAAGATAAATTATTTCAATTCATAAAGGAGTTTTTCTTTTCCCATTCTAAGGAATCTGGTTTAAAAAGTTAATAAAGAAAGAAAGAAAGTGAAGTCGCTCAGTCATATCCGATTCTTTGTGACCCCATGGACTGTATAGCCTGCGAGGCTCCTCTGTCCATGGAATTTTCCAGGCAAGGGTACTGGAGCGGCTTGCCATTTTCTTCTCCAGGGGATCTTCCCGACCTGGGTCTCCCACATTGCAGGCAGACGCTTTACCAGCTGAGCCACCAAACTGGGGCTAAAATGAGCTTTGCTTTTTACAAAGATCAGTCTAGTGACAGTGAATAAGTTGAATAAGAAAGGACATTTGAGACAATAGGCTACTGCAGTGGTTCAGACCCAATATGGTAAAAGCCTGAACTAGGGCAAGAGCGAATATGTACAGCAAGTCAATTTGAGAACAGCTGTAAAGAAGACTTGACAGAACCTGACCTCTGACCACAAGGAAAGAACCTAGAATTCCATCACGTTTCCATGTCAAACTTTGGGTCCAAGCCTAGAAGTGCCACAACTCAACCACAGGATTCACTGAACTTTGGACCTGTTTCTTCATATACAAAATGATGGGACTGGACAAGATGTTCCCTGATGTCCCCTCAAGCCGAAATACCCATTACTCTGACTCGTCAATATACATGGTCTTAAGTACCTCATACCACTACGCTCAACTGAAATATAAGTAATTTTCTTTTTCTTTATTCTCTTGCTCCACCTTTTTAACACAATTACACAAAAATTACCTGTGTTAAAGGAATGATATAAGAGAAAACACACAGACATTTTTTCCGTAAGACTAATCCTCTTAATGCTGCTAGCTTTAATAAAATTTCCAGTATCACCAGTATTTTTCATTCAGACTAGATGACTACTAGTCAACTACTAATTTCATTAAAGCTATAGTTATTTAACTTAAACACACCATTAAAAAGAGCACCCACCTAAATCCAACCCCAAGATTTCATCTGTCACAAAAATATTAAACTTTTGAGATTTTACATCTCAAAATATTCAATTCTTTAAATACACCAGTCAATAGATTAGTCCCTGAGTTTGAATCAGATGTTTTGCTAACAGGCAAAACTCCTAGGATTATATTTAATAGATAATATAAATATATTTAAAGTTATTATATTTTAAATGGCTTTTAAAACAATAATTTTTGACTTGTCAGAGATATTTGCAGAAAGTAATAACAGAAAACTTTTTTAAAATCGTAACTTTCTTATCATTTAATAAAGAATTAATTCAGTCACGGTACTGAACTAGCTTAATATATTATTCTGCCTTTGCTAGGTATTCTGAAGTATTTTTATAAATTAAAGAAGATGAATGACATTACAGTTTTTGAAAACTATCTGAGTCAGACACCCCAACCCAAAATCATTCTAACACCTTACAAATGAAGACAGTGAAGCTCAGAAGGGTTAAGATCTTATTCAAGGTCATTTAGTTAGATTGGAGACTTTGCATTTTCACCATTATTTTCCAGTGAACCCAACTGCCACAATATTCTTAAAATATAAAGTATGACTGCACGTCAAATGCTATCACAAATCACATCAGTGTGCTCTATTTTTCCCAGACTTAATAAGCAAACTCAAGTCTTATCAAAATCCTTGAATTTCAAAATACTATCTCACTGCAAAAACATATATGACATTCATTTTATATTTTCACAACATAAAACTATGAGGTCATTAAATTTAACATCATACTATATTGCAAACCAATGATAATTGAATGCTACATCAAAGTCAAAATATCTGAATAATAAATTCAAAGATTTGATGATCATAAATGAAAATTCTTCATGTATATGAGATAAAATAGAAACAGCTTCCAAAATTGATGAAAGGAAGAAAACTGTCAACCAGCATATGGTGAAGTAAGAATCTAAATTTTCCTTCTACCAAGAAATCACCTGAAAAAAATTTTCATTTATTTGTCAAGTGAACTTTCATTAAGACTCTAAAATACACCAAGCACTATTCTAAGCACCGGAGATGGTGTGTGTTGAACAAGAAGAATAAGATCCTGTTCTGAGCAAAACAAAGGCAATAAATAAGCAAAATATCAGATAATAATAAATGTTGTGGAGAAAATGTTACCAAGGGTTACAAGATAAAGAATGGGTAATCATCTGAGATTAGATGATCAATGAGAGTCTCATTAAAGGAATAACTTCAAAAGTAACAAGAAAGGATCTGCCCACTCTAAGACTAGGACAGAAGAACATTCTCAGCACAGGGAAGAGCATATACAAAGAACTCCCAACAGGCACCAACCCGGTGGGTTTGAGGAAGTGAGAAAGACTGTATGTCTGTGAAGCAGTTAGGAAAAGCAAGGATGACTCCTGATCAGAGAGAAAGATGAAGGCCAGATCACACAGAGCCACAGTTATCAGTCTCAAGCTTTTGTATGTAAAAACCTGAATTTGAAGTTAGAAGTATGCTAGTGTCAAAGTATGCTTTTTAGTTATCAGAGTCTGGAATGCAACAATGAATTTCAATGAATAAACTCAGATGCTTTACCAAAGAGTCATTTGTTTTGTTTTGCTCTCTTCCATCTTGGCAAAGTAGCCTGAGTAAAAGCTACATGGCTTTTAAGTTTCCTTTCAGCTGTGGGACAATATTAATTTACCCTATCCTTATCTCAGTAAAGACAGTGGTTTAAAACTCTAAATAGATTCCTACAGATCCTTCAAATTTAATTTTATTATACTAATTAGCTTACTTCTGCATCCCTGAATCCTAAGCTCTTTGATAGATAAGGCTATCTTATATTATGACTACTTTTCTGGAAATTTTAGTATATAGTTTAAAAAGAATCTATTTTTTGAACTTTAGTGGTTGAAAAAAAAACAAAAACAAGACTATACCTATTTGTTTTGCAGCCTGTAATATAGCTTTTAAGTCTTCATTTACTCTTTGCATTTCACTCTTCTCCAGCTTTTCATTCAGAAATTTTACAATCTTCATCCATGTCAGGTCCGAGCCTACAATTTGTGCATGAAGTTTAGACCGCTTCATCTGAAACAGACAGCATAATACAGAAACATACTGGTTAAAAGTTTTCTTGAATCTATCATTTATCACATATATTTTTCATTAATCATACAACTTGGCACCTTCTACAAGAATGCAAAATTGTTATCTACTCACATCCAAATTTACAGCTCCCAGAAGGAGCTTTATTTAAATGTGATTTAAAAGGACCTCATTTATTCAAAGATATGTTTTTAAAAGCTTCTTTTTCTATAGTTTAATCACAATGAATACTCATTATGAAATAATTTTCATATGGCAAAGTAAAAAGCAAAAAGTCCAACATCCAGATAACAATTGGTAACATACCACAAACCTCTTTTCATTTTCCTGCTTGTTTCCTACATAGCTTAGACCATACTGTATATAAGAGCTTTATGTCATGCTTTTTGATGAAAGGTATTTAAAGAAAATGGAGATGGAGGTGGCAAAGTATAAGACAGTTAGAAAGCATCACTGCCCAACTGACATGAATATGAGCAAACTCCAGGAGATGGTGAAGGATGGGGGGAGCCTGCGTGCTGAAGTCCATGGGGATCACAAACAGTCAGACATGACTTAGGGACCGAACGACAGCAACAAATGATGGGTTCAATATATTCAAATCAGTATTGCTTTCCTAAGGTTGATCCTACAACAGGTTAGGAATCCAGGAGATTCTTATCTGTACATACTCTTTCCATGAGACTATAAATCTTTCCAGTCTCAAGAACTGACACAGAAAGCTGTAAATATTTAACTTCATATCACTGAACTTGATCCCTGGATTAAACTTCGTGACATCCTCTGACCAAATGAAAAGCAGTGAGTCAGATGTTATTCCTGTCATTTAGCTGCTAAGTCATGTCCAGCTCTTTAATTTTCCCCTTGGTTGTACTGATGATTTTGGACCCAAGAAAAAAATCATGGATTTACCAAATGAATGTTACCAATTGTTTTCTTGGGCTCCAGAATCACTGCAAATGGTGACTGCAGCCATGAACTTAAAAGACATTTGCTTCTTGGAAGAAAAGCTATGACAAACCTAGACAGCATATTAAAAAGCAAAGATATTACTTTACCAACAAAGGTGTGTACAAAGCTATGGTTTTCCTGATAGTCATGTATGGATGTGAGACTTGGAAAATGAAGAAAGCTGAGCACCAAAGAATTGATGCTTTTGAACTGTGGTGCTGGAGAAGACTCTTGAGAGTCCCTTGGACTGCAAGGAGATCCAACCAGTCCACCCTAAAGGAAATCAGTCCTGAATGTTCATTGGAAGGACGGATGTTAAAGCCGAAACTCTAATACTTTGGCAACCTAATGCGAAGAACTGACTCATTGGAAAAGACCTTGATACCGGAAAAGATTGAAGGCAGGAGGAGAAGGACTGAGTGACTGAACGGAACTGAAAGTAAAATTTACCATTTTTAAAAATGCACACAGAATTGAGAAAAGGAATGCCAAATATCTGCCCATATTTTATATTTATAATCATTTTATCTAAAACAATGTACCTGTAAGTCAGCCACTTCTTCATTATAATTATCTTGCTTGGTGACATTTGAAAAGGAGCGCAAGGCTCCTGTGAGTCGAGGTAAAGCCATCTATTATTCAATCAGTGATCCATACAACGAGAAACTTGAAACTGAAACAAAACAAGATGATATTTAACTGTAGAGAGAAGGTGGGAGAGATAATCACATTCAACAAATTAGCCTGTATTTAAAATTTTAAAAAAAGACAACATTTAAGCAATTGCTACCAATGCTGAAACGTTCTCTTGACACATTTTCTACCCACGTAGTTCTTTTATAACACATTGTCTTATAGGTGGGGGGGGGGAACCAGACAAAAAAAACACCAACAACACTTGTTCGTGGGTACTACTATAACATTCCTTCAAATGAATTGTACAGATTTCCAAGTATGACAACCAGTAACAATGACAGAGATAGAAGCATTTGCCCATCTTTTCTCCAATTTCATTTTATGCTCATTGATTTCATCTCACATAATCTCTTATTTTTTGTCTCACTGGCTTTTTCCAGTTACATGCATTTGTATTACTTGGGAGTGCTCTTCTGATGTTCATACAATTGCCTCCTTAAACAAAGTTCTTGGCTTAAAAGACCACTCAATCACAGACAGGGCAGCTACCCAGCTACTGTCTATCATAGTACAAAACTCCTATTCTCTTTACAGGCACTAATTAATATTTGATAGTCTCTTATTTACTTATTTGTGGAGAAGGAAATGGCAACCCACTCCAGTACTCTTGCCTGGAAAATTCCATGGACTGAGGAGCCTGATAGGCTACAGTCCATGGGGTCGCAAAGAGGCAGACACGACTGAGCACTTATTTATATATTGTGTCACCCGACAAAGAGAAAGCTTCGTGACAAAAAAAAAAAAAAAGGCCTTCATTTCACTCATCTCCGCTAACAAACACAACAGTAAAGCAATATGTTTGGCAGTCAATAATGTCTTGGTTGGACCTCCCTGGTGGCTCAGTTGTAAAGAATCTGCCAATGCAGATGTGGGTTCAATCCTCGGGTTGGGAAGATCCCCTGGAGAAGGAAATGGCAACTCATTCCAATATTCTTGCCTGGGAAATCCCATGGACAGAGGGGCCTGGTGGGCTATAGTCCATGGGGTCGCAAAGAGTCAGACATAACTTAGCAACTAAACAACAACAATTATGTGGTTAATAATAGAAGGACGAAAAACTGAGAAAAAGTAATCATGGTAATAGGAAGACTAAAGAACCAGAAAACAATCAGAGCAGCTGAAGAAGCGGAGAACTCCCAGGCAAAGAAAAGTCAGATGATCTGATCTAATCTCCTTATCTATATGCTAACAACTAAACAACTAGTCTTCTGGCAGATAGACTATTTATTATGAAGCGAGTCCTCACCTTTGGATTACTCTTAGAGGGCTATCTTGGTTTAAGATACTTACTATAATAAAACTATAATATATACATTTATAAGGCAAGGCTCCCTGGAGAATGTCACATAAGCTATGTGTGTGTGTCCTCAGTTGTGTCTGACTCAGCAACCCCATGGCCCCTCTGTCCATGGGATTTCCCAGGCATGAATATTGGAGTGGATTACCAAGCCCTTCTTCAGGGGATCTTCCCAACCCAGGGACTGAACCAGCGTCTTGTATCTCCTGCATTGGCAGGTGGGTTCTTTACCACTAGTGCTACCAGGGAAGCCCAAGCTATGAAAGTTGTCAAACAGAAATAATTCTGCCCCACTTGGGACATTTGGCAGTATCTGGTGACACTTTGGGTCACTGGGGAGTTGGGTGGGTACAACTGTCTTCTGGTGGGTAGGGCCTATTGACACTGCTAAACACACTATAAAGCACAGGACAGGCTCCTCACAATAAAGAAGTATCTAGCCCCAAATGTTAATAGGGCAGAGCTTATTAGGATTTCCACTCCAGAGTCTAAAAATAGAGATGTTTTCTAACCCAAGCACTTCTCAATGTGTGAAAAGACCTATACACCTCAATTAAGAGACCTCACTAATTATTCTAAACCAAAGAGTATCTGTCGATTAATGGGACTGGAATAGCAACGAGGACACCATATAGGATGCCTCAGACCACTCCCTGTTTCTGCTCTTCTTGACTGCATACATCCTTGAAGTTATTATAAAATTTGATTTTCAGTAAAATCTCCAGTTCCTACATTAATCAGATATTAAAAAATTGTATGAAATGTTTAACAAAATAAGAGAATTTTTAAAAAATGAAGAACAGTAAAATGACTAGGCAAATTGGAAAATATAACTTTTAGAAATAAAACTACATATTTAAATTAAAAAATCAATAATGAGTTAAATAATAGATTAGATACAGTGAAAACAAAAGTGGTGATCTGCACGAGAGAGAGATCTGAATAACCCAGTATATTGTTACAACTAGACCAAGTATAAATTAAGTAGATCAAAGAGAAAGAAGCCCAAATATATCAATACTCACAATAAATGCAAACAAATTAATCTTAACACCCAAAAGATTGACAGCCTGAATTACTAAACAGCCATCAAGTAAACACTAGAGCTATACCTAAACCAGGACAGAGAAAGGTTGAAAGTTAAAAGATGGAATAAGATCCTCCTGTAAATGATGACCAAAAGTAGCTAGTGGCTATATCAATAGCATCAGATCAGATAAAACAGACTCTAAAACAAAAGGTATTATTAAGGATAGGGAAAAAAAAAAAAACCCTCTCTACACAATATTAGAAGTTATAATTACTAAGGTATAAAAATTTTGAATTTGCATGCCTCGATAAAAATTAATTAAACCTCAACATGCCTCAACATTAATTAAAACAGACTTCCAGAAAAAAGTAACAAGTCCAACATCAAAGTGAAAGTTCAATAATTGATCACTTATTGATAGGTCAAATCAACATCAACAAAGAAATGGAAGTTGAGCAGTGAAATTAGTAAATTTAACCTAAAATAAATGAAAATATATATTCATTTCAAGTACATTTGTCACAGTTTAAAATGGCCTATGTATCAGTTCAGTTCAGTAGCTCAGTTGTGTCCAACTCCTTGCAACCCCATGGATCGCAGCACGCCAGGCCTTCCTATCCATCACCAACTCCCAGAGTTTACTCAAACTCACATCCATCGAGTCAGTGATGCCATCCAGCCATCTCATCCTCGGTCGTCCCCTTCTCCTCCTGCCCCCAATCCCTCCCAGCATCACGGTCTTTTCCAGTGAATCAACTCTTCACATGAGGTGGCCAAAGTACTAGAGTTTCAGCTTCAGCATCATTCCCTCCAAAAAAATCCCAGGGCTGATCTCCTTCAGAATGGACTGGTTGGAATTCCTTGCAGTCCAAGGGACTCTCAAGAGTCTTCTTCAACACCACAGTTCAAAAGCATCAATTCTTCAGCACGCAGCTTTCTTCACAGTCCAACTCTCGCATCCATACATGACCGCTGGAAAAACCATTGCCTTGACTAGATGGACCTTTGTTGGCAAAGTAATGTCTCTGCTTATCAATATGCTATCTAGCTTGGTCATAACTTTCCTTCCAAGGAGTAAGTAAGTGTCTTTTAATTTCACGGCTGCAATCACCATCTGCAGTGATTTTGGAGCCAAAAAAATAAAGTCAGCCACTGTTTCCACTGTTTCCCCATCTATTTCCCATGAAGTGATGGCACCAGATGCCATGATCTTAATTTTCTGAATGCTGAGCTTTAAGCCAACTTTTTCCACGCTCCTCTTTCACTTTCATCAAGAGGCTTTTTAGTTTCTCTTCACTTTCTGCCATAAGGGTGGTGTTATCTGCATAACTGAGGTTACTGATATTTCTCCCAGCAATCTTGATTCCAGCTTGTGCTTCTTCCAGTCCAGCATTTCTCATGATGTACTCCGCATAGAAGTTAAATAAGCAGGGTGACAATATCCAGCCTTGACGTACTCCTTTTCTTATTTGGAACCAGTCTGTTGTTCCATGTCTAGTTCTAACTGTTGCTTCCTGACCTACATATAGGTTTCTCAAGAGGCAGGCCAGGTGGTCTGGTATTCCCATCTCTAGTAAATCTCAACAAATATCAAAAAGTTAAGTATCGTACAGACTGGCGGACAACAAAATTTGCAGAAAAAGAGCAAATGTTTTAGGTGTGGCAGGGAGCCTCTGCTGTATATTCTTTTTTTAGAAAAATCATTCTTGGGCTCAGGGTAACCAAATTAATCTGCTGACTCCAGATATAGTTCACATTTTCTGAATAAAATACAATTAGATTAGAAATCAGAAACACAAAAGATTAAAAAACACAGTTGTTTGCACTGCAAATCTGTAAGTAAAGGCTATGATTCGGGTGAGGTAAAAACCAGCTGGATTCTCCACATCACAATAAAGAATTTCAGTCAGAAAAGTACAATGATCCAATGTGCAAATAAACTCCCTCACTGGCTGACTTTAAATTTCAGCTACCCACTGGGAAATTTAAAGAATCACACTGAGATTTTTCTAACATGACATAACATACTTTCTGGAGCATCTGGAAGAATAAATGAAAGCAAGATTCAGTGGACACAGCATTGAAGTTGTAAGACTTTAGTGTATACTACAATCACACGGAGGGCTTCTCAAACTGCTGAGCTTCACCTCTCTACTTTTCACCCCCAATCTTCTATTCAGTAGACCAGATGGCATTGAGATGGGACACAAGGATCTTATCTTCCCAGCAAGTTCTCCAGTGGTGCAGCAAGTCTAGTACCACACTTGCAGAACCACTGTTTCAGAGGTGTTATCTTTTATTCTGAAGTCACCATCTCAGTCCTGTCTCAAACCAACAGTAACCACGAAGTTTCCACCTATATTAAGAACACAGCAGCTTAAGTTAGGTGCACAATCTGTTTCCCAGCAGTCCTTCTCAACGAGGATCTGTGAGAGAAGTCTTACTGAAAGTGAAATGAGTGACTTTTTTCTCAATTCTCTTACAGATGGAACATAGTTAATATCATCCATTGAGTAGTAAAGCATAAAATGTATGCCTTAGGGCACTGGAGTTTAAATTCTCTACCTAGATTGAGAGAATTCTATTCAAAGATAAGAACTCTATTCATGACTGACAAGTCAGAAGTCTTTAAAGAAAGGTCTTGACACTAAACTGAACAGTATTCTGCCTCAGAACCTACCTTTTAACCATACATGTTGCTGCTGCTAAGTCACTTCAGTCGTGTCTGACTCTGTGCGACCCCATAAACGGCAGCCCACCAGGCTCCCCCATCCCTGGTGCTTTCAAAATATAATATCAGAACAAGAGACATGTGATACATGGGATATTCTACCTCAGGCAAGGTCGTAAGAATTAACAGAGTTTGGTATTACTACTTTCATTATTTTGACCTATCTCACAGTAATCTGAATGTCTTGTCCCTCTCTTTAAAAAACAAGGAGTAAGACTTCATTGATTTTTATTCTAATTTACCAATCCAACAAATCCTAACAAAACAACAAACTGCTCAAACCCAAACTCTAAGAAGAGATCTAATAGTAGGGCCTGGTAATGAGGTCACACTGGTAGACTCTACACTAACAGGAAACTTTAAAGCTCCCCGAGGGATCATCAAAATAATCAGTATGAATTATACTTCTCAAAAAATGAAATAAAGCACATTCCTTGATTTTTGTTTATTTGGTTTTATCTATTCTATTCCTCAAGTTAAATGACTAAGACTGTAAAATATAATAGTTCACTTCTTCATGCTGCTGCTGCTAAGTCACTTCAGTCGTGTCCAACTTTGTGCGACCCCAGAGACGGCAGCCCACCAGGCTCCCCCGTCCCTGGGATTCTCCAGGCACGAACACTGGAGTGAGTTGCCATTTCCTTCTCCAATGCATGGAAGTGAAAAGTCAAAGTGAAGTCGCTCAGTCGTATCGACTCTTAGCAACCCCATGGACTGCAGCCTACCAGGCTCCTCTGTCCATGGGATTTTCCAGGCAAGAGTACTGGAGTAGGGTGCCATAGTTACCTATAAATCATTTATTCACAAATATTTTAGTATCTCCTATCTAGCAGGAACTATGTTAAGCACTGGGTATAAATAAGGCTTACACAACTCTGTTCTTCAAAACCCATTGTATCCTATACCAGTAAAAAATCACCGAACATTTAAGGGTACTGGAAATGCATAAAGGTCAAATGGAGAAAATAAATGTTAAATCTTATGGTTATTCATTTAATCAGCAAATATCTACAGATCACCCACAATGTATTAGATACACTGCAAGGATCTAGAGATTAAAAAAAGGGGAAAAAAGAAAAAACAGTTCTGGTATGACTGCCTCTTGCCCTAGATAACAAGTATACAATACAGCTGAAAAGAAAGAAAAACAGCCGCAATAATTATGCAGCTATAACTGCAGGAAGACAAGGGAGAAACACCTAAGAGGGTGGAAACGAAAGTAGGTAAGAAGGAAGGAAACTGAAATTTAAAGGACTTGAGTGAGTTGGTCTGATCGGGGAAAAAAGGTTATTCCAAGGTAAATTTAAAGAGGAAAACTAAACCAACAGATTATTGCTTAAAAAACCCTATAAAATAGTGCATTTGGAGACTCATGAAATTAAAGATGTAAACAGAGACCCAACAACATGGCTCAATTTAAGCACTTTTTATCCTACTAAAAAATGCAACATATTGTAGAAAAATGACTCAGCTATAAGTGTAGTGAACAGATTAAAGGTGAGATCAAATTGGAGACAAGCAAATTATTTGGAAATTTATTTCAATAAACTAGGTGAAAGACAGAGGATACAACTGAAGCAAGAAAGGACAGAAAAGGATGGATTTGAAAAATGTTTCTATTTGGGAGACAGAATAAATTCACGGACAGGATGTGAAGATAAAGGTCGAAGAGGCAGGACACCCACCTCTCTAGCTCAGGAAAGGCAGAACTGCAGAGGATGTATGCAGAGAAAGCATACTGGAGGAGGAAAAATGATTAGTTCTGCTTTGGAAAATTTTGATCATGGGCCATCAAGTGGGATATATGGTTTAGGGTTTCCTATCAGAGGTCTGCAGCTAGAAGGACAGAATTTAGTGTTATCCCTTCAATGTAGTTAAAAGCATGGTTGAACATACTCCTTTATGTCAAATTATTTATATAGACCTGCAGACTCTCTCCCTAAGAAAACAGACATACACACATATAAACATTTTGTAATTCATCTCAGAGGATGCATGAAAGCCATGAACCCATCCATGTATCCCGAAAAAACCTCTTGAGAGCAGACAGTAGAGGGCCAAGGATCAACAAAGAGCTGTCATATGAAAAAGTGGTATCACAAGAGAAGGTTTCAAATGTTATGCTACGTAGTCCAGTGCTCTCAGCCACCGAAGTCTTAGATGACTTTAGTACACACGTTTTCAAAAAAAATGGTGGAAGAAAGCACATTTCAGTAGGTGAAACATAAATGGAAAGGAGGAAAATGGGTACTTTTCCCTATTCCCTGAAGCACCCCTCTATGGTTATCTGAATGAGCCTTTAGACTGTCAATTAGATATATTGACAGATACACAGAAACAGATAAACAGAAACTGTTCTGAAGTTAACCGCCCTTTTTAACATTCAAATAGGGAAGAAAAATATCTGACAGGAATGTATTTTCCTTTGTGAAATAATATTAATCAATAATTGGTAAGCTAGAATTCTAGTACACATTATTCTGAAGTAGCATATTAAAAATTATAAGATTTATTTTTCACATTCCAAACCCATGTTTCTCAACTCTAAAAAGGGTCCAACTGCTTGATAGCAACTTTAGGAAAATACAGTTACAATATTTTTAATTACAAATAAATAACAAAAGCTCAAGAAGGAACAAACTATATTTCCTAATAAGTATAAAGTCAAGCAATTGCTTGTTGGTGATCATGAATACCAGGTAATTATTAGGAGGGGAAAAAAAAAGTAAAAGAGATATAATGTAGGTAAAGGATAAAAACACTGAAAAGATGGATGAGGCTGTGAATGGAGCAAAAATTAGAATTTAAGATTTCAATAGCTAAAACAGAATTATATGCCCACATACAATACCTTTTAGAAAAAATAAACTGAAATATTTATATTTTAATTCACCTGTT
Organism: Capra hircus; assembly: GCF_001704415.2. NCBI lineage: Eukaryota > Metazoa > Chordata > Mammalia > Artiodactyla > Bovidae > Capra > Capra hircus. The sequence goes on along the minus strand of NC_030816.1, from coordinate 36,358,998 downwards.
TAAAAAAATCAAGTTGTAATATAGATATATTAACAGTTAAAATCAGAATTCAGAAAAATAAGCCTTAATAGATATTTTATATATATATATATTCACACACACATATATATAAAATCCTCTATTATACCATTTCAAAAGAGGGTGATTTTTTCTCATGGTAAATCCTAAAGAAAAATTTTAGTTACTTGTACTGAACTTGTATTCCTTACTTGTCTTGTACCTTATGTCACCAATAGGTTAATGTGAAGTCACATCTTAGGTATATCTATTTGAATCAAACAACGGAGACCAAATACAAGGTATAGACAGACACAAACAATAATGCTAGAGATTCTGTCCACTATTTCACATACTCAATACATGCTCTTGAGTGAACGGGGGTGAGCAACAAGAATATGATGCTCCCTTAAGTCTGTTTCAATAACTACATGCATATCCAACTGAGAATCCTGCTGTACTGCAGGACTCCAAGGTTTAAACCCAAGTTCCCTTTTTAAAAAAATATACAACATGGCCATTAAACACAAGCCAACTTTTTCATCTTGTTCATCCTCAGAAACTACGATATGTCCCAAGTTTGGAGGAAAAATGTGGCTGTATATGACATATTGAGAGACAGTAGGTTTTGACAACCTGATGTCTTTCTAAAGGACTTTCAAGGGAAATTTGTAACTATTCATAACCTTCACCAAATAAGTTAACTTTAGATCTTAACTCATTGACTCCTGAATAGTTTCCAATCAAATTAGGAAACACACCTGGAACATGGAGAACTGAGAAAGCACAGCAAAGATAAATAAGTACATACATATACATTTCTTTTTATGAATCAAAATCTAAAAGTTGATGCTATTAGTGCTGCACTCAATATGCCAACAAGTTTGGAAAACTCAGCAGTGGAAAAGGTCACTTTTCATTCCAATCCCGAAGAAAGGCAATGCCAGAGAATGTTTAAACTACCATACAATTGCATTCATTTCACATGCTAGCAATGTAATCCTCAAAATCCTTCAAGCAAGACTTCAACAGCATGTGAACAGAGAAATTCCAGATGTACAAGCCGGATTTAGAAAAGGCAGAGGAACCAGAGATCAAATTGCCAACATCCACTGGATCACAGAAAAAGCAAAGGAATTTAAAAAACAAAATGTGCTTCACTGACTACGCTAAAGCCTTTGACTATGTGAATCACAACAAACTGGGAAATTCTGAAAGAGATGGGAATACCAGACCACTTTACCTGCCTCATTAAGATATCTGTATGAAGGTCAATAAGCAACAGTTAGAACTGGACATGGGATAACAGACTGGTTCCAAATTGGGAAAGGAGTACGTCAAGGCTGTATATTGTTACCCTGCTTATTTAACTTATATGCAGAGAACATCATGAGAAACGCTGGACTGGAAGAAGCACAAGCTGGAATCAAGATTGCCAGAATATGAACAACCTCAGATATGCAAATGATACCACTGTAATGGCAGAAAGTGAAGAGGAACTAAAGAGCTTCTTAATGCACGTCAAAGAGGAGAGCGAAAAAGCTGGCTAAAAACTCAACATTCAAAAAACTAAGATCATGGCATCTGGTCCCATCACGTCATGTCAAATAGATGGGGGAAATGTGGAAACAGTGATAGACTTTATTTTCCTGGACTCCAAAATCACTGCAGATGGTGACTGCAGCCACGAAATTAAAAGATGCTTGCTCCTTGGAAGAAATCCTATGACAAACTTAGCGTATTAAAAAGCAGAGACATTACTTTGCCAAAAAAGGTCCATACAGACAAAGCCATGGTTTTTCCAGTAGTCAGGTATGGATGTGAGAGTTGGACCATAAAGAAAGGTAAGCACCGAAGAGTTGATGCTTTTGAAGTGCGGTGTTGGAGAAGACTCTTGAGATTCCCTTCAATAGCAAAGAGATCAAACCAGTCAGTCTTATAGGAAATCAACTCTGAATATTCATTGGAACGACTGATGCTGAAGCTCAAATACTCTGGCCATCTGATGCAAAGAGTCAATTCACCAGAAAAGACCCTGATGCTAGGAAAGATTAAGGACAGGAAGAAAAGGGGGCAACGGAGGATGAGATGGTTGGATAGCATCACTGACTGAATGGACATGAGTCTGAGCAAACTCTGGGAGATAGTGAAGAACAGGGAAGCCTGATGTCCTACAGTTCACGGGGTAACAAAGAGTCGGACACAACTTAGCGACTGAACAATGAACAACAACAACACATACACCGTTCATATGAATCAAAATCTATAATGGCTTGTTAAAAATAAAATTTATATATATAAGATTCTTGTTCTCTAACTTTTCCCTCCAACTACGTACTTACAGTAACTCCAGGTTTACCAACCACAGATAGGGGAGAAAACCTAGACAGACTCATAACTATTAACCTAAGAGTCTACAGAAGACCTCCAAGGTTGTATTAATTTTACTTTTAAAAAAGGATAAGAAAAGCCTCTCTTTTCAATATTCCTGGGACGATAAATGGCAAGAATAACATATCAGCACAGATGAGAAGAATAGTCAGAAAGAACACCCTACAAGGAACAAACCAGCACACATATTCCAGAGAATGCGTGGAGCAGACCCACTACATACAAGGCAATACATATTTTCCTTTCATTCCAGTGGAAAAGGTTGTGGCCCAAATTAGCTGAAAAAGGCAAAATTCTCACTCCACTCCAATCTATGGGCCTCTGGAAAGATAGACTCAGGTACTCTGTTCCTGTCCCCTAATGAGCCCTGAGAAGATTAATTTAACTGAAAGCTCTCATAAAGTACCCTCATACACCAAACCCAAAATTCAAGTGATGCTCTGGAGTTAGCTTTAGCTGTTTAAAGAAAGCATTTTCCTGACCTTGTATACTTGTTCCTCTGTACCACAGTTATATGGAACACCACTACATTCCCAAATATGAGCTCCAGTGATCTTTTAGAAATCTGATAGTTTTTACATGCAAATAACTAGGATTATACACTCCAAATCCTAAAAAAAAAAATTATCAAAGAGTATAATGGCATTGATCTTTATTCATTGTTTTGTGCAGAGGAAATTGTTGAATAGCCCTAACTCGACACTATGTAAAAGAAGTTGGCAAATACTTCGAAATAGCAGATGAAATCTCTACTCCTCTCTCTGAAGTAGAGAAACAGTAGGCATTGACAACAGGACTGAGGTGAATTTATGTTGTAAACAAGAAATATAAAAACAGAAAAGGAAATTACTAACTCATTGGGTATTACAAATTAGAATACATAATAAGAATTTTATTGTAGTTACATGTTATTTAATGTAACCCATGCTTTACTTAAGTCTTTCTGAAAGAATGTATCGCCAGGACCGTTATTTAACATTCTGGTCTGAACTGCTTGTTTCAACCTTATTGAATTAAAAACTTAATTACTAAAAGAGGGTATTCTCTTTCACTCTGTATTAGTCAGAAATGCACCCTGACAAATACAGTTAATAAGCATACTTTCTGTGTGCCCTGTTCTGAGCTGAACTGCCACTCCATACTCTGTTACTCACAGCTTCCTAAACTGAAAGATGTCTGAAAGGGTCAGACCCGTATTTCTCCTTCTTTCTTATATTCTAACTTGCTAGGCCATTTTTCTTAGCAACAAATTATATATACATTTCAGAGAAAAACGTAAGTTTTGACAATGACATCTCCAACCTTTTTTAGAACATAATTACTAAAGGAAATCTTAAAGATTGCTTCCATTCGATATTCAATATCACAGTAATCCAAGTCTATGCCCCAACCAGTAATGCTGAAGAAGCTGAAGTTGAACGGTTCTATGAAGAACCACAAAACCTTTTAGAACTAACACCCCAAAAAGATGTCCTTTGCATTATAGGGGACTGGAATGCAAAAGTAGGAAGTTAAGAAACACCTGGAGTAACAGGCAAATTTGGCCTTAGAATACGGAATGAAGCAGGGCAAAGGCTAATAGAGTTTTGCCAAGTGAACACACTGGTCATAGCAAACACCCTCTTCCAACAACACAAGAGAAGACTCTACACATGGACATCACTAGATGATCAACAGACTGATTATATTCTTTGCAGCCAAAGATGGAGAAGCTCTATACAGTCAACAAAAACAAGACCAGGAGCTGACTGTGGCTCAGATCATGAACTCCTTATTACCAAATTCAGACTCAAATTGAAGAAAGTAGGGAAACCCACTAGACCATTCAGGTATGACCTAAATCAAATCCCTTACGATTATACAGTGGAAGTGACAAATAGATTTAAGGGACTAGATCTGATAGATAGAGTGCCTGATCAACTATGGAATAAGGTTCGTGACATTGTACAGGAGACAGGGATCAAGACCATCCCCATGGAAAAGAAATGCAAAAAAGCAAAATGGCTGTCTGGGGAGGCCTTACAAATAGCTGTGAAAAGAAGAGAAGTGAAAAGCAAAGGAGAAAAGGAAAGATACAAGCATCTGAATACAGAGTTCCAAAGAACAGCAAGGAGATCAGAAAGCCTTCCTCAGCGATCAATGCAAAGGAATAGAGGAAAACAACAGAATGAGAAAGACTAGACATCTCTTCAAGAAAATTAGAGATCCCAAGGGAACATTTCATGCAAAGATGGGCTCAATAAAGGACAGAAATGGTATGGACCTAACAAGCAGAAGATACTAAGAAGAGGTGGCAAGAATACACAGAAGAACTGTACAAGAAAGATCTTCACAACCAAGATAATCATGATGGTGTGATCACTCACCTAGAGCCAGACATCCTGGAATGTGAAGTCAAGTGGGCCTTAGAAAGCATCACTACAAACATAGCTAGTGGAGGTGATGGAATTCCAGTGGAGCTATTTCAAATCCTGAAAGATGATGCTGTGAAAGTGCTGCACTCAATATGCCAGCAAATCTGGAAAAGTCACAGGACTGGAAAAGGTCAGTTTTCATTCCAATCCCAAAGAAAGGCAATGCAAAAGAATACTCAAACTACCTCACAATTGCACTCATCTCACACGGTAGTAATGCTCAAAATTCTCCAAGCCAGGCTTCAGCAATACGTGAACTGTGAACTTCCAGATGTTCAAGCTAGTTTTAGAAAAGGCAGAGGAACCAGAGATCAAATTGCCAACATGCGCTGGATCATCAAAAAAGCAAAAGAGTTCCAGAAAAAGATCTATTTCTGCTTTATTGACTATGCCAAAGCCTTTGACTATGTGGATCACAATAAACTGTGGAAAATTCTGAGAGAGATGGGAATACCAGACGACCTGACCTGCCTCTTGAGAAACCTATATGCAGCTCAGGAAGCAACAGTTAGAACTGGACATGGAACAACAGACTGGTTCCAAATAGGAAAAGGAGTACGTCAAGGCTGTATATTGTCACCCTGTTTATTTAACTTCTATGCGGGGTACATCATGAGAAACGCTGGACTGGAGGGAACACAAGCTGCAATCAAGATTGCCGGGAGAAATATCAATCACCTCAGATATGCAGATGACACTACCCTTATGGCAGAAAGTGAAGAGGAACTAAAAAGCCTCTTAATGAAAGTGAAAGAGGAGAGTACAAAAGTTGGCTTAAAGCTCAACATTCAGAAAACAAGATCATGGCATCTGGTCCCATCACTTCATGGGAAATAGATGGGGAAACAGTGGAAACAGTGTCAGACTTTATTCTGGGGGGCTCCAAAATCACTGCAGATGGTGACTGCAGCCATGAAATTAAAAGACGCTTACTCCTTGGAAGAAAAGTTATGACCAACCTAGAGAGCACATTGAAAAGCAGAGACATTACTTTGTCAACAAAGGTCCATCTAGTCAAGGCTATGATTTTTCCAGCCGTCATGTATAGATGTGAGAGTTGGACTGTGAAGAAAGCTGAGTGCTGAAGAATTGATGTTTTTCAAGTGTGGTGTTGGAAAAGACTCTTGAGAGTCCCTTGGACTGCAGGAGGAGAAGGGGACAATAGAGGATGAGATGGCTGGATGGCATCACTGACTGGATGGACGTGAGTCTGAGTGACATCTGTATAGGTTGAACATTGTTATTTTTCAGTGATTTATAAAAATCTCCACCTAAGTATAAATAACAAAGTATCTGGGTCACTAAGTACTAGATGTTGATTCCTGATCTTAACAGTACTTTTAATAAAATTATCTGTAGTGTCTAATGTCAATGAGTTTTCAAAGTTAAGTAGTCGTTCCACATAAGTGACTTCTAGATATAAACCTGTCATCTTATTGTAAATGTTCTCTTCACCAAGGTAATCAGTACCACTTCTTTCCACCAATACCCCTCATTAAGCCTTGGCTTATATCCTGTCACACAGAAGTATGTAGAAACATGCATGAGAACTTTATATACCAGCTTCAAGGCAATGGATTGAGAGGCAGCAGAGAACTGACAAAAGAGAAAAAAAAAAAAATTAGCAACACTTTTCAAGAGAAGAACTGTACCAACTAAGGCAAAAATTACTTCTTGTTAAATCTGCATGGCAAAGTGTGTTACATTATTTTCTGAACATTTTCCATGTTCTGGAAATATATCAAAATTAAAGTTTTAACTAAGTTTCCTTATTCATTTTTAACTGAAGGATAACTGTTTTACAATACTGTGTTGGTTTCTGCCATACATCCATATGAATCAACCATAGGTATACGTATGTCCCACTTGAAACTCCTTCCCTAATTAAGTTTTAAATAGACACAGAAGCCTAACAAGAAACAGAAGAGTTGTGAAAGCATCAAACTGAATGTCTAGCAAATCGCAGGTTCTGAAAGCATTACTGAAAATGCTCTGGCCTATGAGACTTAACATTGAACACCTGGGCACTCTTTTAATATTGCCACCCATAATGTACTTCAATTCCATTTAGCCAACTTAATTCTGCCGTTTTTAATCCAGAGTCCATTCTCCATTCTCCTTGGCATAAAAGAGGGAAGAGGATTTAGCAGTTAATTAAATCTATTTTCTCTTTTAACATCCTAGTAATTGCCCCAAGAAATACACTGCTAAATGTAGCTTAAAAACTGTTTTCACCATCCTCAGTGTTTCTTCAAGGATACACATCACAGATTCTACAAATTCACTTTTCTTTAATTCATTCTTAGTTTGTGTACTCTTTCTGCATTGTTCAACTTATATTTTTTAAAAATACTCAGGCACAGCATCAGTTTCTTGAGACACCTCTCTCTACTTGATCACTGGAGTTAATGCATGATTAAGATCAGGATTACATTTTCAAGAGACCCAATCTACCTTTGTGTCTATCCTCTCAGACTAAGAATCACACAAATTTTTCTGTAAGTTACAGTTGCCAGATAAAAATATAAAATGCAGGGTTAAATTTGAATTTCAGGTTGTTTAACAAATCATTCTTTTAGTATAATATGTCCTATGCAATATTTGAGACATACTTAAACGGGATATAGTTATACTAAAAAAAAAAAAAAAAAGCTGTTGCTTACCTGAAATCCAAATTTAACTCTGCATCCTGTATTTGGAAACACTACTCTGAATATTCAAATATCTGTCTTCCCTAACTCTTCTGGTAAATACTGTATCTTCTTAAGAGTGAGAGTTAATAAGAGATCTCCAGATTTTTTAAATAGGTATCAACTATTTAAAAGTTTAAATGAGAAGAATGAACACAAAGTAAAAGATGAGACAAGTCTGTAGTGGTGACACACCTTAACTGACCATCTATGAGGGCAGCTGCAATGACCTGAGAAGCACCAGGTGCCCAAGGGTGAACAAGTAAACTTCAAGAGGGTAATCTCACAATCTGGTGCACAAGACAACCCAATTAGATAAGCTATCTCAATACAGAATAAGACTGCTGGCTCTCAAAGAGGGCAGTAATGAGTGTTCTCAGGACACAAAGCAGGTGTATCCAGCCTAGCGGAAAAGGAAACTGGGAAGAAAAAGTACCTTTCCTTACTTGAGACAACAGGGATGAGGAGTCAGTCAGGTGCACATACTCCTGATGAGTGATGAGAACATTCCACATTCAAAGAACTAAAGATGACTGAAGGATGGTGGTCAAGGAATATGTAATGTGGCAGGAGATGGGGCTGGAGAGACAGGTGGGAACGAGGTCATCAGGGCCTTGTAAGTCATGTTGTTTGGAAACTCTTTAAATAGTAAAGGAAATCTCCAAAAGAATTACTGACTTGAGCTGTATTTAACAAGGATTACTTGCCTGGAGAATCCCATGGACAGAGGAGCCTGGCAGGCCATGGTACTTAGGGTAGCACAGAGTTGGACACGACTGAAGCCACAGCACGCACACACGCAGTATGACTGTGGAGAAAAAAATGGACCACAGGAAGGCAAGACCTGAAGCAGAAAGACTCTATGAGGTCGTTAGAGTAATCCAGAAGAGGAGATGAGAGTTCCTGAAGTGTAATGGTAGTGAGCATACTGAAAGGCAGAGATATTACTTTGCCAACAAAGGTCCGTTTAGTCAAGGCTATGGTTTTTCCTGTGGTCATGTATGGATGTGAGAGTTGGACTGTGAAGAAAGCTGAGCACCGAAGAATTGATGCTTCTGAACTGTGGTGTTGGAGAAGACTCATGAGAGTCCCTTGGACTGCAAGGAGATCCAGCCAGTCCATTCTGAAGGAGATCAGCCCTGGGATTTCTTTGGAAGGAATGATGCTAAAGCTGAAACTCCAATACTTTGGCAACCTCATGCGAAGAGTTGACTCACTGGAAAAGACTGATGCTGGGAGGGATTGGGGGCAGGAGAAGGGGACGACAGAGGATGAGATAGCTGGATGGCATCACCGACTCGATGGATGTGAGTCTGAGTGAACTCCGGGAGATGGTGATGGACAGGGAGGCCTGGCGTGCTGCAATTCATGGGGTCACAGAGTTGGACACGAGTGAGCGACTGAACTGAACTGAACTGAACTGAATGGTAGTGAATTAGAGGAAAGCGGAGGAATCCAGTCAAATCTATTTGGCTTAGTCTGATTATTTTTATCTGTGGTGGGAAGGAGGCAAGTACCACAGTTGACTTCCACACTGATAATCAGGTGATGACATAATTCACAAAACTAGACCAGAATATCATGAGTTCAATCTGAAACAGGGTGAGTCTAAGATGTCCATATGACATTCAAGTAGAAATGGCCACCAGGGACTGAATATTCAGGTGTGAGGTTCAGGAGAGGGGTCTGAATACAAACATGAGAATCATAAGGAATACCACGGGAACAGATGAAAATCATCCAAGGATTTACGTAAAGACTAAAGAAGACAAGACAGCAGGAGGTGGAGATACACATGTCTTTACAGAAAAAATAGGGGGTAGGGGTGGGGTAAGTCTATAAAGGAGATTCTGAACAGCAGAAGGTCAAGTAAGGCCAGACTGGGGTTAGGATAAGTGAAGGATAAGTTTTAAACAAGCGATATAGTCAACTATGCCAAATGCTGTCAAAAAATGTAGTAAAATGTCCTTGGATTTAGAATTTCAGCTGTGTTCTTCCAGTGTTCTGTTTCTAATAAATACAAAGAGAAGAGTTCTCAAAGCTTGGTGTTAAGTCAAGCAACCTAAAACCTCTCTAAAACCCACTCAGTTTTCTTTCTGAGCTGATTGCCAAAATCTATGACTTAGGATAACAGCTGTTTCACCTTTTTAATCAACGACAGGGCCTCTACTTTTCTAACTTCAGATGACCAGGAGAGCAGTCAGTGGCCATGCATTAGTATTTGTCCTTGCCTTAAGGAATTACATTGAATAGTCCCACAGAGCCAACATCTTGACTATAATCTCCAAGAGGGCATAAGTGATGTATATCTTCTTCTCTTTGGTACCTGGCAAAGTTCGTGGCCTATGCCAAGGAACTCAATAAATATCTGTTCAATGATGTGTACTCTGAGTATTACTGAGAAGTCTTCCAGAAATGATTGTTAGGTTATTCCTTTACTACTCCAGTCCCCAGAGTAAAAGCATTGCTAATATTTTTGCAAAGCTTCCTTCACTCCTTAAAGAATGCTCAAAAAGAATGTTTAATGGGCCCCCTTGGTAACAAAGGTACTACTTAAAGCAGGAGCCACCCCATGCCTGAGGTCAGGGGCCGTGGCAGAGAGGAGCTACCCAACGTCCAAGGTAAGGAGCAGCAACTGCACTTTATTGGAGCAGCTGCAAAGGGATATCACACATCCAAGGTAAGAGACACCCAAGTAAGACGGCAGGTGGACAGGGAGGCCTGGCGTGCTGCGGTTCATGGGGTTGCAAAGAGTCGAACACGACTGAGCGACTGAACTGAACTGAACATTTTAGAAAAGGCATGTGCACTAGGAAAAGGTGCACTGAAATCATTTTTGCAAACTGTGACCTGCCCTTAACACTAATTTCTTCTTATATTTATGTAGAATTTTACAATTAAATCTCTTAAATCAAGATGAAGCTGTATCTATTTGTATTTATAAATAAGAGTAGAATTTACCATTTTTATATTGTTACATTTGATTAGCCTGTTGAACATTTTATGCACTTTCAAGAATTTTTCGGCAAACCCAAATTATCTCATCAGTAAACAAGAATTTCCTCCCTTGAAATGGAATGTAGTTTTCCTTTTATCAAATTCATATGCCACGTTTCTTAGCTACACACAACTGAGGAACTTGGTAGTCACTCACTTCATTTGAAATTAACCTAGCAAGTCTTTGAAAATGCTGGAAAACATTATCAACTGCCTCTCTAACTACTCCACAATCCTAAGAAAAATTACCTTCCTTCTTTTGAAGTTCTGGCTTAATAGATATTACCTATAATTAAGAGGCTCTTGAATTCACATGCTTTAACATGAAGTCCTTCAACAACATGAACTGGTTGCACTGTAATCACTGGGAATTCACTTGAAAACAGACATTTCCAGACACCACTTCCCAAAATTATGATTTAGTAGTTTGACAATCTTTGGTTTAGTCATTAAATAAGTAGCTGTGAACTTTTTCTTCTTCAAATATAAATAGTTGTTCCCAATTATCTTATTAAAACATATCCCAAGAATCTTATTACCTGAAAATTTCTTACATATTACATTTTTAAATTATGTATCTTTCCAAATTCCCACCCTTATTTTCCATGTCAGTTCAAACCTTAGATAACAAATGCAATTCCTATGAATTCTCCTTGAAGAGGAAATCACAGAAGTGGCGGAAAACTAACCCCAGACTCCAACACCAGGAAGACAAAATGGGAATCTAATTTACAAAGGTCCCCCAGGGTTATTCTACTCAAATAACAATTTCTTAGAGGTAGAATGCAGTGGGAAGAAACAGAATAAAAATAGAGGTAAATTAGTTCAGAGTCCAACTTGTTTGATGGCAGAAAACCAGCTAACTTCTCAAGGTATCAATTTTCTGATCAATAAAATAGAGAGGGTTACAAAATTATTTTTTTATGCCCCTTTCAGGCCGAACAATCTGATTAAACCAGAATACTCAAACAAGTTTAACTGCACTAGCTCTGAAACAAAGAGAGTTTCAGAAATATAAATATGTCTATAAGACATTATTATAAGCCAGCATAGCAGGAAAATGAACAAACAGTAGACAAACTCACTCAAAAATATTCACTTGCTCATCTAACCACAAAATACTCAAATGAGACGGTACATATTGAATGAATGAACATTTACATGGGTCTGTCAACCATGTGCCAGATATTACACCAGGCAAAAGAAACAAGTAACTATTTTAAGTAACTTTAGAGTATAATGTAGGAGACAGACACATAAAGTCTGCCTTTGGATAATTATTAAACAGATACTCCCAGGTAGCTCAATGATAGAGAATCTGCCTGCCAATACAGAAGACACGGGTTCAATCCCTGGGTAGGGAAGATCCCCTGGTGAAAGAAATGGCAACCTACTCCAGTATTCTTGCCTAGAAAATTCCATGGACACAGGAGCCTGGCAGACAACATTGCATGGGGGTCACAAAGAACACAACTGAGCAAACACCAATACTTTATTCTCTCCTCCTTGGTAATTAAGTACTTTTCCTTTCCATAAATGTGTTTGCTAAAATTTCAGTTTCGGGTAGACATCTGTTCAAAGTTGAACACTGTGCCACATTACATCAAGACAGGGAAGTCTGACATGCTGCAGTCCACGGGGTCACAAAAGAATGGTAAACAACTTAGTGACTGAACAAAAACAACACCTCAAGACTATTCTGTACTAAAAGGGCTCCTGTTAACTACTTCCCCATGTAAGGTATTATTGGACAATAAATTCACTTCAGCCAACAAGGATTATTATACATATTTCTGATGAAAATGCTCTGTGCATAAAACTACTATGAATTACTCTAACGAATTACAAGTTATTAACACATAGACCAACAGACCAACATAGAAACTGGAAAAATTATTTTAAAAACATTTTTAAGGTTTATGTATTATTTTTCAGGTAGAAATTGACTTCTAATTCTTAATTATATAATTAAGCCAACTTGTCCAAAAGAAAACTTACTCCTCTTAACCAGCAAAACACAACATGCATATTATCTTTTTGATCAAAAACAAAACAAGTCATGCTGTTCAAGTAAAATGATCTGCTCCTCTTTTCAATGCCACTTTATACATAAACACTGACAGTAACCTTTTCTTGCAAAAAGCCTTGCTTTTGTCAACTAGATATCCGTGGCATGAGGAGGAACCCTAATCAAGATTCTCTATTAGAAGGAGGAAGGACTATAGAAAGTTTCCTAAGTACAGACATCCTGTCTCTCTTGACTGCCTAGGCCTAGCATAGTGCCTGGCACATAGAAAGACATAAATAAGTGAATGATGAACAAAAGAAAACTAAAACTATACAGCAGGGATCACAATGATAAGCCATGAAAAATTAAAGAAAGAAAAAAGTGAAGTTGCTTAGTTGTGTCCGACTCTTTGCCACCCCATGGACTGTAGCCATCCATGGAATTTTCCAGGCAAGAGTACTGGAGTGGGTTGCCATTTCATTCTCCAGGGGATCTTCCCAACCCAGGGATCGAACCCAAGTCTCTCACATTGCAGGCAGATGCTTTACCGCCTGAGCCACCAGGGAAGCCCCAGTTCACTCTAATAAACTGTTTAGCTTACTCTTAACTGGCATCTCTAAGGAGCATTTTTCTTATGCAAGAATATTATTATAACCACCATTAAAAATAAAAGATATATGAACAGGAGCACAATCCAGACTGGAATCAAAAGCTGAATCCTCAACTTTTAAGAACATTTTTTTTTTTAAGAACATTTGGAAAAGTCGGAAAGATGACTTCAGTCTATGAAACATGAAATGTGGTGATGGAGACAACAGCTACTCAAAGTCTAATTTTACTTAGTGAAAGAAAGAAAATATGATTACTAGTTGAACTGCACATGTGATGCCATTCGTATTAAACTTTTAGCTACCGCTAAAATGACGTTTCTTTTAAACCAAAGAGCAAAATACATGAGCACACTGCAATCAGTGAACAAGTTAGTGTGTGATAAGAAGCCTATTTAAAATAAAAAAACTACCCACGTACCCACGACATCGCAGCATGCTCGCACATACAACAAACTTTCTTCAAAATAACATTCTAGATTCCTCGATTGCTAAATTCACCCACAATTCACCATGGTCCACTCCCTATCCAGTTTATTTACTGTTCAGTGTGAAAGTAAAAAATACTGGGAAGTTGATTTCTCTCCAAAGTCCACGTGAAGAAAATGAAAAAGTTATTACATTTTTGTAAAGAAAAAAAGAAAATTAATGAAAACAAACTACTCACGCACAGGGGAAAAAAGCACGCATATGGTCATCACCTTGTGGCCTTAACACCTTGGCAACATGTGGCTGTGTACATGTTTTGATCCCCACCCCCACCCTACAAATTTCATGAGCAGGACGAGACTATCGTAGACCACGGAAAAGTCTGAGGCCCAGAGAGGAATGACAGGTCCGGGCTCGCCTCCGGGACCGAAAGACAAGCGCACCTGGGGCGCCCTGGCCCCGCCTCCCGCCGGCTTCACCGGGCCGCAGGCGGCCCTTCTCCTCCCTAGTCCCCCTCCTCACCTTCGGCCCCGCTTCAAGCGCTTCCCATCACTCCGCCAGCTCCTGCTTCCCTCCCTTTCGGTTTGATCTTTACTTCCCACGCCGGGAGGGGGACGGAGGGCAGGGCAGAGAAGGCCAGAGGACAACTTCCCCGCCGCGTCCTCGTCCGCACTCCACGCGGGCCTAGCCGGATCCCTCCCAGTCCTGGGGCAGGGTCCACGAAGACTGCTCGACCGCGGGACAGACTCACAGACCGGGCACGCAGGGAGGGGGCGGAGCAGGCGCGGGCCTACACGTCACCCGCCCGCAGCGGCGCCAACGTCGCACGTTGCCTCCATCGGTTCCACCCCGCCCGCGAGCCCGCGCCGCCGCCCCGCCTCCTGCCGGAGCTCGGATCGGGACCCGGCCAGCTGCGGGGGCGGGCTCTTGGGCGGGCGCGCGTGCGCGCGATCCTGGGATTCCGGGTGTGTAGGTCAATGGCAGGAGAAGTCAATGGCGCCCCACTCCAGTACTCTTGCCTGGAAAATCCCATGGGCAGAGGCGCCTGGTGGGCTGCAGTCCATGGGGTCGCTAAGAGTCGGACACGACTCAGCGACTTCACTTTCGCTTTTCACTTTCATGCATTGGAGAAGGAAATGGCAACCCACTCCAGTGTTCTTGCCTGGAGAATCCCAGGGACGGGGGAGCCTGGTGGGCTGCCGTCTATGGGGTCGCACAGAGTCAGACACGACCGAAGTGACTTAGCAGCAGCAGCAGTAGCAGCAGCAGTTCAATGGCACCCCACTCCACTACTCTTGCCTGGAAAATCCCATGGACGGAGGAGCATGGTAGGCTGCAGTCCATGGGGTCGCTAAGAGTCGGACACGACTGAGCGACTTCACTTTCACTTTCATGCATTGGAGAAGGAAATGGCCACCCACTCCATTGTTCTTGCCTGGAGAATCCCAGGGACGGGGTAGCCTGGTGGGCTGCCGTCTATGGGGTCGCACAGAGTCGGACACGACTGAAGCGACTTAGCAGCAGCAGCAGGTTACCGACACCATGCCGCTCTTGCCACCTCCAAATTGCCTGAGCGTCTTTTTCTGCAGTTATTATAGTTGGATCGGCCTTATCTTCTCCTCGCCCGTTTCTAAGGCCAAGACCTGGAGGCTCAGTTCAGTCGCTCAGTTGTGTCCGACGAAGACGTGGAGGAAGTAATGCTTATTACAAATAAATGAGAGAGGAGCCCTGAGTATGAGCGAAGAACCAAGTTAATTGCCATTGTCATCGCCAGCCAGAAACCCTGGCCACTGGTCACTTTATGCATGATTCCTTGCTCTCAAGTTCCTCCTTCCTTAAGCTTTCTGCTTCTCAATTTAGTTTCCTCAAAGGTATGTCTTCTAGTTGGTCCTTTTGTCTGACGAACCCACCAAAAACAAAACGCCTGGAGATTACCTGGCTCGGTTGCAAATCAGGAAGAGCTTAAGAAAAACTAACTTCAAGTATGTGTGTACAGTTCAGTTCAGTTCAGTTCAGTTCAGTAGCTTAGTCGTGTCTGACTCTTTAACGTCCGCATGAACCGCAGCACGCCAGGCATCCCTGTCCATCACCAACTCCCAGAGTTTACTCAAACTCATGTCCATTGAGTCAGTAATGCCATCCAACCATCTCATCCTCGGTCATCCCCTTCTCCTCCTGCCCTCAATCTTTCCCATCATCAGGGTCTTTTCAAATGAGTCAGCTCTTCTCAGGTGTGTAGAATTCGAGACTAAAAGCCAAGCGTGCAAAGGTGGTATGAGTTAATAATGTGTTGTGGCTCCTTCTTTCTCTTCCATACATACTCTTGTAAGGAATGTGTCTTGATGCCTCATCAGTTCAGTTCAGTCACTCAGTCGTGCCCGACTCTTTGCGACCCCATGAATTGCAGCACGCCAGGCCTCCCTGTCCATCACCAGCTCCTGGAGTTCACTCAAACTCATGTGCATCGAATCGGTGATGCAGTTGAGCCATCTCATCCTCTGTCGTCCCCTTCTCTTCCTGCCTCCAATCCCTCCCAGCATCATAGTCTTTTCCAGTGAGTCAACTCTTAGCATGAGGTAACCAAAGTATTGGAGTTTCAGCTTTAGCATCATTCCTTCCAAAGAACACACCAGGACTGATCTCCTTTACTGTTTTTATAGAGGCTGCCAGTAGTGATCCAATTATACATTTCACTGGCCCAGCTATTACTTCTGGGGTTCTGCCCTTCAGTTCTAGATCAAATACTTCAAGAAGACATCAAAGATGCTGGAACTATTTCAAAGAAGAGCAAAATGATGACGAGTTCTCAAAAGCATGACAAATTAAGTACTGTCTGAACTTGGAAAGATTCTCATAGAAGAACAAAAGCTACTGGGACTGTCTCCAAATATGTAAAAACTCGTCATGTGACATAGATTTGTTCCATGTGGTCTCAAGAGATGCAGAGTTGAGAGAAACAGATTTCAGATCCTGAGAAGAAGATCCCCTTCTAGCACTCACCAGAGAAGGTGTCTGCTTTAGGTTACATGGTTGCCTTGACCACTGGATTTGACTTTTAAGTAGACTGTGAAGGTTTACTTAACAGGACCCAGGTGCAGGAGAGCCAGGCATCAAGAGAAGAATTAGTTGATGGTTTTGTTAAAGGTGTTTACAACCTGGAAAGTCAATCAGTTCATGGTTCCAGCCTTAGAATTTACAAGTTAGCTGCGAGACAAATGCATCAAAAGGTAAAAAAAAAAAAAAAAAAATGCAAGGAAGACCAGATGATAAAGAAAGGTAGTAGCAATAAGTTTTAGGAGTTCACATGACAGATTGTTCTCATCACAGTTTCAGAGACTTAAGGGATAAGAAGGAAATTGAAAATAGACTGTGTTTAGAATTTCCCTGTCCAGTAGGTAGCCACTAGCCAAAATAAATTTTTATACTTGTAATGTGCTTTCCCGGTAGCTCAGATGTAAAAGAATCTGCCTGTAATGCAGGAGACACCAGTTCAATTCCTGGGGCAAGAAGATCCCCTGAAGAAGGGATAGGCTACCCACTCTAGTATTCTTGGGCTTTCCTGATGGCTTAGTTGGTAAAGACTCCACTTGCAATGCGGAAGACCTGGGTTTGATCCCTGGGTTGGGAAGATCCCCTGGAGAAGAGAACAGCTTCCCACTCCAGCATTCTGGCCTGGAGAATTCCATGGATTGTATAGTCCATGGGGTAGCAAAAAGTGGGACAGGACTGAACGACTTTCACTTTCATACTTGTAGCTAGTCCAATTTCAGAAATGCAGTAAGTGGGAAATACACACCAGATTTTAAAGACTTAGTACAAAGAAAAAACATAAAATAGCGTAATTCTTTCATTAATGATGTGTTGAAATAATATTTGGTAGATAATTGAGTTAAATTTCACTTGTTTAGTTTTACTTTTTAATTTGCTTGCTAGAAAAATTTTAAATGACAAGAGTCACTTGCATCTTTTACTTGCATCTTATTCTATTAGATAATCCTGATCTAGAAGGAAATATACTTCATTGAACTTTAAGAACTGTCTTTGTATTCTTATAGTCCCTGGGGGGATTTTCTGAAACATTAATGGAAAGACAGTCTGATGACAAAGATTCCTGATGAAGAGAAGGAACACTGTCCATAAAATATACCTTGAGCAAAGGTAAGGAAACAAGAGTGCAGACGCGTTCTTTGGTGAGTAAAATGTTTGTCCATGATAGAAGGTTCTTATTAGAAGATAGTGACAAATAAAGTCAGAACTAGCTAGAAAACTGTCTATAAAGAGAGAGACTCAATTTTGAATTTAAAGGATTTAGTTCCACTGGCAATCAGGATTTGGCAGTTTCAAAATGGGATTGTAAGATTATCTTGGCAATATTGAGTACAGTGGGTTGAAATTAATGGGTGATTGGGCAACCAATTATACAGAGTGAAGTAAGCCAGAAAGAAAAACACCAGTATAGTATACTAACACATATATATGGAATTTAGAAAGATGGTAATGATAACCCTGTATGTGAGACAGCAAAAGAGACACAGATGTATAGAACGGACTTTTGGACTCTGAGGGAGAGGGAGAGGGAGAGGGTAGGATGATTTGGGAGAATGGCACTGAAACATGTATACTATCATGTAAGAAACGAATCGCCAGTCTATGTTCGATACAGGATACAGAATGCTTGGGGCTGGTGCACGGGGATGATCCAGAGAGATGATATGGGGTGGGAGGTGGGAGGGGGGTGCAGGATTGGGAACCCATGTATACCCGTGGCGGATTCATGTCAATGTATGGCAAAACCAATACAGTATTTTAAAGTAAAATAAAGTAAAAAACAAAAAACAAACTCTTTGTACTTAAAAATGTATCATACCAAAAAATGTTCAGTAGAGGGTTGATTTAAATAAATTATGGCACATCTATAAATAAAGTGAAATCTGTATTGTTTGATATGGAAACATATTACTATGTACAGCTGAGTAAATAGTTTTCAAAACAATATATGTACAATATGAACCCATATGGGGGCTTCCCTGCTAGCTCAACAGTAGATAATCCAACTGCCAATGCAGGAGACATGGGTTTGATCCCTGGATCAGGGAAAATCCCCTGGAGAAGTAAATGGCAACCCAGTCCAGCATTCTTTCCTGGAGAATCCCGTGGACAGAGGAGCCTGGCAGGCCCCAGTCCATGGTGTTGCAAAAGAGTCAGACACAACTTAGCGACTAAACAGCAACAATACGATGAACCCATGTATGTAAAATTATAAATGTGATGTATGTAATTATGTCATTTGACCAAAATTACCTTAATTATTCCAAAAGTATCTCAAAAGTAAAATCCCAGGGTGGGATGTTTCCAACATATTTTTAGTAGCTCAACAAAGTCATCCATGTTTTTGGCCCTCTCGTGTCTATGTTCCATCATATTAGCCTTTCATTCTCAGCCTTGTCACCTCCTGGGTTGTTGGGATAGGTTAATAAGCTGCAGACTCATTTTCAGCCCGTCAGTCTCTTACTATCTCAATATGTAAGACCAGTAAGTCTGTTCGGCTCACCAGTGTCCCACAGCCTTACCTTATATGCCTTAATTGGTTTTACCTATTCTCAGTCCAGTGTCCAGCTGTCTTCCTTACTCCAGTTTGTAACAATGGATCTTAAAATTCCATCTGTGTTGGACCCCAGTGCAGCTCCCTGCCTGGAGCTGACACCTAACTGCTGGGCAATACTGATTAATAAAAGACTCAATTCTAAAATAAGCCTCTCTAAACTTTTTAATGAGCTATGTTGGGAAGGAAAAATGGATCACTACCATGGCAGACTATTGGTTGCCTACGTAGACACCATTTTTATCCTCTTTCTTACTTAATAAAATGAATTTGTTAGCGTTCCAAAACTAAAGAAATGTGAGCTCCTCCCAATACCCTGGTAGTAATTCTATTTCCCTTTGAATAAGAATGTTGTAGGGGGCTTCCCTAGTGGTTCAGCAGTTAACAATCCACCTGCCAATGCAGGAGACATGAGTTCGATCCCTAATTTGGGAAGATCCCACATGGCTCAGAGCAACTAAGCCCGTGAGCCACAACTATTCAGCCTGTTCCCTAGAGCCTGGAAACTCCAACTACTGAGCTCAAGTGCCACAACTACTGAAGTCTGCGTGCCCTAGAGCCCCTGCTCCTCAACGAGAAAAGCCACTGCAGTGAGAAGCCCAAGCCCTGCAACTAGAGAGTAGCCCCCACTCTCTGCAACTAGAGAAAAGCCCCCACAGCATCAAAGACCATACAGCCAAAAATAAATAAATAAATACTTTTTTAAAAAAACAGAATGTTGTAGAGGTGGTCCTGTGATCAAGCTAGGGAGGATTCTGCAATATGTTTTACCCAAATGGCAAAATAGGTGCTTATAAAATATAGAGTTATTCTTGGGTTTCTGTTCAAGATGATTGACTTGGCATATAATCTGCTAGCTAGTCTATCCTAGACATTACTGAAATAAAAATGTAGAAGTAGAAAAACCAAAGAATAAAGATATGTGTTTGTATGTATGTGCTTAAGTTAGCAGAGGACAGTAGGTAGCAAAGGGGAGAAAAGTGAATGAAATTTCAACAGCTTCCTGGATCACAGAGCTAATAGTAGTGCTTTGACTAGTAATAACACCCAAAGCCATTTCCTAACAAAATATGGTGAAGAAGCTACAGAAGAGTTGGTTGGAGGCATGGCAAAGGGCAGAAGTGAGAATATGGGCTGAAAATGAAGATAACCTTCTAAATATGATACAACTGAATCAACACTACACACATTTCCTTCTCTCATCCATGCACAGAGAGCAGGCAAAGACACATCTACCAGCAGACAAACAGAACAAACCAAAAGACCCCAAAGTCTCCTTCGAATTAATTGTACAAATCATAGGGAAGATGTGAGGACTTTCATGTTAACAACTCAGAGCAAAACCACTGTCATTCTGGCATTCAGGGCCTCCGTCCAGAAAACCAGTTACTTGCCTTGCCATCAGAAAGTGAAGCCTGATATCTGGCATCCCTGGCCCTTCCCTATTCAACCTTGCCAATTATTCAGAATTTCCACACAAGAGAGAGAACTAGAATAAATCCTACTTCCTAAAAGCAAAGGAAAACCACATCGATGGCCAGCTCTTTGTATATAAGAACATACAATGAAGAATCAACAGGCAAATCAGGAAAATCAACATTGTGAAAGAGAAAGACAAAGAAAAACAGATACAGTAATTAACACCTAAGGAAGCAGTTAGAATTCAGGAAATAAAAAAAAGAACTTTTTTTTTTTAAAGCACTCCAGTTTATGTACCCCAGTTTCAGAATATATTGGATCTGTGAGATACAAAGTACTCTGAAAAAAAAAGAGCAACCAAAGAATGAAATAGAGTTCTGAAATACTAAAAGCACGACTACTTAAATAAGAAAATTAATTGAAAGTATTAGAGATGAAAATCAAGGAAATCTAGAATATAAGATATAAAGACATAAACGGAAAATATGAGAAAAATCAAAGAGTTGTGGAGAGCCAATCCAACTAACACTGAATCAGTAGAAGAGAAAGAGTTTTTAAGTGAGGAAAAAAATCAAGAATAGAAACTAGGAGAGACTTCCCTGGTAGCCTAGTGCTTAAGAATCTGCCTTCCGATGCAGAGGATGTGGGTCTGATCCCTGCTCTGGCACCTAAGATCCCACATGCCGTACAGCAACTAAGCCCGTGCACTGCAACTACGACCTGACATGGTCAAAAATAAATGAGAAAATAGGATCTTTTTTTTAAAAAAAAAAGAGGGGAGAAAATAAAAACTAGGAATACTAATAATAAACCTGCAAAATTTCTAAACATAAAAGACATTTTACTAACAAAGGAATAAAGATGAGATCTCTTCCGCAGCATTGGATCTAAAAGACAAAATTTAAGTGGTAGATATTTTTCAGTCTAGAGCTCTGTACACATTCAAATTATTAATGAACTATAAGGGCAAAAGTAATTTTCAAATCAGCAAGGATACTTTTCCCCCGTGTGATCTTTTAGAAAGTTATCTCCCATATATTCCAGCACAATAAAGGCAAAAACCAAGAGGAAACCATGGAATTCTGGAAAAAATGTATCAATCCTAGACAAAGGCAAAGAAAAAATCACGGAAGAGGGCTGTGCATCAAGCCTAGAGAGAAAACAGTGTAGATGGGATCAAGAAGAAGGGTTCAAGGAGCAAGGTCTGAGTGGAGAAAATGCTGGGGCGGGGGAGGAGTGCTAGACGGGGCATTCAATAGAACAGATGGTGCATGTGTACCAGGTCACTTCAGTCGTGTCCAACTCTTTGCGACCCAATGGACTGACTGTAGCCCGCCAGGCTCCTCTGTCCATTGCATTCTCCAGGCAAGAATACTGGCGTGTGTTGCCATGCCCTCCTCCAGGGGATCTTCCCAACCCAGGGACTGAACCCATATCTCTTACATCTCCTACATTGGTAAGATAAGGGATTTGAAAATAAATGAAGGTGTAGTAAATGAAATGGTGCCATGATAAAATGTAGACAGGGGTAGTTCCTTAAAGGAAATTCAGAAAAATTATTATCAGGGAAAGGCTCATTTCAGAAAGTATCCATTATACAGGGAGAAGAGAGCTAGCAAAGAAGAGTGGTCAAAGAGATGAGTGATAAGCAAAAACATATAAAATTATTATTTTTTAAAAGTCTTCAACAAGGTTAATTCCTGCTCCAAAGTCAAGGAGAGTAGACACTGAGTAAATGTCTGTGGAGATTTAGGTGACTGATGAATTGAAAGCATTTTTAGTAAAAAGATGGAATCATATAGCAAATGTAAGTGAGAAAATGAAAACTTTGATGATAATCATTTTTGTCCTAAAAAGTCAACACAATACATGAAGAAATATTAGAGTCTGAGAAAGACTTTTGTCTGTGTGTGTGTTTAAGATAGAAGAGTAGAGGCAAGGATTGATGGAGGGAAAGAACCTCCAAGAAAGAGATAAGCAAAGAAGGAAATAATTAGGTGAAGGCAGACAAAGATGCCCTGAAGACCATGGGGGAGGTTATACTTAATTTTGGTAGAAGGACATTTTTCTGTGAGATAGAACAGAACTAGAAGATCCTGGAATATATAGGAATACATTTAAGGTATTGAGATATGTGGACTTCCCAGGTGGCCCTAGTGGTAAAGAACCTGCCTGCCAATTCAGGAGACAAACGAGACATGATTTCAATCCCTGGGTTGGGAAGATGCCCTGGAGGAGGGCATGGCAACTCACTCCAGAATTGTTGCCTGGAGAATGCCGTGGACAGAGGAGCCTGGAAGGCTACAGTCCATAGGGTCACAAAGAGCCGGACATGACTGAAGTAACTTAGAACACAGGCGCACTGAGATGTGTATAGCTATAGAAATTTCAAACTTGAATATACAAAGTGAAAGTTATTCATCTTTTGGCAGCCTTAAAATTATGAATTCTTTGGTGGATGAATAAATTTAATTGCTTTATAATAACATACATTAAATTTTCATAAAATATTACTAAATGCCAGGTTAATGCCATTTCAAGGATGTAGTCAAGGTTAGATATTAAAAAGCAACACTATTCAAAGTCACTATAAAAATATGTAATGAGAACTACTATTCACACAGTTCTTATTGGCTACTTTAACTTGATATCCAATTGGTTGCCCAAATGCCAAGATACACCCCATGATAAGTGTGAGTATATGTTTTAGGGAAAAATGATTAGGGGTATTTAGCTCCAAAACTAATCATTTTTAATTAGTGTTTTGATAGCAGAAGCTAGGTCTGTTTTTTTCATGCAAGCCAATGATCCAGCCAAAATTTGGGGCTGAAGCATATTTATTCCTTAAAGCACTGTGTGGGAAGGGAAGATTTATTCTGTGCCAACTGTTACCATTCTATGATTACTCCCATTGATAAGGTAGGAAATTGGTTAAGCTATATATAATGAGCTTCCCTGTGTCTCAGATGGTAAAAAATCCACCTGCAATGCAGGAGACCTGGGTTTGATCCCTGGATTGGGAAGATCCCCTGGAGGAGGGCATGACAACTCACTCCAGTATTCTTGCCTAGAGAATCCCCATGAACAGAGGAGCCTGGTGGGCTACAGTGCATGGGGTCGCAAAGAGCTGGACACAATTAAGCAACTAAACACAGCACAGCACGATGAGACCCAAGTGGTTCAGTGGTAGAGAATTCAACTGTCAATGCAGGAGACATGGG
Source organism: Capra hircus (assembly GCF_001704415.2). Lineage (NCBI taxonomy): Eukaryota > Metazoa > Chordata > Mammalia > Artiodactyla > Bovidae > Capra > Capra hircus. Next base: position 36,335,222 of record NC_030816.1, on the reverse strand, counting down.
TTTGATTCCTGGGTCAGGAAGATCCCCTGGAGAAGGAAATGGCAACCAACTCCAGTATTATTGCCTGGGAAATACAAGGGACAGAGGAGCCTGGTGGGCTACAGTTCATAGGGTCACAAAGAGTCAGACATGACTTAGGGACTAAACAACAATAAACAATAGACACCTCATGTACAGAATGCATGAGTGATCCTAAACTGTTAAGCTTTCTTTCTCAGTTTTCGTCCAGGGATGCAGGCACCTTCTCATCACTCTGCCCTTGCTAGGGTGTTGTCCTCATTTAATAGAGCAAGATGACTCCTACTCATATTCCAAGTAGCAGTCCAAAGGAAGAGAAGGAACCCAATGACATCCCTTTGGGAACTGAAAGTATACTTGTCATTCACAGTCACATGACCTACTTAGTTGCAAGGGAAGCTGTAAAATGTAGTTTTTATTTCAGGTGACTTGGTCCTAAATTGAATAATCAGGAGGTAAGAAATATTTGGAGAAAAATGTTTCACCCAGAATGCTCTGCCTTCTCAATTAAAGCAAATATACTGGTATCAAACAGATAAGAGTAACCTCTCTTCCCTTATGAGAACTGAGCCACAGAACAGAATAGAATGTCAGGAATAACTTTTATCTCTTTCTAGCACTTAAAAAGTGAGCTAGTGAAAAAAAAAAGGGAAAATGACATCCTGACTAGTGATTACTTTAAGGATCAGTTTTTCCTGAAGTTCAAACTATTGTTCAGTTCAGTTCAGTTCAGTCGCTCAGTCATGTCCGACTCTTTGCAACCCCATGAATCGCAGCACCCTGGCGTCCCTGTCCATCACCATCTCTCGGAGTTCACCTAAACTCATGTGTATCAAGTTGATGATGCCTCCAGCCATCTCATCATCTGTTGTCCCCTTCTCCTCCTGCCCCCAAACCCTCCCAGCATCAGGGTCTTTTCCAATGAGTCAACCCTTTGCATGAGGTGGCCAAAGTATTAGAGTTTCAGTCTCAGCATCAGTCCTTCCAATGAACACCCAAGATTGCTCTCCTTTAGGTTGGGCTGGTTGGATCTCCTTTCAGTCCAAGGGACTCTCAAGAGTCTTCTCCAACACCACAGTTCAAAAGCATCAATTCTTCGGTGCTCAGCTCTCTTCACAGTCCAACTCTCACATCCATACATGACTACTGGAAAAACCATAACCTTGACTAGATGGACATTTGTTGGCAAAGAAATATCTCTGCTTTTTAATATGCTATCTAGGTTGGTCATAACTTTTCTTTAAAGGAGTAAGCGTCTTTTAATTTCATGGCTGCAATCACTATCAGCAGTGATTTTGGAGCCCCCCAAAATAAAGTCTGACATTGTTTCCATTTTTTCCCCATCTATTTCCCATGAAGTGATGGGACCAGATGCCATGATCTTAGTTTTCTGAATGTTGAGCTTTAAGCCAACTTTTTCACTCTCATCGTTCACTTTAAAGAGGCTTTTTAGTTCGTCTTCACTTTCTGCCATGTGGTGTCATCTGCATCTCTGAGGTTATTGATACTTCTCCTGGCAATCTTGATTCCAGCTTGTGCTTCCTCCAGCCCAGAGTTTCTCATGATGTACTCTGCATAGAAGTTAAATAAGCAGGGTGGCAATATACAGCCTTGATGTACTCCTTTTCTTATTTGGAACCAGTCTGTTGTTCCAGTCCAGTTCTAACTGTTGCTTCTTGGTCTGCATACAGATTTCTCAAGAGACAGGTCAGGTAGTCTGGTAGTCCCATCTCTCTCAGAATCTTCCACAGTTTATTGTGATCCACACAGTCAAAGGCTTTGGCATAGTCAATAAAGCAGAAATAGATTTTTTCTGGAACTCTCTTGCTTTTTCTATGATCCAGCGGATGTTGTCAATTTGATCTCTGGTTCCTCTGCCTTTTCTAAAACCAGCTTGAACATCTGAAGTTCACGGTTCACATATTGCTGAAGCCTGGCTTGGAGAATTTTGAGCGTTACTTTGCTAGCAAGTGAGATGAGTGCAAGTGTGCAGTAGTTTGAGCATTCTTTGGCATTGCCTTTCTTTGGGATTGGAATGAAAACTGACCTTTTCCAGTCCTGTGGCCACTGCTGAGTTTTCCAAATTTGCTGGCATATTGAGTGCAGCACTTTCACAGCATCATCTTTCAGGATCTGAAATAGCTCCACTGGAATTCCATCACCTCCACTAGCCTTGTTCATAGTGATGCTTTCTAAGGCCCACTTGACTTCACATTCCAGGATGTCTGGCTCTAGGTGAGTGATTACACCATCGTGGTTATCTTGGTTGTGAAGATCTTTTTAGTACAGTTCTTCTGTGTCTTCTTGCCACCTCTTAATATCTTCTGCTTCTGTTAGGTCCATATCATTTCTGTCCTTTATTGAGCCCATCTTTGCATGAAATGTTCCCTTGGTATCTCTGATTTTCTTGAAGAGATCTCTAGTCTTTCCCATTCTGTTGTTTTCCTCCATTTCTTTGCACTGATTGCTGAAGAAGGCTTTCTTATCTCTTCTTGCTATTCTTTGGAACTCTGCATTCAGATGCTTGTATCTTTCCTTTTCTCCTTTGCTTTTTGCCTCTCTTCTTTTCACAGCTATTTGTAAGGCCTCCCCCGACAGCCATTTTGCTTTTTTGCATTTCTTTTCCATGGGGATGGTCTTGATCTCTGTCTCCTATACAATGTCACAAACCTCTATCCATAGTTCATCAGGCACTCTGTCTATCAGATCTAGGCCCTTAAATCTATTTCTCACTTCCTCTGTATAAGCACAGCCTTGTCTAACTCAATGAAACTAAGCCATACCCTGTGGGGCCACCCAAGATGGTTGGGTCATGGTGGAGAAGTCTGACAGAATGTGGTCCACTGGAGAAGGGAATGGCAAACCACTTCAGCATTCTTGCCTTGAGAACTCCATGAACAGTAGGAAAAGGCAAAATGATAGGATACTGAAAGAGGAACTCCCCAGGTCACTAGGAGCCCAATATGCTACTGGAGATCAGTGGAGAAATAACTCCAGAAAGAATGATGGGAAGGAGCCAAAGCAAAAATAATACCCAGTTGTGGATGTGACTGGTGATAGAAGCAAGATCCGATGCTGTAAAGAGCAATATTGCATAGGAACCTGGAATGTCAGGTCCATGAATCAAGTCAAATTGGAAGTGGTCAAACAGGAGATGGCAAGAGTGAATGTGGACATTCTAGGAATCAATGAACTAAAATGGACTGGAATGGGTGAATTTAACTCAGATGACCATTATATCTACTACTGTGGGCAAGAATCCCTCAGAAGAAATGGAGCAGCCATCATGGTCAACAAAAGAGTCCGAAGTGCAGTACTTGGATGCAATCTCAAAAACGACAGAATGATCTCTGTTTGTTTCCAAGGCAAACCATTCAATATCACAGTTAACCAAGTCTATGCCCCAACCAATAATGCTGAACAAGCTGAAGTTGAATGGTTCTATGAAGACCTACAAGACCTTTAAGAACTAACACCCAAAAAAGATGTCCTTTTCATTATAGGGGACTGGAATGCAAAAGTAGGAAGTCAAGAAACACCTGGAGTAATAGGCAAATTTGGCCTTGGAATGTGGAATGAAGCAGGGCAAAGACTAATAGAGTTTTGCCAAGAAAATGCACTGGTCATAGCAAACACCCTCATCCAACAACACAAGCGAAGACTCTACACATGGACATCACCAGATGGTCAACACCGAAATCAGTTTGATTATATTCTTTGCAGCCAACGATGAAGCTCTATACAGTCAACAAAAACAAGACCGGGAGCTGACTTGGCTCAGATCATGAGCTCCTTATTACCAAATTCAGACTGAAATTGAAGAAAGTAGGGAAAACCACTAGACCATTCAGGTATGACCTAAATCAAACTATTCTTAAGCATGTTCAATATGGTCAAAGTGGCGTTTTCATTCATTCTACCCACAGGTACTTCTACTTGTTGAAGTACAAGTTCATTCTACTTCTGCTTTATTGACTATGCCAAAGCCTTTGACTGTGTGGACCACAACAAAATCTGGAAAATTCTGAAGGAGATGGGACTACCAGACCACCTGACCTGCCCCTTGAGAAACCTATGTGCAGGTCAGGAAGCAACAGTTAGAACTGGACATGGAACAACAGACTGGTTCCAAATAGGAAAAGGAGTACGTCAAGGCTGTATATTGTCACCCTGCTTATTTAATTTCTATGCAGAGTACATCATGAAAAACTCTGGGCTGGAGGAAGCACAAGGTGGAATCAAGATTGCCAGGAGAAGTATCAATAACCTCAGAGGTACAGATGACACCACCCTTATGGCAGAAAGTGAAGAACTAAAAGCCTCTTGATGAAAGTGAGAGGAGAGTGAAAAAGTTGGCTTAAAACTCAACGTTCAGAAAACTAAGATCATTGCATCTGGTCGCATCACTTTATGGCAAATAGATTGGGAAACAGTGGAAATAGTGTCAGACTTTATTTGGGGGGACTCCAAAATCACTGCAGATGATGACTGCAGCCATGAAATAAAAAGAAGCTTCCTCCTTGGAAGAAAAGCTATGACCAACCTAGACAACATATTAAAAAGCAGAGACATTACTTTGCCAGTGAAGTTCTGTCTGGTTGGAGCTATAGTTTTTCCAGTAGACATGTATGGATGTAACTGTTGGACTATAAAGAAAGCTGAACACCAAAGAACTGATGCTTTTGAACTATGATGTAGGGAGTCTAGAGAGTCCCTTGGACTGCAAGGAGATCCAGCCAGTCCATCCTAAAGGAAATCAGTCCTGAATATTCATTGGAAGTACTGAAGCTAAAGCTGAAACTCCAATACTTTGGCCACCTGATGCGAAGAGCTGACTGATTTGAAAAGACCTTGATGCTGGGAAAGATTGAAGGCAGGAGGAGAAGGGAACAACAGAGGATGAGATGGTTGGATGACATCACCAACTCAATGGATAGGAGTTGAGTAGACTCCAGGAGCTGGTGATGGACAGGGAGGCCCAGCGTGCTGCAGTCTATGGGGTAGCAAAGAGTTGGACACATCTGAGCGACTGAACTGAACTGAGCTGAACCCACAAGTAAATAAGCATATATCACAAAACCCATACTTCACTGAGCAGTGTGAAACATCCCAAAGAAAAAATGTGATAATGATCTCTAGTCTCAAGGAACTTAGAAGAATTTACAGTTTGGGTAGAAGATGAATTTAATAGTTAAGACTATTCAGAAACAATTAAGACCTGAGTTGTATGATACTTACTTTATGAGTACAAAAGGAATTTAAAGTAAAGCTAGGCCATTCCTGGCTGCAGAACGTTTTTGTTCTGCACAAAACCTTGTGGAAATAGTGAAAATTGAACTAGGCATATAAGAATAGCTGTAATTTATTTATAAAACCGTTTCATATGCAAAATCATAAAAGGTTTATTTGTAGGGTTTATCCTGGGAAAAAAAGACATGTTGAATTTAAAGTCCAAGTTGTTGCTAATAGTAGCATAAAGTCTAAAAATGACTAACTGGGTCATTTATAAACAAGTATAGTTTCCGTTTTTTGCTTTATGATGTATCCACAAGTAATAACAGAATACCTGACACAGAGATCTCAAGTATCTGTTAAATAAATACAATTTTCCTTTTACCCTCAGTGTTTCTTTTATTATATAACTAAGGACTTAACATTTTTCTATTGAGGTATAGCTTTTTTAAAAATTGAAATGTACTAAAGTGTGCAGATCTTAATTGTACAGTGCTATATACCACCTCATGTAACTACTTCCCAAATCAAGTTATAGAACATTCCTAACTCTCCAAAATACTCTATGACCCTCCCAGTCAACATTCAGTTCAGCTCATCCCACACCAGCCACCCAAAGTAGCCACTATTCTGATTCCTATCAATATAGATTATCTTCCTAGTTTTGAAATTCATATAAACAAAATAATATGTCACTCAACATTTTTTCAAGTTGGTGCTTCCCTGGTCTTAATCTGTGTAGCTTGTTGATACTTGAAAGAGATATTTCCACCCTCTATTTTAAAGTCTTTTCTTATGGGAAAACCCTATAAAAGTATAGGAAAGATGTTTATTAAGTAATAATTTGCTTTAGAGTTGTCATTAGTGTTTACACTTCAAAGACAGGTTGTGTTTACTCTAAGGGCAGGCACAGCCAGTGTAACTTGTACTTCCACGATGATAGTTAAGTTAACTTGCTGTGACTTTTTTACTCAGACAAATCTGGAAATCCCATATGAGAAGTTTAGGTCAATCACAAAGTTAGAGGTACAAGGCACAGGGAGGAAGGATGGAGGGGAGGGATAGTGAGGGAGTTGGGGATGGACATGTACACACTGCTATATTTAAAATGGATAATAACTAGCAAGTTCCAGCTATATTGCACATGAAACTCTGCTCAATATTATGTGGGAGCCTGGATGGGAGGGGAATTTGGGGGAGAATGAATACGTGTATATGTATGGCTGAGTCCCCTTGCTGTGTACCTGAAACTATCACAACATTGTTAATTGGCTATACCCCAATATAAAAAAAAAGTTAAAAAAATTTAGAGGTGCAGTTCTTATACAAAACCACCCTCACTTCTGACATCAACTGCAAGTTTGCAAGGGTTTGAGTGGGACCCCAAACTACCTCAGGTTCAATAATTTGCTAGAAAGACTCGTAAAACTCACTGAAAGCTGCCACGCTCATCATTATGGTTTATTAAAGGGAAAGGAATGATGCTGAAGCTGAAACTCCAGTACTTTGGCCACCTCATGTAAAGAGCTGACTCATTGGAAAAGACTCTGATGCTGGGAGGGATAGGGGCAGGAGGAAGGGGAACGACAGAGGATGAGATGGCTGGATGGCATCATCAACTCGATGGATGTGAGTCTGAGTGAACTCTGGGAGTTGGTGATGGACAGGGTGGCCTGGCATGCTGCGAATCACGGGGTCGCAAAGAGTCGTACATGACTAAGTGACTGAACTGAACTGAACTGAACTGAACTAAAAGGGAAAGAATACAGATTAAGGTTAGTCAAAAGAAGACATGGTAGAGCAGAGTCCAGGAGGGGAGTCACATGCAGAGTTTTAGTTGTCTTCTAGCCATGGAGTCAGGACACGGTTCTCTCCCAACACTGATGTGTGACAACATGTACAGAGTTCTGCCAGGCTGCCAGCGAGGAAGGCTCACCTGAGGTTAGTGTCCAGAGCTGTTTTTTGTTGTCGTTGTTGGCAGGGGACAGGGTGTGGGGGGAGTGGGGGGCTCTCTTACCTTTTGGCTGTGCTACACGGTATGTGGGATCTTAGTTACTTAGCTCCTTGACTAGAGGTGGAACCTGCACCCCCTGCATCGGAAGCACAAGCGAGGAGTCTTAACCACTAGACCACCAGGGAAGTCCCTGGGGAGTTGTATTATGTAGACATGATTGAGTGTCCCCTTATTTAACCCCAGTTTCCAGGTCCGTGGATACTTTGTGACCCCAAACCCCAGGGCCAGCCCCCAACCTAAGATTGCATGGGTGTGGCCAGACCCCACCCTAAATCATATTGCTAGACAACCCACTAGGACCCACAACCCTCTGGCAAACAGCAGATACTCTATGGCTGAGGGCAGAGGCCAAGCCTTCTCTTTGGGCAAGCCCTAATTCTTTACCACATACCCCCAAATCTTCACCTCACTGACAGGAGAATTTGTTTTCTCCAAAAATTAAATTGTTTCTTTGAAAAATTTTTTCTCAATGATTAATTTCACAAGTTTGTGTTTCTAAGGATTCTGAATTATTATGAAGCATCTCAACATGTTTGACAAGAAGTTAAGATTGAAGAAGGAATACTAACATTTTCTTTCTCCCCTAATTGTCCAATATATATAAATACAAGGATTCTACCAAGATTACTGACTTGTACTTCCGAAAGTTAGTTCTTTTGAGAGTTTTCCAGGAGCTCTTAATACCAGTACTGGCAATACTAAAAAACAAGGTGAATTAGCAACAATTCAGTGATTTTGAGGCTTGGGGATTGAGTAAGACTCCCCCAGAAAGAGTGTTAACTCCCAAAAACCTCCATAAGGAAGGGTGAAATTGGTGAAATTGTCTAAAATCATTCCTATATTTTGAATATTTTTTTCTTTAAATGAATGTGTTAAGAAATCATCTTTGAGGAATTAACACCATCATGGCTTAAAATGAAATTTAAAAATATGAAGGGTTATGAGGCCAATTATTATTTATGTCAAATTTCTGTTTAAAATCATTTTTATTGTTATTTTGATAGGATTAGCTCTCTTCCAAGTTTAAAATGAGTTGTGATTTTGTTGTTGCTATTGTTGTTAAAATATAGTAAGATACGAGACTTAAGCTGAAACAGGTTGGAAACTGAAACACCATCTTAGCCACCTTAGCAGGATCAGAATGATTGAAGTCAATCAAATCACAGTCAAGGAGGCAGATATTATAGAGTCACTGGTCAGGAAGGCCAGGGTTCAAGTCAGGCATAAGATTCTGATTTCAAAGGCTCAAAAGTCTCAGACTAAAAGCTATGTTTAGCTAACTCTGTAGGTTGATTTGAAGGCTCATCCAGCCTTTCATTTAACTGATATATTGTATATTGAATACCTACTATGGGTCAGCAGGCACAGTAGCAGAGAAGACAAACACTATTGGCTTTCAGGGATGGCAGCTAACGTTCATTGCCCATCTATCTGCTGTTTGCTAGCCATCGTGCTAAGCACTTCTTCTGGAACTCTATTATTCACACTTTTATTATCTAGATTTCATAGGTAAGGAAATTGAATCTCTAAGACATTGACAATCTCACTGAAAGAGTGTGTCTAAATGCCTCTTGGCCCATCTTCCAAAGCTGAACTTTCTTGCTAGCAAAGGGCCATTGCTGGCTGTAATGAACATAAATCCTTGTTATCTGAAAAAGTGGGCTTCCCTGGTGGCTCAGCAGTAAAGAAACTGCCTGCAATGCAGGAGACATGAGTTTGATCGCTGGGTTGAGAAGATCTCCTAGAGGAAGAATTGGCAACCCACTCCAGTATTCTTGCCTGGAGAATTCCATGGACACAGGAGCCTGATGGGCTGCAGTCCATGTGGTCACAAGAGATAAGACATGACAAAGATTATGCAACAGCAATCTGAAAAATTATCCTCCATCACTTTCAGTTTCTGTGTTGGATACAAGAGCCCCATCTTTTGCCAAGATGTGGAATTTCAAATAGGAGGACTTGACCTGGGGACTGGTGACAAAGGTGTCAAGGGTTCCCTCATTCCCTTCTTTATTGTATGGTTTATCACCTAGAATTCTGGTATTTTCCAGACCAGAAGAAAGGACTCATTTTGGTTGCAACTCTGTCATTTGATGTTTATGTTGCTATTATGCAGAAGAAAGAGAAATAAAGACATAATTCATTTCAGTATGTTAGTACTTAAAATATGTATCCAAGGTTGCTTAAAAATAAGTTCCTCCTTAGAAATATGATGTGGATTTCGTCAATGCATCATTTTAAAATTTAAAATCTAGATACAATCAAGGTACAATGATAAAAATTGTCCTTGCTTGAACATAAAGCCTCAGATTATACAAATCTGAAGAGACTTAGTTATCTAACAACCACTAAAGTGAATTTTACAAAATATGTTTTGAAATATATACTCTGTGGGAGAATTTCTCCTTTTAAGCCTTTGACAGACATAAGAAATTATGAATACATACCTATGCAACCCCAAGAACAGTATGAAAAGGCAAAGAAGTATGACACTGACGGATGAACTCTCCAGGTCAGTAGGTGCCCAATATTTTACTGGAGAAGAATGGAGAAATAACTCCAGAAAGAATGAAGAGACAGAGCCAAAGCAAAAACACCACCAGTTGTGGATGTGACTCGTGATGGAAGTAAAGTCTGATGGTGTAAAGAGCACTATTGCATAGGAACCTGGAATGTTAGGTCCATGAATCAAGGCATATTGGAAGTGGTCAAACAGGAGATGGCAAGAATGAATGTCGACATTTTAGGAATCAGTGAACTAAAATGGACTGGAATGGGTGAGTTTATCTCAGATGGCTGTTATATCTACTATTGTGGGCAAGAATCCCTTAGAAGAAATGGAGTGGCCATGATAGTCAACAAAAGAGTCCAGAGTAAAGTACTAGGATGCAATCTCCAAAAACGACAGAATGATCTCTGTTTGTTTCCAAGGCAAACCATTCAATATCACAGTAATCCAAGTCTATGCCCCTACCAGTAATGCTGAAGAAGCTGAAGTGGAATGGTTCTATGAAGACCTACAAGACCTTTTAGAACTAACACCCAAAAAAGATGTCCTCTTCATTATAGGGGACTGGAATGCACAAGTAGAAAGTCAAGAGCTACCTGGAGAAACAGGCAAATTTGGCCTAGGAGCATAAGATGAAGAAGAGCAAAGGCTAACAGTGTTTTGCCAAGAGAATGCACTGGTCATAGCAAACACCCTCTTCCAACAACACAAGAGAAGACAGTACACGTGGACGTCATGAGATGATCAATTCCAAAATCAGAATGATTATATTCTTTGCAGCCAAAGATGGAGAAGCTCTATACAGTCAGCAAAAACAAGACTGGGACCTGACTGTGGTTCAGATCATGAACTCCTTATTGCCAAATTCAGACTTAAATTGAAGCAAGTCAGGAAAACCACTAGACCATTCAGGTATAACCTAAATCAAATCCCTTATGATTATACAGTGGAAGTGACTAATAGGTTCAAGGGATTAGATCTGATAGACAGAGTGCTTGAAGAACTATAGACGGAGGCTCATGATATTGTACAGGATACAGTGAAGAAGACCATCCCCAAGAAAAAGAAAAGCAAAGAAGCAAAATGGTTGTCTGATGAGGCCACACAAATAGCTGAGAAAAGAGAAGCTACGGCAAGGAGAAAAGGAAAGATGTACCCATTCAAATGCAGAGTTACAAAGAACAGCAAGGAAAGATAAGAAAGCCTTCCTCAGGGATCAGTGCAAAGAAATAGAGGAAAACAATGGGAAAAACTAGAGATCTCTTCAAGAAAATTAGAGCTACCAAGGGAACATTTCATGCAAATATGAGCTCTATAAAAGACAGAAATGGTATGGACCTAACAGAAGCAGAAGATATTAAGAAGAGATAGCAACAATACCCAGAAGAACCATACAAAAAAGATCTTCACGACCCAGATAACCACAATGCTGTGATCACTCACCTAGAGCCAGACATCCTGGAATGCAAAGTCAAGTGGGCCTTAGGAAACATCACTATGAACAAAACTAATGGAGGTGATGGAATTCCAGTTGAGCTATTTCAAATCCTAAAAGATGATGCTGTGAAAGTGCTACACTCAATATGCCAGCAAATTTGGAAAACTCAGCAGTGGCCACAGGGCTGGAAAAGGTCAGTTTTCATTCCAATCCCAAAGAAAGGCAATGCCAAAGAATGTTCAAACTACTGCACAGTTGCACTCATCTCACACGCTAGCAAAGTAATGCTCAAAATTCTTCAAGCCAGGCTTCAACAGTATGTGAACTATGAAATTCCAGATTTTATGCTGGATTTAGAAAAGGCAGAGGAACCAGAGATCAAATTGCCAATATCTGTTGGATCATCGAAAAAGGAAGAGCGTTTCAAAAAAATATCTACTTTTGCTTTATTAACTATGCCAAAACCTTTAACTGTGTGGATCATAACAAACTGTGGAAAATTTTTCGAGAGATGGGAATACCAGACCACCTGACCTGTCTCCTGAGAAATCTGTATGCAGACCAAGAAACAACAGTTAGAACTGGACATGGAACAACAGACTGGTTCTAAATAGGGAAAGGAGTACATCAAGGCTGTATATTGTCATCCTGATTATTTAACTTATATGTAGAGTACACCATGCAAAATGCTGGACTGGATGAAGCACAAGCTCCGATCAAGATTGCCAGGAGAAATATCAATAACCTCAGATATGCTGATGACGCCATCTTTATGGCAGAAAGCAAAGAAGAACTGAAGAGCTTCTTGAAGAAAGAGAAAGAGGAGAGTGAAAAAGTTGGCTTAAAACTCAACATTCAGAAAACTAAGATCATGGTATACAGTCCCAACACTTCATGGCAAATAGATGAGGAACAACGGAAACAGTGAGAAACTTTATTTTTGGGCTCCAAAATCACTGCAGATGGTGACTGCAGCCATGAAAGTAAAAGACGCTTGCTCCTTGGAAGAAAAGCTATGATCAACCTAGACAGCATATTGAACAGCAGAGACATTACTTTGCCAGCAATGGTCCATCTAGTCAAAGCTATGGTTTTTCCAGTAGTCATGTATGGATGTGAGTTGGACTATAAAGAAAGCTGAGTGCTGAAGAATTGATGCTTTTGGACTGTGGTGTTGGAGAAGGCTCTTGAGAGTCCCCTGGACTTCAAGGAGATCCAACCAGTCAATCCTAAAGGAAACCAGTGCTGAATATTCATTGGAAGAAATGCTGCTGAAGCTGAAGCTTCAATACTTTGGCCACCTGATGCAAAGAACTGACTCATTTGAAATGACCCTGATGATGGGAAAGATTGAAGGCCAGAGGAGAAAGGGTGGACAGAGGATAAGATGGTTGGATGGCCTCACCAACGCGATGGACATGAGTTTAAGTAAGCTCCTGTAGTTGGTAGTGGACAGGGAGGCCTGGCGTGCTGTAGTCCATGGGGTAGCAAGGAGTAGGACACAACTTAGTAACTGAACAACAACAACAAATAAAAATTTCACTTATATGTTTTGCAGATAAAATATATATGAACTTCAATATTCAGGCAATTCAATCCATTCTCAGAAGCACTTTGCAAGAAGACAGACTTCTTTGCCCACATCCCCCAAAGATGCTTTTGTTTATATTCCTGAAGGTGAAATCTCAAAATCTCTGCAAAGAGTGAAGAGATAATTAGCAGGGAACTTCTCCAGAATGTGGTGCTTCATCACAAGAGGTGCAGCACGAATGATGCTTTAGAGGAGTGTGCATGGAGCATGGTGAGAGGATCCTGCAGCCCAGTGGGATGGCGCCAGCATGGCCTTCCGGCCCCTTCCTTCTGTTCACAGTCTGAAGTGGGCATCACTCCTGGAGGGTCGGGCTCTGGAAGGGCATCTGTCACTTTACTGGATTCTTGACCTGTGGGGTTACAAGGAATATTTACTAAAATGTTTTTTAATGACTAAAATATTAATGTGATCTGCATACTGGAGCAAACATAGCTTTTAACATAACCAGAATGAAACCTTTTTTCTCTCACAGTTCTTTAACGATTGTTGGAATGTTTTACTTGTTTCAGACGAAAACTCATGAGATCATAGTTTCATTGTGGTTGTTTACTTTTAAATAATGTAGCTTTCCATTGTCATTTTAGATCACAATTGCTACTGTGATTCAGTGATTAGACTATTTAATACTATTCACTAGAGTATAATAATAAAAATGAAAAACTGGATTCAGTGTTAACTCTTCTGTCCACCAGCTTAATTAAGCCTGAAAGTGTGAAAGTGTTAGTCGCTCAGTCGTTTCTGACTCTTTGCATCCCCTGGACTGTAGCCCACCAGGCTCCTCTGTGCATGGAATTCTGCAGGCAAGAATATTGGAGTGGGTAGCCATTTCCTTCAGATGTAGTGTTAATTCTTCTCCCTTCCACCAGCTTAATTAAGCTGACTTAAAGCCAAAGGCCTGAACCCAAGTTGTGGGATGAGCCTTTTCTCTCCTTTCTGCATATCATAGCATACTCCCACCCCATTATCACTGTCGTTTCCAAGGCTACACACATTCCTTTTTGTGTTTGAAAGGAAGTTTCAAACCTCTTGGGGTTTGGAAGGAAGTCAGGAGATGGACGAAATTTCTTACTTAGCTGCAAAGCCTGGTGTTTTCCCTCTCTAAGTCTAAAGGCAGGGACCCTTGCAGATCCTGACTACAGGTTAAATGATTAAAGCAAACTCTTTATCTTGGGGACTCTTCTAAGGTTCTCAACCAGACCCTCCCAGCTCTTTCAGTCCCCTGACACATGCGTCTTTCCTTTCTCAGGCCCTGGGAAGTCTGCTGTGCACCTACACTTTCTTTGCGAGGGGAACCTCTTCTTCTTCCAGATGGCTTTATTAGAAAGACCCCCAAGATGACTCACTCCAGCTCTCTTCTTCCTGGCTGACACCCCTTGCTCTGATATGTTCTGGAATGAAGACCAGTCTTAAAGTGATGGCAGTCTTTTGGCTCCGCATCACGTTGGCAGTCATGCTCTTAGACTCTGGAGTCCATTTAAGCTTTTTGGGGCATCAGCATCAGCACACTAGATCTTTGCATATTCTAGGTGCAGAAGGCCGTTTCAAAGCTCTGCTATGATCCCCTGGAAGTACCCCACTTGAATTGAGATTGGAAGGTCATACTCACCTACATCTATTCTCTGCAGGGGGTCGGTACCGACAACACAGTAGCAGTTCTCTGAGGAAGTTTATTTCTATGACACTTGTTTATATCCTAAATCTAACTGAAGGCCCAGAGAATCATGTAACAGTTTTTTGAACACATGTCCTTTGCAAACCTGCCTATGGAGAAGAGAATGTATCTCATACTGTCTTCGGTATCCTATCATCTGTTGGTGCTTCAACAGAAACTATGCCAAGAAGAAATTCCTTTTGGGATCCTGTTAGAAACTGAAGCATAGGGACTTCCCTGGTGTTCCAGTGGCTAAGACTCTTCACTCCCCATCCAGGGGGCCTGGCTTCCATTCCTTGTTACAGAACTAGATTCCACACGTCACAGCAATCCAGAGCTAAATATATGAAAGAAAAAGAAAATAGTCATTTCACGTTCCTGTCCGGAACAACTTCAGGTAAAAGCTTGCAATTGTGTGGACCACTTATGTCTGAAACTAAGATGTTTCCTCCTTAACAAGTTGAAAATAGTTTCAATAAAAATCTTTTTTAAAAAAGAAAAAAAATTTAATCATAGAGTCAAGACATGTTATAGAACCTAGGTATGAGCATCGTTAGCACACATCAGACCAGGATCTGAATATTTCTTAAAGTTGTGTCATTTTCTCCCCATCTCTGTTACCACCACCTTTGTTCAAAACTTCACTAATCTCTTACCTGTACCGTGGCTGTCATTTGTCTCTGCCTTGGGTTTTACCCCTGTCAAATCTGTTCTTCATAATACTATCACATAGTTTGACCTAAAATGCAAATATTACCTTGTCCCTGATGTGTGTTAAATCTTTCAAAATCTTCCAATTACCTTGTCCTAAAAGCATGCTTATCAAATATTAGAATGCATACAAATGACCCATGGATCTTGTTAAAATGCAGATTCTAATTGAATAGGTTTGGAATGTGGCCCCCACTTATACATTTTTAAAAGGTTCTAAGTAACGCTGCCTCTGACACTCTAAAAACTACACTTTGAATACCAAGGGCTTAGAGTTTTGGCTCCTTAGTTGTACCATTCAAAGACCTAACTGACCACGCCCAATTTCATTTCTTATCTTTCCATATGGCCTACCATTTATATTTTTTGGAAAAAATTTTATTGTTTCCTGTCTGATGGCTTTCTTCTAAATTGATGTTTTACATATAGTTAAACTGGAACCTCAGATATGCACTTGACACCACCCTTATGGCAGAAAGTGAAGAGGAACTAAAGAGCCTGTTGATGAAAAGTGAAAGAGGAGAGTGAAAAAGTTGGCTTAAAGCTCAACATTCAGAAAACGAAGATCATGGCATCGGTGTCATCACTTCACGGGAAATAGATGGGGAAACAGTGGAAACAGTGTCAGACTTTATTGTTTTGGGCTCCAAAATCACTGCAGATGGTGACTGCAGCCATGAAATTAAAAGACACTCCTTGGAAGGAAAGTTATGACCAACCTAGATAGCATATTCAAAAGCAGAGACATTACTTTGCTGACTAAGGTCCGTCTGGTCAAGGCAGTGGTTTTTCCTGTGGTCATGTATGGATGCGAGAGTTGGACTATAAAGAAAAAAAAAAAAAGCTGAGAGCAGAGGAATTGATGCTTTTGAACTGTGGTGTTGGAGCAGACTCTTGAGAGTCCCTTGGACAGCAAGAAGATCCAACCAGTCCATTCTAAAGGAGATCAGTCCTGGGTGTTCATTGGAAGGACTGATGTTGAAGCTGAAACTCCAATACTTTGGCCACTTCATGCAAAGAGCTGACTCATTTGAAAAGAGAATGATGCTGCGAAAGATTGAGGGCCGGAGGAGAAGGAGATGACAGAGGATGAGATGATTGGATGGCATCACTGACTCAATGGACAGGGGTTTGGGTAGACTCCGGGAGTTGGTGATGGACAGGCCTGGCATGCTGCAGTTCATGGGGTCACAAAGAGTTGAACACGACTGGGTGACTGAACTGAACTGAACTGAACTGAAACTGGACTCTTTTTTCCTCCTTTTAGATTAGTTCAGCTTCCAAAAGCAATTTCTACATTCGCAAATTGGGCAAAATGTTTTGTATTAGTTTTCCTGTGGCTGATAAATTACCACGAACTGGATCACTTAAAATAACATATAGGGACTTCCCTGGTGGCCCAGTGGCTAAGATTCTGCACTCCTCATGCAAAGAGCTCCAAATCCCTGGTTGGGGAACTAGATCCCACATGCTGCAACTAAGAGTTCAGATGCCACAGCTGAAGATTCCACATGGCTCAATGAAGATCAAAGATCCCACGTGCCACAACAAAGACCTGGTACATTATATAATAATAATATTATTATGTTATAGTAAATAAAATAAAATAAAAATTAAAAAATATATATATATACATATATTTTGTCTCGCAGGTCTAGGGGCCAGAAATCTAAAATCAAGGTGTCAACAGGACTGTGTTCCCTCTACTGGCTTTGAGGAAAAATCTGTTCTTTGTCTATTCTATCTGCTGGTGGCTCCAAGAATTCCTTGACTTGCGGCCTGATGGCTGCAATCTCATTGCCTTCCCCTCCTAGGTCTCAAAACTCTTTCTGCCTCACACCTATATGCATGTGATTTCATTTAGGGCTCATGCAGCTATTTCAGAATAAACTCATCCTCTCAAAATACTTACTTTAATCACATCTTTTCCTGTATAAAGCAATTTCCCCAGGTTCTGAGGATTAGGATGTGAACATGCCTTTTTGGGAAATCTCTGTTCAACCTACTACATACCTCTTTTTAGAGCATTTGACATCCCATGAGTAATAGCTAGCATTTATTGGAGGCTTGTCGTGTGTTAGTCTAGTAGCCTTTTACTTATGCAACAAAAATATGACTATACCCTTTGAGCAGCCTCTTCCCTTGCACCCAGCCCACTCTGAGAACAGACTCAACACTTCTTCTGGCATTCCCTGCAAAAGCAAGTCCAACTTCAAAAACATTGGCTAGTAATGTAAATGTTATGAAGTGTTCTTAATGTACCTTGCACACAACAGAAAAAACTTTAAGCAATCCTCTTAATTCAATACTGCTGTTCATCTCTTTCATAATCTCACACTTCATCTACAGACTCTACATCTTGTCTCCAATTTTCCTTTTGCCTACACCAAGTCCCTTTATTGTAATGGGCCATTTTGTTACAGCACTTTTCAGTAAAACAAAATTATTAAAGCTCTAAGGTTTAGTTCATGTCTTTAGACTTAATTTCCTTTATTTGTTATAATCATCAACAACCCTAGGAAGTAAGATTTTATAGAGATAGCAACTTATCCAATGTCATATAGTAGTAGTAAGTAGAAGTAGTAGATTCAAATCCAGATCTTTTGGTGCTGAAAGTCTATGATTTTAACCATTATTAAAATAATGACTAATTGTGACATCATCTTAAAATATAGATTCTATGCTTGTCTTCTAGACAAATGTTCCCAAAGAAATCTCTCACTTGGGATCCTGTGGAAGAACTAATGAATCGGAACATTTGGGAACTGGGCCAGGTCTCACATCTTTAACAACCTCTTGGGAAGTTCCTTATTTCAAGAGTAAAACCTGTGGTTGATTCCTCTTTTTGGTTAGTTATCTCATCATCAGTAACGAGTAACATGCATAATACAAGTATAAAAGTAAATGTGTTGAGTTAAACCAAATTGACTTAGGATCTAACACTCTTCAGTATCTGTGATGGAAATGAACTTCCAAGTGAAGATTAAGTGCACTAGTCTGTACTATTTTGAAGGTTTCAGAACAGAAAACTTCAGATTATGAGGTACTTAGAAGTCTAGCAATGTGTTGTGCTTTTGTGGGATTAAATCTGAGCAAAACTTCAGTTAACCTCAGAGTTTGGACCTCTAGCCTATTGATACTTACATTTTTGAATGGCCTTCATTCCAAAAGAGAATTTATCCAAAGAGCACTCACTTTCTTTTCCCATACTTTCTTCATTAACAAATTAACCTCCAGGAGGTAAGTTTGTAGAAAAACTCTGCTCACAGGCTCTGGGTAAGGAAACAATTGCTGTTGTTTAGTCACTGAGTTGTGGCTGACTCTTTTTGCAACTGCATGGACTGTAGCCTGCTAGGCTAATACTTTTTACTAATTACCACCTTCATAGGAGAAAAATCAGTACTAAATTGACAGTGTGAGGTCTCCTAAATTGTGGACTGTAGTCGTAATTCAAGAAATAACACATTTCACAAGAACCTGATGAAACAGGGCTGAGTGAAACAACACAGGTTCTAGCTCTTCCTTCCTCCACCAACCTGAAAACCAGATCTAATTGTATTTCTTCCTTCAGGGTTCAGAAAGAATATGGGAAGACCATCAGACCTTCCCATAAAGTCATATGCCATTTTTAGTTCTTTATTTTGATTCATTATTTTGCTAGAAAAGATAAATTTCTAAGTAAGTTTTACTAATAAGGTACACGGGTGTCATATTTTCTGAACCCTTGACTATCTAAGATGTTTTCTAGTTGCTTTCAAATGAAAGACAACATTTCCAGGTTTTAAAGTCTTTGGTATGAAAAAACAAAAAGGTTTGTTTACTCAAAACTTGAAATGTTTTCACTGTTTACTAATAT
Organism: Capra hircus; assembly: GCF_001704415.2. Classification (NCBI taxonomy): domain Eukaryota; kingdom Metazoa; phylum Chordata; class Mammalia; order Artiodactyla; family Bovidae; genus Capra; species Capra hircus. The sequence continues at coordinate 36,316,202 of NC_030816.1, read as the reverse complement.
TTATTGTTTAGTAGAGGAAACTGGAACAATCCAATTGTTCCTCTCATGCAAGGCATCTTCCTTATATGATGTTTATTTAGGAATTTTCCTTTAATACATTATTTCTGTAATAAATCTATATGAAAAGATATTTTGGCTTTTTCCTAGGAAAGCTCTGAGCATTTCTCATCTGTGTATGCACGTCTTTACTTAAGGGAATCTTTCTTTAGCTATGTCTTAATTATTTTGCAAATTATTTTAATTTATTAACTAAAAACATGTAAAGTTCTTATATTGCATTTTTTAAATTCTGTCTTTCATATTTATCAACTTCTGGCAGTTTTTTTTTAAAAAAACTATCTATATATTTATACATATGTATATACATATGTATCTGGAGAAGAGAATGGCTACCCATTCCAGTATTCTTGCCTGGAGAAACCCATGGACAGAAGAGCCTGGCGGGCTATGGTCCATGGGGTCGCAGAGTCAGACTTGACTGAGCCACTAACACTTCATGTACATATGTTTCAGGGGAGTTTGTAATTTCCTTGGTTCTGTCTTGTCGCAACAAAAATTTGAAGTGATGGACGGACCAGTGTTACAGACCCGTGTAATTTCCTCAGATGGACCAGCGTTTACAGGTCTGTGTTACAGCTCAGTTTTATTTAGAAAGTACAGGAAAATACATCCTTGAGGCGTGAGGGAGGGCTGATCCAAAAGACGAGAAGAGAAGAGAAGCCCCGAGTCCAGTTCTGGCTCCTCTTTTTATATGTTTTTTCTCCTCCCCCTGAGCCTGCCCTATGTAAATCAGGCTAGCCAGGAGGGCTGTCTGTTTTACCTGAGGTTCTCACTCAGGTCCTCCTTTGTTCTATTTTCATGGGCTTTTGCCTTCCTTGTCTTTTAGCTACCACCATTTTAGACTCCTTTTTCCTATTCTAACTATCTAACATTCCCCCCTCAAGAGATGGGAGGCCCAATTCTTTGGGAATAGGGACATCGAGGTCTTTCTGGCTATTTCCTGCTGAACTGGGATGGTGAGGGGCATTGGGTTTCCCCCTCTTGCTAGTCTCAAACCTCAGAGTCCTTATAATGGTGTCCATCTAACAGTGAGTGATATTTTCCATGGACGGCTGTAGATTAATTCATCCTTGTTGAACTGGCAGTGCATGTTATAGCTTTTTGACCTGGGCAGAGACAAAACAGGTTAAAGGATTAATAATACATGGAACAATCATAAGCAGCATCAATATGGTGATAACAGGGATTAGTAGGGGCATGAGCCAACTCCAAATTCCCCCTCACCAGGAGAAGGATCCCCCAAAGAGAGACTGTAGCCACCCCAAGAACTCTCCAGATCATTCTTTGAGATCCTGTAGGGTCTGAATGTTTTTCTTGAGGACTGTGAGACTTTCTTTTAACTTAGCTGGAGGTATTCCCACAGAAACAACATGACTCATTCAAGATGGCTCAAGTCACTCCTTGTTCAGGGATCAGGAGATCTAACTCCTGTCTATTTTGAAGTACAACCTCTGTGAAGCTATGTTGGCTCTTTAGAGCTATCCTGAAAAATCTTATCCCCAGAAACTTAATTTTGGGGGTGTTCATTAGAATGGCACTCATTTGTAGTTTTGAATAGGTATCTGAGATCTCCCAGGGGCTCACAGGTGTATTGAGTATTCTCTTCTGTTTTCTTCCATGACTTGACTCGTGAGTAGTGAATCCAGGAGTTGTGTCCTGGTACCTTGACTGCTGTGGGGGTGGAAAGTATTACAGGATAGGGGCCCTTCCGCTGGAGTTGAGCCTTTGGTGACCCATCTTTCCAGACTTTAATTAGGACTTGAGTCCCTGGAGCATATATTGGTGGCTCTTTAGAATCTTTTGGGTCCTGGTTGACACCCCACAAGCATATATCTTGTTGGAATTGTCCAATGGCCATGGTATAAGACCAGAGGGACTGAGCCTCTGGATCAAGGAAGAGGTCACTGACATAAACAAAAGGTCTCCCATATAGCATTTCATAAGGACTGAGACCAACCTGTTCCTTAGGGCCAGCATGGGTGCGGAGGAGAGCTATTGGTAAAGCCTCCTTCCATCCCAGGGAGGTCTCCTGGGTTATATTTTCTTATTGTTGATTTTAAGAATTGGTTGGCTTTTCTACTTTTCCTGAAGACTGAGGCCTCCAGGCACAATGGAGATAATAAGTAATGCCCAATGCTTTAGAGACCCCTTGGGTGACCTTAGAAGTAAATGATGTCCCATTGTCACTTTGTAACGACCTGGGCAGACCAAATCTCAGAATGATTTCATGGAGAAGTGTTCTTTTTTTTTTTTAACCACCTCCTCAGCCTTCTCAGTCCAGGTGGAAAAGCCTTCAATCCATCCTATGAATGTATCTATCATGACTAATAGGTATTTATACTCTTGAGAAACTGGCATCTGGGTGAAGTCCATCTGCCAGTACTCTCCTGGGTAGGTCCTATGTCGTTGGACGGGCTAGGACAGCTGGGGTCTTTGAGCTCCTTGGGAGTTGTTTAACTGGCAAGTGGGACAAGAGGAGACCACTTGCCTTATGGTCGTCTGGAGGCTTATTCTTCTGAAGGACCTTTCTAGTAATCACCACTCCCCTAAATGAGTGGTGACATGTAAGGAGTTTACCAACTTCCATTGGAGTTTCCCAGGCAGAAAAAGGAGTCCTCTTTGAACCACCCCATAAGATCTTCTTAGAAGCATTCACTCTTAGCTTCAAGTGTCTCACCATCAGTATATGAAGGAGTTTCTGGTGAATTAGTCTGTGGAACTAAGGTGGCAACCCCATTAGGTCATGGTTCTGTAATGCTGCTCTCTTAGCCGCCTGATCAGCTGCTTGGCTTCCTTGTGCCACTTCCGTGCTCCCTTTGTGGTGTCCTTTACAGTGGGCAGATGAACTCCCTCTAAGAGCCTACCTGTATTTGACTGGGGACCCTTGGGTGGTCAAGTGGCTTCTTTCTTTCCAAATAGCAGCATGTGGATGTAGCACGGGAAAGGCATACTTGGAGTCAGCGTAAATGGTTACTTTTTCTCCTTTTCCCAGCTTTAAAGCTGGCAGGGCTATGAGCTCAGCTAGTGGGGCTGAAGTACCTGGTGGCAAAGATTTAGGCTCTATGGTCTCAAAATTGGAAACTACTGCATATCTGGCTCTTCTTTTTCCATCCATGACAAAGTTGCTTCCAACAGTGTACCAGATTTCCTCAGGATTGATCAGAGCATCTTCTGACAATCCCTCTCATGGTTTTGTCCAATGGTCCAAAGTTCCTAGGCAACAGTGAAAGGGGAGAAAGTCCTCGGGAATAGGCAGGAGAATGGCAGGGTTAAGAACCTCACAAGGGAATATAATCAGGCCTGGATTTTTCATCAGCACTACTTGATATCTGAGGATTCTTTGATCAGACATCCGTAAGTGGCCTTTCCCATTCAGGAGTTGTTTCAGTTGGTGGCTGGTAAAAATAGTTAGCTTGCTCCCCAAAGAGAGTTTTAATGCATCTTCTATCAGTACATCAATATGCAAGATTTCGAAGGTGGGGAGAGATCTTTTTCTAATAAGGGAGTAGGACACTCAGGGACCAACAGAAACTGGTGGGAAAATATTTGTCCATCCCAGCAACAAAGAAGTGCTCAGGTGAGTATTTTTGTAATTGTTTTTCCTGTAGCACCCAAAATGGTACAGATCTAGGGGGAGAAGGTTCTGGAGCAGGAGGTCAAGACAGAGTAGGTAGTCCCTGTGTCAACCAAGAAATTCTCGGAACTACCTGCCACATCCAGTTGCACCCTTGGCTCCAGCCCTGTGATGGTTATCTGTGACAGGTGGGTTGGCTGGAGTGGGCTGCTTCAGTCCTGCTGAACAATTGTGAGGGAAGACTTGGCACTTGACCTTGAGGCTCGTGGGCCTGAGGACAGAGTGCTGCCCAATGTCCCAATTGATGGCATTTGTAGCAAGGAGACTTGTCACGGTTTGGACACGCTTTGGCCCAATGTCCTGCCTATCCACAGATTAGGCATTTGCCTCCTACCTGTCCTTTAAAGACTCAGGGTTTGACATAGAGCTTTCCTGGAGGGCAGCCAGCATCTGGGCATGGCTTGTCCCTTTCCTGGGCCTTGGTCTCTCTCTCTTGTTCTCTGTTATAAAAGGTATTGGTGGTTGACTGGACCATCTCATCTAAAGAGGAAGCAGGGTCCTGCTGCTGTAGCTGTTATAACTTTATTCTGATGTCTGATGCATGTTGGGACAGCAATTTGTCCTTTAAAATCACCCATCCCTCATAAGAGTCTAAATCAAGATTGGTAAACTTCTGGAGGTCTTCTTTTAGCCTTTCCAGAAAGGCAATGGAATTCTCATTGGACTCCTGAGTTATTGCTGAGGTTGGGCATAGTCCCACGGCTAATAGGCTTCCTTCTATTTCCATGGGTGGACATCTTAGGAGTGAGGCTTTTTGAAGCTTATGCTACCCAGTACTGTTGCAACCTGAGAGCCGGGCATCCCCGGGTCAGGGTGCAGATCCCCAGGCAGGCTGAGGCATGACAGCCTCTTGGAGATCAAATCCCTGGGCAGGTCGAGGCAGGGTGGCATCCTGAGAATTGGGTCCCTGGGCAGGTCGAGGCATGTTGACCTCCTGGGATGCCCAGACTGGTGGATCCTGAGCAGGTTGAGGTGTGACAACCTTTCAAGGACTGGATCCCTAGGCAGGTTGAGGCAGGTCGGGCTTCTGGGACCCCAAGACTGGGGTTGGGCATCCCCAAGGTCTCCAGCATGACCAGTGCTGGGTAGGATTGAGGGGTTGTAATCTTAACTCACTGCCAGTTTGCTCATCACAGATGGGAATAGATATCATGATGTAAAGCAATCCAAGCCTGTGCCCTGAGACTGGGAAACTGGTGAAGCAGCCATAAGCCTTATCCTCTTATTGCTCTGAGGAAATGTAAGTCACTGATTTCCTCCCCTATGGGCTTGATAAAGGACAGAAATGGTATGGACCTAACAGAAGCACAAGATATTAAGAAGAGGTGGCAAGAATACACGGAAGAACTGTACAAAAAAGATCTTCACGACCCAGATAATCATGATGATGTGATCACTAATCTAGAGCCAGACATCTTGGAATGTGAAGTCAAGTGGGCCTTAGAAAGCATCACTATGAACAAAGCTGGTGGAGGTGATGGAATTCCAGTTGAGCTGTTTCAAATCCTGAAAGATGATGCTGTGAAAGTGCTGCATTCAATATGCCAGCAAATTTGGAAAACTCAGCAGCGGCCACAGGACTGGAAAAGGTCAATTTTCATTCCAATCCCAAAGAAAGGCAATGCAAAAGAATGCTCAAACTACCGCACAATTGCACTCTTCTAACATGCTAGTAAAGTAATGCTCAAAATTCTCCAAGGCAGGCTTCAGCAATACGGGAACCGTGAACTCCCTGATGTTCAAGCTGGTTTTAGAAAAGGCAGAGGAACCAGACATCAAATTGCCAACATCCTTTGGATCCTTGAAAAAGCAAGAGAGTTCGAGAAAAACATCTATTTCTGCTTTATTGACTATGCCAAAGCCTTTGACTGTGTGAATCACAATAAACTGTGGAAAATTCTGAGAGAGATGGGAATACCAGACCACCTGACCTGCCTCTTGAGAAATCAGTATGCAGGTCAGGAAGCCACAGTTAGAACTGGACATGGAACAACAGACTGGTTCCAAATAGGAAAAGGAGTACGTCAAGGCTGTATATTGTCACCCTGCTTATTTAACTTCTATGCAGAGTACATCATGAGAAACGCTGGGCTGGAAGAAACACAGGCTGGAATCAAGATTGTTGGGAGAAATATCAATAACGTCAGATATGCAGATAACACCACCCTATGGCAGAAAGTGAAGAGGAGCTAAAAAGCCTCTTGATGAAAGTGAAAGAGGAGAGCGAAAAAGTTGGCTTAAAGCTCAACATTCAGAAAAAGAAGATCATGGCAACCGGTCCCATCACTTCATGGGAAATAGATGGGGAAACAGTGGAAACAGTGTCAAACTTTATTCTGGGGGGCTCCAAAATCACTGCAGATGGCGACTGCAGCCATGAAATTAAAAGACGCTTACTCCTTGGAAGAAAAGTTATGACCAACCTAGATAGTATCTTCAAAAGCAGAGACATTATTTTGCCGACTAAGGTCCCTCTAGTCAAGGCTATGGTTTTTCCTGTGGTCATGTATGGATGTGAGAGTTGGACTGTGAAGAAGGCTGAGCGCTGAAGAATTGATGCTTTTGAATTGTGGTGTTGGAGAAGACTCTTGAGAGTCCCTTGGACTGCAAGGAGATCCAACCAGTCCATTCTGAAGGAGATCAACTCTGGGATTCCTTTGGAAGGAATGATGCTAAAGCTGAAGCTCCAGTACTTTGGCCACCTCATGCGAAGAGTTGACTCATTGGAAAAGACTCTGATGCTGGGAGGGATTGGGGGCAGGAGGAGAAGAGGACGACCGAGGATGAGATGGCTGGATGGCGTCATGGACTCGATGGACGTGAGTCTGAGTGAACTCTGGGAGATGGTGATGGACAGGGAGGCCTGGCGTGCTGCGATTCATGGGGTCACAAAGAGTCGGACATGACTGAGCGACTGAACTGAACTGAACTGAGTCTTCCATAAGAGCAGCTTAGGGTGCCTCCAATGGTAAACATTTCATTGTCGTGGACCAACTTTAGGTAATAGGAGAAATAATGACAAGGGAGTGGTTTATCTGCTCCTGTTAGAAGCATTATGAATACTTTAATAATAAGCAGGATGGAGCAATGTTGCCTACAAGGGGGCAGGGTCCTTGTTGTAGGAGTTAGAAAATGACTTAAGAACAAATTGATAAGAGGCAACAGACCAGATGTTTCATAAAAGTGGAGTGGAGATTTGATCCGGGGGTATGTTTGTAACTTTAGGAGAAGGGTGGTAAAGGTTGGGCCCAAACAGCCTGCAGAGCTAACTCCCAAAGTGGCAAACATTATCCCTGCAAGCCCCATTGCCCTTGAAGGGATGCCAGCAGATGGACTCCACCAGGCATTGTGTGCCTGTCACCCACTTTAGCAGGTTCACTGAGAGATGCTGTTGTTGCACACATTGTAGGAAACATGGAAGATGAAGGCCTGAATATCTAGAGGGATTGGATATTATACAGCATTTCCCTCCCAAGGGCCAGCTATTTTCTGGTTGTTCCTCAAGAAGACTGTAGAGGCAACATTGTGGGCTCAGACAGGGCTCAGGAAAAAGAGCATGAAACAGGAGGGAAGGGGGCAGGGCACAACTTTTGAAAGAATGACATAACCCAAGGGCATAACATAAACTGATTAAAATCAAATGGGTCCAAGAAGATCAACTAAACCTTGACCCTCAATCTACAAGCTAAATGACACACCCAGAGGCACCAGGACAGTTCCAAGGCACAGCCAAAAGACCTAGGAGTGGGTGATTCCCTAATTGTTGGAATGAACCTCCCGCTCATTAGCATATGAAATCACCCAGCTCGCAGAAACTAACCGCAACACATTCCATGGCCATTGCACTCTCCTCTGTGATGGCCCACACTCTGGAGTGTGCTTCCCTCTGAATCGGAGCAAATTCACCTCTTACCTAACTCTGTGAGCCGCATGCGCTTTCTGCTGAGTTTATTTTTTGCTGTCCCGGTTTCCAGCACGCTGGGCTTCATGTCCCTTCCCCTGCGGTGGGTTTTCTTTTTGTTCCATTTCCACCGTGGGGAGCTTTCGCTGAGTTGGGCTTCTGCTGTGCTTGGCCTCTGCCTCGCAGGGGCTGAGCCAAGGTTGTTTCAGCCGGGTTAAATTTGAGTCACAGCACCATAGATATGGGGGAGTTTGTAATTTCCTTGATTCTGTCTCATTGCAACAAAAATTTGAAGTGACAGACCTACCAGTGTTACAGCCCTCAGAAGGACCAGTGTTACGGCCCCATGCAATTTCCTCAGACAGGTCCGTTAGGGGAAGCACACTGATTGAAACCACCCACACTGGCCAGGCACCATAGTAACCATTTGCATGAGTTGTTTTATGACAGGAGATCCTGATAAGGAATACGGAACTAATAAGCCACCACCAACCGAAAGAGTTCAGGGAAGGTCTAAAGGAGACACCGTGTGTCCGTCCACTTCCCAGAACCCCTCTTGCTAGCATCCGTCTTGGCTGAGTGATGCGTGAGCCACCAGAAAAGACTCTGAATTAGAATGATTGGCCAGAGGCTAGCTGGAAACTAATCCCATCACCATAAAACCCGAGACTGCAAGCCACGCGGCAGAGCAGTTCTCCTGGGTTCCCTTACCCTACTGCTCTCCACCCGGGTGCCCTTTCCCAATAAAATCTCTTGCTTAGTCAGCACATGTGTCTCCTCGGACAATTCATCTCTGAGTGTTAAACAAGAGCCCAGTTTCTAATAAGAGACTTGTATCCAGAATAATGAACTCTTACAGCTAAATAATATAAAGATATATATAATCTAATTAAAATGGATAAAGAATCTGAATAGACATTTCTCAAGAAAAGATGCACAAATGGTCAATAAACACAAAAAAGTCATTAACTACTAGGGAAATGTAAATCAAGATGACAATGAGATGTCATTTCTTGTCCACTAGAATGGCCACAACAAAAAAGTAGTATAGTAACAAATGTCAGAGAAGGCAATGGCACCCCGCTCCAGTACTCTTGCCTGGAAAATCCCATGGATGGAGGAGCCTGGTAGGCTGCAGTCCATGGGGTCGCTAAGAGTCAGACACGACTGAGTGACTTCAATTTCACTTTTCACTTTCATGCATTGGAGGAGGAACTGGCAACCCACTCCAGTGTTCTTGTCTGGAGAATCCCAGGGACAGGGGAGCCTGGTGGGCTGCCATCTATGGGGTCGCGCAGAGTTGGACATGACTGAAGTGACTTAGCAGCAGCAGCAGCAACAAATATTGGAAGACATGGATAAATTGGAACCTTCATACACTGCTTGGGAATATAAAATGGTGTAGCTGCCTTGAAAACAGTTTGGCAAGTCCTCAAAAAGTTAAGCATTGAGTCAACAAGTCATCCAACATTGCTGCTTTTAGATATCTACCTAAGAGAAATGAAAAGTAAAAATGTCCACATAAAGACTTGTACATGAATGTTTACAACAGCATTATTCACAATAGCTCCCACCCCCAAAATGGAAGGAAATCAGATGTTCATCAACTGACAAATATGTAAGCAAAATGCAGTGGAATACTCTTCAGTAGTAAAGGCAATAAAAAGAAGAAAAATGAGCTGATATATGATACAATCAGGGCTGGGGGGCAGGTGGGTGGGGATGGGAAATCACTGTATATGCCTGTCATTTAAAAAAAAAATAATAGAAATCTTCTAAAATTAGATTGTAGTGATGGTTGTATATGTAAACATAAGATATTTATTCATTTAATTATTTCAATCAATGACTTTTATGATATATAGGTTGTATTTTAACAAAACTATTAAAATTATCTGTTCTTTTGTATACAATAAATAATTTTCAGTGATCCACTGTTTGTTCAATTTAATGCTTTTTCTATTTCCTGAAGTCCCTCTCATAAATGCTATGGTGTTTTTTTACCTTCATCTTTAAACAAAGAGAGTTCTAATCAAAGGACTAGACAATAAATGACGTCCATTCAGTTTTTCAAGCCCCAAATTTTGAAGTCATCCTCAACTCCCTGAAAGCCCACAACAAGTCCATCTGTATAAATGTTTAGTCCTGTTAGTTGACTCTACCTTAAAGATATATTTATAATAGACAAAGTTTTCTGAGACGTTCCACATGAAAGATGCCTAAAGAGACATGACGACTAAATGTAACACTGGATCCTATATTGGAAAGGAACAATGCTATAAAGGACATTACTAGGTCAATGTACTAGGACAAGATTGGAATGCGAATGGTGAATTAGATAAAATTAGATGCTCTATCAATGTTTTAATTCATTGTTGATGTTGAATTTGTAAAGGGTTAGGTAAGCGATGATCCCTATTCATCGGAAATGCGCAGTGAAGAATTTAGCAGTAAAGGCCCATGGGGACTTCCCTGGCAGCCCAGTGGCTAAGACTCTGTGCTTCCAGCGCATTGGGTTCAACTTCGATCCCTGGTGGGGAACCAGGATCCCACATGCTACAGAGCATGACCAAACAACAACAATAAAAGCAAGAAAACAAAATTATTTGTTGAATAATTGAATAAATAATCAGAGCATTCTTTCAAAAAAAAAAAAAGTAAAGGGCTATGATGTATGATGAATCTAAATTACCCTCAAATAGTTCAGAGAGAGGGTAATGAGGCTTGAGAAAGAGAGAGGAAGAAGGGGATAAAGCAAATGAACTTAATATTAGCGACAGGTGAAGCCGGTAAAGGATATATTTGTAGGTTTCTTTATCTCCAGAATCTAAGCATACCTTACCACCCAATGAAAAACAACCTATCTCAAAGCCACCATCATCATTACTCTAATTCTAATCTTTCTGGTTCTACAGTCTGCTCACCACAGGACAGCCTGAGTGAGCCTTTAAAAACATAAATAAGGTCATGTCATTATCCAGTTCAACGAAATGGCTTCTTCTTTTTTTTTCTTTTTTCTTTTTTAAATTTTAAAATCTTTAATTCTTACATGATATCTGAAGACCTAGATAGCCCAATGTCTTGCCCTCTGGTTATCTTTTGTGCTGTTACCTTCTTCATTCATCCTCTTCTTCCCTCTCTTTATTTCACTCATCCTGCCTCCTTGCTATTATTGAATACGCTTAAGCAAGTTCCTGCCTCTGAATCACCACTCCAAGTTTATATTCATTAATACTCAGATTTTGTATAGTAAGTTGATATAAAATCTTTGATGTTATTTGAAAGAAGCTTTCAATATTTTTTATTTTGCTGTAAGATTTTAAAAATAAAGCAGATGAAAAATATAAACAAGTGAAAACTAGGTCATAGCTAGCAGCTGAAACAATATAGTGGCAATGAATCTGAAGATATAAACAATAAAAAATAACTATTTTCATATTAGAATCTTATTTCAGTTTGAACTGCCACAAATTTCAATACTATTATAAAAATTCATTTTACTTCATCTTTTTAGAACTGATGTTTAAGAAGTTCTTAAGGGAAAAGACCATATTTTTAATATTTCCTCATAATGAAAAAGGTCTATCCATGTATTCAATCTTAAGTTATTGTATTTTATTGAAGTTGCTTGTTGGAAGAATAAACAATTTCTCAAAGGAAACAAATTATGTATTATGAATAGTAAAATAATCATATCTCAATGCTTCTACTGAATGCGTATTAATTTAATAAAATTGCACATGTAAGCAGGCCTTTATCAGCCTGCTACTATAATCTCAGGGGAAGGAAAACTACATTTAAGGAATAAAAGGTAAAGTGAATGCATAATCAGAATTTAATTTTGTGCAGGATTTAAGTATATTCAAATTAGAAACCAAAAATGGCATATCAGAAAGCAGAGGAAGGGCAACAAGTCTTTTGGCATTCTAAATGAGAACACTGAGATTAGAGAAAAATTTTGAATTATAAATGAAAATTGCAGGACGATGGGGAGGGAGAGGGTTAGGGGATAGAGGTGGGTGGGAGGTGACAGCTAGAAATTTTCCTGGAGCATACTCTGTTCTGATCTGTACTGAATGACACCTTCCTTTTTCATGCTTATCGTGCAAGACTTTTGCTTTTGTTTTAGAAACAGGATGTTACAGCTCCATTTCCCAAAGATTCTAGATTCTTTAAAGTGCTTTATTTCAGACCAATCACAATGGAACAACTGAACATTTTTTAGGGCAGTGGCTCTGTGAAACTGTCATGGGAGCTCATGCATTCATCTCAATTAAAGTTAAATTAAAAAAAAGAATATAGGTGAGGGTTATATATTTCTTATTCATTTTAGGAAATATGATCAACTGCCCAAGTAATATAATAACACCAAAAAAGTAAAATATAATTCATCACTAGTCTTTCTTTCTGCCTCTTTTCGAAATTATATTTTTGATTTTCAACATTATTAACATTTTTGCCCATTTTATAGTTATAATACAAAAAAATATGAAAAATTTTACCTCTTTGTAGTTAAGTATACAGTACTTCATTTTTTAAGTGTAAGCATTAGTGCACTTGGCTTTTTAGCATTCTAAACTATCATTTTAGTCAGCGCACAATATTTCATCAAGTGAATGCATAATAATTAACTTAATCCTTTCATCACTGGTGAATATTTAGGAGGCATGTATACTTTTCACTATTATTGTAGGGTAGAGTTTTTTTTTAAAAAAAAACATTAATCTGTGCAGTTAGAATTCATTACAGTTTTCATTCTGGTGAATAAAGAGTTGGGTAAAGCAGGGTTAGGAATTCTACAGAGCGTTGTTGGCCCAAAGAGGAGAAAGGAGTCAATTGGGCATTATATTTTTCATAATTGAAATTCAAAATGCTCAATTATTTAAAAAATTCAGAACAAGAAAAGTGAACATTATTTAATAGTTAAGAAAAATATTCCAAGGAGTACTTTGGTTCCGTAAAGCCTTTGAACAGTGAGGAGCAAGGAATAAAGGGAGGCAGGCAAGAGTGAAAAAGAGAAATGTATGTAAGGAATTAGGTGCTCTCGAAGAGAGAGATTCATACAGATGACTATGATCTCTGCTTGCTTTTCCTATCTCTTCTTACCTGGAAGGTTATATCTACCATTCATAGCTTTCAACCTATATAACTGTTTGAGACATTTCTGCCCTTGAGAAGGAACAATGGGAGGGCCCCAATCATGTCACCTGCTGTCGCTTTAACTTTATAGCCTACTTTTTGCCCCTGGTGTTTTGCTGGTTCCAATGCCTGAGTCTTAGCCTTGTGTTTCTAAGATGGGTATACTAACTTCTATGAAGCTGAGCTTTCTTCCCTGTTTTCTTTTTTTGCTCACTTCAGTTCCACCCCTGAGAGTAGATTTCTATTGTTATCTTCAGGATCTTTTAGATGATGGGTAGATCATTGGATCTTTTGTTAATACATTCTGTACATGTACCGAAGTTCCCATCCATTGTTCAATTCTCCAGTACTGTAACTGACAAAAACCTTCCCCAACCATGCTGGGCTGCTCAGTTCTAGCCATTCACCTGCCTTGCCTGTGGGTGGATATTTATTCTGTCTTCAGATGCAAGTCGTCTCAGTCTGTCTGTCTCACTGCTGGTCAAAACTGAGGGATGGATCAGCAAAGTTCAGTAAAGAGCGAGGCTTAAAACCATCTTGTCTGTTTTAAACATTTAAAGTATTAAAATTTAAAAAATTAAAGATTAGGTTTTAAATGTTTAAAATGTGTTTTAACACATTTGCCTTTTGCAAACTTTTGCAACCCTTTTTAACAGTGGTTTGCATACTTTATATTATTCAGTGGGAAGTCAGCTGCAAAAGCTCCAGGACTAGACAGGATAGTTCAATAACTCATGTTAAATGATTCGCAAAAGGTTTTTGTACAAGTGCTGTGTGAAGGGAAGATGAGGGTAAGTCATATATGAGAAAAAGACACAGGGTTTAAAATCTGAAGGAGTCCTTCCTTGTTCACCACGACAGTGGGCCTGATACTTACCAACTCTGAGCCTCAGTTTGCTCATTGCCAAATTGGTGATGATAGCCATCTAAACATCTGATGGAGGATTAAGTTATTAATAAATAATGTAATAGGTTTTTGATAGTTAATATGTATAACTAAGTTTTGTTTTTGTTTTTGTTTTTTTTCCTATGTACAAGCCCTGTGAAAAGGTCCTAAGCATACCAGAGGCACATTCTGAATCTGCAGGCTATGCCACAGGAAGCCATTCATTTATGCATTAAGTGTTTTTTAGTTTTTCAGAAATATACTCCCCATAGTCAAGTGTCTTACCACCTAGTGAACCTGGGTTGGAGAAAATCCTTATAAATTGGACGAGAAGTCTAGGACGAACCAACCCCCCAAATGATGTTATTGTAAATGCTTAGAGTATTGTTTTGGATCTGATAACAAATTAGATTCAAAAAGTTGATATTACCTATGTGGTTTATTTGCTCTGGGGATTAAATTATGCAGAAATGTAAAAAGGAAGGAAGAAAGAAAGATCCAAGCTGTCAGGTATTGATTCCTCTGATTGTAGAGTGAAAAAGGACTGCTGAAAGGAGCAATTTTCTGTACCTAATTTGAAAACCTAAAGGCCAAAGAGATACCTCTTTCTCTGTCTTTATTCACTCAGCAAATATTTCTGAATCCCTGTTATCTGCTCTGTTTTGTGTCAGGTTCCAGGAGTTCAGAAGTGTAATTTCGGCCTTCTTGTGTCTGCCTGGGAGGGACATACAGAAATGATCACAGTATGAAGTACTAATCAAGGTATGTGCAAATTCTATGAAAGCATAGAAGGAAAGCAGTCAGTATTATTTACTACAGTCATGAAGGCTATTTGGGGTCTTAAAAAATAATCTAGATGTCACCAGAAATCTAAGGATTTTCCAGGAGGCTGAGACCTAAACAAAAACATGGGATGTGAAGAAATTATGTATGTAACATATACAGAAACAGTGCAAGATATGGGAGGGGGAGGAGGGAAGGTTTGGAGTCAGAGATACAATTTGAAGTTGTCTAAGTGAGTGGTTGGGGTTCCCTGGCAGATCTGCTGGTAAAGAATCCACATGCAATGCAAGAGGCCTTGGTTTGATTCCTGGGTGGGGAAGATCCCCCGGAGAACGGATAGGCTACCCACTCCAGTATTCTTGGGCTTTCCTGGGGGCTCAGTTGGGAAAGAATCTGCCTGCAATGTGGGAGACCTGGGTTCGATCCCTGGGTTGGAAAGATCCTCTGGAGGAGGGCACAGCAACCCACTCCAGTGTTCTTGCCTGGAGAATTCCCGTGGAGAGAGGAAGCCTGGTGGGTTGCAGTCCATGGGGTTGCAAAGAGTCAGACACGACTGAGAGACTAAGCACAGCACAAGTGAATGATTAGCAAATTATGGCCCTTGGGCTGGCCCACCACTTGTTTTAGTAATTAGAGTTTTATTGTAACACAGCCACACTGTAGATGATACTTTAGGTATCATTTATAGCTGCTTTCAAGCTGTAACAATAGAATTGAGTAGCTGTGAAATAGGAGAAGGTGATGGCACCCCACTCCAGTACTCTTGCCTGGAAAATCCCATGGACAGAGGAGCCTGGTAGGCTGCAGCCCATGGGGTTGCAAAGAGATGGACACGGCTGAGCGACTTCACTTTGACTTTTCACTTTCATGCATTGGAGAAGGAAATGGCAACCCACTCCAGTATTCTTGCCTGGAGAATCCCAGGGAAGGGGGAGCCTGATAGGCTGCCGTCTATGGGGTCACACAGAGTCAGACATGACTGAAGCGACTTAGCAGCAGCAGCGGCTGTGAAAGAGACCACATAGTCTGCATGCATAAAATATTTACTGTATGGCCAGTAACAGGAAAAGTTTGCTGGTTTAGGTAATAAATGGTAAAGGACTAAGCTTAGGAAGCAGCATGCAATGGAGAGAAAAAGACAGATTTGTGAAGCATTTTAGAGAGTTTTTTTTTAATAAAGAATATATTTATTTTTATTGCTCTTTTTGCTTTTTATTACTACATAGTCCTATAAATGTAATAGATATTTAGTATAAACAATTTAAATAATACAGTGTGTATAAAATAGATAGTAAAAAAATTCAAACAATAGCAAACTGTGAAGAGAAAGTGAATGTCCTTAGGGCAACAAATGTTAACAGTTTGAAGTATTAATATATTTTTTTTCCAAGACTGTTTTATGCATATATATATATATATATATTCATATTCATTTGTTTGCTTTTATAAGCGGGGTCATTTTATACAGACTGTGCTAAAGCCTGCTTTTATCACTTAACAGTATACCACAGACCTCTTTCCGTGTCGTGATATATACATCTGTGTCATGTCCATTAACAGTTTTATATTTTAAACATTCTTCTGTAGAGAAGTTCATTTGAATTATTAATTCATTCTAAAGGTATCTATTGAGAAATGTAGTGTATATCTGTGCAATTGTCTACCTAGAACTTGCATCCACATGTCTTCTGAGGACTACTCCCTCTGTCCTCTGTTTCTGCACAATGATGGCCTTCGTACTAGTAGTAGTTAATCCGGTTTCTTGGCCTCCATTCTTCCATTCAAGTATGGGCATTTAACGCAAGTCAGCTATTGCAGAAATTGCTGCTGCTGCTGCTGCTGCTGCTAAGTCACTTCAGTCGTGTCCGACTCTGTGCGACCCCATAGACGGCAGCCCACAAGGCTCCCCTGTCCCTGGGATTCTCCAGGCAAGAACACTGGAGTGGGTTGCCATTTCCTTCTCCAATGCATGAAAGTGAAAAGTCAAAGTGAAGTCGCTCAGTCATGTCCAACTCTTAGCGACCCCATGGACTGCAGCCTACCAGGCTCTTCCATCCATGGGAATTTCCAGGCAAGAACACTGGAGTGGGTTGCCGTTGCCTTCTCCAGCAGAAATAGCTAATCACCAATAAAATTTGGGTTTCCATTTCCACAATACAGTTGAAGAAACTGAACCACAGCTCAGATAATGTCCAGATACTAGAATGTGTGCCTTCAGAGAATACCAGCAGTCCGCCAAAAGCTGTTCTCCCATTCTTACTGGGTATATATAGGTAGAGTTCATTTCCTAGACTCTCTTGTTTCTATGTGATTGTAGTAACTAAATGAAATGTGAGTGAAAGAAATACACTTAATTATGCCAGTTATATGAAGCTGTGAAACAATTTATAGTTTAAAAGAACAGTAAACATTTCATAAGGGAAAATATGCTGTTGCGTGAACACTGTTGTCTCTGGTGGCAGATACTTTAGCTTATTCACATTAACACTGACCCTCGCCAACAGCCTGCAGGCACCAGTGCTGGTATGTCTGGAAAGTGTTAGTAGCTCAGCGACCCCATGGACTGTAGCCGGCCAGGTTCTTCTCCATGGAATTCATTGGTAATAATTCCCTTCTCCAAGGGATCCAAACCTAGGTCTCCTGCATTGCAGGCAGATTCTTTACCATCTGAGCCATCAGTGAAGCCCCTGGGATGTCTTAGGCGAGACAACTAACTGTTCCATCTATCAGCAGTCAGGCTGCCTAAAGACTAAAGAGCCCACACCTCCCTCTGGACACGCCCCTAAACAGCTCTGCCCACCAGAGGGCCAAGACCCAGCCCCACCTCCCAGTCGGCAGGCACTTGTTCCTCCCACCAGGAAACCTCCAGACCAGCCTTACCACCAGAGGGCAGACAAAGGCCAGACCCCACCCCAGGGCCAGCTGGGCCCTGACCTTGCCCGCTAGCAGGACAGTGCAACATTAGGGACACTCCAGACCCCATACCAATTGTGTCAGGAACTGGTCCCTTCCCTCTGACAATATGAAATGAGCTTTGGGATCCCTGGGCCCTGCAGCTAAACTCCACAAACCAGCTCTGCTGTTAGTCATCCAGCACTAACACCAGGATCTGGTTTCACCTGCCAGCAGATGAGCAACAGACAAGAGTCTTAAGGACCCTGACTCCACTCAACAGTGAGTCAGCAACCAGCCACCTCGTGACTAGGCCCTGCTAGCCAGCAACGGGGAAGCATCCACCCAAGTCTGGACCTAGCAACCCACCAGACTAGAGGCCAACCAAGCCCACCAGACTGCCCACATGGTCAGCTCACCACTATAGAAGAAGCCATGCAGCCGCTTAGGGGAAAACCACAGAGTATACAGGTTGGGTGATGAGAGAGAGGGGAGTCACCTCTGGGACACATAGAACCTCCTGCAGAAGGTCGCTTCTCCAAGGCCGAGAAAAGTAAGTAACCTACCACATCCATAAAAATATAAACGGCAATTTAGATCTTTAGCCCGCCAGGCTCCTCTGTCCATAGGATTCTCCAGGCAAGATTACTGGAGTGGGTTGTCATATCCTCTTCCAGGGGAATCTTCTCAACCCAGGAATGGCACCTGTGTCTCCTGCATTCAGGCAGATTCTTTATCTCTGAGCTGCTGGGGAAGCCCCCAAACCTTTGACAGTTTCTGCTTTAAAAATTAAGAGCAACAATATGCCGATACATGAGAAAACTTAGATGAACAGATTCCTTTAAAGACGCAAACCACCAGGCTCATTAAGAAAGAAATAAGTAAATGAAATTAGACTTTTATAATTTGCAGTTCACATTCCTGCTGTGAAAACTTTAGTCTCAGATGGCTTGACTAGTGAATTCTTCCAAACATTTAAGAAAGAAATAATACTAGTTTTCAACAAACTCTTCTAGAAAATGAAAAAAGAGTCGCCTTTTCCCAATTCAATGAGGCAAAATTTATTGATACCATAACAAAAAAATTGCCAAAAATAAAATTACAGAAAACTATTTCTCATAAACATAGATGAAACACTTTAAATAAAACATTTTGCAATTATAATAAAAATATGTGAAAAGGACAATGCAGGAACACCTTGTTTTATTGTGGTTCTTTGTTAAAATTGTGATTTACATGTATTATATTTTTATAAAATACTATTTTTATACTTAAAAATATTATATTTTCTATAAAATATACCTTTGTGACAATCTTGCATCAAACAAGTCCATCAGCACCATTTTTCCAGCAGCATTTGATCACTTTGTATCTTTGTGTCACATTTTGACAATTCTCACAATATTACAAACTTTTTCATTATTATATTTGTTGTGGTAATCTGTGGTCAGTGAGGTTTAATGTTACTACTATGTCTCACTGAAGGCTCAGGTGATGGTTACTGTTTTTCAGCAATGAAGTATTTTTCAATTAAGGTATGTATACATTTTTTAGACATAATGTTGTTGTACACTTATAGATTACAGTATGTGCTAAGTTGCTTCAATTATGTCTGACTCTTTGCGACCCTATGGACCATAGCCCACCAGTCTCCTCTGTCCATGGGATTATCCAGGCAAGAAGACTGGAGTGGGTTGCCATGGCCTCCTCCAGGTGATCTTCCTGACCCAGGGATCAAACCCACATCTCTTATGTTTCCTGCATTGGCAGGCAGGTTCTTTACCACTAGAGTCACCTAGGGAGTATGGTGTAAACATAATTTTATATGCACTGGGAAACCAAAATATTCATGTGACTTCCTTTATTGATATACTCGCTTTCTTGCAGTGGTGGTCTGGAACTGAACACATAATATCTCTGAAGTATGCCTGTATGTCATGATCATATGGGGCTTATTCCAGAAATACAGAATTGATTTAACATTTGAGAACTAGGCAATGTAATTCACCATAACAACAAACTAAACAAGAAAAATCATATGGATTATCTCAGTAGACACAGAAAAGCATAGTAGAGAACACTGGGTTATGTGATATTTTTTTAGTGAAGATATCCAAAACACCATCCATTAAGAAAACTGAAAAACTGTTCATCAAAATTAACCATTCTTGCTCTGCAAGAGATATTTCTTGGAGAGTGAAGGATGAAACATGGACTGAATAGAAAATATTTGTAAATCACAAGTTTGATAAATGACTTATAGCCAGAATATACAAATAACTTTCAATATTTAGTAGTAGGACAACAAGCAATCCACAAAAATGAGCAAAAGCATTTGAACAGACACATTATTGAAGAAGATTTATAAATGGAAAATAAGCACATGAAAAATTCTCAACATCATTAGTAATTAAGGAAATGCATTTGAAACTACTACATACCTACTAGAATGGCTAAAATTAAAAAGATTGATTTTGGTGAAGATGTTTAGAAAATAAAATTGTCATACACTCACTGTTCACGGGGATATAAAATGGTATGACCATTTTTAACAACAGCTTGCCAGTTCTTAAGAAAGTAAACACACTTTCCTCAGGATCCAATGATTTCATTTCTAGGAATTTACCAAAATAAATTAAAACAGGTGTTTATATAAAGACATGTACAGAAGTGTTCATAGAAATATTATTTGCAATAGTTAAAACCTGGATATTGCTCAAATGTGCTATTGAAAAGTGAATGAATAAATTATGGAATATCTTACAGTAGAATATTCCTCAGCAATACACTTGGAATTATACTTGGTAATATCTGCTTCTCCAGCAGGGGAAAACATAGAAGACAGTTGCGTAGAAGACATTTCAAACAAAACAAAAAACAACAACAAAACCTTTTGACAGCAGCTTATGTCAAAAAAGGTTGTTAGCAGTCATCAATTCAGTTCAGTTCAGTTGCTCAGTCATGTCTGACTCTTTGCAACCCCATGAATCACAGCACGCCAGGCCTCCCTGTCCATCACCAACTCCTGGAGTTTACTCAAACTCATGTCCATCGAGTCGGTGTTGCTATCCAGCCATCTCATCCTCTGTCATCCCCTTCTCCTGCCCCCAATCCCTCCCAGCATCAGGGTCTTTTCCAAAGAGTCAACTCTTCTCATGAGATGGCCAAAGTATTGGAGTTTCAGCTTTAGCATCAGTCCTTCCAATGAACACCCAGGACTGATCTACTTCAGAATGGACTGGTTGGATCTCCTTGCAGTCCAAGGGACTCTCAAGAGTCTTTTCCAACACCACAGTTCAAAAGCATCAATTCTTCGGCGCTCAGCTTTCTTCACAGTCCAACTCTCACATCCATACGTGACCACTGGAAAAACCATAGCCTTGACTAGAAGGACCTTTGTTGGCAAAGTAGTGTCTCTGCAGTCATAGGAGAATAATTACTTCAGTAGAAAATGTCGGTGCAAGGCTGTGTAACTGAGGCTTGGAAATGGCCTCTAGCATATTTTCACACAACCTATGTGACAATGAGATGCGCTCACCTGGGAGCATTTGATCTACTGATGTGTCTGTTTAATATTATCTCTGTTCTGGGCTTGCCTTTAATTTTAATAATAACCTCATGTTTCTATATTGTGTCCACTTAACTTAGATGTGAAGCATTGGTGGGGAGTTGAGGGGTGTAACAGACTGCTGCCCTTTGTAAGTAATTCGAGTCTTCTCTGGTGGAAGTGAGTTGGAAATAACCTTTTGTCACATTCTACTATTTACTTAAGCTATGGGATTTTAAGTAAATAATTGAATATTATCTCTGCCCTTTGAAATGTTGAGTATCTAATTAACCACTGTTAGCCATGCTTCAACTGATCTATCTTTAAATCTCAAAAATAAAGCTCCATTCTGAATGGGGTATCCTAGCATCAAATACCAGAACAATTTTGGATGTAGAGCGTTTCCACTCAGATAGTATCAAATCAGATGCAGAATTCGACTTATAGTGCCATAGTTTCCTTACCTTGAGTAGGAGAATGGTGTTTATAAAATAAATTCCTTGACAGAGTGTTTCATGTAACATTTTTTGGTTTCTTCCTGTCAAACCAGTTACATACTTTTCTTCTAAATACAAAAGATAAGAAAAACTTGAGGCAGCCTAGACTTGCCTCATATTGATCGCATTCAATGATTTTGCTATTAACTTTCTACAAAGTTAGGAAATAAGAACAAGAAATTGGCATAA
Source organism: Capra hircus (assembly GCF_001704415.2). Classification (NCBI taxonomy): domain Eukaryota; kingdom Metazoa; phylum Chordata; class Mammalia; order Artiodactyla; family Bovidae; genus Capra; species Capra hircus. The sequence goes on along the minus strand of NC_030816.1, from coordinate 36,294,674 downwards.
TAACTGTATCCTGTAGTATTCTGGTACTTCTTTGTCAGTATTTGTGCTCGATTTTTGACCATCTGCCTTCTTGCTGGCTTTCTGTTTGTGTTCCTAAGACAGGTTATTTGGTATAGTCTAATGTCATCTCTTGGTCTCAGGTAAAAAAACAAAACAAAACAAAAAACCCTAGGTACTGGCCATAATTCTATTGATAATTCAGAGACCTCTCTTTAAGGTTAGGAGGAAAACAAAGAAAGCAGAGGAAAAAAATTGTGGGCAAACATTTTGAAAGTATATACTATTAGTCACAGAGAGTATGTGGAGAGGCTGCAAGTAGTCTTTGTAAAACTATCAGGACAAAAGGAAAGCAGATAAAACTAATGTCCTACTAAGTTTAGATCCATTGACCTCTTCCTGACAGGAAATTCAAAGGCAACTCCAGGAGCCTTCAGCAACAGATTATATTACCCTGTGTGCAGCGAAAACTTATATATTGAATTCAGATATTAGCACTTCTGAGCAAGTAAATTGAAAGAAAAATGTGCTGAGCATCTGCCATAAGAAAGGACCTGGAGAGGTAAAAGCAATATATACATATATCTATATCTATATATGTGGTATCTGTTTCATGTACAGTGAGATGAAAAAACTATTAACAACTGGATTTTATTGAGGAAATGCTTAGATTTTAAAAAAAAAAGTGAATTTGATAGGAAACACCAAACCTGTGTCTTTAAGGGTGGTCCTAATATCTGCCATTTCTCCCCATAATGCTTTTTTTTTTTTTTTTTCTTTAATTTGCTATCTTGGTTTGGGGGCAGAGAGTTTCACCTTTCGGCTATTTTTTTTTTTTTTTAAACCATGATAGCTCTTATTACACAGGCAAGGAAGCAGTACTGGCATTCTGCCAACTACCAAGGCTGTCTATTTCAGTTACACATTTGAGGATGAGGGAATGGTCATGGAGGGCTCCATGGGCATGGGATACCCAGTATGAGTTAAACTTAATCTAGAAAGCCAGATCTCCAGGTTTCAGTGTCAACTTGGACCCTGCACCCCAAACCTCAGCATGCTTGAGTATTCCCCTTTCCCCAGTGGACAGAGTTACGTGAGCAAATGGCCACAGGTTTCTTTGGAAAAGGACGGAGGAAGTCATGACCATGTATCCTCTTCCCACTGTGGCTGGATCATTCTTTGTGGGGACCTGACTCCTCCCTCAGGCAAGAGATTCTGGGGTAAAAACTTGGCCCATGCCTGGGTCCTGGGCAATGGATTGAGGTCCTGATTGGGATTCTGTCTTTAGCCACCCTCATCCATCCTTGACTTATTTTGACTGTAAGGATTGAGCAATACCTTTTGGGGCTGCTATCTATCTTACCCCTAAGGGCTCTGTTCTCAAAGGAAAAAAAATATCAGTTTACCTGAAACCCTAAGGATATGGATTATCAGAAGTCTAACATAGGGAAAAGCTTAACATCTGTTTATGATAAACAAGAAATTGAGGAAAGGGGGAAGAGACAACTGAGAGGGAGAGAAAACAGTCTGTGTATTTTAAAAGCAGAGATATCTAATATTCATTATTCTGAAATGTGGACACTCAATCTCCCAAAATCCTCAGTAAAGTTTAGAGTCTTTCTTACAAGTTGAGAGAAGGGACTGATTTCCTCAATTGGATTTGTATTAATTTCTCATTGCTACTATGATGGATTCACATAAGTTTAGTGGCTTAAAATAACATAAATGTGTTGTAGTTCTGGAGATGAGAAGTCCAAAAATTGGTCCCACAGGGCCCAAATGAAGGTGCCAGCAGGCTAGCTTCTTCTGGTGTGTGCATGCTAAGCCACTTAGTCGTGTCTGACTCTTTGTGACCCTATGGACTGTAGCCCGCTAGGCTCCTCTGTCCATGGGATTTTCCAGGCAAGAATAGTGGAGTGGGTTGCCCCAGGGGATCTTCCTGACCCAGGGGTCAAACCTGTGTCTCTTATGTCTCCTGCATTGGCAAGAAGATTCTTTATCAATAGTGCCACCTGGGAAGCCTGTTTTTTTCTGGAAGCTCTAGGGAAAATCTCTTCCTGTCTTTTGTGAGGCTTCGCACATTCTCTGGCTTGTGGTCCTCTCTCCACCTTCCAAGATAACAGCATCACATCTTCAGATTTTTCTCTCTGATCCTGGCCTCTGTTGTCACCTCTTCTCTGACTGACTCTTGCTTTCTTTTTTCCCTAATAGGACCCTTGTAATCACATTGGCCCCCACCTACCTAATCCAGGCTTATTTTTTCTATCTCAAGATTCTTAATCACAACTGCAAAGCCACTTTTGCCATGCAAGGTAATATATTCACAGGTTCTAGGGATTAGGACGTGGGCATTTTGCAGGGGTGTCCATTACTCTGCCCTGTGGGGAAGCACAGAAAGTGAAGGTAGAACAGTGTCATGGTTTGTAAAATGCACCAATTCAGTGGAAGCAAGGGTCTCGACACCAGAGAGAATCCTGAGAACGTGTCTTTTGCAGTTTTTGAGCATGGCCACTAACATGACTGTAGCATCTGTGCTTTAAGAAGATAGTTTTGTGCCAGAGTAAAAGATGGACTGTAGCATCCAGATAAATAACAAAATAGTAAGTAACAGTTTAAGAGAACAACAGATTTGTCACAAAGCAGTGCATGATTAATTACTGAGAAGATTCTACAGACAATAATTACTATTGGAATTTTTAAAACATAAATTTGGATAATGATGATTTGTGAAACAGTTCTAATAAGGCCAAGGACATGAATTTGATTTTTTTTTTTTTTGTGGGTCAGAGTGTTCTATGGCTGAGTTAAGCACTTTATGACGACCAACCATCTTCCAGCTGGGGGTTGGGAAAAGCATAAAGAGAAATCAAGTGAGAAAGCCAAGTAGAGTAGGGCCAACATTTCATTTCTACTGAGAAAAATCCCAGTCTTCCTCTCCTTCTGATGATAGGCTTGTACTTTATATATTAAAGATAGTATATTATTCATATAATTAAAAAATTGGTTTTGTAAGATCCATACCTCTGTAAATTTAAGTATATTTAATTTTTTGATCATAGACATGCTTCTAAAGATTTAAGTAAAACTTCTATAAATTCCCCAACAGTTCAAATATATCTCTTACATGAATTTTATGAAAAATCACTATGCAACTTTTTCCCTGTAGTGAAAGTTATATAAGAATAAATATTATGAAGTTTTCTTGATGAACGTAAAGATAGAGCAAATTAGGGAAGGCTAGTGGTTTAAAGTACAGAGTATGGGCTTTGAACTCTAACAGTGGATCTTTTGATTAGTTGAATAGTTTTATACAGTTTAACTTCTCTGAGTCTCTAGTTCTGTTTTATAAAACAGAGATAATAATGCCTATTTTTAGGATTGATTTTAGGATTTGAGATTATTACACATAATAGAAGGTATTTTTATCAGCTATTATCTCGATTCAGATGCACATTGGTAACCTGATCTAGCCATCTCCATAACGAGGACACACCTCTATTGGGTCCAGATGGTTTACGTTTAAAATATGACTTCAATTTCATGATTGCCTCTTCTCTCTGAAAATATTCCTCTGTTTTCTATCTTTGGTTGTTGCTGCTGTCAGCTGTCTGTCCAATTGTCTTTCCTTTGCTGGTAAGGGTAGATTACAAATGTTACATGGGTAATGTGAACAGTTAAAAGTGTCGTGGTTTTAGCATGGTGAAAATGAACCAGTCACTGGTAAAAGTACATAAAGCTCTTGCTGACACTAGAGAGTATTTTTCCTTTGAGAACTGTAGACAAGCACACAGTGAACAAAAATTCCCAGTATTTACTCCCCTGGCCTCCCTCCCTACTGGCTCAATTGGTAAAGAATCTGCCTGCAAAGCAGGAGACCTGGGTTCGATTCCTGGGTTGGGAAGACCCCCTGGAGAAGGGAATGGCAACCCACTCCAGTATTCTTTCCTGGAAAATCCCATGGATAGAGGAGCCTGGTGGGCTATAGTCTCTGGGGGTCGCAAGAGTCGGACACAACTTACTGACTAAATCACAATTACCTTAAAATAGACTCACCTCCTCCATCACTATGCTCCCTTATTCTCGTGCAATTTTTTTTCATAGGACCGATGACTTTTTAACACTGATGGGTGATGGAAACAGAGAGCACAATTCAGTACATAACATGGAGAAAGGGAGTCTCATTGGCTTAGCTGAGGTTCATGATCACAAAAGTTGAAACAGTGAAAAAGAGGAATCAATACCCAGCAGAAGATAGGAGAAAAAGCTATTTATTTAGTATTGCATACTTTGGAGACTTTTCTCCATTGTCTTCTTTCATCCAGTGTTGCTATTGAAAAATCTAAAGTCAGTCTAATTCTTATTCCTTTATGTATTCTCTGTTCTCTCTCTTTGTAAGGTTTTAAAATGTTCTCTTTTGTCTTTGATGTTCAGAAACATCACTCTGGTGTGTTTCAAGGTGGATGTTCTCTGTTTCTTCACTTTGGCACTTTATGGACTTTCAAAATTTGAAATATTTCACTTTTAAAAGAATTCTGGAAAGTATAGGCTTCATTATTTTTTCAGAGATTTCCTCCTAGGCAAAAGCTTTGAGAAGCAGCCAAGTAAGCACTGAGAATCCAATTGATCTGCGCTCTTGGAATATTTTATTTACAAAGTTCAATTTTGTAGATTATATTTCTTTTCCTTCTAAATTTAAAAATAGAATGTGATTCTGTAGTGAATGATCATGGAAATAATTTCTGTTGGTTTTCAGTTTCAGAATGGACATATAGACAAAGTGAAGGAATTTATGTCTGTTAGAAAATAAGATGCAGATTCTATAACAGTAAAATAATGGCATGTCTGAATTTAGGAGAAGTAGAATGAACTACAGAATAATATTTTTCATATTTCAGTGAGATGACATATAAATTAAAGAATGACACATTTAAGCAGATTACTTAAAATTCTCAAGTAAACTTACTAAAACAAAAATGTAATAAAGACTATTGAATGGGAAGGGGGAAGGTGTGGAAAGCCTGAGCTAATGTCTCAGTCTTTTCTGCTAGAGACAACCTCGATAAAAGGTATAGCGGTATCAGTAACATTGTTACATGCTTATATAGATAACCTGTAGAAGACAACCTAGAATGTAGATAATCCTTGTTAATTAGGAGATAACAAAGGTAACCTATAAAAGAACTAAAACCAGAAAGTGTATAAAAAAAATTGTCATCTATGGGGAATGCAATTGGAAACGGGAGGCAGGAAGAAAGACTTGCTTTTCAGTTTAAAATCCTCTATATTTTTAAAATTTTTGTTTCTGTGTGCATCTATTACTCATAATAGGAGTAAAATAAAAGAGTTTTTACTTGGAAAGGAATAGCTGCCATTCTGAGAAAAGATAAACATTATCTAGAGAATATTTGCCACTTTGTATTTTTATGGTCACATTTTTAAACAAAGAATTATCAGATTGTCTTCAGATTATCCCATCTCCTGATCATGACAGAAGGCCTATTGCTTTATTATTTTAAAAAGATGAATGCTAGAATTCATTTTCTCAATTAAGTTAGGGATTTATGGACATTTGTGCTTTCTGTCTAACCTGCGGTTCTCAATTTAAATTTTCCATCTGAATTGTCCTGGACGGTTACCATGGGGACAGTTATAGAAGTTCAGAAATAAAACTTAATAGATCTTTATATTTTGAAACCTCTGATATTAGTTAGGGAGGATTTATTTTCAAGTGCCTTCTGTTAGGCTATTTACTTGTACCTTGGCTTCTTTTGCAATTTATCTTTTTTTGTAGTTACTATTCAGTGCATTTATTTCTCATCTCAGCACTCATCTAGACATATTCAGAACTAATTGCCTGAATCTGGAGGTGAACAGTTTTTCTATTCTATTTGTCCTTGTTCCAGGGAATGAATGTTAGATTTGCTGTTTTTTAAGATAATCCCTAGTCAGCAGGTTAATGTGCTTAGGATACTACTTACTGATCCATGTGTTTTCTTGGATTGATAATAAAATAGAATACATTTTTCAAATGCGTTTTTGTCATTAAAAGCTTAAGCAAGCTATGTAAAGAAAGAGAATAACACTGGATTGTCAAATACAAATGACTAATCATATGTATGCATAGTTACTTCCTTTTTAATCCTGGATTTCATTCCTTATTGTTTCCTGATAGTGTTTACAATGATTTATGTTCACTCTTATATTTAGGGCTAAGGCACTTAAATCACTGCAGAAAGAGAATAAACATTTGAAGAAGTCTATTGCCATCATATCTCAAATCCCAAATTATCCTGGTGCTATAAGTCAAATGCACTCAAGTCTTTGAGTTATCAAAAGCCTACCCTGTGTCCAGTATTGTGCAAAGTACTATGGAGAGTGAAAAAGGAAATAACATTTCTTGTCCTTGCAATGTTAGCCATTTAGCTGTGGAGATGGAATTTAGATAAATGAAACAAATGCAAGGTAAGAACTTGCAGTATAATAGCTATCCTTTAGTGTTACAAATATAAATATTCAAACAATTCAGAAATGTCATATATGAAGGAGAGCCACAGTAGTAAAATCTAGTGATGGCAAAAGCATTTTAATCTCAGCTTTAAAGGTATTTAAGATTTAGATGAATCATTGACACGGCAATCTAAAACAAAATAAATCTCTGGACATTTGTGAAGAGTGTGGCTTATTTGCTCACTAGAGTACACAGTGGTGTAGGGAAAATAGAATTGTTTGTTTAACAGCCCTCTCTTCCCTCCAACCCCCTTTTTGTGGTATGAATTCATTGACTTTACTTTTGTATGATTTACTCAAATGATGGCTGTGGGAGGTTGTCGATTCCTCTAAGTTTCCTTTCTGTTACCCCTGATCCTCAATAAAGATGTGCCATAAATTTCAATTTCCCATGTAATGAGGGCTTGATGGTGTGCTATGGGGAATTAAAGAGAAGACCTGGTCAACATTTATGACAAAGTAGACAATGAAGGAGCAGAATTCTTTCTCTGAGACCAGATGATAGTAGTGGACAGTCATTGTATGAGGGTAGTTATAGTCAATGGTAAAGCAGTTTTAGGAGTGTGATCAGCGTTAAAGTAACAGTGCCGACCTGAGGAAGAAGTGGACGACCTGAGACATGAGCCTTGAGACATGAGAGCACATGAGAGGGAGCACACTGGAAGACTGTCGCAAACAACTCAGACACAGTTTGAAAGAGAGATGGTTTCTAGTAATAAAACTAGCAGAAGTTCATTCTGACACATTTTGGACCACATTTGTGACCATCATTTATTATTATACAGGTTGCCTTTGCATCCCTTCATGTCTGTTTACCACAACAAATAGGAAAGCTAACAGATGTCTAAAGTGTCAGTGAAATCCTGAGTACTGGTATGCACTTTTTTTAAGACTTTATTTTATATTGGAATACAGTTGACTAGCAATGTTGTGACAGCCGCAGATGTACAGGAAAATGGTTCAGTAACACATATACATGTATTTTTCCCATTTAGGTTGTTACATGATATGGGATAAAAAATAGTAACTAGCTAGCATTGGAGAAGGAAATGGCAACCCACTCCAGTGTTCTTGCCTGGAGAATCCCAGGGACGGGAGAGCCTGGTGGGCTGCCGTCTATAGGGTCGCACAGAGTCAGGCACGACTGAAGCGACTTAGCAGCAGCTGCAGCAGCAGTAGATTTTTAGGCATAGGGATAGTAGGAACTTCTCAGATGCTCCATCTGCAAAGTGAAAAGACTGAATAAAGCAACCTCTAATTTTGTAAAAAATAAAAATCCACTAATCATGAGCCATACATTTTCCATCTATCCCCCAGTGTCAAAGGAAAGGGCATCGATTCACTGCGTCTTCTGTGCTCTACTCTTAAACACGGTCTTAAAAATGTATTCCCATAAAACTTTGGAAACTGTCCCTTAATTTAGTTTTCTTGAAGAACATTCTGATTGAGCTTATTATCCTTAATCTGTGTTTTAAAAAGATTAAGACAAAGAAGGATCTATATTGCAGCTTTACTACCTCCTGTGATAAATCAGTACCTGAAAGCCATCACTTGAATGATTGCTCTACAACCTAAGTGAGAGAAAACAATCTGATTTTCCATATAAAGGAAATACATGTTTATTATAGAGAACACTGAAAATATAAAGAAGACAAAAGTTATCCACAATCTAAAAAAAGAAATCCAGAAACCTATGTGTTACAAATGACAAGAGCTAACATTTTCCGCCTTTCAGTGCAGATGGTTTCCTATGCTGGCTGTATCTTTGACTAGTAATTTCCTTAGTTTATCTACACAAAAGAGAATATATGGGTCAAAATAATGAGCATAGTTAGGGCTCTAGAATAGAGAGCATCAGAATTTCCCCAGGAAGAGTTTTACCAGCCTACATGCCTACAAAAGTATATTTGTCCTCACGTTTTCTTGTAAGTATAGAACAAGTAATCTGTCATTTTGATAGGTGAAAATATTATTTTATTATAATTGTATCCTGAGCTTTTTTGGCTATGGTGTTATGTGTTATGTTTATGTTTTGCCTCTTTTAAAAAACTGGGTTGCTTTTTTAAATTAAGTTTTGAGAGTTCCTTATATATTCGGAATACAGATCCTTTATCAAATATGTTATTTACTGAAGAGCTAATATTAAGAGCCATTTTGTGACTTAAAATAACCTCTTCAAAAGTCTTATACTCTGGGCCTTCCAAATTACAAGACTTTCTACCTATTTCTGCATCAATGCTCTGGGATAATCCCTTAGCATTCTGTTGCAAAACCACGGGACTCATCAGAGACTAAGTGCTTATTTCAGCCTTTTCCTGGACCCATATCTTCCTATCTAACAACAGCAGCCAAGCAAGTAGAACATTATACTGACCTGGTTTCAGGATCTTTCTTAAATGTGATGGTATCTCATGCTGTATAATATTTACTATTGCTGAAAATAGATGACATTATTCAGCAAGCCGGCTTACTTCCTTTGAAATTTTATCACTTTTCCCCACATTGTATCCATCATTGTAGTATTTTAAATTGTATTAATCTTTATTATCCAGAAAGGGAACCCAATGATTATCTAGAGTCTGTTTAAGAACTGACTATGCTTTGAACAGACTAGCTATAAACATCCCTAGAAAATCCTGGTTTAGTATTGTTTGTTGATGAGTCAGCTCTTCTGAAACTAGGAAATATTAGGCAAGATATACCATGAAAGATCTCAATTCACTTCTGGGATATGACCCTTTATCAGAAGTAAATTTAGCCCATATGGTCAATTTTTTTTTGTTCTTGCCAGAGCTTGCCAATTGATAAGAGACAAGAGTTAATATACACTCATAGCAGGTAGGCTATTGGAATGGCCCATGATTTTGGAATGCTGCAGAAACAAAGGGAACTTTTTAAAAATTATGGTTATGCATATATATAGACACATACATATTTAATAGTCCATTTGGACTTCTATAACAAAAATTCCATAGACTGGGTGGCTTAAGCAACAAACATTTATTTCTCACAGTTCTGGAGGCGGGGAAGTCCAAGATCAAGGCATCTACAACCATCACGATAATCTATCTGCAGAACTTTTTCATCGTCCCAAACAGAAATTATAATATATCCCCATTTAAAAGTAACTCCTCATTGCCCACTTTCCTCAGCCTTAATAACATCTATTCTACTTTCTTTCTATATGAATTTTCCTATTCTAGGTACCTCATATGAGCAGAATCATGTAATGCTTTTTCTTTTGTGTCTGGCTTACCTCACGTAGCATAATATAACATTAAGGTTAATATATTAATATAAAGTATTTTCCACAATAACTGCAACACTTTACATTCCTGCCAGTAATGCACAAGGCTTCCAATTTCTTCACATCCTTGCTAACACTTGTTATTTTCCATATTTTTAATAGCTATCCTAAAGAGTGTAAAGGAGTAACAATGAAGATTTTTCATCTTAGAGGTTAACTCAGTTAAAAATAACTGATCAAGTAACTTTTAAATGCTGCAGTACTCCTAAGGAGTTGGCTGTCTTAAAGGTTGAAGCCATGAAAAAACAGCATGGAGGCCAAAAAATCCTAGATAATCAATATGGCAGGCAGTCTCCTTGGCTCCCATGATAGTCCTAGAAGCCAATTCTTTTGAGAGGTTGAAGGAAGCTTTTATGGAATGGCAGTGATTGACTCTAGAATATGAAGAATACTGGAAAAATTCCAGTTGCAAAATATGTGAAGATAATCTCTGACACTTCAAAGGGGATACTCCATGACACTAGCACATGTTAACCGGAACCTTGCCAAAAGAAGGTTGACTGCTATAGTCAATAAATATTGATGAAGAAAATTTTATTAAAATCGTGGGTATGTGTAAAGATGGGACATGGACGAGCCCCCAGGATTCTAGGACCATATGAAGTTCAAATAACTGCCTCCTCCTATGGGTTTTTTAAAATTTGTATTGTAGTTGATTTGGGCTTCCCAGGTGGCTCAGTGGTTAAGAATCTGCTTGTCCACGCAGGAAACACAAGAGATGTGGGTTCAGTCCCTGGGTTGGGAAGATCCCCTGGAGGAATAAATAGCAACCCATTCCAGTATTCTTGCCTGGAAAATCCCATGAACAGAGGAACCTGGTGGGCTACAGTCCATGGGGTTGCAAAGAGTTGGGCCTGACTGACTGAGCATGCATACAAATAGTTGCTTTACAATGTTGTGTTAGTTTCTGCTTTGCAGAATGTCTAAGGGTTTTTAGTATATCCTTCTGATCATTGTTTGCTTATTTTTAGAGTGGATTGAAACATTTCCTTCCGGGAGAGTTATGGTTTGACAGTAGCATACACACTGTTGATTTTATGTTCCCAACCTGGGGAAGTTCAATCTCTCGCTCCAGTGATAGAGACACTCATTTTACTGGGACTATTAGAAAATTTTTTAAGGCCTTGAACTTATTGAGAAACTTCATTGTTCTCATCTCTTCAAACCTCAAGAAAATGAGACAGAATTACTGATATTTTAAAACTGAAACTAGCAAAACTGACACTTTTTTTTTTCCCTCTAACTCTTAAGATCCTGAGGTTCACATCCTCTGGGACTCATCAATTCTTACCACATGAACTTGTTACAAGTTACCCTATGATACTGCTCCCCGATTTTGGACCGTACTTCAGACATACATGGAAAATCACTGCAAAGTATTCATGCTATATATTCAGTCTTATTGCAGCAGATTTAAGTTCTCTTTTCTTTACATCCTCCCAAGAAGCTCTATATGGCCTAAAGCCTGGAGGTTTCCTCTTCAGGACAAGACAAAAGCAGGGAGAAGAAAACTGTTAGGAGCCATGTTGCAAAGAACTTCATCAGATACTTCCAGCCATTATATACTTCCAGCAGTTATATACTCGGGGTCTCTGGATTTACGTCTTCTAGTTAAAAAGACACAGAATTTCACCCTTAGTATTACTTACCCATAGTGCTTAGTTGCTCAGTCATGTTCGACTCTTTGCAACTCCATGGACTATAGCCCATCAGGTTCCTCTGCCCATGGGATTTTTCAGGCAAGAATACGGGAGTGGGTTGCCATTTCCTTCTCCAGGGGATCTTCCTGACCCAGGAATTGAACCCAAGACTCCTGTGTCTCCTGCATTGCAGGTGGACTTTTTTTACCTGCTAAGCCATTGGGGAAGCTCCAAGTTATCTACTGCTGAGGAACAAATTATTTAACAAATGATCCCAGATTTGGTGACTCAAAACAGTAAGCATTTGTTATTTCTCATAATTTCTGAGGCCAAGAATTGAGAATGATATGGCTGGTGATTTTGGATCTGGGTCTCTCATGAGGTTCCAATCAAGATACCAGTTGGGGCTGCCATCATATGAAGTCTTGGCTTGACTAGGCTATCCATTTCCAACATCATTCACGTGACTATTGGCTGGGAGCCCTTCATATCTCATCAGTGGACCTCTCCATGAGGTTATTGACCTCATCAATGGACAGCTGCATAATATGGACGACTTCTACTCTAGAGCTATGGAAAAGACTCTAGGGATTGGAGCCAAAGATTGTCATTCTTTAATCTGCATGCTTTCATTATTTATTTTATTCATTTTTTTTAGCCATTTCTCTCCTTTTTTTTCTAGTTAAAATTCTGAATTTTAAAGAAACACACTTATTGCTGTTTATGTTATTTAAAAGTTCTCTATGATCAATATTGCCTTTTGCTATCTTATTCATGCCTAAGTATAAGTCCAATACCTGAATGTGATTTGTTTATGATTTGGATTTGGGTAAAGCATACAATTGAACCAACAGTTGAGCTTGAAACCGTTTTCTCTATCAGCTTGCTCCCTTTAGTTCCAATTGCTTATAATAAAAAATGTGATTTCATGAATCATTTGATTCCATCACAAACATACAGGTTCTGTTGTTATTGTTGTTGATTGTTTTTTTGTAAGAGGGTAGCACATCAAGCAGATAATAAAAAGCTAAAACACCTAGGGAGATAGAAAGGGAGGACCCAGGTGTCATTTGTAGGAGCATATCTCTATATAACTGAACTCTTACAGAGATAAGACTCAGAAAGGGAACATATGTAATTTATTTAACAGCTGCCTCAAGTTTACAGACCTTACAAACAATGTAGGAAATCTTTGGATTTCCTAGACAATAGAGCATTTCATCTGTTTCATGACATCTTTACTATATATTCTCCCACCTAGTACCCAATACTTTTGAATATTGCTGAAACTATATAATAAATCTTGGCATCAGCACATGGGTATGTTGCCTAAGAATTTGTCATTGGGCAGTCCCCTAGCATGGATATTCAATGTGGCACAAAAGGCTACTGACTACTGCCAACATATCAGACAGATACTTCTTATCTTAGTGAATTGATGCCTTTTTCAGGTAGTCAGGAGACTCTGATACCACTGAGACTGTTTTGGTCCACTATTGAATGCTCTCAGGAAACGAGATAATTCTATAGCTTGTTACCCAAAAAGCAAAAAACTGAAGTTCTATTTGAGATACATTCAAGGCAAATTAAGGATGATTTTTTTTTTTTTGTCCTTAAGCCTCTTCATATCACTCTACTAGAGGAATAGATGGTGAAGAAAATCTTAACACACCATGGTTCCAAGATTGAAAGGGGAGTTAGATAATGTCAGAAATCCTTAGAACTCCTTCTCTATTCAAAATATAAAAAGTCCTAGACATAACTGAACTGCAGAGGTATTACAAATATCACTTTCAAAAAAGAATATTGCATTTACTTTCCTATAGATATTTCTGAGAATTTTAATATTATTAAGAAGGTCCAGGAAACAAAGAAAATTAGGCAGTTTGGCTGATAAACTGATATCCAATAGGAGGTTTTTTTGTGGATGCCATCTCTTCTTTTGTTTTAATTAGACCACCTTTGGTTTTTGACTAAGATGTGGACAGTAGAATCTGATCATCATTTTCTAAGCATTTGACTGTATTATAATATCAATATGTAACCTTTAGAATCTTAAGTGCCTTTCATAGGCACCATTCCATCAAATGATAATCCAACAGAAAGAATGAGAAAACTTGATGTGTGTGTGTAATTGTTGAAATAATGAACAACAGAACCCTGACATTTAATAGATGCTCTACAAACATCTATTTAACTATGTCCCTTTATGATGACCATCCAGGAGAGGTTGAAGAATGATCAAAAGGAAGAGGATGACCATCTGTATCAACAGGACTCCAATAATATTTTAGACCAATGATGTCAATCTGAATTAATTGTTTGTTCTAAGAAAATTTTGCTTTGGAGAGATAAAACCATAAACCAATAAACAACTTCAATGTTTGCTTCAGGAATTTCCTATAGATCACTTTATTGGAAACAATATGCTCATCTGGGCAACTACTCCTAAACAAACAGGGGTTTACTTTCCAAGAGTCTCTTCAAGACCCTTCCTTGGCTATGTCTACCAACTTAGCAATTATATCACAAATTTTTATTGAATCTTAATTAGTTCCCTGCCTTGAAAGACTCATCTTCACCCAGTTGAGCTCAAACTCCAAAGTATTACAAATATTACACTTCTGACATGTTTTTTCTGAGATCCTGCTAACACTCTGTCAAAGTGGTATTCTACCTTAGTGCAATGAGTCCAGATGAACCTAGCTTGGCTTTATTAACAGGTTGTTTGGTGATATTTTGGGAAGTTCAGAAAGATATACCTTTTGAAAAAATAAAATTTCTCTTTCTTGTAAAGTTTTAGATTTCATGTTTCTGTTAAGAAGATTAAGAGTTTGGAAAACTAATTTTTTAAAGATTGAGAGAAATTATTGACTTAAATTTTTTTCTTTTAAAATGTGTCCCTAATCTAAGTATATTATGGAAGTCTAATGTACCAGAGCTGTTAGTCCATGAAGATTAATTAGAATTCTTTTCAGGAGATAAGAAGTTATATCCATATATTAATTTTTTGAAGGATTAATTGAGGTGAAAAAGAAAGCATCAATTGGTACTCCTTCTTCAATGGCAAATATTTCCAAATCAAAAATAAGAAAAAATAGACAAGTTATTGTTGAACATATGAAGAGACAGAGGTGCTGAGAGTGAAATGAAAATAACTTTAATAATACTAATATAGGACATTTAAAATAAAGATAACATTTGGAATAGGGTTTGATTGAGATAACAGTTGTTAAAATTAGTCCTGTATCTATCAAATTGAGTATTGATTTTGTGTATTTATATATTGTGCTGACAGAAAATGAATTGATGAAACTTAGAGATTTGGAAACTAGAATAGGAGGAAAAGGAGGACAGTCAGTTGACCTAAATTTCAGGTAAAAATCACTACAAGTTATGAGAGGACTGTTTAGATTTCAAGAGAAAAATAAGAAATTCAGCTACTCAAAGTAATATTGTAACTGATTTTCATTCCAAAGAATATGGATTAGTTGTATCGTACTTTTCCTTGTTTGAAGTAGGAGTTATATAAATTTACTCTTTTTACTCTGTCTTGAGCCATTCCAAATATTTCAACTATGTTGGAAAAGAAAATGATTCAGAGGAACTCTGATTAAAGAAGCTTAGTGTTTGGGTGTTTTAGAAACTAGAACACATTAGCAAAGCTATTTATTTAAAAGGAATATAAGACAAACAAAAAAAGAATATACATTTGGCTATTGACTAGCTGAATAGTAATTTTCACTTTAGTGCAATTATGCTTATGTTCTTCCTAAAACCTTATTGTGCGTCACCACTACATCCTCCTTTTATGGACGATAATTCCAAAAATCTGTGAGACAGAGGGACAAAAACATTGTATTTCACTTTTAATGAAATGATAATCTTTGAAGTCAAGTAACTTAGTCAGTGTTATACACAATAGACATGCTTTGCAAATCCCCCAGTGTATTTTCCCACACTGCAGGCAGACTCTTTACTGTCTGAGCCACCTGGGAATCTCCTCATTCTTGATATATGTTATCAATGAGAATATTATACAACCAGAACACAAAACTCCTCTTTATAGATGCCGTATGTTAAGGACTGTGAGTAGAATCTCAAATCAGTGACATCACAAACTGACAGTATTTCCTCAGTAGCAAACATCTCTATTTCCCATGAGTATGAAGAATCACACTTTTCATGTTTCAGTACTTAAGATTACTTTAGTGAATAAGAATCCAAGCTTTGCTGTGGCCAGTGTAAGAAAGCGTCTTTTCCCACAACAATATTGAGCCTTCCTTTAAACCACTCAGACCAGTGAATAACATTTACTGATTGGTTTAGGCCTGGATAATTTGGCCAGTGACTGGAAAAAAGATGGATTTTCCCTGATTGCCTGGGGCCTGGTTCATCCCTGGAACTGGGGATATTACCTTCCAATGTATAGCAAGAATGGATGTTGGAAGGACAATCACAGTGTAATACTGCCTGCCTCCAAGCTTATGTTTATGCTGCTTTTCTGAAATTGGGTGGATTCTTCCCTTCTTTCTGTTTATTGAAATACTCATCTTGGAGGATAAGGTCAAGACTTACTTTCTTGCTACAAGATATCATACTTGACTATTACATCCCCATTCTCACCCTTCTCTGTTAAGTGCTTATTTTGCGCCACACAATGTATGGCTGGATTAAATGCTGCTATTTGAAGATGACCAGATATATTTTTTAATGAGTTGGGATTATGAATAAATAACAAAACATCCCCTCATTTACCAGTCTGTGCTTGTTTCCTGCAGATCTCTTTTGTCTCCCAAGCCAGACTGTATACTTTTACTGGCAGGAATTTTGCCCTCTATTTTTCCTGTACCTCACAGAGTTGGGCTCAGAGTATAAACAGCAGATTAGTATTATCTAATTCTTACTGATCCAAAACATAGCATTGTTTATTGGTGTTATGTTCTTGGTCATTAACATTTTAAAACCTACTTTTAGAGATTGTATTTAGCTTTATCTCAGAATGGTGTGAATTTTAGTAAAAAAAAAAAAACAAAAAACCAAACCCCTAAAGTTTTAAAATTTCAATTTAATCTCACAGTAGTCTTAGCTTCTTATGTCTCATGTTAAGTAAATAAATGATATAGTAGAAAGAAGGCAATATACAGAAATTATTTTAACTGGAAAGCGATTCTCAGCCATGTGGGAACTGTTATCCAGACTCTCCTGTGTGCTTAATAAATATTTGGTCTTATTACCCTCTAGTTCATGTTTGCTTATTCACTGGAAAATTAAAATAAATACCCTAATTTTCATAATTATTTTATCATACATCAATCTTCTTTGTAACTCCTCTGAGAAAGGATGGTCAGTGAGGCATTCTATAAAGAAAGGTTAAAGGTTTTATGACTTTAATCTGCATAACAAACTCATAATTCCAAATGCTAATGGTTTTCTCAGGCTCCTTGATTTTCTCATGGCTGTATTGTTTTATTTATTTTGCTTAATGCAGTTACTAAATAAATTATGAGTTACTATCAGCCTCCTCTAAAATATGGCTATTTTAATCATAGAAAAATGATAGATATGCTATGAAGTAGATAGCTCTTTAGAGTATGGATGCAGGAGCCACACAATCTGTGTTTTGATTCTTAACTGAATGACCTTCAATACTAGTTGAATGACATTGGACAAGTTACATAATTTCTCTGTACCTCAATTTTCTCATTTGTAAAGTGGTGATTCTAATACTATTTATATTATAGGATTTATATTATTAAATTCATTTCTGCATGTGGGTTGTATACAAAATGCCATCATAGAATTACAAAATTAGAGATGGTAAAAGCTACTTTTTATTGAAAGGTGATTGCTTTTAATACAACTTAAATTGGCTTAAGTAAGCTATCTCATTTATTATAAATATACAAGGGCATCTTTTTAGAATCCAAAAGAGCAAATGCAGCTGTCAGTCATTTGATCTGGAAGCAGGATTGGGAAAGTAACAGAAATCAAGGCAGTATCTCTGTCTCTTTTTTCCTCTTTCAGTCTTGTGGGCTGTAAGGCATCTCTGCTGAGATCTCTGTCTGTCTGTCTGTCTGCTTCATGATTCTGTTTGCAGGCAGACTTCCTATGCTCCACTCTCTCATAACTAATGCAGCTACCCCCACCTTGGCACTGCACCCTGCATCAGATCAGGTGCCCAACAGAGACTGACAAGAGTCCTTGAACCTATGTTTTTTAATTTAATCTTTTCAAATTTATTTTTAAATCACAGAATAGTTATTTTACAATGTTGTGTTATTTCTGCTGTACAACATGAATCAGCGATAGGTATACATGTCTCTCCCTCTGAGCCTCCCACCCGCCCCTTCCTGCCTCTCTTCCCTCCAGGTCGTCACAGAGCGCCAGGCTGAGCTCCCTGTGCTACGCAGCAGCTGCCCACTAGCTGTCTATTTTACACGCGGTATTGTATATATGCCAGCGCTACTTCTCAGCGTGCCCCACCCTCGCCTTCCCTCCCTGTGTCCACGAGTCTGCTGAGCCTATTTTTGCAAGAAATGCTACTTGGTTCAGCTCAAATCAGGTGACCATCCTCATTCAGTCAGCTAGGCCAAGGGGGAGATGGCACCCTGCCCACTCAGTAAGGGGTGTGGGACACACATTGCTTAAAATAGGCATTCACTAATGAGGAAATTGACTAGCAAGTGCCTGATGGATCTGTTCTGGAGATGGGCTTGAAAATTTAGCAAAAGTGTTGTAAAGTCAAAGTAGAGAACATCAATCTCCTAATCAATTTAGTTTGATGACATACTTTTCCACTGATCACATTTTATAATGACAAAAGTTTTTGTCTCAAATCATTACAGAAACTTTGAACATGAGTTTAAGACTATGCTTTTATCATCATGATTATGACCTTATACTAATCTTGTGTTTCACTCTGGAGAGCTTTACAAAATGATATACTTAGAAAATATTTCATCTAACTCTTGGTGAGTAGGAACATGGAAAAATGCCATGACAAATTAAAACCACATAGGTAGTTTAATTAGATACTATCAATTACCTAAATGGGGGTTAGCCAATACTCTGAAAAGGAAAAAACTGAAGGCAATGAGAATATACTATAATATACCCCTGTTTCCTTTGTGATCTGAAATAAGATATCCTGGCATTTGTAATTTACAGTTAGAAATCAAGACAACAAACTATAATATAAAATTATTTCCTGTTTTCTTCCTTTAACAAATGGATCTTCATAATATTTTGGAAAGCTAATTCTGAAGTTAGAAATTTCAGACAACAGGAAGTTTTATACTCCAGTGAGAGGACCCGCCTCTTTCTCTTCTTACCTTTGGTTCTTTGAGGGACTTATACCCACATATATGGTTAACTTGACCCATTATCCAAGCTTTTAGCACACTGTCTACAATCAGCCAACCCTTGGCCACTTCTCAATGTATGGTGCACACACCTGCAGGGCAGTCTATCCCTGAGGATGGAGTCTATCCTTGAGGATGGAGCTGGGGAGGAGACATTTGCAGGATTCAGATCAGTGGCTCCCTCTTTCCTGTGCTTAAAGATGATTCTGGGTGTTGAAAGAGAAGAGGAGATTAGTGGAAAATCATCATATTTCTTATATCCCTGAGACGCTTGCAGTCAGATTGTAAATATCCTCTGTGTAGTAAACCTGCAAATTTTCATTGGTCATTTGTGTGTGTCCTGGAGGGCTTCCCAGGTGGTGCCAGTGGTAAAGAACCCCCTGGCCAATGCAGGAGATGTAAGAGAAGTGGGTTTGATTCCTGGGTTGGGAAGATCCCCTGGAGAAGGAAATGGCCACCCACTCCAGTATTCTTGCCTGGAGAATCCCATGAACAGAGCAGCCTGGTGGGCTACAGTTCATAGAGTCGCAAAGACTGGAACATGACCAAAGCGACTTAGCACACACACATGCAGTGTGTCCTGGAGGAAGCACATTTGCATTGCTGCTGCTACAAATGAACATTTAAGTCATCTCAAAATCCTAATGCCCAACGTAGTGATGCTAAGAGGTGAGGACTTTGAGAAGTGATTAGGTTATGAGTGCAACTCTGATGAATGAGATCAGCGCCCTTATAAAAGAGACCAGAGAGCTTCCTCATTTCTTAATGTGTGTGGACACAGTGAAATGATGTCTATCTGTGAACCAGGAAGCAGGCAAATACCAGACTCTCAATCCGCTGGCACCTTGATTTTGGACTTCCAGCCTCCAGAATTGTGAAAAATATATTTCTGTTGTTTATAAGCCAATCAGTCAATGGTGGGGTTTTTTTGGTTGTTTGTTTTGTTTTTGTTTTTTTGTCATGAGGTCACCAAGAGTTGGACATGGCTGAGCGACTTGCACACGCCTGGGAAACCCCAAGGACAGAGGAGCCTGGCGGGCTATAGTCCATGGCATTGCAAAGAGTTGGACATGACTGAGCGACTAAACAATAACAAATATAAAGATAGATAGATAGGTAGATAGATCTATTGGTTTTGTTTTTCTGGAGAAGCCTAATAACACCGTCTCATCATTCTTCACCCAAGTGGCAGCCCAGTAGTGGACACACAAGCCTCTGCAAATCAACAAATGCTCAGCTAGTTAACAAGATGCTAGAATAAGAAAAATCACTTTCAACAGCCTATTCCTTCTGTTATTAATTTTATTTTCACAATGAGCATTGAGTGGGATGGTATTATTTTTTCCACTTAACAAATGAGTAAATGAACTCTCAGAAGCTAAGGAACCAACCCTAATCTATATATACAGTTAAAGGTTGATTGTGGAGCAGAGTCCTTTCTTTTGATATATTTCCAGATATAAGACTCAACTATTTATACCAAATTATAAAACTTGAAAGTCTATTTGCCTCTGGAATCAATGAACCTGTATGTATCCTGAATATTTCAGACTTCAACAACTACAAGAAAAATCAACTCTGAATAAGTAATTTACTTAGTTTTTTATTTTTAAAAGTCCTTTTCAAGAAGTTGTTAGGGAGGAGAAAAAGCTAACCTGATTCAATACCTATTTCTATATGTTTCCCACTTACTTTGCAGAGTTTTGACAGAACTGTCTTTTCTGTTGTGACATAAACACTCTCTCCACAGTCACTAAGAAATTAAGAAAACCTCATTTATTTTTCCAGGGTCCATTAACAAGTTCATATTTTATTTGTCTTCCATCTTCATTTTCAGCTGTGCCTTGCTAATAAGAAAAAGCCAAAATTTTTTTTCTAGCAATCAAAATCCATTCACAATACTGATTTCCAATTATTTAAAGAATGAATTGCATTTTGCAATTTTGGATGGTTTGAAAAGTAGATTCAGTAAATATCTTGCCTGGCAAAAGAGATAATAGGTTCATCATGGATATTGTCCCTTAAGTCAGAGATATACAACAGTAGTTTGTTTAATTCTTTCCTTTCCCTTGCCCCCAGTAATGACATTTCATTAACATTTTAACTTCTATGGGAAAAAAAAATTCAGTTTGGAACAATAACAACCTACCTAGAGTATATTTTATGTGAGTCTGCATTAAAAAAAAAAGGGTCTAACCAATTCTAATATTAGTTTTAATTTTGAATTCTTAGCAGTGTCTATTGACCCAACACAATTTTGAACACTGAGTTTGAGTCATATTTATGCCATGAATAAAGACCAAACCCTGGCTGCCTGGACTAAGGGTACAAATGAAGCAGACTGGTGTATCAGGTTTTATTCTGCTTGTGTTGTGAAGGATATCCTTCAGACACAACCTTGATCACAGGTGTTCCTCAAACCACTCCTATTTAGGGAATTTACCATCTAACACTCCCATTTCTCTCTGCCAGATAGGGAAGGTACATGCCTCTGTTTTGTATAGCCTTACTGGGCATCAGTCCTCCAGGATTTCATAATTTAAAAAAAAATGAACTAATCATCTTTTAGAAAGCTTTTTGGAGACTGACTAATATTCTTTAGAATTAGCTTAAAATGTACTTATGAAGTAACTGTATTAAACATCAATGATATCACAATTTCAACACATATATTTTTAGCTCTGCCCCCTCAATGAGGACAACTGCCTGTCCTCATTGAACAATGACCAATTGTCCTGCTGCCTTTCCTGCTTTTCCTCACTCCTTCATCTCTTTTCTCTTCCCATTTCTTCTTATGTCAGGTGATTCAGTCTTTATTCAATACTCAGTTCATTAAGTGGGCTTTGCTTCCCTGGATCTGAGTGGACACGTGTGCATTTCCCCATTTCTCTTGCAACGGCTCTGATTGTTAGCTTTCTCTTTCTGCTCCATTTTTTCTCGCCTTTATTCTTGATACTGAATGATTCATGGTCTCCTGTGATGCTATGCCCACTGTTGCTCTTTCTCTCTGTGCTCACCCATCCAGGGCTGCTTTCCCAGGCTCACCCCTCACCGAGCAGTCTGTACAGACCTCCCCTGAGCTCTCTGGTTTCCTCTCTGTGTGGTTTGTTTGCTTGCTTGCTCTGTTGCTTCAGTAGTGCCCGATTCTTTGAGTCATGCCCCTGGACTGTATGTGAGCCCAAAGGTCACATCCTCTGGGGCCAGTGGCCTGTAAGGAAAGGGCTCATATCACCTGTTTCGTAAAGGGAATGTTCTTATTGATTTCCCAATATTACTTCACCTTCCCAATATGCTTTAGGTAGGGATGCAAATCAGTCAGCAGATGGTCACATCACTCTGGATGCTAGTCCAGTCCAGATAATGGCATTATCCTATAGCCTTTGAGCCATATTTTCCTTCTTGTTTGAGGGGCACGGAAAACTGTTTTCTCCCTTTATAAAGCTAAACATTGTATATAGAATATTCTGATTGGCAAGATATTCCCTTCAACCAAACTAATTCTTTATAATGCTTTATGGTCTTCTATTGTAGCTATGAAGCAAGATTACGGGGTTATCTTCCAAAACTTTTAACTTTTCAATTACTTATTGCCCACCACATGCAAATTGTTTAAGCTCTGGAATTATTGTGAGGTTTCGGTAAGGTTCCGTGTGTGTGAAACTCAAACAAAATGAAATCATCAATGACCGGTAATGACCATAATGTTTTTGATTCATTCATTCAGTAAAGATTTATTAAGGAATTTTTATGTACTGTTTTAGATGCTGAGTTTACCACAGTGAATAAATTAGACAACCTCTTGCCTTCACGTAGTTTGCATGCTAGTTGGGGAGCGGGAGCAGGCAATAAATAAGTTAATAAACAATGTAATGTCAAGTGGTAAAAATATGTAATAGAAAGAAGAAATTAAGATTTTGTCTTAATCAAAACAAATAATATATTGAGGTCAGAGTTTCTTTTTGCAACTTGATTATCTTATACAGTCTCTAAGGGCTTTGCCTAAGACATGAACATTGTTTTTTCATCTGATTTGTAATGGAATTTTTAGAGCATAAACTTTGTGCTAAAATATAACACACAGAGAAAAAGTGCCCACATCCTAAGTGTACAGCTCAGTGAACTTTTTCATTAGTGGTATGCTACTACTACTCAGGTCAAGAAAGAACATTAGCAACAGCCCAGAATCCTCCTTTATATTCTTTGCAGTCCCTACCATCTCTCTCAAAGGCAACTGCTATCTTGACATCTTTGCCACTAATTCTATATGTGTTTGAACTTGAAATAAATGAAGTTGCATAGTCTGTATGCCCTTGTATTTTCTTTCTTTCCTTCATTAAGATTATCAGTGTTGCTCTATTTCATTCTTATTACTAACACGATTAATATTGTAGTATTTCATTCTTATTCTTAATATTACCTTGTCTGAATATACTGTGATTTATTAGTCAATTCTGTTAAAAGGCATTTGTGTTGTTTCCTGTTTGGGGGTATTCCAAATAGTGTTATAATAAACAATATTATGAATGCCTTTTGATGCACGTATTTTTGCATCATGGACGGAGGAGCCTGGTAGGCTGCAGTCCATGGGGTCGCTAAGAGTCGGACACGACTGAGCCACTTCACTTTGACTTTTCACTTTCATGCATTGGAGAAGGAAATGGCAACCCATTCCAGTGTTCCTGCCTAGAGAATCCCAGGGATAGGGGAGCCTGGTGGGCTGCCGTCTATGGGGTCGCACAAAGTCGGACACGAATGAAGCGACTCAGCAGCAGCAGCAGCAGCAGTGTGAAACTCCAATACTGGCCACCTCATGAGAAGAGTTGACTCATTGGAAAAGACTCTGATGCTGGGAGGGATTGGGGGCAGGAGAAGAAGGGGACGACAGAGGATGAGATGGCTGGATGGCATCACTGACTCAATGGACGTGAGTCTGAGTGAACTCCAGGAGATGGTGATGGACAGGGAGGCCTGGAGTGCTGCGATTCATGGGGTTGCAAAGAGTCAGACACGACTGAGCGACTGAACTGAACTCAAGTGCGGAAAGATAGGAGAAGTGCTTGATCCTAAGTTATGCATATATTTAACGTAAAAGCCTATATTGCCCAACAGTAGAAGTACCAATTCCCATTTTTCAAACAGTGTGTAAGACTGAGTTACTTACAATCTCACAAACATTTGGTGCTGTTCTTTTAAAAGATTAGCCATTATTGTGTTACTGTAGTTCTACCTGGCGTTTCCATGATAAATAATGATTTTGATACATTTTCATGTTTATTGTCCATTTGAGATCATCTTTTACAAGGCATCTGTGTAAGTCTTTTGTTCATTTTTTTCAATTGGGTTGTCTATTTTTTCTTACTGATTTGGAAAAACTGCTTTTATTTTCCAGATACAGGTCCTTTGTTGAATATATAAATTGAAAATCTTTTACTCTGGGACTTACCTTTTTCACTTTCTTAAAGGTGTCTTTTGGAAAAAAAAAAAAAAAAAGGAAGTTCTTAACTTTACTATAGTCCAATTGATCAATCTTTTCTTTTAAAGTTAGTGCCTTTGTGGTGCTTAAAATTTTTTTCCACTCTTAATATAGTTTCCTGTTGTCTTTTAGAAGCTTTTAGTTTAAAATTTTACATTTAAACCTAAAATACTTCTGGAAGACTTTTTAAAATGGTATGATATAAAATAAAGGTCAAGATTCTCTCTCTTTTTTTCTCATGTAGGTATGCCACAGTCCCAGTATCTTTTATTTGAAAGTCTCTTTTCCTTCATACAGGCTCTTGGTCCATCAAGCCCTGGGCTTCCTTGTCAGTGCTGTGTACTAAGTTGCTTCAGTCATGTCTGACTCTTTGTCCCTCAAGCCCTGAGTTTCCTTGCCAGTGCTGTGTGCTAAGTCACTTCAGTTGTGTCTGACTCTGCAACCCTATGGACTGTAGCCCGCCAGGCTTCTCTGTCCATGAAATTCTCCAGGCAAAAATACTGGAGTGGGTTGCCATTTCCTCCTCCAGGGGGATCATCCCAAGCCAGGGATTGAATCTATCTTATGTCTCCTGCATTGGCAGGCAGGTTTTTCACCACTGGCACCACCTGGAACTCAAAGTTTTATTCTCCCAGCTTCTTGCAACTACTTAAAGCACTACTTATCAGCTAATTTCTGCTGTTTTACTGACCAGATTCACATTTCTTGCTCCAAAGTCCCAAAGATTTGAAAAATATCTCAAAGGGGAAAATTATGATCTAAAGACATATAATTATTTATCAAAAATAAAACATCAGAGTAACGTGTTAATCAAATCTTAGTCCAGAAAGGAAGACTGAGCAGCCTAAGAAGAAGGAGATTTAAGCTAAGGAAAGAGTACTACAGGTCGCAATTTATATGAGGGACATCAGATTACCATTATTCTATCAATATTAGAATATTAGATTGCTATCAAACAAAAATTAATTGGGGGGAGTGAGGCTCAAGAGGAAGAGGATATATGTATACTTATAGCTGATTCACATTGTTGTACAGAAGAAACTAATACAACATTGTAGAGCGATTATCCTCTAAAAAATTCCTACAGTAAACCATGATGGAAAAGAATATTTAAAGAATACGTACATAACCAAATCATTTTGCTATATCACAGGAATTAAGAACCATGTAAATCAACTATACTTCAATGCTGCTGCTGCTAAGTCACTTCAGTTGTGGCCGACTCTGTGACCCCATAGACTGTAGCCCACCAGGCTCCCTCGTCCCTGGGATTCTTCAGGCAAGAACACTGGAGTGGGTTGCCATTTCCTTCTCCAGTACATGAAAAGGAAAAGTGAAAGTGAAGTCGCTCAGTCGTACTTCAATAGAAATAAATAAATAAATAAACATTAATGAAAAAAGTCTTGGTCGGTTATCTTAATAACCCAATGAAATTCAACAGACACTTTTCAATGCCTTTTGTAAGAAACACTTTCTTACTCTTGAATAAGAGCTATCCATTATGGTTCTTGATCCTATTTCACTTGTTTTCAATGAAAAAAATCACGTTTTTCTGTAGTGAGTTCTCACAGGAAGGCTTGCTTGGATTCCGCTTCCTCTGCAGGAAAAGCAAGAAAGTCCCTACTGCAGAGTGTCCTGACACCAATTCTTGAGACCTGCTTTTTCTGACCTGTAAAACACAGGGGCTTCTGGGTAGCTCAGCTGGTAAAGAATCTGCCCGCAATGCAGGAGACCCTGGTTCGATTCCTGGGTCGGGAAGGTCCCCTGAAGAAGGGATAGGCTACCCACTCCAGTATTCTGCCTGGGAAATCCCACGGACAGAGGAGCTTTGTGGGCTATAGTCCATGGGGGTCACAAGAATGTCAGACACGACTTAGTGATTAAATAACAACAAAAAACAAAAAAGACCTGTGCTCACTAAATGCCAGTAGCACCTCTCTGCCAGCAGTGACAACTGAAATCTCTCCAGACTTGCTGAGTGTGCCCTGGGGGAATAAAATCACTTCTAGATTAAAACTATTGCCTTAAAGAAGTTTTAAACTAGTGGGAGACAACTGAGAAGTTGATAGATGCTCTGTTACTGTTCCTGTTAAGTCACTTCAGTCATGTCCGACTCTGTGCGAACCCACTGATGGAAGCCCACCAGGCTCCCCTGTCCCTGGGATTCTCCAGGCAAGAACAATGGAGTGGGTTGCCATTTCCTTCTCCAATGCATGAAAGTGAAAAGTGAAAGTGAAGTCACTCAGTCGTGTCCGACTCTTAGCGATCCCAAGGACTGCAGCCTACCTGGCTCCTCCATCCATGGGATTTTCTAGGCAAGGGTACTGGAGTGGGGTGCCATTGCCTTCTCCGGACAGATGCTCTATATAATGCAAAAAGTATGGTGCATGGGGAATGCAAACGTTATTGGAAAAACAAAGAAGAGGAATACTTAGCTGATTTTTAAATCCAGAATGGGTGCAGATATGGTTTTGGTGGAGTCTCAGTTGATTTTGAACTGAAAGTGGGATTTTGTTCCCTCACAAGTGAGAGTCAGTATGTGTAGCAAGAATTGCATGAGATCTGAAATCAGACTGGGTTCAAACCCCAGCTCCATCACTACTAGCAAGGTGAATTTGGATAATTGATATTTTACCCTGATATTCCCTCAGGGGAAAATCAGAATACCTTCTTCAAAAGTTGTTGTACAAATAGAATTAGGGAACCATGGGGCAAACTTTACTCAAGGCCTGCATGCAATAAGCATTCAAGAGATACTGAATATCAGTTCTGTTGTCGTCAGTGTTGTTAATAGTCTTGCAGAAATTCTCTCAACAGGTTTACTCTAAAAGGATATCAAGTCCCCAGGTTTGGAAATAAACAGTTCTATTTGGAGGGTGTGCCTGGGGTGTGGTCAGGTTTCCAGCTGCCTCAGTTTTCCAACAAGGAAGTCATTTGGAAAGGTGCCTTTGGCTTAGACTCCAGCTGAAGATCTTAGCTACAGGGAAGAATCCTATGAGAGTCATTGGAGGGGTGAGAGAGGTCCATTAAAAACCATACACTGTCTTGTTTTTTCACACACTTCTAAAATAGACAGACACCAGAAGCACTTTAAAAAACATGAAAGGAAGGCCTGAATGTTACACTGAAAAGAGAAATTCAGAGGCCCAGTAAGTATATATACCAGATGAGACAACCATATGAGGTCTTATGCTGCTGCTGCTAAGTCGCTTCAGTCGTGTCCGACTGTGCAACCCCATAGATGACAGCCCACTGGCTCCTCTGTCCCTGGGATTCTCCAGGCAAGAATACTGGAGTGAGTTGCCATTTCCTTCTCCAAGTCTCTGAGCTGACTAAATCTACCCTGTACTAACTTACCCCAAACAAGCCTTCTGAGTATTTCTGTTTTTTTTTTTTTTTTTAAAACTGGAACATAGCCAATTACTCTTTAAAAGACCCGAAAGAGATCTATCTTTCTTTTGTAACTCAGATCTATGAATTACAACATTTTTGTTCTATGCAAAGTACCTGGGAAAACTAGGTATTTTATGTCACTGAGTAACATGAAAAATCTATAACCATAAAAAAAGGACACAGTGTCCTATATGTATAAGGTCTAGATACACATACTGGCATATCCTTTGGGACTAGTAGGTTTTCACAACAAGATCTTTTATACTCAGCAGCTACCCTCTTGGGTATAAAAGAGCTTGTTGTGAAAACCTACTAGTCCCAAAAGATATGCCAGTATGTGTACCTAGACCTTATACGTTTAGGACACTGTGTCATTTGTTTACGGTTATAGATTTTTCATGTTAGTGACATAAAATAGCAGCTACCCTCTTCGGAGAAGGCGATGGCCCCCCACTCCAGTACTCTTGCCTGGAAAATCCCACGGACGGAGGAGCCTGGCAGGCTGCAGTCCATGGGGTCGCTAAGAGTAGGACACTACTGAGCCACTTCACTTTGACTTTTCACTTTCATGCATTGGAGAAGGAAATGGCAACCCACTCCAGTGTTCTTGCCTGGACAATCCCAGGGACGGGGGAGCCTGGTGGGCTGCCGTCTATGGGGTCACACAGAGTCGGACACGATTGAAGCGACGCAGCAGCAGCAGCTACTCTCTTTCGTTGTCTGTGTGTAGTTCTTAGATAGACTACTCTTTTGCTGCTATCTATGGTAATAAGTAAAGTAGATGGATTATTTATAATAAATGGCATGCCTGTATTAAATATGGTTGATCTATTATGGAAGTGATCTTTAGCAGTTTGCGTATGATTTGCATTGGTGACATCTGGCAGTCAATGACTGCAAGACTGAACGTTCTTGTAGTAGGTTGCTCCTATTTATCTCATGGTCTAATTAAGCTCTTGAAAAAGCTACATTCTTTTAATGACAGCAGACAGATAAATTAATTATTTTGGGTATTAACAATCTTATTCTGTGATTTGACAAACAGGATGGCCCCAAAATAATACTGGACAATTACAAGGGGCCGCATCTAAACTTAGCCTCTATGGTTCCTTTCCTAAGGGAATGATGGCTTTCTTTCTCCAGCAGGTGGGGCTGCAACTTCTTATGAGCTCAAGGTCCTGAGATGTTGGGTTTCCTAGACTACTCTTTTTTTTTTAAAAAAACTTTTTATTATGCATTGGAGTATAGCCAATTAAGACAATGTTGTGATAGTTTCAGGTGAACAGCAAAGGGTCTCAGCCATACCCATAAATGCATCAATTCTCCCCCAAACTCCCCTCCCATCCAAGTTGCCACATAACATTGAGTTAAGTTCCATGTGCTCTACAGTAGGTCCTTATTGGTTATCCATTTTAAATATAGCAGTGTGTGCATGTCCATCCCAAATCCCCTAACTATCCCTTCCCCTCATCCTTCCCCTGGCAACAATGAGTTCATCGTCTAATTCTATAAGTCTCTTTCTGGTTTGTAAGTTCATTTGCATTTATTTTTAGATTCCACATATAAAGGATGTCATACGATATTTCTTTCTCTTCCTAGACCACTCTTACACACAACTGACAAACTCAGACTCCCTAGATTTAGGTCTGTGCTGTTCAGTAGAGTAACCCCCAACCATATATGGCTGTAAAACACTTGGAATCAGGCAAACCTGAACTGAGATCACTAAAAGTCTAAATTATGCACTGTATTTCAAAGGTTTTGCATGAAAAACAGGTAAAATATTTTAATAATAATTTACTTCCCATTAGGTAAACACTAAAAGCATAATATTGTGGATATATCAAGTTTAAAATAGACATTAAAAATAGTATTATTTTTTTAAATGAGGTCACTTGACAATTTAAATTTTAATATGTAGCATGCATTAAATATTATTGGATAGGGGTGCTCTAGGCAATCTGTTTATTTTCGTTTTTCCACTGATAATATTCCTCTTACCTTGTCCTAGAAGGACCTACAGCACAGGTGCAGTAGAGGGCCTTAGTGTTGGCATGGCGCTTTGAGGTTTGTGCCTTCTTGTGTAGAATTTGTGGATCAACTTGATCCTTTCAAGGTCTCCACTTCAACCTCCCCCGACCCCCACTCCCACCATCTCTACTCATTTTTTTTTTTTTTTTTTAGAGAGAGTTCATAGAGTAGCCTTTATTCTAGGGTCAGTTTAGCTCTACTTTATTTTTTTTAATTGAAGGATAATTGCTTTACAGAATTTTGTTGTTTTCTGTCAAACCTCAACATGAATCAGCCATCAGTTCAGTTCAGTTCAGTTCAGTCGCTCAGTCATGTCTGACTCTTTGTGACCCCATGAATCGCAGCACACCAGGCCTCCCTGTCAATCACCATCTCCCAGAGTTCACTCAGACTCAAGTCCATCGAGTCCGTGATGCCATCCAGCCATCTCATCCTCTGTCATCCCCTTCTCCTCCTGCCCCCGATCCCTCCCAGCATCAGAGTCTTTTCCAATGAGTCAACACTTCCCATGAGGTGGCCAAAGTACAGGAGCTTCAGCTTTAGCATCATTCCTTCCAAAGAAATCCCAGGGCTGATCTCCTTCAGAATGGACTGGTTGGATCTCCTTGCAGTCCAAGGGACTCTCAAGAGTCTTCTCCAACACCACAGTTCAAACACATCAATTCTTCGGCACTCAGCCTTCTTCACAGTCCAACTCTCACATCCATACATGACCACTGGAAAAACCATAGCCTTGACTAGGCGGACCTTAGTAGGCAAAGTAATATCTCTGCTTTTGAATATGCTATCTCAGTTGGTCATAACTTTTCTTCCAAGGAGTAAGCGTCTTTTAATTTCATGGCTGCAGTCACCATCTGCAGTGATTTTGGAGCCCCCCAAAATAAAGTCTGACACTGTTACTACTGTTTCCCCATCTATCTCCCAAAAGTGATGGGACCAGATGCCATGATCTTTGTTTTCTGAATGTTGAGCTTTAAGCCAACTTTTTCACTCTCCTCTATCACTTTCATCAAGAGGCTTTTTAGCTCCTCTTCACTTTCTGCCATAAGGGTGGTGTCATCTGCATATCTGAGGTTATTGATATTTCTCCTGGCAATCTTGATTCCAGCTTGTGTTTCTTCCAGCCCAGCGTTTCTCATGATGTACTCTGCATAGAAGTTAAATAAGCAGGGTGACAATACACAGCCTTGACATACTCCTTTTCCTATTTGGAACCAGGAGTATGTCCACTTCTAACTGTTGCTTCCTGACCTGCATGCAGATTTCTCAAGAGGCAGGTTAGGTGGGCTGGTATTCCCATCTCTTTCAGAATTTTCCACAGTTTATTGTGATCCACACACTCAAAGGCTTTGGCATAGTCAATAAAGCAGAAATAGATGTTTTTCTGGAACTCTCTTGCTTTTTCCATGATCCAGCGGATGTTGGCAATTTGAACTCTGGTTCCTCTGCCTTTTCTAAAACCAGCTTGAACATCGGGAATTTCCCGGTTCATGTATTGCTGAAGCCTGGCTTGGAGAATTTTGAGCATTGCTTTACTAGCATATGAGATGAGTGCAATTGTGTGGTAGTATGAGCATTCTTTGGCATTGCCTTTCTTTGGGATTGGAATGAAAACTGACCTTTTCCAGTCCTGTGGCCACTGCTGAGTTTTCCAAATTTGCTGGCATATTGAGTGCAACACTTTCACAGCATCATCTTTCAGGATCTGAAATAGCTCAACTGGAATTCCATCACCTCCACTAGCTTTGTTTGTAGTGATGCTGTCTAAGGCCCACTTGACTTCACATTCTGGGATGTCTGGCTCTAGATTAGTGATCACATCATCATGATTATCTGGGTCGTGAAGATCTTTTTAGTACAGTTATTCTGTGTCTTCTTGCCACCTCTTCTTAATATCTTCTGCTTCTGTTAGGTCCATACCATTTCTGTCCTTTATTGAACCCATCTTTGCATGAAATGTTCCCTTGGTATCTCTAATTTTCTTGAAGAGATCTCTAGTCTTTCCCATTCTGTTGTTTTCCTCTACTTCTTTGCATTGATCGCTGAAGAAGGCTTTCTTATCTATTCTTGCTATTCTTTGGAACTCTGCATTCAGATGCTTATATCTTTCCTTTTCTCCTTTGCTTTTCGCCTCTCTTCTTTTCACAGCTATTTGTAAGGCCTCCCAAAACAGCCATTTTACTTTTTTGCCTTTCTTTTCCATGGGGATGGTCTCGATCCCTGTCTCCTGTACAATGTCACGAACCTCATTCCATAGCTCATCAGGCACTCTATCTATCAGATCTAGTCCCTTAAATCTATTTCTCATTTCCACTGTATAATCATAAGGGATTTGATTGAGGTCATACCTGAATGGTCTAGCAGTTTTCCCTACTTTCTTCAATTTAAGTCTGAATTTGGCAATAAGGAGTTCATGATCTGAGCCACAGTCAGCTCCCAGTCTTGTTTTTGTTGACTGTATAGAGCTTCTCCATCTTTGGCTGCAAAGAATATAATCAATCTGATTTCAGTGTTCACCATCTGGTGATGTCCATGTGTAGAGTCTTCTCTTGTGTTGTTGGAAGAGGGTGTTTGCTATGACCAGTGCATTTTCTTGGCAAAACTCTATTAGTCTTTGCCCTGCTTCATTCCGCATTCTAAGGCCAAATTTGCCTGTTACTCCAGGTGTTTCTTGACTTCCTACTTTTGCATTCCAGTCCCCTAAAATGAAAAGGACATCTTTTTTGGGTGTTAATTCTAAAAGGTCTTGTAGGTTTTCATAAAACCGTTCAACTTCAGTTTCTTCTGCGTTACTGGTTGTGGCATAGACTTGGATAACTGTGATATTGAATGGTTTGCCTTGGAGACAAACAAAGATCATTCTGTCGTTTTTGAGATTGCATCCAAGTACTGCATTTTGGACTCTTTTGTTGACCATGATGGCTACTCCATTTCTTCTGAGGGATTCCTGCCTGCAGTAGTAGATGTAATGGTCATCTGAGTTAAATTCACCCATTCCAGTCCATTTTAGTTTGCTGATTCCTAGAACATCGACATTCACCCCTGCCATCTCTTCTTTGACCACTTCCAATTTGCCTTGAATCATGGACCTGACATTCCAGGTTCCTATGCAATATTGCTCCTTATAGCATCGGATCTTGCTTCTATCACCAGTCACATCCACAACTGGGTATTGTTTTTGCTTTGGCTCCATCCCTTCTTTCTTTCTGGAGTTATTTCTCCACTGATCTCCAGTAGCATATTGGGCACCTAATGACCTGCGGAGTTCCTGTTTTGATATCCTATCATTTTGCCTTTTCCTACTGTTCATGGGGTTCTCAAGGCAAGAATACTGAAGTGGCTTGCCATTCTCTTCTCCAGTGGACCACATTCTGTCAGGCCTCTCCACCATGACCCGCCCGTCTTGGGTTGCCCAGCAGGCATGGCTTGGTTTCATTGAGTTAGACGAGGCTGTGGTCCTAGTGTGATTAGATTGACTAGTTTTCTGTGAGTATGGTTTCATTGTGTCTGCCCTCTGATGCCCTCTTGGAAAACTTACCATCTTACTTGGGTTTCTCTTACCTTGGCATGGGGTATCGCTTCATGGCTGCTCCAGCAAAGCACAGCCGCTGTTCCTTACCTTGGACGAGGGGTATCTCCTTACTGCTGCAGTTCCTTTCAATGTGGGATAGCTCCTCTAGGCCCTCCTGCTCCTGCTCAGCCACGGCTCCTCGGGTTGCTCCTCCCGGCCGCGGACCCTGGCCTCGGGCGCGGGGTGGCTCCTCAAGGTCACCGCTCCTGGCCTCGGGCGCGAGGTGGCTTCTCCTGGCCGCCCCTGATCTCGGACGCGGGGTGTCTCCTCCTGGCCGCCACTGGCCTCGCACACGGGGTAGCTCCTCTCGGCCGCCACCCCGACCTCGGACACGGGGTGTCTCCTCCCGGCCACCACTGACCTCGGACGCGGGGTGTCTCCTCCCGGCTGCCGCCACTGACCTCGGGCTCAGGGTAGCTCCTCTCGGCTGTTCCTGCGCCGTCGCAGCCTGGCTCTCTAGGCCGCTGCCCCTGACCTCGGACGTGGGGTAGCTCCTTTCGGCCGTGCTTCGTGAGCCACTCGCAGCCCCCTGCGCTTACGTATACATATATCCCCTCCCCCATGAACCTCCCTCCCATCTCCCACCCCATCCCACCTGATCCAGAGCCCCTGTCTGAATTTCCAGAGCCCCTGTTTGAGTTTCCAGAGCCAAGTAGCAAATTTCCGTTGGCTATTTTACATATGGCAGTGTAAGTTTCCATGTTACTCTTTCCATACATCTCACCCTCTCCTCCCCTCTCCCCATGTCCATAAGTCTATTCTCTATGTCTGTTTCTCCACTGCTGCCCTGTAAATAAATTCTTCAGTACCATTTTTCTAGATTTGGTATATATACATTAGAATATGATATTTATCTTTCTCTTTCTTACTCACTTCACACTGTATAATAGATTCTAGGTTCATCCACCTCATCAGAACTGACTCAAATGCATTCCTTTTTATGGCTGAGTAATGTTCCATTATGTATATATGTATATATACCACAGCTTCTTTATCCATTCATCTGTTGATGGACATCTAGGTTGCTTCCATGTTCTAGCTATTGTAAATAGTGCTACAGTGAACAATGGGATACATGTGTCTTTTTCAATTTTGGTTTCATCAGGCCTAAGAGTGGGATTTCCGGGTTATATGGTGGTTTTATTGTGTTTTTTTAAGGAATCTCCATACCATTTTTCCATAGTGGCTGTATCAATTTACATTCCAACCAACAGTGTAAGGGTGTTCCCTTTTCTCCACACTGTTTCTAGCATTCATTGTTTGTAGACTTTTTGATGGTGGCTGTTGTAGTTTTGATTTGGAAAAATCCCATTGACGGAGGAGCCTGGAAGGCTGCAGTCCATGGGGTCGCTGAGGGTCGGACACAGCTGGGC
This sequence comes from Capra hircus, assembly GCF_001704415.2. Classification (NCBI taxonomy): domain Eukaryota; kingdom Metazoa; phylum Chordata; class Mammalia; order Artiodactyla; family Bovidae; genus Capra; species Capra hircus. Next base: position 36,260,018 of record NC_030816.1, on the reverse strand, counting down.
GACTTCCCTTTCACTTTTCACTTTGATGCATTAGAGAAGGAAGTGGCAACCCACTCCATTGTTCTTGCCTGGAGAATCCCAGGGGCGGGGGAGCCTGGTGGGCTTCTGTCAGTCGGGTCGCACAGAGTCAGACACGACTGAAGTGACTTAAAAAAAAAAAAGAGTGATGTTGAGCATCTTTTCGTGTGTTGTTAGCCATCTGTATGTCTTCTTTGGAGAAATGTCTGTTTAGGTCTTTTTCCCACTTTTTGATTGGGTTGTTTGTTTTTCTGTCACTGAGTTGTATGAACTGCTGTAGGATTATTTTGGAAATTACTCCTTTGTTAGTTGTTTCATTTGCTATTATTTTTCTCTCATTATGAGGGTTGTCTTTTCACCTTGCTTATAGTTTCCTTTGCTGTGAAAAGCTTTTAAGTTTAATCAGATCCCATTTGTTCACTTTTGTTTTTATTTCCATTACTCTAGGAGGTGGGTCACAGAGGATCTTGCTTTGACTTATATCATTGAGTGTTCTGCCTATGTTTTCCTCTAAGAATTTTATAGTTTCTGGTCTTACATTTGGGTCTTTAATCCATTTTGAGTTTGTATTTGTGCATGGTGTCAGGAAGTGTTTTAATTTCATTCTTTTACATGGAGCTGTCCAATTATCCCAGCACCATTTATTGAAGAGGCTGTCTTTGCCCCATTGTCAAAAATTCTTGCCTCCTTTGTCAAAAATAAGGTACTCATAGGTGCATGGGTTTATTTCTGGGCTTTCTATGTTGTTCCATTGGTCTATATTTCTGTTTTGTGCCAGTCGTGATGACTGTAGCTTTGTAGTATAATCTGAAGTCAGGAAGGTTGATTCCTCCAGCTCCATTCTTCTTTCTCAAGACTGCTTTGGCTATTCAGGGTCTTTTGTGTTTCCATATGAATTGTGATATTTTTTATTCAGGTTCTGTGCAAAATGCCCTTGGTAATTTGATAGGGATCACACTGAATCTGTAGATTGTGTTTGGTAGTATAGTCATTTTCACAATATTTATTCTTCCCATCTAGGAACATGGAATATCTCTCCATCTGTTTATGTCTTCTTTGATTTCTTTCATTAGTGTCTTATAATATTTTGTGTACAGTTCTCTTGTCTCCTTAGGTAAGTTTATTCCTAGATATTTAATTCTTTTGGTTGCAATGGTGAATGGGATTGATTCCTTAATTTCTCTTTCTGATTTTTCATTATTAGTATATAGAAATGCAAGTCGTTTTTGTGTATTGATGTTGTATCCTGGAACTTTGCTAAATTCACTGATTAACTCTAATAATTTGCTGACACTATCTTTAGGGATTTCTATGTACAGTATCACATCATCTGCAGTGAGAGCCTTACTTCTTTTCCAATCTGGATTCCTTTTGTTTCTTTTTTTCCTCTGATTGCTGTAGCTAGGTCTTCCAGAGCTGTGTTGAATAATACTGGTGAAAGTGGACATCCTTGTCTTGTTTCTGACCTTAGGGGGAATGCTTTCAGTTTTTCACCATTGAGAGTAATGTTTGCTGGAAGCTTATGATATATGGACTTTACTATGTTGAGGTTGGTTCCTTCTATGACCATTTTTTTGAAGAGCTTTAATCATAAATGGGTGCTGAACTTTGTCAAGGCTTTTTCTGAATCTCTTGAGATTATCATATGGTTTTTATCTTTCAATTTATTAATATAGTGTATCACATTTATTGATTTGTGTATATTGAAGAATCCTTGCATTTCTGGAATAAACCCAACTTGATCATGTTATATGATCTTTTTGATGTGTTGCTGAATTCTGTTTGCTAAAATTTTGTTGAGGATTTTTGCATCTTTGTTCAGCAGTAATATTGGCCTATAGTTTTCTTTTTTGTGTTGTCTTTGTCTGGTTTTGGTATCAGGATGATGGTGGCCTCACAGAATGAGTTTGAAAGTATTCCTTCCTCTACAGTTTTTTGAAAGAGTTTTAGAAGGATATGCATTAGCTCTTCTCTAAATGTTTGATAGAATTCTCCTGTGACAGCATCTGTTCCTGGGCTTTTATTTCTTAGGAGATGTTTGATCACAGCTTCAATTTCAGTGCTTGTAATTGGGTTGCTCATAATTTCTATTTCTTCCTGGTTCAGTCTTGGAAGATTGAACTTTTCTAAGAATCTGTCCATTTCTTCCATTTGGTTATCCATTTTATTGTCATATAGTTTTTCCTAATAGTCTCTTATAATCCTTTGTATTTCTGCACTGTCTGTTGTAACCTCTCCTTTTTCATTTCTAATTTTGTTGATTTGTTCTTCTCTCTTTTTTCCTTGATGAGTCTGGCTAAAGGCTTATCAATTTTATCTTCACAAAGAACTAGTTTTTAGTTTTATTAATCTTTACTGTTGTTTCTTTCATTTCTTTTTCATTTATTTCTGCTTGGATCTTTATGATTTCTTTCCTTCTACTAATTTTTGTTTTTGTTTTTGTTGTTGTTGTTCTTCTTTTTCCAGTTGTTTTAGATGTAAAGTTAGGTTGTCTATTCAATGTTTTTCTTGTTTCTCCAGGTAGGATTTTATTGCTATAAACTTCCTTCTTAGAACTGCTTTTGTTGCATCCCATAGGTTTTGAGTTGTCATGTTTTCGTTGTCATTTGTTTCTAGAAATTTTTTTATTTCCCTTTTTATTTCTTCAGTAATCTGTTGGTTATTTAGAAACATACTGTTTAATCTCCATATGCTTTTGTTTCTTACAGTTTTTTTCTTGTAATTAATACCTAGTCTCATAGCATTGTGGTCGGAGAAAATGCTTGATACGATTTCAATTTTCTTAAATTTACTGAGTTTTGATTTGTGATCCAAGATGTGCAGACCGAGATGTGGTCTATCCTGGAGAATGTTCCATGTGCTCTTGAAAAGAAGGTGTATTCTTCTGCATTTGGATGGAATGTCCTGAAGATATCAATGAGATCCATCTCATGTAATGCATCATTTAAGACTTGTGTTTCCTTATTAATTTTATGTTTTGATGATCTGTCCAAAAGACAGATGGTGTGAAAGGGTGTTAAAGTCTCCTACTATTATTGTGTTACTGTCAATTTCTCCTTTTATGTCTGTTAGTGTTTGTCTTATGTATTGAGTTACTCCTATGTTGGGCACATAGATATTCATAATTGTTATGTCTTCCTCTTAGATTGATCCCTTTATCTTTATGTAATGTCCTTCCTTATCTCTTGTAATCTTCCTTATTTTAAGGTTTATTTTGTCTGATATAAGGATTGCTACTCCAGCTTTCTGTTGCTTCCCTTTTGCATGGAATATAGTTTTCCATCCTCTCACTTTCAGTCTATATGTGTCTTGAGGTCTGAAGTGGGTCTCTTGTAAACAGCATTTATTATATATGGGTCTTGTTTTTGTATCCATTCAGCCAGTCTGTGTCTTCTGGTTGAAGCTTTTAATCCATTTACATTTAAAGTAATTATTGATATATATGTTCCTATTGCCATTTTCTTAATTATTTAGGGTTGATTTTATAGATCTTTTTTCTTCTCTTGTACTTCTTGACTACATAAGCCCCTTTAACATTTGTTGTAAAGCTGGTTTGGTGGTACTGAATTCTCTTAACGTTTGCTTTCTGAAAAGTTTTTTTATTTCTCCATCAATTTTGAATGAGATCCTTGCCTGGTACTGTAATCTTGATTGTAGGTTTTCCCTTTCAGTACTTTAAGTATATCCTGCTATTCCCTTCTGGTCTGCAGAGTTTCTGCTGAAAGATCAGCTGTTAAGCATATGGGGTTTCCCTTGAATGTTACTTGTTGCTTCTCCCTTGCTGCTTTTAATATTCCTTCTTTGTGTTTAGTCTTTGTTAGTTTGATTAGTATGTGTCTTGGCATGTTTCTCCTTGGTTTTAATCCTATATGGCACTCTTTGTGCCTCTTGGACTTGACTATTTCCTTTTCCATGTTGGGGAAATTTTCAACTATAATCTCTTCAAAATTTTTTTCATACCCTTTCTTCTTCTCTTCTTCTTCTGGGACCCCTATAACTCAGATGTTGGTGCATTTGACATTGTCCCAGAGATCTCTGAGACTATCCTCAGTTCTTTTCATTCTTTTTATCTTATTCTGCTCTTCAGAAATTATTTCCACCCTTTTATCTTCCAGCTCACTGATTCGTTTTTCTGCTTCAGATATTCTGCTATTGATTCCTTCTACAGTATTTTTAATTGCAGTAAATGTGTTGTTTGTATGTTTATTTAATTCTTCTAGGTCTCTTTTATTTGATTTTTGCGTTTTCTCCATTTTCAAAATTTTTGGTCATCTTTACTATCATTATTCTGAATTCTCTTTCAGGTAGTTTGCCTATTTCCTCTTTGTTTATTTGAACTTCTATGTTTCTTGTTTGTTTCTTCATTTGTGTAGTATTTCTCTGGCTTTTCATTATTATTATTTTTTTAACTTATTGTGTTTGAAGTCTCCTTTTCCCAGGCTTCATGGTTGAATTCTTTCTTCCTTTTGGTTTCTGCCCTCCTAAGATGGACAGGGAGCCCTGGTATGCTGTGATTCATGGAGTCGCAAAGAGTCAGACATGACTGAGCGACTGAACTGAACTGAACTGAACAAGTTTGGTCCAGTGGTTTTTGTAAGCTTTGTATAGGGTGATATTTGTGCTGAGTTTTTGTTTGTTTGTTTGCTCTCTCTCTGATGGGCAAGGCTGAGTGAGGTGGTAGTTCTGTCTGCTGATGATTGGGTTTATACTTTTTTACTTTTACTTTTGCTTCTGGTGGGCAGTAAGGGTAGAGTGGACCACTTTAACCTGAACAGAGATTGAGTTGATTTGAAGCTGGGATTTAGCCTTTGCAAACACTCACTTTAGACATTGGTTGTAGTTCTTTGTTTTGTCAAATGAAGACCTTCAATGTTTTAATATGTTTCTTCTTTTTGCCATCCAAACTCTATGATACTACTGACTTGCCTGCTAAGCTTCTCAGCTCCCAGCTAATGCTTCCAAGTGACTAATGCCTTCAGGTTAAGAGAGGTTCCCAACATTTGCTTCACCTTTGAGCTTCTCTTACTTTTGGAATTGTTTCCTTTAGATGTTTACTTTGGCAGTACTCCCATGTCTTCAGACATGATTTCCATGTTTCTTCCCATTCTTCAGGTTATTCTCAATTTTGTATCAGTCCTGAATAACAAGTGTATCATTTGCTGGAAAAGGTGATTCCTCATGGTTTGGAATTAGAAGGGTAAAAGATATAACATATCTTTCTCATCAGCTAGAGAGTGTGTTCCATGAAGGTTGTCTCCTGCCTTTCAGCTCTGCTTACACTGGCTATACTTTCTCCTGCTTCAGGGCCATTGTAGCTGCTGTTTCCTCTACCTAGAGTGCTCTGTTGCCTTTCTTCATTTTACATACTCACACCCATTTTGAAGGTCTTAAACAATATTCTACCTTGAAGTCTTCCTTCACCTCCAAGGTCAGGTTATATTTCCCCACATTTTTCTTATAGTAATTTGCACATGCAAAATTATTAAATTAATTGTAACTTAATGTGGGTCTTACCCAGACAGAAATTAGGTCTGCTTCCTCAGACTATGCTAGCACAATGCCTGTTATACTGTATTAGTTCAGTTCAGTCGCTCAGTCGTGTCAGACTCTTTGCGACCCCATGAATCGCATCATGCCAGGCATCCCTGTCCATCACCATCTCCCAGAGTTCACTCAGACTCACGTCCATCGAGTCCGTGATGCCATGCAGCCATATCCTCTGTCATCCCCTTCTCCTCCTGCCCCAAATCCCTCCCAGCATCAGTCTTTTCCAGTGAGTCAACTCTTCGCATGAGGTGGCCAAAGTACTGGAGCTTCAGCTTTAGCATCATTCCTTCCAAAGAAATCCCAGGGTTGATCTCCTTCAGAATGGACTGGTCGGATCTCCTTGCAGTCCAAGGGACTCTCAAGAGTCTTCTCCAACACCACACTTCAAAAGCATCAATTCTTCAGTGCTCAGCTGTATAGATGGTCTGAAAATAAATGAAATCTGTACTTGCATACTTTAAGCTCAATTAATATTTCCCAAAATACGTTCTAGGAAAAAGGGGTTCCAAGGTCAAATAACTTTTGGCAACATGCCATAGTGTATCTGCCTTCAAGAAAATTGCAATAGGCACTAATAAATTTTAAAAAGCTTAGAAACTTCATAGGAAATAAAGCTGTTCAACTTTGCTTATTCCTGAATTTAACACTTTAAAAAATCTTAAATATTTGTTCTGCAGAATGCACTTCAAAAATAATCTGGTTAGCTAGTTTGTAGAAATGAAAGTTAGAGGGTTTTTAGGTTTAGGAAAAATAAACTTAATCCAGAATTAGTCAATGTATTTACAAATTCTCGATGAATTATATCAAAATCAAAGAGGCTCAAAGGTCAACTGCATTATAGCAATATTTACAGGACTGGAGTTGAGCTGGCTTGAACAAAAGATTTGCTTTTAGTTGACCATAATCTTTCTATGTAGCTCCGCAAGTGGCACAAAACAGAGGTTTCAAACACTGATCTCACGAGACTGTCTTCATTAGCTAAAATTGAATTGAATATATTGAATTGACTATTTCAGTTCCACACAGTTCTTCTGCACTCAGGAAGACGCAGCCAACATGTGGCATTTTCCAGATTTGTGCTGATACTTAGCTAGTTCTTGCATTAGTGATGAATGATATAAGAAGTAAAATCAGATGCAAGTGGCATTTCTGCTGGTGAATAAAGCAATTTTCTTTTTCAGAGTATTTCCAGTGGCTAGTTGCAAATTGAAAATGGGTTCACCATTAAGCAAGTAATAACTAATTTACTTTTATTCCTATTGGCTTTCCCTCTTCCGTAGCTCTCCCCTGGCTCCTTCCTTTATTTAATACATTTGGAAATAATCACTAGAAACACGCCATAATTACGCTCTGTATCTATATAACTGCCCCTTCCATAGTCCTTCAACTGTTTTTCTTCTGCTTCAAAATATACTTGCCCCTTCAGATTCTATGCTGAATCCCCTCTCTTGCCCTCTACTTCCTTCTGTTTCATCAGTCCTTTGTCCCTCTCAATCCTCATGGTTCTTTTCCTCTTTATCATAAAGAGGTGGTGGTCTCTTTTCAGAAATGGTGGGATGTTTAAAACATAATTGAACGATTGGATATGTAAACATGATGTGGGGACAGCAAAATCAAGCTGAACACCCATGAAAACTGTGATGGAATTAATCTGAGCCTCGCAGCCTTTCCATTAGCTCCTGTTTGCCATAGCATATGTCCTTTAGAATTCTCAACGGTATCTTGCTTCATGATGTCAGACAAGCTTTTTATTCACTATCACCCAATGCTTGTGGGCTGTTGAGTTGGCCAGGTTTTATTTCTATCAAGTATTGTTACACAGAGTTTGAGATGCAGGGATATATGCTGGATGGATCCCATTATCCCTGATGGATGAATCTCAACTCTATATGTCTTCTTCTATGACAACTGGACTTCAATGCCAACTGTGTTTTGGACATGTTCTAATGACTATTCCAATAGAATCTCATATTCAGTATATTCAAACTGCATGTGAACATCCATGATACTTCTCTCTCAATACTTGGCATATGATAGGCTCTCAAAAAAATTCCTGGTCTGTTTCTTTTTGCATCAACACACTAGTTTTCATGATTCCCTTCATTTTTTATGTGAATGATACTATATGGTGAGTCATCTACACTTGAAGATTTAGCATCTTTCCTCTAGTTTCTATTTTTCTCCCTGTTTTTTCCTTCAACAGTATTTAACTAACTCTTATGTGTTTAAGGAAATATGTTGAGGTATAATAATTAGGAGGACACAGTTAAGCTCATCATAAATTTACAGTCTGGTAGAAAGTCAAGGAGAGAAACACATGATAAATTAGCAAGTGCAGAGCTAAGTATAGGAGCACAGATGAGGACACTAAACCAGCTTGGGGGAGTCAAGACATTCACCAGAGGAAAAGATAGGAGGATGACTATGCTGGGTTATGAAACACAAGTGAAAATTATCCCAGAGAAAGGTGAGGGAGGTGAATGGTGGACAGGAGGAGCTTTTCAGGAATTCGAAGTAAATGTGTGATGTGAACATGCCCCATTACGCTTTAGGATGGGCAAGGTTTGGGGAGATAAATAGGAGAGTTCATAGGTCAAGATGATCCCTGTGTACCATGTTAAAGGGTCCATCTTGAGGGCATTTTACCAATGATGGTTGGCATTGGGCAGGGCTATGTGACTGGTTCTGGCCAGTGGGCTGTAACGGAGGGTGATAGTGAAAAGCCATTGATTGTGCTGTTTTCCAGTCTTTGTTTTCCTGCCATATCAGGTGGAGAAATGGGGTCTTTCAGATGGTGCAGTTGGAAAAGTGAAGACTTCACTAGCCTGTATTGTTGAATTACTATAAAAATATCAGTTATTCTGGGGGTTGTTCTGAATTGGAGCAGATAGCCCTACTGAGATTTTGGGATTATTTCTTATCACAGCAGAATATTGGCTGTCTTGATGGATATTCATTTACAGAACATCTTTCCCTCTACTTAATCTAAAATTGCTGCCACCTTCTCAACCATCTTTATATATTGTTGTTCAGTCCCTAAGTCATGTCCAACTCTTTGTGGCCCCATGGAATGCAGCATGCCAGACTTTCGTGTTCTTGATTATCTCTCAAAGTTTTCTCAAATTCATACCCATTGAGTCAGTGATGCTGTCTAACCATCTCATCCTCTGCCACACCCTTCTCCTTTACCTTTGGTCTTTCCCAGCATCAGGGGCTTTTCCAATGAGTTGGCTCTTGGCATCGGGGGCCAAAGTATTGGGGCTTCAGCTTCAGCATCAGTCCTTCCAGTGAATATTCAGCATTGATTTTCTTTAGGCTTGACTGGTTTAATCTTGCAGTCCAAGGGACTCTCAAGAGTCTTCTCCAGCACCGCAGTTTGAAAGCATCAATTCTTTGATGCTTAACCTTCTTTATGGTCCATCTCTCACATCCATACATGACTACTGGAATCTTTGACTATAGGAATCTTTGTCAGCAAAGTGATATCTCTGCTTTTTAATATGCTGTCTATATTTGTCATAGATTTTCTTCCAAGGATTAAGTGTTTTTTAATCACAACATAAAACTATCTTTCACTTGTTTATTGCATTTCTCTTCTAGAATATAAACTCTGTAAAGCAATGACCTGTTTGTCTTGCTCAACTTTGTAATCCAGAGTCTAGGTCAATGCTTGGTACATAACACAAGAAATATTATTTTAAACGGAAGATGATAGTTTTGCAGAAAAAGTGAGCAAAGAGCACAAAACTCACTCAACCATTTTGTGAATTCTTTACAAAAAAGAGAGATTTGATTTGATTTCTTACATATTAATGCACACTGAAGGAGAGAGTGGAAGGTATTTTATAGATGATTTCAGTCAGGAAAAGATGCCTGAGCACCTATTGGGGTGTGAAGATAACAATAAGGGAGCTCAGATTTCAATTAACTTGAATCATTGCTGTTGTCATTATTGATCTCGCACCTTGTGATAGTAATAACTTATGGTCACAGATTTGGGGACTTTTAGTATTTTATGGTTTGTGTGTGTGTCTTGCAGGTGGCCCTTTTGTTATCTGTTTCACACAAGTACATTTTCATTCCTGATCTCTGTTACTGCAAGAAATTTTGCCCCTATTGCTCCTATTGATTTTCCTAAATTAAGATATCAGGTTACCATGACAGTTAGCAGTGCCTGATACTCGGAGACTAGATGATGATAAATAAAGAAATGTCTTAGTTTCTGACTTGTGAGCCATGAATTTTGGAGGAAAATATGAGGTCATTAGGCAAAACGAATTAGTGGCATATGATGACCACTAAGAAAATATGATGAATGCTCATTGAAACAATAAATCTGTAGGAAATGTTAAGATTTAGCCATTAGTCTAACAAACAGTGTTCTCTTACTGATATGTTTGCAGGGATTACAAAGTATTTTCCTAGCTTTCCTTGCTGAGCTTGAATTCTTGCCGGTAATAAATTATTGAATCACATGGAATTTGGTTTGAATTTTATCTCTTTCACTCATCTGGGTGATCTTGGTCAAGTTTCTGAACTTTATCATGGCCCATAGTTGTAAAATAAGTACTCATAAATTGTTACACTAGGTTATGGTAATAATTAAATGATTTGAAATAGTAAAAGACTTAGCAAAAACCTGGACTAAATGATATTAGCAATTGCTTTGGGGATATCGTATTTGAAATATTACCTGATTTTTTTTTTCTTCTCAGTGATCCAGTGGGATTCTTCAATGGGAAGGTCAGTGTTATATGACTTGGTCTCTTTTTGTCTCTTTCTGGCAAAAAGAGAGAATAGAGAACTTTTTTGGTGCTGGAAGGAGAATACCCTATTAGATTATTGTTCACATATATTCACCTGCCTTGTCCCCATCTCTATGGATGGAGTTTACATCACTACCTCATTCATGTTGGATTCTGTCATGTGACTCAATTTGGCCTCAAAGTAGGGGGAAAGTACTTTGACCAAGGCAAAGGCTATTGGATATGGCATAAGCACAGCCTTGAAATGTGTTCATGTGGTTGGGCTTCAGCTCTTGCAACATGGTCATAACAAGAATGTGTTCTGGTTAGTTCACTGGGCGAATGTGGATGAGAAACAGGATATGGTGACTGGGATCTAACTTTCAGCTTGGAGCTAAACCAGCCAACCCTGACTAGGTCCCACAAGCCCCAGCTTCTAGCCTGCAGAAGCATGAGTGGAAACATATGATGGTTTTTAAGTCACTTAGTTTTTGAAATGACTTGTTCGTAGTGTTAATGTGGCAGTAGATGACTGATAAAAGAAGCCAAAGAGAAAGTAATTATAAAAAGAGCCAGGATAAGAGGTAAAGTCTTAACCATTCTTTTCTCTGGGGAGAAACCCTGGGAATAGGGAGAGGCAGGTAAAAATGCCAGGTATATTTGAGTGAACCCCAACATTTTAGACTAATGCTTCACGTTCTCATGTGTATCTCAGGACATTTGGAAGCCTCTCAGAGAAGTTTTCTTTCTAGTTCAAAGTAACATCCAGCATGGTGCAGGAGCAGTGAAGCAGCATCCGTGGAAGGAGGAGCAAGTTAGATGGTCCTAAGATTGCTCTTTAAACTACTCTGAGCTTGACTGTGACACACTGAATGTGATCCAGAATTTCCATATGCTCCAGGATGGAACTGATGGGCATGAAGATACCTAGGGAAGAAATGAAAGAGATTTCAGAATGACAGGAACAGATGACAGAAACCATATATTTCAGCCGCAAGCTTCAGTACAATGGCTACCCAAGCCAGAAGGGGCTACCCACCTATCAGTGGATGGTTACTGTGGGCATCTGGTATCCAGACAGGACTGGGGATGTCATCACAGTTCCCAGCGAGAATTGGGAAAACAGTATAAGAAACAGCAGCTCCTTACCCTTGAAGTCCTGTGTATCCTTCTGCTCAAATATATCCCCACATACAACTTTAGGAAATGAAGAAAACTGAATTTTTTGAAAAAGGTTAAGAACCTGGGAGAAAATATTTATATTAAGCTGGAAGAAACTGTGTTCTGTACTGTCATCATTAGGATTTGAGCTGTAGAGTAAGATAAAGTCAATATAGTAAATAAACACGTTCTTTTTTACACATCTCAATGATAGTGTATATTTTGGTTTCAGTAAGATATTGTTACTTATCATCATTATCATCATCATTTTTCTTTTGGAAGGATCATCTGATCTAATTCTTTTGAAAATGCTTAAAGCCTCTTAAACACCATCAGAGATAGAGCATTTATCTCACTCCAATTCTGAATAGCTACAAATACTAGAAAGGTTGTCCTTATACAGAACTAAAATTGATCTTCCTGTAGCTTAAGTGAAGTGAAAGTCGCTCAGTTGTGTCCGACTCTGCGATCCCATGGACTGTCCATGGAATTCTCCAGGCTAGCGTACCTTCTCCAGGGATCTTCCTAACCCAGGGATCAAACTCAGGTCTTCTGCATTGTAGGCGGATTCTTTACCAGCTGAGCCACAAGGGAAGCCCAAGAATACTGGAGTGGGTAGCCTGTCCCTTCTGCGGTAGATTTCACAACCCAGGAATCAAACTGGGGTCTCCTGCATTGCAGGTGGATTCTTTACCAACTGAGCTATAGCTTATAGCCTGTAGATTATAGCCATAGCTTTGTTTGTATCCCATGGAGTCACATAGAAATTTCTATTCCCTCATCCACATGACACGTGGACTTATAGATAATGAAAGAGAAAATAAGAACTGACTATAAAGTTTTAAATTTACCCATAGATTTAACCATATTTCTTATATTTAATTACAGTTCATGATTATCAAATAAAAGTTTTTCAGAATTGAGAATTGCCACATATTGGATCAGGAGGTTAACAAGTTATATACCAAATAAAGGATCAAGGGACATTACTTTGGCAGAAGTTTAAAGTTTACGTAAAAAAAAAAAAAAGCTGGGGATCTAATTGGTTAAAACACTAGTGTGATATTGAAAGAGCAATCACGCTGCTTTAATGGAAGGACAGTATCCCACTTGATAAAAAGTAATTGCTTTAGTGTTTTCTGTGTTGACAGTATCATGCATAATCATCTCAATATCCAGTCTTCATCCTCAACTCTGTCCTTTCCTTCAACTCTACATCCAATCAAATACTAAGTTCTGTTATGTCTACCTTCTTAAAAACACTCAGTTCTTTCTTTCCACCCCGACTGCTGCTACCTGAGTTCTCACAACCACTGTCTTTCTACTAGGAGTCGTACAACAGACTTCATGCTGGTCTCTTTCCTATCAACTCTTTTCCACATTGAAATAATAATCTTTCTCAAATGCCAGTATGATCTCATCTCTTTTGTATTTATTCCAAGGCACATTGAATCTACTCTTACCATAATGAATCCTAATCTCTTCACACTTCTCATGCTATGAATTCCTTGCTGGGCTTAGTGCAATTTTAGTGATTAAAGGTATGTATATTTCATACATGACTTTTTGAACACAAGCCCAGTATTCTACTAAGCTCACTCAAAATGAATGATATTCTTCAGTGCTGGGGGAAGATCTGGTGGAGCTGGACTTACTAAATTACAAATTAAATGTAGGTCTCAAGCAGAGAGTTGGATGAACTTTTAAGGGCAATTTTAACTATTTGATTTTTGGCTTAATCCTATAATAAAATTGATTTCATTATCATATGTGAGACAGTGAAATAGTAATGTCATTCTTGTTCACTATCATTTTTATTTGATCATTTTTTCATGAGAAGGAAACATTATAAGCACAGTTCTCAAGGAGGGAATTATCTTGATTTAAAAAAATACTTTGAGCTGTGTTTAATAATCTGATACAAAAAAAAAATACTTTGAGAGGTATTTTCTCTGAAGGTGAGATCTTTGGGAACCAGTGTGAAGCTGGCAGTAAGGATGAAGAAGAATTGGAATCTATTTTACATAATACAATGAAAAAATTTAAAGTTGCTCCTTAAAATTTAAAGGACTAGTTGAGTGAACTGAGAAATCCCAGGTGTTCAAGCTCAATTTATAAAAGGCAGAGCAACCAGAGATCAAATTGCCAACATCTGTTGGATCATAGAAAAAGCAAGAGAGTTCCAGAAAAACATCTACTGCTTCATTGACTATGTTAAAGCCTTTGACTGGATCACAACAAACTGTCAAAAATTCTTAAGGAGATGGGATATCAGACAACCTTACCTGCTTCCTGAGAAATCTGTATGCAGGTCAAGAAGCAATAGTTAGAACTAGACATGTAACAACAGACTGGTTCCAAATCGGGAAAGGAGGACATCAAGACTGTATGTTGTGATCCTACTTATTTAACTTATATGCAGGGTACATCATGTGAAATGCTGGGCTGGATGAAGTACAAGTTGGAATCAAGATTGCTGTGAGAAATATCAGTAACCTCAGATACTCAGATGACACTACCCTTATGGCAGAAAGTGAAGAAGAACTAAAGAGCCTCTTGATGAAAGTGAAAGAGAAGAGTGAAAACGCTGGCTTAAAACTCAATGTTCAAAACACAAAGATCATGACATTTGGTCCCATCGTTTCATGGCAAATAGATGGGGAATCAATGGAAACAGTGATAGACTTTGTTTTTGGGGGCTCCAAAATCCCTGCAGGTGGTGACTGCAGTGTATGAAATTAAATGACCTTGCTCCTTGGAAGAAAAAACTATGAGCAACCTAGACAGTGCATTAAAAAGCTGAGATTACTTTACTGACAAAGGTCCGTCTAGACAAAGCTATGGTTTTTCCAGTAGTCTTGTAGGGATGTGAGTGATGGACCACAAAGAAAGCTGAGCGCTGAAGAATTGATGCTTTTGAACTGTGGTGTTGGAGAAGACTCTTGAGAGTCCCTGGGACTGCAAGGAGACCAAACCAGTCAATCCTAAAGGAAGTCAATCCTGAATATTCATTGGAAGGACTGATGTTGAAGCTGAAGCTCCAAACCTTTGGCCACCTGATACAATGAGCTGACTCTTTATAAAGACCCTGACGCTTGGGAAGATTGAAGGCAGGAGGAGAAGGGGACATTTGGCATCACTGACTTGATGGACATGAGTTTGAGCAAGCTCTAGGAGTTGGTGATGGACAGGGAAGCCTGGTGTGCTGCAGTCCATGGGGTGGCAAAGAGTCAGACATGACTGAGTAACTGAACTGACTGACTTAAGAGCAAAGATTTCAGAACTATTTTTTAAAATTCACTCATCATTCATTTTATATAATTTAAAGAAGTTAAGTTATGGTGGTTAATCATGTAAGCTTTGCACTTAAATTCAAGAACCAAAACTTTCTAGTGGTAGGACTTGAGAAAGTTATAAACTTTCTCAACTTTTTAAACTCTCAGTTCATATGTATAAAGTGGAAGTTATAACACCATCCAAATCTTAGGGTTCTTATGGGAGCTTAGATAAGATAATCCATGTAAAGCAGTCATCATGTTACTTGACACTTCCTAAGCACTTTCTAAAAATCTTTATTTTCTCCTTTTTACCTTTTTCCTTTTCTTATTTTACTTTTGCCCAAGTCCCCAGAGTGAGTGAATGGTTTTACATTCCTAACAAGTTCATTCTGGATCCAAACTTCAGTGCTATTTTATTATGCACCTATGTTTATTATTTGTGCTACCAATCCCACATAACAAGGAGGGGACTTTTACAAATCTCCTCAAGTAGCTCTATAATCTCTTTATTGGGTTTGGAATTATTATTATTATTATTTTCTTCTACTCAGCCTGCTACCTCAACTTTATTTATTTATTTTTTTTGCAAAAGCATGTTTCTTTTCTTTGAGGATTCACTCTTTTCTCACCATCCGTAACACTGGATTTGGTGGGGCTGCCAATTTCAGCATCTTGGTCCCATGGCCACAAATGTGAGCATGAGATCTATTACAGGATTGTATCCTTTCAGATACCATCATGATTCTGATAGTTGGACTTGTGACTTAAGTTGAAATATTGTAATAAAAAAATAGTCTGATTCCATACTTTTGGCGGTTGACAAACTTTTCAGCCTACCCCTTGCTCACCCCTTCCACCTCGCATCTGGACATGATGTTAGGAAAGGACTGGGGTTCTCCTTTGGTGCTGATGGGCAATTCAAACCAGGCAAGCACCTGCCCAAGCATGGGAACCCTCACTCCAACCCCACTTCTTAATCATAGCAAAAGCTTCAAGTCAGTCCCCTTCACTCTCTCAAGCCATTTTCTGACCAGTATGGAAAGTGTGCCCTGCTCTCTCTAGAAACCCTTGCTACATAGTAGCAAGCTTTCTTTATAACCTCATCCTGTTTGTGTGTGTGTGTGTGTGTGTGTGTGTGTGTGTGTTTATGTTTCATCAGTCTTGACTTGATTTAAACGTTAGGTAAGGATCCATACTGCCTCTGAAGAATGGCAATAACAGATTAAGTAGGCCTTTTGGTCCTCTTGAGTTGTGAGCTCTAATGAAATGACTCTATCTTCCAGTTGTCAAATCTCCAAAACCATGGACAGGTAGGAGAGAACAGAGTACCAAAAGAAAGCAGGAGAGTCAGTGAGAAAGTCTAAATGGCACAGTTTTAAGTCCTAGAATCCACCTTCAACTTCCCAGTTACATGAGTTAATAAATCTTGTTTTGTGGCTTAAGCTAATTTGTTTCTTTCAGTAACTTGCCACAAAATCCTGCCTTAAAGAGGAGAGAACTTTGTTTTGAAAAACCTTTATGCTCTAGGCATAAAAGATGACACCCCAAGGACCTGAGAATTGAAGACAGTTCTAGAAAAGGAGGTGATAAAATACTTTTTGTTGCTATGGCTCTTTGGTATGAAGGAAGATGAGAAAAGTATGCCTCAGGAAAATGTGGAGACTTGGAGAACTCCTCACATTGTTAGAATCTTAAAATTGCTGTGCGATTCTTCCTTATGATCCCTGATCTTTGGGAAGGTGTACAATTCTCATTAATGCTTTTAAATATATATATATGTATTTGGCTGCATTGAGTCTTAATTGTAGCACATGGGAACTTCAGTCTTAACTGCAGCATGCGGGCTCTTAGTTGAAGCCTGTGGGATTTAGTTCCCTAACCAGAGATTGAGCCTGGGCTCCCTGTATTGGGAGCTTGGAGTCTTAGCCACTGGACCACCAGGGAAGTCCCCTCATTAATGCTTTGATGTATCTTTTGAGGTAATGGGTGGAATGGCTGTTGAATTTCACATTTGACTTGCTAAGGAGTGAAAGGTTGTCTGCCTATGAGAAGGCAGAGGTTATATGTTCATTTGGGCTTGTCTGGGCCGTAGAATCAGGGGAAGGGTTTTATCTGTAACTCAAGGGGTAGAGGATTTCATTCACTATAAATACAGTTTATAGTGAATAAGTGTGGGTCTAGTTTGTAGGCAACACTATTGGAATAAGTCACTATAAAAGCTTCATTGTTTTTCTCCCCAAATCTTATGTGTATCATTTAGTAATTATATTTCCTCTATGCACTAAGTAGTAATATGATGGCTTGCAAAAGCTCATTTTCTTTATGTGCCTAACTGATGTCCATGTCATAACCTAAGTACTGTGGAAAGCTCACTCATTATATGCTCAAAATAGATTAAAGTAGAGCAGTATAGGCAAAAATTAATTACCGCAGATTCTAAAAATAAGTCCATAATTTTAGTTTTGGTTGTAATTCATTTGCATTGATTTAAACTAAGGGCTCATTAACTTAGTTTTGCCATATTTTTGCAAAGCAATGGCACCCCACTCCAATACTCTTGCCTAGCAAATCCAATGGACGGAGGAGCCTGGTGGACAGCCATCCATGGGGTCATGAAGAGTTGGACACGACTGAGTGACTTCACTTTCATGTTTCACTTTCATGCTTTGGAGAAGGAAATGGCAACCCACTCCAGTGTTCTTGCCTGGAGAATCCCAGGGGCAGCGGAGCCTGGTGGGCTGCCGTCTATGGGGTCACACAGAGTCGGACACGACTGAAGCAACTCAGCAGCAGCAGCAGCAGCAGCAGCAGCAGCAGCAGCAAACTAAGGGCTCATTAACTTAGTTTTGCCATATTTTTGCAAAGTAGAATATCATAGTATGTTTATTAACTCAGCATATTATATGAATTTTTCAATCTTTGTATAAAGACTTTTTAATTCTTTTGTATAAGTCAAGAAATTACATTATTTATGTAGGTTTATAAATTAACATTTTTCAAACACATTTAATAAGCATATAGAACTATTAGAATTGCAGGGATAGAAGGGGCCTTTAGTATCATCATGTTTCCTTAATCTTTACATGAGGAATCGAGGCTGGGGGGAAACTGAGTGTTTTGCTCAAACCACACACATGGGACTAAAACCAGAAAACAGATGTGTGGCCTTTTGTCAAATCTTTTTTCTACCATGCCATTTTCCTGTCTATAAAAATGAAGGGGAAACTAGATAATTTTTATGGCTCTTTTTAAACATTAAAAAATTATTTATTTATTTTTAGCTGTACTGGGTTTTTGTTGCTGTGTGGGCGTTTCTTTAGTTGTGGCAAGGAGGTACTACCCTCTTGTTGCGGTGCGTGGGCTTCTCATTGTGGTGGCTTCTCTTATTGATGAGCACGGGCTCTAGCATGAGTGGGCTTCAGTAGTTGTGACTCCCAGGCTTTAGAGTACAGGCTCAATAACTGTGGCACTCAGTTGCTCTGAGGCAAGTGGGATCTTCCCAGACCAGGGATGAAACTCGTGTCCCTTGCGTTGGCAGGTGGATTTTTAACCAGTGAGCAACCAGGGAAGCCCTATGGTTCATGTCTCCTCTAAAATCCATTTTAAAAAAATCTGAGGATTTGCTTAATTTCTATATTTGTACCAAAGCTTCTAAGTAATGGGGAACAAATAACTATTCAACTGAACAGAACTGAAATGTGTCTTGTGGGGCAGAGCAGCTCTCAACAGGCTTCTCCAATCTAGGAAACCACATAGCTTTTAGTCACTCCATTGCCTGCCATGAAGTAGAATACTTTCTCTGGTTGCTCACATTATCCCAGCACTTTGTCTAAGGTGCTACATTTCAGAAATAAACAGTTTCAGCTAAGAAAGGAGATGTAAAACCTTATGAACTCAGCTCAACAATCAAGGAACAAGGTTTTACTGAATTCCTGCTGTGTGTTTAGCATGGTGCCAGACATGAAACCAGATAAAAAGGAAGTGTGAAATATGGACCCCAAGTTCAGTGGCATCATCCAGGAGAGGGGATAAAGCTATCTTAGAAAAAATAACAGAAAAATGGTATTTCATGTTGAGTGGTTCTGACACCAAGTGAAACAAGATTTCCATGAAGAAAGAATGATTTTTATAGCTCCCTAGTTCTTTATACTTTTCTTAGGCATTTTATGTTTTCCATCCTCTAGAAATAAAGTTGAGATAGTTAGGATGTGATATTCAGGGTTTTAAAAATAAAGATGAAGAATTTTGACCCGATGAGGTAAATAAAAGAAGTCATTAATGAGACTTCCCTGGTGATCTAGCAGTTAGGACTCCATGCTTCCACTGCAGGAGGCATGGGTTCCATCCGTGGTTGGGAAATTAAGATCCTGCATGCTGCAAGGTGGGGCCAAAAAACAAAAGAAATCATTAATATATGTTTGTGTAGGTAAGTGAGTTGAGGAAAGTATGGTTTTAAGATTAGCATCAGGCAGTGGTATGTAAACTGGACCGAGAGACTGCAAGCCTGAATGAAGGAAGTGAGACCAACTTCAGTAATCTTAGATGATATGTGGGTGTGTAATGTGATGTCGGCTGTGCAATAGTTCCAGAAGTCAGCGGCTAACCACAATAGAGTTTTATCTGTCTTTGTATTGAACTAAGTGTCAGTGAGTAGAGGACTTAAGGCTACAAAGTCATTTATAAACCCATGTCATTTGTGAACTGGGGGTTAACCATCTTTAACTTGGAGTCTCAAGGTTACCTTAGAGTATATGCAACCATCAGACTGGAGGGAGGGAGGGAGGTGAAGAGAGAAGAGGAAAACTATTTCTGCTGATGTGGCTAATTTCATGAAGTCGCCGAGAACCAAGGAGACCTGGGAATTGTAGTTTAACAGTGGGACCAGGAAGAGGAAACTGGTTTGTAAGTTTCCTTCAGCTTTCCTCTGTGGGAAATAAAATTTGATAAACAGAAAGGTACTAACATTTACTAAGTAGGACATAAACTGTGCAATACAGCAATATCTTCCAAACTTGCCTGATGATACTGATCATTTGAGGTACTTACTAAATATGTTGATTTGGGAACCCTCTGAATCCTATTCTCCTGAAAAATGGTCCTAGAATTTGTGTTTTCACTGTTCTAGGCATGACGCACAGAGTGCGGGTGGCTGAGGCGAACTCAGAGCACGGCCTAGAGGAGCTACCCCAAGTCCGAGGTCAGGGGCAGAAGTCGGGAGGACCCCACTCCTGAGGGGCGGCGGCAGAGAGGAGCTACCCCACGTCTGACGTCAGGGGCAGCAGCCTAGAGGAGCTACCATGCAACCGAGGTCAGGGGCAGTGGCCGAGAGTGCCAGGCTGTGACAGCGCAGGAGCAGCCAAGAGGAGCTACCCAACCCGAGGCCAGGGGGCGGCGGCTGGGAGGAGCGACCCCACGTCCGAGGAGTTGTGGCTGCAGAGGGGCCAGAGGGCCTAGAGGAGCTATTCCACATTCAAGGTAGAGAGGGGCAGCAGTGAGGAGATATCCCTCACCAAGGTAAGGAGCAGCGGTTGCGCTTTGCTGGAGCAGCCGTGAAGAGATACCCCATGACCAAGGAAAGAGAAACCCAAGTAAGACGGTAGGCGTTGCAAGAGAGCACACACACTGAAACCATAATCACAGAAAACTAGTCAATCTAATCACACTAGGACCACAGCCTTGTCTAACTCAATGAAACTAAGCCATGCCCTGTGGGGCTACCCAAGATGGGTGGGCGTGGTGGAGAGGTCTGACAGAATGTGGTCCACTGGAGGAGGGAATGGCAAACCACTTCAGTGTTCTTGCCTTGAGAACCCCATGAACAGTATGAAAAGGCAAAATGATGGAATACTGAAAGAGGAACTCCCCAGGTGAGTAGGTGCCCAATTTGCTACTGGAGATCAGTGGAGAAATAACTCCAGAAAGAATGAAGGGAAGGAGCCAAAGCAAAAACAATACCCAGCTGTGGATGTGACTGGTGATAGAAGCAAGGTCTGATGCTGTAAAGAGCAATATTGCATAGGAACCTGGAATGTCAGGTCCATGAATCAAGGCAAATTGGAAGTGGTCAAACAAGAGATGGCAAGGGTGAACGTCGACATTCTAGGAATCAGCGAACTAAAATGGACTGGAATGGGTGAATTTAACTCAGATGACCATTATATTTACTACTGTGGGCAGGAATCCCTTAGAAGAAATGGAGTAGCCATCGTGGTCAACAAAAGAGTCCGAAATGCAGTACTTGGATGCAATCTCAAAAACGACAGAATGATCTCTGTTCGTTTCCAAGGCAAACCATTCAATACCACAGTAATCCAAGTCTATGCCCCAATCAGTAACACTGAAGAAGCTGAAGTTGAACGATTCTATGAAGACCTACAAGACCTTTCAGAAGTAACATCCAAAAAAGATGTCCTTTTCATTACAGGGGACTGGAATGCAAAAGTGGGAAGTAAGAAACACCTGGAGTAACAGGCAAATTTGGCCTTGGAATACAGAATGAAGCAGGGGAAAGACTCATAGAGTTTTGCCAAGAAAATGCATTGGTCATAGCAAACACCCTCTTCCAACAACACAAGAGAAGACTCTACACATGGGCATCACCAGATGGTCAACACCAAAATCAGATTGATTATCTTCTTTGCAGCCAAAGATGGAGAAGCTCTATACAGTCAACAAAAACGAGACCAGGAGCTAACTGTGGCTCAGATCATGAACTCCTTATTGCCAAATTCAGACTTAAATTGAAGAAAGTAGGGAAAACCACTAGACCACTCAGGTATGACCTCAATCAAATCCCTTATGATTATACAGTGGAAGTGAGAAATAGATTTAAGGGACTAGATCTGATAGACAGAGTGCCTGATGAACTATGGACAGAGGTTCGTGACATTGTACAGGAGACAGGGATCAAGAACATCCCCATGGAAAAGCAATGCAAAAAAGCAAAATGGCTGTGTGAGGAGGCCTTACAAATAGCTGTGAAAAGAAGAGAGGTGAAAAGCAAAGGAGAAAAGGAAAGATATAAGCATCTGAATGCAGAGTTCCAAAGAAGAGCAAGAAGAGATAAGAAAGCCTTCTTCAGCAATCAATGCAAAGAAATAGAGGAAAACAACAGAATGGGAAAGACTAGAGATCTCTTCAAGAAAATCAGAGATACCAAGGGAACATTTCATGCAAAGATGGGCTTGATAAAGGACAGAAATGGTATGGACCTATCAGAAGCAAAAGATATTAAGAAGAGGTGGCAAGAATACACAGAAGAACTATACAAAAAAGATCTTCATGACCAAGATAATCACGATGGTGTGATCACTCACCTAGAGCCAGACATTCTGGAATGTGAAGTCAAGTGGGCCTTAGAAAGCATCACTATGAACAAATTAGTGGAGGTGATGGAATTCCAGTTGCGCTATTTCAGATCCTGAAAGATGATGCTGTGAAAGTGCTGCACTCAATATGCCAGCAAATTTGGAAAACTCAGCAGTGGCCACAGGACTGGAAAAGGTCAGTTTTCATTCCAATCCCAAAGAAAGGCAATGCCAAAGAATGCTCAAACTACCACACAATTGCACTCATCTCACATGCTAGTAAAGCAATCCTCAAAATTCTCCAAGCCAGACTTCAGCAATACATGAATCGTGAACTTCCAGATGTTCAAGCTGGTTTTAGAAAAGGCAGAGGAACCAGAGTTCAAATTGCCAACATCCTCTGGATCATGGAAAAAGCAAGAGTTCCAGAAAAACATCTATTCCTGCTTTATTGACTATGCCAAAGCCTTTGACTGTGTGGATCACAATAAACTGTGGAAAATTCTGAAAAGAGATGGAAATACCAGACCACCTGACCTGCATCTTGAGAAACCTATATGCAGGTCAGGAAGCAACAGTTAGAACTGGACATGGAACAACAGACTGGTTCCAAACAGGATAAGGAGTATGTCAAGGGTCTATATTGTCACCCTACTTATTTAACTTCTATGTAGAGTAGATCATGAGAAACACTGGGCTGGAAGAAGCGCAAGCTGGAATCAAGATTGCCGGGAGGAATATCAATAACCTCAGATATGCAGATGACACTACCCTTATGGCAGAAAGTGAGGAGGAACTAGAAAGCCTCTTGATGAAAGTGAAATTAGAGAGTGAAAAAGTTGGCTTAAAGCTCAACATTCAGAAAACGAAGATCATGGCATTTGGTCCCATCACTTCATGGGAAATAGATTGGGAAACAGTAGAAACAGTGTCAGACTTTATTTTTGGGGACTCCAAAATCACTGCAGATGGTGACTGCAGCCGTGAAATTAAAAGGCACTTACTTCTTGGAAGGAAAGTGATGACCAACCTAGAGAGCATATTGAAAAGCAGAGACATTACTTTGCCAACAAAGGTCTGTCTAGTCAAGGCTATGGTTTTTCCATTGGTCATGTATGGATGTGAGTTGGACTGTGAAGAAAGGTGAGCGCCAAAGAATTGATGCTTTTGAAGTGTGGCGTTGGAGAAGACTCGTGAGGGTCCCTTGGACTGCAAGGAGATCCAACCAGTCCATTCTGAAGGAGATCAGCTCTGGGATTTCTTTGGAGGGAATGATGCTGAAGCTGAACTTCCAGTACTTTGGCCACCTCATGTGAAGAGTTGACTCATTGGAAAAGACTCTGATGCCTGGAGGGATTTGGGGCAGGAGGAGAAGGGGATAACAGAGGATGAGATGGCTGGATGGCATCACTGACTCGATGGACATGAGTCTGAGTGAACTCCAGGAGTTGGTGATGGACAGGGAGTCCTGGTGTGCTGCGATTCATGGGGTCACAAAGAGTCGGACATGACTGAGCAACTGAAGTGAACAGAACTCAGGCAATTTTTATCACTAAATGAATTTTGAAAACCCTGCTTTACACAAATACAACCTTATTTGTAAAAGCTGATTTTATTCTGCACTTTACATCTTAGGTTATTGAACTTAATTAAGTTGCTCAAAGTCACAGAACTGGGGTGTGGCGGAAATGGGAGCCAAACTCAGTTTTGCCAGACTGTATAACCTATCCACTAAAATTGTCTTTCATCCTGCCTTCCCGTGAGAAGCCATTTTAACTGGAACTAATTATTGAGAGATCCCATGACTCCAGGGGTTTTAGACATATATGACATATTTTCTAATAAATGCTATAATATTGGATTTTGATTTCTATGTCTGAATGATTTGTTTATAACCCATAAACAAATATCATGCATTCAAATCTCAACATCTTGTCACCTTAATGCAAGAGATGCTTAACACATATGTAATACATATTCATAGTTGCTATTTTTTAATGGATCTCAAAAACCAAGAACAAATTGAGCTAGTTTCATGGTGCCTGGAAAGATAGGTATGGCCATTTGCAGGAAAAATGCCTCATCATCTTCAAGAAGGGGATGAGTAAGGCTTCGATCAACTGACTGGCTCAAGTCAGGCAATGATGACATTGTGAAAAGTAGAACAAACACATAAGCATCCCAGAGCAGGAAAATGTCACCTTGGTAATCACGAGTTCTCCCTGAAAGTAGAAATGTGAGTGAACAATCTTCAGTTATGAAAAACTCAAAGGTAAAGAGAATTTCCCACTCAGAGAGAAAAAAAGAATATTCTGTTTCTAGCTAAAACTGAAACAGAAGTTGTTAAACTCTAAAATAGGGTGTAGTAATGTCAGCAAGAAATAGTGATTGCTAGAGCTGCATGGGCAGCGTGAGAGCTCATCACTGGTCAGGTCAGATCTTCCTAACTTTCCAGTGGAATATCTAGGTATTCACAAGGGATGGTGGGAGACTTGAATGATCAAAGGATGCTGGCTAGGAGAAGAAGTAAGATCAATAAGCTAGCTTTGGGTGCCATAGTTGAATACACAATCAGTGCACTGAGCAGCCTGAGCCAGCAGACAACATCGCAGTGAAATTATCACACCAATACACCAAGCACCGTGTGGGCAAATCCTATCAGGGAAGGACAGTGTTACAAGCCTCCACACTTGCCTGCATAAGATTTTTTCCCCCCTTTGGGGACTGTGGAATTGCTTATTTTATACACAGTGCTTTATACCTCTTACAGGGCTTCCCTGATAGTTCAGTTGGTAAAGAATCCACCTGTAATGCAGGAGACCCCAGTTCGATCCCTGGGTCAGGATGATCTGCTGGAGAAGGGATAAGCTACCCACTCTAGTATTCTTGGGCTTCCCCTGTGGCTCAGCTGGTAAAGAATCTGTATGCAATGTGAGAGACCTGAGTTCAATCCCTAGTTTGGGAAGATTCTCTGGAGAAGGGAAAGGCTACCTACTCTAAATTCCCTGGACTGTGTAGTCTATGGAGTCTCAAAGAGTCAGACACAACTGACTGACTTTCACTTTCACTTTCAAAACTCATATGTTGAATCTTCCCCATTCCCTATGCTTCAGAATGTGACCTTGTTTGGAAATAGGGTCACTGTGTGTGCTAAGTCGCTCAGTCATGTCTGACTCTTTGCAACCCCATGAACTGTAGCCCACCAGGCTCTTCTGCCTTCTGATTCTCCAGATTCTTGCCTGATTTTTGCCTTCTTCCTACTCCAGTAGTCTTGCCTGATTCTCCAGGCAAGACTTCTGGAGAAGGTTACCATGCCCTCCTCCAGGTAATCTTCCTGAACCTGTCTCCTCTTGCATTGAAGGTGGATTCTTTACCACTGAACGACGAGGAAAGCAGGATCATTGTAGGTATAGTTAAGATGAGGTCATACTGAAGTAAGGTGAACCCCAAATTCAAAATCGTTAATGTCCTTATAAGAAGCAGAAATTTGGACAAGACACACATGCAGGAAAAATGCAATGTAAAGTTGAAGGTTGAGATCGGGGTGATGCAGCCAAAGTCAGGAATACCAAAGACTGCTAGCAAACCATTAGAAGCAAAAAGAGAGGAATGGATATTCTCCCCTGCAGCCTTCAGGGTACCATACCTGCTGACATCTTGTTCTAGGAATTCTAGACTCCAGAACTCTGAGACAGTAAATTTCTGTTTATTCTGACACTCAGTTGTTGGTACTTTGTCACAGCAGTCCTAGGAAACCAAGGCAGGGACTATAAAAGGCAATGAGAAAACTAAAACTAATTACAAATAAAAATCCCCCCTTAGGGCATTTTGAGAATTGTAGAATACAGTTTGCAGTGTGGTATAAATGAAAAATCAGACAGATCTGTGTTCAAATATTGTTATTCTTGTGTTCTGGGTAGGCATTCTTGAGCAAGTTATTCAGCTTCTCTGAGCCTTCATATCTTTGTCTAAAAAATGAGGAAAGTGTTTAATTTGTTTGGTTTTTGTAAGGATTAAACAAATAGCTCTATTTCAATTACTGTCTCAAAAATGTAATTTCTTCCATTCAACTGCTTGATACATTATTTCACAACAAGCCAGTGATTTATGGTATCACTTCCATTTATGGGAAGGAGGTTAGTTTAGGCTCACGAGTCATTCAGTTAGTAAGAGCTCTTCTAACTTTATTTATTTTATAAGAGTTCTTTTTAAACATAGATTTGCCATCTAAGTCCAGGGCCACAAATACTGCACCTCCCACCACCCTGGGTTTTCTGCCCAGTGAAGAAAATATAGTATCTGTTGCATTTGCCTTTTGTTAGTTTTATATAATACACATATAAAGATATACATATGTAAATATATATCATATGTATTTATTTTTTATTTTATATTCCAACTTGGACTTGCTTGCTGGGCAGTTTCTTTGATTTCTGAATGGTTTCATCAGAAAGTTCTTGGTTTCATTAGAAGTATGACTCCTTCATGACTCAGAGCTCTCCAGCAAAATGATTAAATATGGATTAATATGGCATCAAATAGTAAAAATATCAGGGTTACATTTAATGTGTAAATATTAAACCAAATAAGAAAACCACCCATCAATTATCTTTTACAGAAAAAGCTTTTGCTCTATCCAAAATGCAACAAATCATGGTATATCAGACATCCCTCTATGATTTAAAATTTGAAGTATCTTTATTTGTCATTTCACTATAATATCTGAGGATATAATTGAGTTTTTACTATGAATTACTTGCTACTCCAAAAGAAAAAATAAAGTTAAAATCAAATAAAAAAACCTTTCTACTTCATTTAAAGAACTAATTTTATTATACATAACCCTCATGGAACTATGGTATCAGTGATTTACCTGTCAATTATCTCTTTAGGAACCATATACTTTAAAAGAGCATATACTTATTGCTTCTCAGTAGAATTGATAAAAGGAACTTGAGCAAATTATGTGTATAATAAGATTTAGTGATGATCACTCACGTTAAGTATTTAATTTGTAAGTATTGTATTTGCAATATTGTATTTGTATTTGAAATACAATACAAAATATTGTATTTCTTTCATTGATCATATAATTTTTATTTTGAATATGCCAATGTTTTACTCAAATTGGGAAAAACAGTAGTTTTATTCTTACATTATGATTGTATAATGATATTAAACCTCCAAATGTATCTACACTGAGTTAAATGTATGCATCACAATGAGAGAGAGGAAATGAATGGTTTCGAACGCTGTGAGAAGCTCTGAGAACTCAGTGAGGGTTGAACTGAATGGCACAGTGGAATATGGGTGATCATTTCCAGTTATCCCTTCCAGTTCTGGGATACCAAGACCCTTTAAAGGAAAAAGAAATTTATGAGCTCAAATGTTGGTTCCCTAATGTTATACAAAATCCTATAAGTTAAAAGTTGGAAGTTTATAACACTAAGTTTGGAAGGAATGCATTTGGTGAAATTTATCCCTGATGCCTTTTGTAGTTCAGTCCTAAACTTCATTTAGCCTACAAAGTCCATATGGGCAGTTTAAAGACTTAGCTTAACATTCTGTTTTTAGAGTACGTGAACCAAGACATTTGGACTATGAATCACCATTTGGTAGTCTTTTAATTCTAGGTGACATTTTGTTTCCTCCAAATAAGAACCAAACTTCAAGAGAAAAATTTCTCTGACAAGTAATAGTAAATGCATGTTAGTAATTTTATATCATTTTGCCTTTTAAAATCATTACACTTAAAATCCATCATGAATCCTGCTTGCTGTGCTTGAGGAAAAAGGACTCAGAGGTCTGAGTACTTGCCAGGTATGAGTATATCCGACATGAGAGAACTTTTGCCTTATTTTTCAAAAGTGACTGACATTTAAGGGAAAAAAATGAATAGAATATAAATTCTGATCTTCAGACAGTTGTTCTGGTAGTCACATTTTTTAAAAAAAATTTTAAAGTAAAAACAATCCTATAGTCATTGTTCCATTTGGGACATCAACATTTGATAATAAAAGTTCTGTCTATGCCTCAATAAATGCATATTCTGTAAGAGGAAAAGAAGTCTTGAGATCTTCAAAAGCTTCATATTAATGTATACTTGGCAGTATATTTATATGTGGCACTTTGTAATACTTTGTGAATCTATATCCTCCAGGCATCTTGGTTTTAAGGACCTGAGGGAAAATTTACTTATTTCTTTGGACCTTGAGCAGCAATTTTAGAAAATTAATCTATTCACACCTTCTTGATGGTATGGCATAAAGATTCAGAATACTGACTGTGGAGTTAGGCTACCTGGATTTGAACCCTTATTAGCTTATTACTAACTGTGCAAACTTGTTAGCCACAAGCAAGTCATGTAAGCTTTTCCGTAACCTCATCTGTAATGAGGATATCACTAGTGCCCTTTTTCCTAAAGTTTCTTTGAAGATTAAATGAGGATAAAGCATATAAATCAAGTTTTCAGCATAGTGCTTGGCATATAGTAAGTTCTCACACATATGTATAATACTCCCTCTTTCAAGCCAAGAAGCAGGGGAGCCATCAGGGTGCACCAGAGTAAAGATGGAGCCTCCTGTGGTCTGTATTTCCCTTTACTCTCTCTTATTTGTACTACCCTGGCGAGCTTCTCAGGAAGCCACAGCAGAGATGCCACGTAGAGCTGGAAATGAATTCAGAAAAATCTGAGGGCTGCATTTGTGTGCAGTAACCACAAACACAACACTGTTGTTCATGTAGAATTAGAGAACGCCACTTAGTCTCCCAGTAGTAAAATTATATAATTAGAAGAACTGTTGAACATACTTTTTTAGAAAATGGAAGAGAATGTCATACAAGATCTAACAGAGCTCAAATTGAAATACCCAGCTCCAGTAATGTGCTTCTAAATTTAGCTTGATTTCTTGCAATCTGCATGGCTCATCTTCCAGCAAGAAGATTAGCATGTGCTCATAGCCATAAAATTGGCAGATATTTAATTTATAGTAACTGGGTTTTTAAATTTAAATATTAGATTTAATAGGCTAGATAAAATGTAACAATTATGTATGAAAAAATTGAGTCTATTGTAATTCATTCAAATAATGCTCACAATACAGGATAAAGAAAAAAGGGAAAGTAAATCAAAAATATCTCACTTACCTTCTTTAGCAGTTGCACAGTTCTTCAGAGCAATCAGTTTTATGGCATATTTCTTATTTAACAGGTATACTTATTTAGGCACCCCATGTAGAAGATATCAGAGAAAATAATTGAATAGGTTATGATGGGTGTTGAAATCTACTCCATTTGGTTCTTTATTAAAGTATCAGAAAAAATATGATCAATTAGTTGCCCAAACCAAACTTTAGGAGCTACTTTTTAATTTAGACACATCTTGCTAGACTTTGGCTTCTCCTTTACTTAAATTGTTAAGCAAAAACAAAACTCACGCAGCAGATGTTTTTGATGTCCCATGTTATATTCTCTTGGCTAATATGTGAGTTCAGTACTGGGTTGGGGGAGAATATTCTAACCTCCTGAAGGTCCTCATCCTTGGCATGCACATCCTTTTCCAGTCACTGAATCAAACACTAATGTAGATGCTGCTGCGAAGGGATTTTTACAAATGTAGTCAAAGTACAGATCAGTTGACCTTAAAATAGGGACATTATATGATTTCATCACATGAACCTTTTGAAAACAGAGTTTTCTCAACTGGTGGCAGAAAAGGAAGTTGGAGAGATGTACCCCTCCTTGCTTGGAAGAAAGCAAATGTGCGTCTTGTGAACTGCCTGCCTAGGGAGGGTCTGTGTGGAATGAAATGAGGGCAGGCTCTTATACCTAAGAAGAGTCTCCAGGCAACAACTAGCAGGGAAACAGGGACTTCAGTCTGACAACTGCAAGGAAGTGCCTGCTGCTAATGACCAGTGAGTTTGCAAAAGGACCCTACATCCAGATGAGAACCACAGCCCCAGCCAACACTTTCATTTCAGTCCACTGAGGCCCTAAGCAGAGAATCAAGTTATGCCTGGACTTCTGACCTTCAGAAACTGTGGTCAAATTCATGGGTATTATTATTATTTTAAATATAAATTTACTTATTTTAATTGAAGGCTAATTACTTTACAATATTGTATTGGATTTGCCATACATCAACATGAATCCGCCACGGGTGCACACATGTTCCCCATCCTGAACCCCCCTCCCACCTCCCTCCCCATACCATCCCTCTGGGTCATCCCAGTGCACCAGCCCAGTGCATCCTGTATCATGCATCAAACCTGGACTGGTGATTCATTTCTCATATGATATTATACATGTTTCAATGCCATTCTCCCAAATCATCCCACCCTCGCACTCTCCCAAAGAGTCCAAAAGACTGTTCTATATATCTGTGTCTCTTTTGCTGTCTCACATACAAGGTTATCGTTACCATCTTTCTAAATTCCATATATATGTGTTGCTGCTGTTTCTGCTGCTGCTGAGTCACTTCAGTCATGTCCGACTCTGCGTGACCCCATAGACAGCAGCCCACCAGACTCCCCCGTCCCTGGGATTCTCCAGGCAAGAACACTGGAGTGGGTTAGTATACTGTATTGGTGTTTTTCTTTCTGGCTTACTTCACTCTGTATAATCAGCTCCAGTTTCATCCACCTCATTAGAACTGATTCAAATGTATTCTTTTTAATGGCTGAGTAATATTTCATTGTGTATATGTACCACAGCTTTCTTATCCATTCATCTGCCGATGGACATCTAGGTTGCTTCCATGTCCTGGCTATTATAAACAGTGCTGCAATGAACATTGGGGTACATGTCTCTCTTTCAATTCTGGTTTCCTCAGTGTGTATGCCCAGCAGTGGGCTTGCTGGATCATATGGTAGTTCTATTTCCAGTCTTTTAAGGAATCTCCACACTGTTTTCCATAGTGGCAGTACTAGTTTGCATTCCCACCAACAGTGTAAGTGGGTTCCCTTTTCTCCACACCCTCTCCAGCATTTATTGCTTATAGACTTTTGGGTCGCAGCCATTCTGACTGGCGTGAAATGGTACCTCATTGTGGTCTTGATTTGCATTTCTCTGATAATGAGTGATGTTAAGCATGTTCTCATGTGTTTGTTAGCCATCTGTATGTCTTCTTTGGAGAAATGTCTCTTTAGTTCTTTGTCCCGTTTTTTGACTGGGTCATTTATTTTTCTGGAATTGAGCTGCAGAAGTTGCTCGTATATTTTTGAGATTAGTTCTTTGTCAGTTGCTTCATTTGCTATTATTTTCTCCCATTCTGAAGGCTGTCTTTTCACCTTGCTTGTAGTTTCATTTGTTGTGCAGAAGCTTTTAATTTTAATTAGGTCCCATTTGTTTATTTTTGCTTTCATTTCCAATATTCTGGGAGGTGGATCATAGAGGATCCTGCTATGATTTATGTCGGGGAGTGTTTTGCCTATGTTCTCCTCTAGGAATTTTATAGTTTCTGGTGTTACGTTTAGATCTTTAATCCATTTTGAGTTTAATTTTGTGTATGGTGTTAGAAAGTGTTCTAGTTTCATTCTTTTACAAGTGGTTGACCAGTTTTCCCAGCACCACTTGTTAAAGAGATTGTCTTTTCTCCATTTTATATTCTTGCCTCCTTTACCAAAGATAAGGTGTCCATATGTGTGTGGATTTATCTCTGGGCTTACTATTTTGTTCCATTGATCTCTATTTCTGTCTTTGTGCCAGTACCATACTGTGTTGATGACTGTGGCTTTGTAGTAGAGCCTGAAGTCAGGCAGCTTGATTCCTCCAGTTCCATTCTTCTTTCTCAAGATTGTTTTGGCTATTCGGGTTTTTTTTTGTATTTCCACACAAATTGTGAAGTTATTTGTTCTAGCTCTGTGAAAAATACCATTGGTAGCTTGATAGGGATTGCAATGAATCTATAGATTGCTTTGGGTAGTATACTCATTTTCACTATATTGATTCTTCCAATCCATGAACATGGTGTATTTTCCATCTATTAGTGTCCTCTTTGATTTCTTTCACCAGTGTTTTATAGTTTTATATATATAGGTCTTTTGTTTCTTTAGGTAGATATATTCCTAAGTATTTTATTCTTTTCGTTGCAATGGTGAATGGAATTGTTTCCTTAATTTCTCTTTCTATTTTCTCATTATTAGTGTATAGGAATGCAAGGGATTTCTGTGTGTTGATTTTATATCCTGCAACTTTCCTATATTCATTGATTAGCTCTAGTAATTTTCTGGTGGAGTCTTTAGGGTTTTCTATGTAGAAGATCATGTCATCTGCAAACAGTGAGACTTTTACTTCTTTTTTTTCCCAATTTGGATTCCTTTTATTTCTTTTTCTGCTCTGATTGCTGTGGCCAAATCTTCCAAAACTATGTTGAATAGTAGTGGTGAAAGTGGGCACCCTTGTCTTGTTTCTGACTTTAGGGGAAATGCTTTCAATGTTTCACCATTGAGGATGGTTGCTGTGGGTTTGTCATATATAGCTTTTATTATGTTGAGGTATGTTCCTTCTATTCCTGCTTTCTGGAGAGTTTTTTTTTTTAAATCATAAATGGACGTTGAATTTTGTCAAAGGCTTTCTCTGCATCTATTTAAATAATCATATGGCTTTTATTTTTCGATTTGTTAATGTGGTGTATTACATTGATTGATTTACGGATATTGAAGAATCCTTGCATTCCTGGGATAAAGCCCAGTTAGTCATGGTGCATGATATTTTAATGTGTTGTTGGATTCTAATTGCTAGAATTTTGTTAAGGATTTTTGCATCTATGTTCATCAGTGATATTGGCCTGTAGTTTTCTTTTTTTGTGGCATCTTTGTCAGGTTTTGGTATTAGAGTGATGGTGGCCTCATAGAATGAGTTTGGAAGTTTACCTTCCTCTGCAATTTTCTGGAAGAGTTTGAGTAGGATTGGTGTTAGCTCTTCTCTATATTTTTGGTAGAATTCAGCTGTGAAGCCATCTGGACCTGGGCTTTTGTTTGCTGGAAGCTTTCTGGTTACAGTTTCAATTTCAGTGCTTGTGTTGGGTCTGTTAAGATTTCCTATTTCCTCCTGGTTCAAGTTTTGGAAAGTAGTACTTTTCTAAGAATTTGTCCATTTCTTCCACGTTGTCCATTTTATTGGCATATAATTGCTGATAGTAGTCGCTTACGATCCTTTGTATTTCCGTGTTGTCTGTTGTGATCTCTCCATTTTCATTTCTAATTTTATTGATTTGATTTTTCTCCCTTTGTTTCTTGATGAGTCTGGCTAATGGTTTGTCAATTTTATTTATCCTCTCAAAGAACAAGCTTTTGGCTTTGTTGATTTTTGCCATGGTCTCTTTTGTTTCTTTTGCATTTATTTTTGCCCTAATTTTTAAGATTTCTTTCTTTCTACTAACCCTGGGCTTCTTCATTTCTTCCATTTCTAGTTGCTTTAGGTGTAGAGTTAGTTTATTTAGGTTATTTATTTGACTTTTTTCTTGTTTGTTTCTTGAGGTAAGCCTGTATTGTTATAAACCTTCCCCTTAGCACTGCTTTTACAGTGTCCCACAGGTTTTTGGTTGTTGTGTTTTCATTTTCATTCATTTCTATGCATGTTTTGATTTCCTTTTTGATTTCTTCTGTGACTTGTTAGTTATTCAGCAGCGTGTTGCTCAGCCTCTATATGTTGGAATTTTTAATAGTTTTTCTCCTGTAATTGAGATCTAATCTTACTGCATTGTGGTCAGAAAAGATGCTTGGAATGATTTCATTTTTTTTTTTTTCAGTTTACCAAGGCTAGATTTATGGCCCAGGATGTGAGCTATCCTGGAGAAGATTCCATGTGCTCTTGAGAAAAAGGTGAAATTCATTGTTTTGGGGTGAAATGTCCTATATATATCAATTAGGTCTAACTGGTCTATTGTATCATTTAAAGTTTGTGTTTCCTTGTTAATTTTCTGTTTAGTTGATCTATCCATAGGTGTGAGCTGGAGTATTAAAGTCTCCCACTATTATTGTGTTATTGTTAATTTCCCCTTTCATACTTGTTAGTATTTGTCTGACATATTGTGGTGCTCCTATGTTGGGTTCATATATATTTATAATTGTTATATCTTCCTCTTGGATTGATCCTTTGATCATTATGTAGTGTCCTTCTCTGTCTCTTTTCACAGCCTTTGTTTTAAAGTCTATTTAATCTGATATGAGTATTGCTACTCCTGCTTTCTTTTGGTCTCTATTTGCGTGGAATATCTTTTTCCAGCCCTTCACTTTCAGTCTGTATGTATCCCTTGTTTTTAGGTGGCTCTCTTGTAGACAACATATATAGGGGTCTTGTTTTTGTATCCATTCAGCCAGTCTTTGTCTTTTGGTTGGGGCATTCAACCCATTTACCTTTTAGGTAATTATTGATAAGTATGATACCATTGCCATTTACTTTATTGTTTTGGGTTCAGGTTTATACACCCTTTTTGTGTTTCCTGTCTAGAGAATATCCTTTAGCATTTGTTGTAGAGCTGGTTTGGTGGTGCTGAATTCTCTCAGCTTTTGCTTGTCTGTAAAGCTTTTGATTTCTCCTTCATATTTGAATGAGATCCTTGCTGGGTACAGTAATCTGGGCTGTAGGTTATTTTCTTTCATTACTTTAAGTATGTCCTGCTATTGCCTCCTGGCCTGAAGAGTTTCTATTGAAAGATCAGCTGTTATCCTTATGGGAATCCCCTTGTGTGTTATTTGTTGTTTTTCCCTTGCTGCTTTTAATATCTGTTCTTTGTGTTTGCTCTTTGTTAATTTGATTAACATGTATCTTGGAGTGTTTTGCCTTGGGTTTATCCTGTTTGGGACTCTCTGTGTTTCTTGGACTTGAGTGATTATTTCCTTCCCCATTTTAGGGAAGTTTTCAACTATTATCTCCTTAAGTATTTTCTCATGGTCTTTCTTTTTGTCTTCTTCTTCTGGGACTCCTATGATTCAAATATTGGGATGTTTAACGTTGTCCCAGAGGTCTCTGAGATTGTCCTCATTTCTTTTAATTCATTTTTCTTTTTTCCTCTCTGATTCATTTCTACCATTCTATCTTCTACCTCACTAATCCTACCTTCTGCCTCCTTTATTCTACTATTTGTTGCCTCCAGAGTGTTTTTGATCTCATTTATTGCATTATTTATTATATTTGACTCTTTTGTTTTTTTTAGGTCCTTGTTAAACCATTCTTGCATCTTCTCAATCCTTGTCTCCAGGCTATTTATCTGTGATTCCATTTTGTTTTCAAGATTTTGGATCATTTTTACTATCATTACTCGGAATTGTTTATCAAGCAGATTCCCTATCTCTTCCACTTTTGTTTGGTTTGGTGGGCATTTATCCTGTTCCTTCACCTGCTGGGTATTCCTCTGTCTCTTCATCTTGTTTATATTGCTGCGTTTGGGGTGGCCTTTCTGTATTCTGGCAGTTTGTGGAGTTCTCCTTGTTCTGGAGTTTCCTTGCTGTGGGTGGGGTTGGACGGGTGGCTTGTCAAGGTTTCCTAGTTAGGGAAGCTTGTGTTGGTGTTCTGGTGGGTGGGGCTGGGTTTCTTCTCTCTGGAGTGTAATGAAGTGTCCAGTAATGAGTTATGAGATGTCAGTGGGTTTGGAGTGACTTTGGGCAGCCTGTATATTGAAGCTCAGGGCTGTGTTCCTGTGTTGCTGGAGAATTTGCTCGGTATGTCTTGCTCTGGAACTTGTTGGCCCTTGAGTGGTGCTTTGTTTCAGTGTAGGCATGGAGGCATTTGATGAGCTCCTGTCGATTAATGTTCCCTGGAGTCAGGAGTTCTCTGGTGTTCTCAGGCTTTGGACTTAAGCCTCCTGCTTCTGGTTTTCAGTCTTATTTTTACAGTAGCCTCAAGACTTCTCCATCTATATAGCACCGTTCATAAAACATCTCCTTTCAAAAACAATGGGCTGCTTTTCTGGGTGCCTGATGTCCTCTGCCGGCATTCAGAAGTTGGTTTGTGGAATTTACTCAGCGTTCAAATGTTCTTTTAATGAATTTATTGGGGAGAAAGTGGTCTCCCCATCCCATATCTCCGCCATCCTAGTACCGCCTCTCCATGGGTATTATTTTAAGCCTCTGTTTGTGTAATTTATTACACAGCTATAGAAAACTAATACTACATAGCCTTAACTGCTGCATGTAGTTCTATGTGAGCCGAGACTCATCTCTCACTGATGACATCCTTTCTTCAAAGTATACTGTGTGTCCATGCTCTTCCCACCTCAGGGTCTTCTCCAATGCAGTTGATGCCTCTTTGGCTCTGTTCAGTCACATAAGCTTGTAAAGATGAGGAACTTAGTGCTTTGGTGGCGGTGGTGGTTTAGGCACTAAGTTGTGTTCGCCTCTTTTGCGACCCATAGACTGTAGCCCGTCAGGCTCCTTGTCTGTGGGATTTTTCCTGGCAAGAATACTGGAGTGGGTTGCCATTTTCTTCTCCATGGGGATCTTCCCAACCCAGGGATCAAACCCAGGTCTCCTGCATTGCAGACAGATTCTTTACTGACTGAGCCCCCAGGGAAGCCCTTAATGCTTTGGGGGAATGACTAACTCAGTAGAAGCTAGAGTCAGTAGAGAAAAGGTCCAGTGTTCGTCAAGCAGACATCTATGTTTCCCAGAAGTGCTGGGATGCCTGCATCAGTGACCTCAACAGGCACCATCTCATTAACTAGTCATTCCCTGTCTCATTTTGCCTCCACATTAAGTTCACTTGCATACACGTACTTATTTTAGCCTCTAGAAAATCCAAACTAAGAGAGTTACAAGTCTTTAGGTGAACTAGATAAGACATAAGTAGATCTCAGCCCCCTAATATAACATCCTTAAAATATTAGCAAGAGATGGAGTATTAAAAGTAAAAAGAAAATGTTTCTTGAGCCAATCACAAAAGAGAATAACACACTTGGTTTTAAAGAGTCAAAATCATGAAGTTGTATAAAATACCCTAGAATCTGCTGTGTAATCACTTGTATCAAGTCCCCAAAATGATTATTACAATTCACTTCATGTGACTAATGTATTATATTTATAAAGTTCCTTCATATATAATCTCTTTTATTTCCCACAGCAATCTGTATTATTGTTATTTATTTATTTTACAGTTCTAGTGATTTTGGTCTCTTGAATAGTTTGGATAGTATCCTTTTTGAGCAATCTATTCATGTAATTGTTAATTTGAAATTAAAAAAAATTGATTTAACTGTGTCTGTCAAATAAAAATTTAAATACTTCTTCAATTCAAAATCATTTTTTGTGATTCAATAATGGTGAGTTTTTTGTTCCCTGGTTTGCCAATTCTATAACAATTGAAAATTCTTTAAATAGAGGTAGCATGTAACTTCATGGAAGTTGTACTATTTCTATTGTGGGAAGTCTATTTACTTAATATTGATTTTACAGATTGACTTACTAATATTTACTCAGTTATTTTTAAGAAGTTAGTTCTGTGAGATTTCTGTTCAGAATAGTGATGTTCTTTAGAACTGTGAGTTTTTAAACAATTCCTGGGCCTTAAATTCTCTGTATTCTGAAGCTCTGTCATTATTTTCAAGATGAATCCTGTGTGATTGTATTTTGTGAAAGTGGCCTAATAGAACCTATAAAGTCTCTTTGGGAAAATTAGGCATTCTTTGGAAGGTCATTTCTGTTTCTACATTATGTTCTCTGAATTTCTCTTGCTTAGTTCTTTGCTGGGGTTTAAAAAAAAAAAAACTTTTGACAGTCATTTCCTACTGATTTTTCAAATCTCAAAGAGTAGTCCTCTGTTTGAGGTATCACAGCTGGTTGTTACAAAAAAGATTTTTTATGTTAGAATTGGAAGATTATGACTGCAGGCAGGGGAAAGTAGCAAAGGAAACAGAACTCAACCCAAAATCTTCAGTGGGGAAAAATACAAGGAAACATGTAAAATTGGTCCCAAGTTTTCAACTATATTTCAAAATTATATTTCAATTATGTACCCTATGATCCATCATCATTCATGAACTATATAAATATGTATGGTTTGGGATTAATGTTTTCACCTTTACGAGGATGTTTTTGTTTTTAGAGATTCTGTTTATTTATCAACTGCTTTCTTATGATTTAACTTTCACTAGCGTTAACAAAATAACTACTTTTGAAGATGATGCTGTTCTTTAAAATATGAATCAATCCACATATATATATACACATACATGCATACACCTATAAGTGCCCTAAACAGCTGAACGCTAAATTTTGGAGATTTTCATGCTTTTTCCAAGTGGCAATTCCCTTTCCCACTCTTGTGTTTGTAATAA
The DNA here is from genome assembly GCF_001704415.2 of Capra hircus. NCBI lineage: Eukaryota > Metazoa > Chordata > Mammalia > Artiodactyla > Bovidae > Capra > Capra hircus. The sequence continues at coordinate 36,221,692 of NC_030816.1, read as the reverse complement.
GCCACTGTTGTCTACAGCTAGAACTGTGACTAACATGTTCACAGGTAGCCAGTAGCTACCCTGCCTTATCAATTCTTTGGTATTCTGAAGAATAGATGATTTTGAACTGTGGTGTTGGAGAAGGCTCTTAGAGTCCCTTGGACTGCAAGGAGATCAAACCAGTCAATGCTGAAGGAAATCAATCCTGAATATTCATTGGAAGGACGGAGCTAAAGCTGAAGCTCCAATACTTTGGCCACCTTATGCGAAGAACTGACTCATTAGAAAAGACTCTGATGCTGGGAAAGATTAAAGGCAGGGCAAGAAAGGGACAACAGAGGATGAGATGGTTGGATGGCATCACCAACTCGATGGACATGAGTTTGAGCAAGCTTCTGGAGTTGGTGATGGAAGGGGAAGCCTGGCATGCTGCAGTCCATGGGGTCACAGAGTTGGAAATGTCTGAGCGACTGAACTGAACTGAACCTTGTCTTATAACTGACAGACCACCTGGATGAGACTTTTGGGGGGCCTGTACTCTTACACCCTCGCATCTCACTAATTAATGAATCACGTGCATCCTCGACTCTTGTTTATGAACAAGTGATCATTTTCTCATGATCTGTGATCAATTAGCTGCCTATTGTTTCATGTATAGTATTTCTCCCTTTTAGTGTGTGATGTTGTATGTATCACACTAGGACCACAGCCTTGTCTAACTCAATGAAACTAAGCCATGCCCTGTGGGGCTACCCAAGGCGGGCAGGCGTGGTGGAGAGGTCTAACACAATGTGATCCACTGGAAGAGGGGATGGAAAACCACTTCAGTATTCTTGCCTTGAGAACCCCATGAACAGTAGGAAAAGGCAAAATGATAGGATACTGAAAGAGGAACTCCCCAGGTGAGTAGGTGCCCAATATGCTACTGGAGATCAGTGGAGAAATAACTCCAGAAAGAATGAAGGGAAGGAGCCAAAGCAAAAACAATACCCAGCTGTGGATGTGACTGGAGATAGAAGCAAGGTCTGATGCTGTAAAGAGCAATATTGCATAGGAACCTGGAATGTCAGGTCCATGAATCAGGGCAAATTGGAAGCGGTCAAACAGGAGATGGCAAGAGTGAACGTCGACATTCTAGGAATCAGCGAACTAAAATGGACTGGAATGGGTGAATTTAACTCAGATGACCATTGTATCTACTACTACGGGCAGGAATCCCTCAGAAGAAATGGAGTAGCCATCATGGTCAACAAAAGAGTCCAAAATGCAGTACTTGGATGCAGTCTCAAAAACAACAGAATGATCTCTGTTCATCTCCAAGGCAAACCATTCAATATCATGGTATCTAAGTCTATGCCCCAACCAGTAACATTGAAGAATAGAACTGGTCTATGAAGACCTACAAGACCTTTTAGAACTAACACCCCAAAAAGATGTCCTTTTCATTATAGGGGACTGGAATGCAAAAATAGGAAGTCAAGAAACACCTGGAGTAACAGGCAAATTTGGCCTTGGAATGTGGAATGATGCAGGGCAAAGACTAATAGAGTTTTGCCAAGAAAATGCACTGGTCATAGCAAACACCCTCTTCCAACAACACAAGAGAAGACTCTACACATGGACATCACCAGAGGTCCAAAATCAGATTAATTATATTCTTTGCAGCCAAAGATGGAGAAGCTCTACACAGTCAACAAAAACAAGACCAGGAGCTGATTGTGGCTCAGATCATGAACTCCTTATTGCCAAAATCAGACTTAAATTGAAGCAAGTAGGGAAAACCACTAGACCATTCAGGTATCACCTCAATCAAATCCCTTATGATTATACAGTGGAAGTGAGAAATAGATTTAAGGGCCTAGATCTGATAGATAGAGTGCCTGATGAACGATGCACAGAGGTTGGTGACATTGTACAGGAGACAGGGATCAAGACCATCCCCATGGAAAAGAAATGTAAAAAAGCTAAATGGCTGTGTGAGGAGGCCTTACAAATAGCTGTGAAAAGAAGAGAAGTGAAAAGCAAAGGAGAAAAGGAAAGATATAAGCATCTGAACGCAGAGTTCCTAAGAATAGCAAGAAGAGATAAGAAAGCCTTCCTCAGCGATCAGTGCAAAGAAATAGAGGAAAACAACAAAATGAGAAAGGCTAGAGATCTCTTCAAGAAAATTAGAGATCCCAAGGAAACATTTCATGCAAAGATGGGCTCGATAAAGGACAGAAACGGTATGGACCTAACAGAAGCAGGAGATATTAAGAAGAGATGGCAAGAATACACAGAAGAACTGTACAAAAAGGATCTTCACGACCCAGATAATCATGATGATGTGATCACTCATCTAGAGCCAGACATCCTGGAATGTGAAGTCAAGTGGGCCTTAGAAAGCATCACTATGAACAAAGCTAGTGGAGGTGATGGAATTCCAGTGGAGCTATTTCAAATCCTGAAAGATGATGCTGTGAAAGTGCTGCACTCAATATGCCAGCAAATTTGGAAAACTCAGCAGTGGCCACAGGACTGGAAAAGCTCAGTTTTCATTCCAGTCCCAAAGAAAGCAATGCCAAAGAATGCTCAAACTACCACACAATTGCACTCATCTCACATGCTAGTAAAGTAATGCTCAAAATTCTCCAAGCCAGGCTTCAGCAATATGTGAACCGTGAACTTCCAGATGTTCAAGCTGGTTTTAGGAAAGGCAGAGGAACCAGAGATCAAATTGCCAACATCTGCTGGATCATGGAAAAAGCAAGAGAGTTCCAGAAACACATCTATTTCTGCTTTATTGACTATGCCAAAGCCTTTGACTGTGTGGATCACAATAAACTGTGGAAAATTCTGAAAGAGATGGGAATACCAGACCTCCTGACCTGCCCCTTGAGAAACCTATATGCAGGTCAGAAAGCAACAGTTAGAACTGGACATGGAACAACAGACTGGTTCCAAATAGGAAAAGGAGTACGTCAAGGCTGTATAGTGTCACCCTGCTTATTTAACTTATATGCAGAGTACATCATGAGAAACGCTGGGCTGGAGGATGCACAAGCTGGAATCAAGATTGCCGGCAGAAATATCAATAACCTCAGATAAGCAGATGGCACCACCCTTATGGCAGAAAGTGAAGAGTATCTAAAAAGCCTCTTGATGAAAGTGAAAGAGAGAGTGAAAATGTTGGCTTAAAGCTCAACATTCAAAAAACAAAGATCATGGCATCTGGTCCCATCACTTCATGGGAAATAGATGGGGAAACAGTGGAAACTGTGTCTGACTATTTTTGGGGGCTCCAAAATCACTGCAGATGGTGACTGCAACAATGAAATTAACAGACACTTACTCCTTAGAAGAAAAGTTATGACCAAGCTAGATAGCATATTGAAAAGCAGAGACATTACTTTGCCAACAAAGGTCGGTCTAGTTTAGGCTATGTGTTTTCCAGTGGTCATGTATGGATGTGAGAGTTGAACTGTGAAGGAAGCTGAGCGCCGAAGAATTGATGCTTTTGAAGTGTGGTGTTGGAGAAGACTCTTGAGAGTCCCTTGAACTCAAGGAGATCCAACCAGTCCATTCTGAAGGAGATCAGCCCTGGGATTTCTCTGGAGGGAATGATGCTGAAGCTGAAACTCCAGTACTTTGGCCACCTCATGTGAAGAGTTGACTCATTGGAAAAGACTCTGATGCTCGGAGGGATTGAGGGCAGGAGGAGAAGGGGATGAGAGAGAATGAGATGGCTGGATGACATCACTGACTCGATGGACGTGAATCTGAGTGAACTCCGGGTGTTGGTGATGGACAGGGAGGCCTGGCCTGCTGCGACTCATGGGGTCACAATTAGTTGGATATGACTGAGCGACTGAACTGAACTGAACTGTTGTATGTATCTTTATGCTCATAAAAATTTTCGATGTAGTCAGATTAAGATTATGGTTCAACACACCTTATTGTGGTCATCAATTGGTGTACTTTTAGAATAAGCCTCTTTTATTACTCTGAATAATAGACACTTGTATAAATATCAGCATTAATGACACAGGAAATAGTCTTCATGTCTCCTACTGGCAGTGATTACCAAAGTTGATCCTATACTTTTGAGTAGGGTAGTGGTGTGGTTAGTCACTGCAATGAGTAGGAGGCAAAGGTCAAACTTAATCTAGATTTAAGAATAGCATGACTGAACCCTGAAATCTATATTGCTGTCTTAAAATGGGGCTAAATCAATACGGATCCCCAGTTCGTCAGATCCTAGCATCAAGGTAACAATTAGAGGCCCTTCCTTTTGGAAGATTGTATTTGGGTTCAGGGGATATTTGAATGGAGTCCAGAAATTCAGGTATAAGCTATACTCTTTCACTGTCATTCTTTTTCTCAAAAAGGGCATTATCTACCAAAATAGCTTAAACAAATAACTTTCACACTTTTAGACCAAGCTACATCAATATCTTGACATTTCTTTTAAAATTAGCAGCTGTAATTACAACTTTGACAGCTAAGTAATCAAGTATGTTGAAGTTTAAGTATGGAACTTTATCTGGCATGAGAAGATTAATATGTCCTTTGCTAATAACTACATTTAGCAGGATGGATTTCTTCAGGAGTTCTATTTGTCTATTGTGCAAATTCACAATTACATTCCCCAATTACCCTAGACACTGCTGTCATTATTTTTCTTCTCTAGAGGGCCTCATGTTTTAATTCTTGGAATGAATTATATTGTAAATTACTTAATAAAAGAAACTGGACAAATTTTCTTATTTTGGAATAGCAACAGAAATTGGGGTTTTAGCAAATATCTCTTTTTTAGCCACAACCAGCTCTTTTACCTTAAGCTTTAGAAATGAAACATATTTCTTCCATCTCTTGTTAAGCACATGGAAAGTTATTCACTATAATTCAAACATTCAGTGAGCACTTGTTATAGCTATTAGTTCAATTCAGTTGCTCAGTCATGTCCCACTCTGTCACCCCATGGACTGTAGAACGCCAGGCTTCCCTGTCCATCACCAACTCCCGGAACTTGCTCAAACTCATGTCCATCAAGCCAATGATGCCATCCAACCATCTCATCCTGTATCATTTCTTTTTCCTCCTGCCTTTAATCTTTCCCAGCATCAGGGTCTTTTCAAATGAGTCAGTTCTTCGCATCAGGTGGCCAAAGTACTGGAGCTTCAGCTTCAGCATCAGTCTTTCCAATGAATATTCAGGACTGATTTCCTTCAAGATTGACTGGTTTGATCTCCTTGTAGTCCAAGAGACTCTCAAGAGTCTTGTCCAACACCACAGTTCAAAAGCATCAATTCTTCTGCACTCAGTTTTCTTTATGGTCCAACTCTCACATCCATGCATGACTACTGGAAAAACCATAGCTTTGACTAGACAGACCTTTGTTGGCAAAGTAATGTCTCTACTTTTTAATATGCTGTCTAGGTTTGTCAGAGTTTTTCTTCCAAGGAGCAAGTGTCTTTTAATTTCATGGCTGCAGTCACCATCTGCAGTGATTTTGGAGCTCAAGAAAATAAAGTTGGTCACTGTTTCCATCATTTCCCCATCTATTTGCCATGAGTGATTGGACCAGATGCCATGACCTTAGTTTTCTGAATGCTGAGTTTTAAGCCAGCCTTTGCACTCTCCTCTTTCACTTTCATCAAGAGGCTCTTTAGCTCTTCTTCACTTTTTGCCGTAAGGGTGGTGTCATCTGTATATCTGAGGTTATTGATATTTCTCCCGGCAATCTTGATTCCAGCTTGTGCTTCATCCAGCCTGGCATTTTGCATGATATACTCTGCATATTAGTTAAATAAGCAGGGTGACAATATACAACCTTGACACAGTCCTTTCCCAATTTAGAACCAGTCTGTTATTCTTTGTCTGGTTCTAACTGTTGTTTCTGATCTGCAAACAGATTTCTCAGGAGGCAGGTAAGGGGGTCTGGTATTCCCATCTCTTTAAGAATTTTCCAGTTTGTTGTGATTCACACAGTCAAAGGTTTTGACGTAGTCAATAAAGCAGAAATAGATGTTTTTCTGGAACTCGCTTGCTTTTTCAATGATCCAACAGATGTTGGCAATTTGATCTCTGGTTCCTCTGCCTTTTCTAAATCCAGCTTCAGCATCTGGAAGTTCTCGGTTCACATACTGTCGAAGCCTGGCTTAGAGAATTTTGAGCATTACTTTGCTAGCATGTGAGATGAGTGCAATTGTGCAGTAGTTTGAACATTCTTTGGCATTGCCTTTCTTTGAGATTGGAATGAAAACTGACCTTTTCCAGTCCTGTGGCCACTGCTGAGTTTTCCAAATTTGCTGGCATATTGAATGTAGCACTTTCACAGCAGCATCTTTTAGAATTTGAAATAGCTCAACTGGAATTTCATCACTTCCACTAGGTTTGTTCATAGCGATGCTTTCTAAGGCCCACTTGGCTTCACATTCCAGGATCTGGCTGTAGGTGAGTGATCATTCCATTGTGGTAATCTGAGTCATGAAGATCTTTGTATAGTTCTTCTGTGTTTTCTTGGCACCTCTTCTTAATATCTTGTGCTTCTGTTAGGTCCATACTGTTTCTGTCCTTTATTGTGCCCATCTTTGCATGAAATGTTCCTTTCATATCTCTAATTTTATTGCAGAGATCTCTAGTCTTCCCTGGGAGAAGGAAATGGCAACTCACTCCAGTATTCTTGCCTGGAGAATCCTGTGGACAGAGGGGCCTGGTGGGTTGATGTCCATAGCGTCGCACAGGGTCAGACATGACTGAAGTGACTTAGCGTGTATGCATGCACTGGAGAAAAAATAGCAATCCACTCCAGTATTCTTGCCTGGAGAATCCCAGGGACAGAGGAGCCTGGTGGGCTGCCGTCTATGGGGTCACACAGAGTCAGACACGACTGAAGTGACTTAGCAGCAGCAGCTAGTCTTCCCCATTCTATTGTTTTCCTCTATTTTTTTTTGCATCTTTGCATTGGTCACTGTGGAAGAAAAGAAACATATTTCTTTCATCTCTTGTTAAGCACATGGAAAGTTATTCACTGTAATTCCACAAATATTCAGTGAGCACTTGCTATACCTACACACCAGCTATAGTTTCAGGAATGAAAATAAATAAAACATGATCCTTGTTGTCAGTTAGCTCACAAGGAAGAAAGGAAGGTACACAACTAAGGACAATGTACTATGATAAAGACATCGGCAGAGTGGTTTTAAAGCTCAGAGAAGTGAACATGTACTTCTATCTGTGATATTTCTATCTAATCTTCAGTGAGAAGTTTCGATTATTTTTATCTGGACCTTAGAGGATGTGTATGATTTAGACCGACAGAAAAGAAGAAAAGGGTTTTTCAAACATAGAAAATAATATAGAAAAAGTAAGAATGGTAGTTTTAAAAGAGGGGTGTATGGAACAGAGAGAGTTGTATTAGAGGAGCTCATTTCCAACCCTGCTAAAATTCTTATGTGTTCACTAGGATGAATAGAGTAGGCAAATCATTTTTGAAAGAAGTATGATGATAATTCTGAATATCTGCCACAGTGCATTCCTCTTCTGGTCACCAAACTGAGAACCTATTTTGCATTAGGAAGATCACACACTTTGAAATTCTACAGATCTATCACTTGTTAGTTTTATAGGCTTGAGAAATCTAATCTTTTTGTGCCACAATGTTCCAACCTATAAAATGGGATGACCATAGCTTTACAGGGTTAACTGTGAAGGCATAATTAGAAGGCATATGTAACAATCTTGGGACACTGAAGATGTTCTGTACCTGTTAGTTTCAGTCTCCTCTGTCTGTCCTCCAGCTCGTGTGCAAAGCACAGAGGTATGAAGGTATGCACTTGTTGGCAGAATACTGATCGGACTCTAAGGGCTAAACTGTAATATAGACAAGCTTAAAGGTTGGAGTATAACGCTGAACATTTGTATTAGGCTTTATGAAGCATCTGATTATTATATGCGAGTTCATATTTCTGACATTATATCCAATGGGGAGTTTATCAGTTATTAGTTGTTATATAACAAACAGTCTCAAAACTTCTTGGCTTTAGCTAGTAGCCTGCTGCTGCTGCTGCTAAGTAGTTTCAGTCATGTCTGACTCCTTGCAACCCCATAGACAGCAAGCAGCCCACCAGGCTCCTCTATCTCTGGGATTCTCCAGGCAAGACTACTGGAGTGGGATGCCATTTCCTTCCCCAACTCATGCATGCATGCTAAGTCGCTTCAGTCACGTCTGACTCTATGTGACCCTATGGACAGCAGCCCATCAGGCTCCTCTGTCCATAGGATTCTCTAGGCAAGAATGCTGGAGTGGGTTGCCATTTCCTTCTCCATACATAGTAGCCATTATTACTATTATTAGTTAGAAGATTTGCTGGTTGGTAATATTGATCTCGACCAGGTTCCACTGAACTTGACTAGACTTACTCATTGCTCTGTGGTTGCCTGGGTCAGATGGCCCTACTCACATGTCTGGTTGACTGGCTTTTAGGGATAACAGAGGTTATCAGACCAAGTGTCTCTTATCATCGCTCAGGGCAACTTAGGTTTGTTCACAGATGGCAAGATTCCCAAGAGTGAGGTGAACTAGGCTGTACATCTTGATAAGAGGACCAGTCACACCACCTTTGCAAAGAGGCCTGGGTATGGGGAATAGAGGAGAATTGTGGCCATTTTTTTTCCAATTTATAGCAGAAACTATTTAAATGTTTGAGAATGAACAGTAGGATAAAAGTTGTAACTAGAGTAATCTCTCTAACAGCAGTGAGGAAAATGAAAAGGAGGGAGAACAGAAAAGAAGCAAGAATAGCTTTGAGAAGATTTTTGCATTGTATTGGGAAAAATTATCATATGAATATTCTGTGTTTCCTCTACCCTTGTAAAGGAGGAAGAGGAGATATACCTTGACCACTTATTTTCTTCTTTACTCATCTTCTCTGGAGAGATTTTTGGCAATATCAAGCTCCTTCTGGGCTGTTGTGAGACAGAAGAGTAAGAAGAGGTAAAGGATGCTGGAGTTAGGCAGGATTTCCAAGTCCTTTTTATTCTGGTAGTTTGGGCGAGGGTAGCGTCGTAGGATTTGTGGGTGTGAGAAGTTAATGGGAGAGAGAATAAAGAGTTGTATAAAAATTGTCATGAATTGTACTCCACTTTCATGGTGTTCAAGAAACATCAATGAAAAATGTCACGTGCCAAGTATTTTCCATTTGTCCTTTCAAATTCACTTTTTATCCTTCTCTAGCCTTCTCTTTTACACAAACCTGATCTAATATTGGTCTCACTTCTGGATAGGCAATGGAAGCCTTGCAGGCAGAAGGAGTGAGGAGACTGAGATTATAGCATTTATTCCCTCTGTCAGCCAGCCAGCCAACCAAGATAGTAGAACATCATTATAGACTTTCTTATTAGAAATTACTCTTCTTTCCAAATCCATACTTTTTATTCCAGATAAGTTGACTATTATTCATTTAGGTTTTAAAAATATATATCATATCATATTTAATCATAGTAATTCTTATGAGGGAGATAATACTAGTTTTCTTTTATAAATGTGGAAAATAAAAAATTCAGAGACAGATTAAGTAAGTTATCTACCATCCAAGGTTTTATTTTCCTTTTTAAAGCCACTTTAGAAGAGAATTTTTGTATCCAAAATTGATTTGGGGGTCCTATAAACTTTCAGTAAGCTACAAAAGACAGTGGTCAGTACTGAATTTTTTTCCCAGTCTTTATTCAGGGAATTAAGGTTAAAATTATTCTTTTAACCAGTTAGCCAACATTTCTAAAGGAAAATTTAGGTAGGTAAACAAATGGAGATGGTAGAAAACTGTCTCATTTTCTTTAAGAAAGCAATTTTTCCATTTTCCTTCTTGACTGCTTGTATATAGGAAAAGTCTAAACCCACAAACCAAGCTATTTTTCCTTAATCCATACAATAGTAAATTTTCACTTGTTTGGAAAAGCTATTCTTGTGACATCTAATTGTCAAAGAATTTCCTAGGTCTTGTGACAGTGCTTATACAAATTCATGTAAGTAGCATCTGTAATGTACATGAAAGCTTTTAAAACATTCTTTGTGCAGTTTATAACAAATTTAAAAACAGAATTGTTTTACAGGTCCCTTTTTCATATATAAGGTCATATCTGCTTCAATCTGTAACTTATAATGTCATCTCTATCTCTCTCTTTTCTAATAAGTATTTAAACCTTACTCAGAACTTTTCTTTTTGCCATTCTGGACCAGTATATGCTATTAACATTTGGGAAGCTCAAGAGGTAAATTGAGAACAGCTATGGAATGATTAATATTGATGCCTCGGGTGTAATGTCCTGTCAGCCTTGTGAGTGGCAGTAAATCAGCAGAAAAGTGGGATTGAACTGTATCTTTTCCTGTCTTGTTGCATATATTATCATAGGATAAGACTGACGAAAATGGATATCTCTCCCCATACTCTCTGGCTAACAAGTGCCAAAGAAAATCTTCTGTGTATAAGGTATAGTTGACTATATACTTAGTCGTTTTGATATGAAATATATATTAATTTTCCCATTTGAAATTGCCTAGCATGGTAATTGGTTTGCAAATGATTTCTAAATCCTTCATCAAAGATGGAAGGTGAGTAGTTTTTTTCACATTCAGGCATTTGATTTCATTTCAATTTGTTCTGTTTCTAAATGCAAGTGATATTCACAATGGTGCCTCACAGTTTTCAAAACAAAATATCTTTAGACTACAACTAATGACTAACTCTGCCAGTATAGGTGAGAAACAATGCCAAAGAAGGTGCCATATTGTGCAGTTGTCAAAGAGAAAGACAATTGTCAGGGAGGAAGACAATTCTCTATCCTTCTAGGTTCTTCTGCCTGTTCTAAGAATTAAGTTGACATGAGACCAGTTAACAGAAGAGAATCAAACAGAAATGTAATTATGGGGGGCAGTCCTAAGATGGCAGAAGAATAGGATGTGGAAACCACTTTCTCCCCCCCCCAAATTCATCAAAAGAACATTTAAACGCTGAGTAAATTCCACAAGACAACTTCTAAATGCTGGCAGAGGACATCAGAAACCCAGAAAAGCAGCCCATTGTCTTCAAAAGGAGGTAGGAAAAAATATAAAAGACAAAAAAAGAGACAAAAGAGGTAGGGATGGAGCTCCATCCCAGGAAGGGAGTCTTAAAAAGAGAGAAGTTTCCAAACACCAGGAAACACTCACTGCTGAGTCTGTGGCGAGCCTTGGAAGCACAGAGGGCAACATAACAGGGAGGGAAAATAAATAAATAACTAAACCCCACAGATTACGTGCCCAACGGTAACTCCCCCAGCGGAGAAGCAGCGCAGCCGCCTGCATCCATCACTAGCAAGCGGGGGCTGGGCAGGGAGGCGCAGGCTGCATTGCTTAGAGTAAGGACCAGACCTGAATGCCCCAAGGGCAATCTGAGGGAACTAACTTGGGCTAGGAAACCAGACTGTGGGATAGCTACCATGCAAAAAGCCCTAACCTAAGACACCGCCAGGCCCGCTCACAGAACAAAGCACTGAACAGAGCTAGCCCGCTGCAGACCACCCCCCTCTGGTGACAGGCAGCCAGAGCCTGAAGGGGGCAATCGCAGCTCCACAGAGACATTATTGATCAAACTGCAAGCAGGCTTCTTTGCTAATTAAGACTTCTTGGGGTTCTGGATGGTCAACATCCACCTGAGAAGGTATACCCAGAAAACTGAACGGCAGGGATGGGGGAGGCGATAAGTCGCAGCGACTGCACTTGCCAAACACCACATCACCTGAGCTCCTCAGACCTGGGAAGGGTATAAAACACAGGCCCAACTGAGTCTGTGCCTCTGAGGACTACCCGAGTGCATGAACCTGAGCGGCTTAGACCTGGGAGGTGCATGCAGCCCAGGGCTGGCCTTGGACGGTTCCCGGTGGAGCAACCTAGATCCTGAGCAATGTGGGCAGGGAGGGCACACGCTCTGAGAGCTGGGCAAACCCAGTGTTGCCGAGACACTGCGAGCACATGTCAGTGTTATCTGTTTGCTGCTTCCCTCCCTCCCCACAGCACAAATGAACAAGTGAACCTAAAAAAGTGTCCACCACCGCCCCCTTGTGTCAGGGCGGAAATCAGACAGTGAGGAGACCAGCAAACAGAAGCTAAAACAGAGGGAACTGCCTTGGAAGTGACAGATGCAATAGTTAGTACCTGTAGTTAGTTCATGATCTGAGCCACAGTCAGCTCCTAGTCTTGTTTTTGTTGACTGTATAGAGCTTCTCCATCTTTGGCTGCAGAGAACATAATCAATCTGATTTCAGTGTTGACCATCTGGTGATGTCCATGTGAAAGTCTTCTCTTGTGTTGTTGGAAGAGGGTGTTTGCTATGACCAGTGCATTTTCTTGGCAAAACTCTGTTAAGTCTTTGCCCAGCTTCATTTCGCATTCCAAGGCTAAATTTGCCTGTTACTCCAGGTGTTTCTTGACTTCCTACTTTTGCATTCCAGTCCCCTATAATGAAAAGGACATCTCTTTTGGCTGTTAGTTCTTAAAGGTCTTTAGGTCTTCATAGAACCATTCAACTTCAGCTTCTTCAACATTACTGGTTGGGGCATAGACTTGGATTACTGTGATATTGAATGGTTTGCCTTGGAAACGAACAGAGTTCATTGTGTCGTTTTTGAGATTGCATCCAAGTACAAGAAATGCATTTCAGACTCTTCTGTTGACCATGATGGCTACTCCATTTCTTCTGAGGGATTCCAGCCTTCAGTAGTAGATACAATGGTCATCTGAGTTAAATTCACCCATTCCAGTCCATTTTAGTTTGCTGATTCCTAGAATGTTGATGTTCACTCTTGCCATCTCCTGTTTGACCACTTCCAATTTGCCTTGATTCATGGACCTGACATTCCAGGTTCCATGCAATATTGCTCTTTATAGCATTGGACCTTGCTTCTATCACCAGTCACATCCACAGCTGGGTATTGTTTTTGCTTTGGCTCCATCCCTTCATTCTTTCTGGAGTTATTTCTCCACTGATCTCCAGTAGCATATTGGGCACCTACTGACCTGGGGAGTACCTCTTTCAGTATCTTACCATTTTGCCTTTTCCTACTGTTCATGGAGTTCTCAAGGCAAGAATACTGAAGTGGATTGCCATTCCCTCCTCCAGTGGACCACATTCTGTCAGACCTCTCCACCATGACCCGCCTGTCTTCGGTTGCCCCACAGGGCATGGCTTAGTTTCATTGAGTTAGAAAAGGCTGTGGTCCTAGTGTGATTAGAATGACTAGTTTTCTGTGAGTATGGTTTCATGATGAACTCTTTAGTACCGAATTCAGACTGAAATTGAAGAAAGCAGGGAAAACCACTAGACCATTCAGGTATGACCTCAATCAAATCCCTTATGATTATACAGTGGAAGTGAGAAATAGATTTAAGGGCCTAGATCTGATAGATAGAATGCCTGAAGAACTATGGAATGAGGTTCGTGACATTGTACAGGAGACAAGGATCAAGACCATCCCCATGGAAAAGAAAGGCAAAAAAGCAAAATGGCTGTGTGAGGAGGCCTTACAAATAGCTGTGAAAAGAAGAGAAGCAAAAAGGAAGGAAAAAGGAGAAAAGGAAAGATATAAGCATCTGAATGCAGAATTCCAAAGAATAGCAAGAAGAGATAAGAAAGCCAACTTCAGCAATCAATGCAAAGAAATAGAGGAAAACAACAGAATGGGAAAGACTAGAGATCTCTTTAAGAAAATTAGAGATACCAAGGGAACATTTCATGCAAGGATGGGCTCGATGAAGGACAGAAATGGTATGGACCTAACAGAAGCACAAGATACTAAGAAGAGGTGCCAAGAATACACAGAACTCTACAAAAAGGATCTTCATGACCCGGATAATCACAATGGTGTGATCACTCATCTAGAGCCAGACATCCTGGAATGTGAAGTCAAGTGGGCCTTAGAAAGCATCACTACGAACAAAGCTAGTGGAGGTGATGGAATTCCAGTAGAGCTATTTCAAATCCTGAAAGATGATGCTGTGAGAGTGCTGCACTCAATATGCCAGCAAATTTGGAAAACTCTGCAGTGGCCACAGGACTGGAAAAGGTCAGTTTTCATTCCAATCCCAAAGAAAGGCAATGCCAAAGAATGCTCAAACTACCACACAATTGCACTCATCTCACATGCTAGTAAAGTAATGCTCAAAATTCTCCAAGCCAGGCTTCAGCAATACGTGAACCATGAACTTTCAGATGTTGAAGCTGGTTTTAGAAAAGGCAGAGGAACCAGAGATCAAATTGCCAACATCCGCTGGATCATGGAAAAGGCAAGAGAGTTCCAGAAAAACATCTATTTCTGCTTTATTGACTATGCCAAAGCCTTTGACTGTGTGGATCACAATAAACTGTGGAAAATTCTGGGTGAGATGGGAATACCAGAGCACCTGACCTGCCTCTTGAGAAATCTGTATGCAGACCAGGAAGTAACAGTTAGAACTGGACATGGAACAACAGACTGGTTCCAAATAGGAAAAGGAGTACGTCAAGGCTGTATATTGTCACCCTGCCTATTTAACTTCTATGCAGAGTACATCATGAGAAACGCTGGACTGGAAGAAACACAAGCTGGAATCAAGATTGCTGGCAGAAATATCAATAACCTCAGATAAGCAGATGACACCACCCTTATGGCAGAAAGGAAGAGGAACTAAAAAGCCTCTTAATGAAAGTGAAAGAGGAGAGTGGAAAAGTTGGCTTAAAGCTCAACATTCAAAAAACGAAGATCATGGCATCTGGTCCCATCACTTCATGGGAAATAGATGGGGAAACAGTGGAAACAGTGTCAGACTTTACTTTTTTGGGCTCCAAAATCACTGCAGATGGTGACTGCAGCCATGAAATTAAAAGACACTTACTCCTTGGAAGAAAAGTTATGACCAACCTAGGTAGCATATTCAAAAGTAGAGATATTACTTTGCCGACTAAGGTCCATCTAGTCAAGGCTATGGGTTTTCCAGTAGTCATGTATGGATGTGAGAGTTGGACTGTGAAGAAAGCTGAGTACCAAAGAACTGATATTTTGAACTGTGGTGTTGGAGAAGACTCTTGAGAGTCCCTTGGACTGCAAGGAGATCCAACCAGTCCATTCTGAAGGAGATCAGCCCTGGGATTTCTTTGGAAGGAATGATGCTAAAGCTGAAACTCCAGTACTTTGGCCACCTCATGTGAAGAGTTGACTCACTGGAAAAGACTTTGATGCTTGGAGGGATTGGCGGCAGGAGAAGAAGGGGACGACAGAGGATGAGATGGCTGGATAGCATCACTGACTCGATAGATGTGAGTCTGAGTGAACTCTGGGAGTTGGTGATGGACAGGGAGGCCTGGCGTGCTGCAATTCATGGGGTCGCAAAGAGTCGGACATGACTAAGAGACTGAACTGTTTGAACTGTGGTTATTACCCTGTAGTTAGTACCTACTACATAGGAAGGGGCCTATAGACCTTGTGAAGTAAGAGCCGGACCAAGGAACTATCTGAAAATGAACTGACCCCACACTGCCCACAACAACACCAGAGAAAGTCCTAGATATATGTTTACTATTTTTACTATCATTCTTTTTTTCATTTTTAAAAAATTTTATGTCCTCTGTTATTCCTTCAATTTTCACTTTTATACCCAACTATTACTTTGCAAAAAAAAAAAAAAGAAAGAAACAGAGAGAACCTATTTTTTAAAGCAAACTTCATATATATATATATTATAATATTTGTGACTTTTTTTTTTTTTTACTTAATATTGTATTTTTGAAAATCCAACCTCTACTCTAGATTTTTAATCTTTGCTTTTTGGTATTTGTTATCAATTTTGTACCTTTAAGAACCCAATCTTCAGTATCCATTTTTACTTGGGAGCGAGATTACTGGCTTGACTGCTCTCTCCCCCTTTTCTCCAGTGGAGAAACACTTAAGGAACTGATTACTGGCTGAATCTGTCTCTCTCCTTTTGATTCCCCCCTTTATCCACCTGGCCACCTCTATCTCCTTCCTCTGTCTTCTCATCTCTGTATAACTCTGTAAACACCTCTGAGAGGTCCAGACTGTGGAGCACGCATAAGGAAGTGATTACTGGCTAGCTTGCTCTCTCCTCTTTTGACTCCACTTCATCTCATTTGGGTCACCTCTAACTTCCTCCTCCCTCTTCTCTTCTCCATGTAAATCTGTGAAGCTCTCTGGGTGTCCCTGACTGTGGAGAAACTTTTCATCTTTAACCTAGATGTTTTATCAATGGTGCTGTATAGATGGAGAAGTCTTGAGGCTACTGTAAAAATAAGACTGAAAACCAGAAGCAGGAGGCTTAAGTCCAAATCCTGAGAACACCAGAGAACTCCTGACTCCAGGGAACATTAATCGACAGGAGCTCATCAAACGCCTCCATACCTACAATGAAACCAAGCACCACTCAAGGGCCAACAAGTTCCAGAGCAAGACATACCAAGCAAATTCTCCAGCAACACAGGAACACAGCCCTGAGCTTCAATATACAGGTGGCCCAAAGGCACTCCAAACCCACTGACATCTCATAACTCATTACTGGACACTTCATTACACTCCAGAGAGAAGAAACCCAGCCCCACCCACCAGAACACCAACACAAGCTTCCCTAACTAGGAAACCTTGACAAGCCACCCGTCCAACCCCACCCACAGCCAGGAAACTCCAGAACAAGGAGAACTCCACAAACTGCCAGAATACAGAAAGGCCACCCCAAACGCAGCAATATAAACAAGATGAAGAGACAGAGGAATACCCAGCAGGTGAAGGAGCAGGATAAATGCCCACCAAACCAAAGAAAAGATGAAGAGATAGTGAATCTACCTGATAAACAATTCCAAATAATGATAGTGAATAATGATCCAAAATCTTCAAAACAAAATGGAATCACAGATAAATAGCTTGGAGACAAGGATTGAGAAAGGTTTAACAAGGATCTCAGTTCAGTTCAGTCGCTCAGTCGTGGCCAACTCTTTGCAACCCCATGAATCGCAGCACACCAGACCTTCCTGTCCATCACCAACTCGCGGAGTTCAATCAGACTCGTGTCCATCGAGTAAGTGATACCATCTAGCCATCTCATCCTTGGTCGTCCCCTTCTCCTCCTGCCCCCAATCTCTCCCAGCATCAAAGTCTTTTCCAGTGAGTCAACTCTTCGCATGAGGTGGCCAAAGTACTGGAGTTTCAGCTCTAGCATCATTCCTTCCAAAGAAATCCCAAGGTTGATCTCCTTCAGAATGGACTGGTTGGATCTCCTTGCAGTCCAAGGAACTCTTGAGAGTCTTCTCCAAACCACAGTTCATAAGCATCAATTCCTCAGCACTTAGCCTTCTTCACAGTCCAACTCTCACATCCATACACGACTACTGGAAAAACCATAGCTTTGACTAGATGGACCTTAGTCGGCAAAGTAATGTCCTTACTTTTGAATATGCTATCTAGGTTGGTCATACCTTTTCTTCCAAGGAGTAAGTGTCTTTTAATTTCATGGCTGCAATCACCATCTGCAGTGATTTTGGAGCCCAAAAAAGTAAAAGATTTGAAACAGCTCCACCGGAATTCCATCACCTCCACTAGCTTTGTTTGTAGTGATGCTTTCTAAGGCCCACTTGACTTTACATTCCAGGATGTCTGGCTCTAGATGAGTGATCACACCGTTGTGATTATCCAGATCATGAAGATCCTATTTGTATGGTTCTTCTGTGTATTCTTGGCACCTCTTCTTAGTATCTTGTGCTTCTGTTAGGTCCATACCATTTCTGTCCTTTATTGAGCCCATCCTTGCATGAAATGTTCCCTTGGTATCTCTAATTTTCTTGAAGAGATCTCTAGTCTTTCCCATTCTGTTGTTTTCCTCCATTTCTTTGCATTGATCGCTGAAGAAGTCTTTCTTATCTCTTCTTGCTATTCTTTGGAACTCTGCATTCAGATGCTTATATCTTTCCTTTTCTCCTTTGCTTTTTGCTTCTCTTCTTTTCACAGCTATTTTTAAGGCTTCCCCAGACAGCCATTTTGCTTTTTTGCATTTCTTTTCCATGGGGATGGTCTTGATCCCTGTCTCCTGTACAATGTCATGAACCTCATTCTATAGTTCATCAAGCACTCTATCAGATCTAGGCACTTAAATCTATCTCTCACTTCCACTGTATAATCATAAGGGATTTGATTGAAGTCATACCTGAGTGGTCTAGTGGTTTTCCCTACTTTCTTCAATTTCAGTTTGAATTTGGCAATAAGGAGTTCATGATCTGAGCCACAGTCAGCTCCTGGTCTTGTTTATGTTGACTGTATAGAGTTTCTCCATCTTTGGCTGCAAAGAATATAATCAATCTGATTTTGGTGTTGAGCATCTGGTGATGTCCATGTGTAGAGTCTTCTCTTGTGTTGTTGGAAGATGGTGTTTGCTATGATCAGTGCCTTTTCTTGGCAAAACTCTATTAGTCTTTGCCCTGCTTCATTGCACATTCCAAGGCCAAATTTGCCTTTTACTCCAGGTGTTTCTTGACTTCCTGCTTTTGCATTCCAGTCCCCTATAATGAAAAGGACATCTTTTTTGGCTGTTAGTTCTACAAGGTCTTGTAGGTCTTCATAGAACCGTTCAACTTTAGCTTCTTCAACATTACTGGTTGGGGCATAGACTTGGATTACTGTGATATTGAATGGTTTGCCTTGGAAACGAACAGAGTTCATTGTGTTGTTTTTGAGATTGCATCTAAGTACTGCATTTCGGACTCTTTTGTTGACCATGATGGCCACTCCATTTCTTTTGAGGGATTCCTGCCTTCAGTATTAGATACAATGGTCATCTGAGTTAAATTCACCAATTCCAGTCCATTTTAGTTTGCTGATTCCTAGAATGTCAACATTCACTCTTGCCATCTCCTGTTTGAGCACTTCCTTTTTGCCTTGATTCATGACTGGAACTAATCAATGAATATAGTAAAGTTGCAGGATATAAAATCAACACACAGAAATCCCTTGCATTCCTATACACTAATAATGAGAAAATAGAGAAATTAAGGAAACAATTTCATTCACCATTGCAACGAAAAGAATAAAATACTTAGGAATATATCTACCTAAAGAATCTAAAACTTATATATAGAAAACTATAAAGCACTGGTGAAAGAAATCAAAGAGGACACTAATAGATGGAGAAATAGACAGTGTTCATGGGTTGGAAGAATCAATATAGTGAAAATGAGTATACTACCCAAAGCAATGTATAGATCAATGCAATCCCTATCAGGCTACCAATGGTATTTTTCACAAAGCTAGAATAAATAATTTCACAGTTTGTATGGAAATACAAAAAACCTCTAATAGCCAATGCAATCTTGAGAAAGAAGAATGGAACTGGAGGAATCAACCTGCCTGACTTCAGGCTATACTACAAAGCCCCAGTCATCAACACAGTATGGTACTGGCACAAAGATAGAAATATAGATCAATGGAACAAAATAGAAAGCCCAGAGATAAATCTATGCACCTATGGACATCTTACCTTTGGCAAAGGAGGCAAGAATATACAATGGAGAACAGACAATCTCTTTAACAAGTGGTGCTGGGAAAACTGGTCAACTACTTGTAAAAGAATGAAACTAGAACACTTTCTAACACCATACACAAAATAAACTCAAAATGGATTAAAGATCTAAACGTAAGACCAGAAACTATACAACTCCTAGAGGAGAACATAGACAAAACAGTCTCCGACATAAATCACAGCAGGATCCTCTATGACCCACCTCACAGAATATTGGAAATAAAAGCAAAAATAAACAAATGGGACCTAATTGAAATTAAAAGCTTCTGCGCAACAAAGGAAACTATAAGCAAGGTGAAAAGACAGCCTTCAGAATGGGAGAAAATAATAGGAAATGAAGCATCTGACAAAAACTAATCTCAAAAATATACAAGCAACTCCTACATCTTAATTCCAGAAAAATAAATGACCCACTCAAAAAGTGGGCCAAAGAACTAAGCAGACATTTCTTCAAAGAAGACATACAGATGGCTAACAAACACATGAAAAGATGCTCAACATCACTCATTATCAGAGAAATGCAAATCAAAACCACAATGAAGTACCATTTCACACCAGTCAGAATGGCTGCGACCCAAAAGTCTACAAGCAATAAATGCTGGAGAGGGTGTGGAGAAAAGGGAACCCTCTTACGCTGTTGGTGGGAATGCAAACTAGTACAGTCACTATGGAGAACAGTGTGGAGATTCCTTAAAAGACTGGAAATAGAACTGCCTTATGACCCAGCAATCCCACTGGAAACCAGAACTGAGGAAACCAGAACTGAAAGAGAGACATGTACCCCAATGTTCATCACAGCACTGTTTATAACAGCCAGGACATGGAAGCAACCTAAATGTCCATCAGCAGATGAATGGATAAGAAAGCAGTGGTACATACACACAATGGAGTATTACTCAGCCATTAAAAAGAATACATTTGAATCAGTTCTAATGAGGTGGATGAAACTGGAGCCAATTATACAGAGTGAAGTAAGCCAGAAAGAAAAACACCCATACAGTGTACTAACGCTTATATATGGAATTTAGAAAGATGGTAATGTTAACCCTGTATGTGAGACAGCAAAAGAGACACAGATGTATAAAATAGTCTTTTGGACTCTGTGGAAGAGGGAGAGGGTGGGATGATTTGGGGGAATGTTATGGAAATATGTATAATAGCATATAAGAAACAAATCACCAGTCCAGGTTCCATACAGGATGCTTGGAGCTGGTGCACTGAGATGACCTGGAGCGATGGTATGGGGAGGGACGTGGGAGGGGTGTTCAGGATGGTGAACACGTGTATGCCTGTGGTGGATTCATGTTGATGTATGGCAAAACCAATACAATATTGTAAAGTGATTAGCCTCCAATTAAAATAAATGAATTTAAATAAAAATGAAATTAACACAATATTGTAAATCAACTATACTTCAGTAAAACTTTAAAAAAATAAAAATAAAAAATAAAAAAAAAATTAGAGTAGGAAATGGCAACCCACTCCACTATTCTTGCCTGAAAAATTCTATGGACAGAGGAGCCTGTGGGCTACCATCCATGGGGTCACAAAGAGTCAGACACAACTGTGTAATTGAGCATGACAGCACTTTAAAGGTAAAAGACAAATGTGAACATGGTTTCTACTACCCATCGACTGGATAGCAGCAAATTACCTCTATCTCTCTGCAAAGGATCTGGTGGGAAAGCCTTCTTTCATCAAATTGAGTCTACTTGAATTTAAAAAATGAATGTCAAAGCAATCTTGAGAAAAAAGAACAAAGCTGGAGGTATCACACTCCATGACTTGAGACTATACTACAAAGCTACAATAAAAACAGCATAAACAGCATGGTACTGGCACAAAAACAGACACACAGATCAACAAAATGGAACAGAGAGCCCAGAAATAAACCCATACACTTACAGTCAATTGGTCTACAACACAGGAGGCAAGAATATATAACAGAGAAAAGACAGTCTCTTCCACAAGCAGGGCTGGAAAAACTGGACAACTTCATGTAAAAGAACACAAAAATAAATTCAAAAGTATTAGAGACCTGAATGTAAAACTGAAAAGTATAAAACTCCTAACATAGAACTTAGGCAGAACACTCTTTGACATGAATCATAACAATATATTTCTGATTCTGTCATGTAAGGCAAAAGAAACAGAAACAAAAATAAATAAATGGGACCTAATTAAACTTAGAAGCTTTTGCACAGCAAAGGAAACCATCCACAAAATGAAAAGACAATCTACTGAATGGAAGAAAATATTTGTAAATGATATAACTGATAAGGGGTTTGTATCCAAAATATACAAACAGCTCATACAACTCAATACCCCCCAAAATCCCAAAAAACCCAATTTAAAAATGGGCAGAAGACTTGAATAGACATTTTTCAAAAAAAGACATAGGTGATCAATAGGCACATGAGAAAACATTCAATATTGTTAATCATCAGAGAAATGCAAGTAAAACCCACAATGAGTTATCAAGATCTCCTGGAGAAGGAAATGGCAACCCACTCCAGTACTCTTGCTTGGAAAATCCCATGGACAGAGGAGCCTGGTAGGCTATAGTCCATGGGGTCACAAAGAGTCGGACACGACTGAGAGACTTCACTTTCACTTGCACTGTTTCACTTGTCAGAATGGCTATCATCGAAACGTCTACAAATAACAAATACTGGCAAGGATTAGGATAAAAAGGAACTCTAGTATACTATCAGTAGGAATGTAAATTGGTGCAGCTACTATGGGAAACAGGATAGTTTCCTCAAAAAATTAAAAACAGAGCTACTATATGATCCTGTAAACCCACTACCAGGTATATACCCCCCAAAATAATAATAAAGTGAAGTCGCTCAGTCGTGTCCGACTCTTTGCGACCCCATGGACTGTAGCCTACCAGGCTCCTCAGTCCATGGGATTCTCCAGGCAAGAATAACTGGAGTGGGTTGCCATTTCCTTCTCCAGGGGATCTTCCCAATCTAGGGATCTAACCCGGGTCTCCCGCATTGCGGGCAGATGCTTTAACCTCTCAGCCACCAGGGAAGACCATAACATCAATTCAAAAAGATGCACACACCCTAGTCTTTATAGTGGCATTATTTACAGTAGAAAAGATATGTAAGTAACTGATGAAAAGATTAAGAAGATGTGATCTATATATACAATGGAATGTTACTCAGCCATAAAACAGAATGAAACTCTGCTATTTGCAACAGTGCTGATTGACCTAGAGGGTATTATACTTAGTGAAATGTCAAAGAAAGACAAATACTCTGTTTTATCACTTATATGTGTAATCTAAAAAATAAAACAAATGTATATAACAAAACAGGCTCACAGATATAGAGAACAAACTAGCGGTTATCAGTAAAATGGGATAGGAAAGGAGGGAAGGGCCAGATAATGGGATGGAATTAGGAGATACAAACTACTATGTATAAAATAAGTAAGAAGTAAGAATACATTGAACAGAACAGGGAAATAGAGCCATTATTTTATAATCACTTTAAATGCAGTACAATCCATAAAAATATCGAATCATTATGTTCACCCGAAACTAACATAACATTGTAAATCAACTACACTGCAATAAAAAAAAGAATGACATAACTTAAAAAAAAAAAGAAGTGTAATTACATGTGTGCATGGGAGAGACCCAGGAAAACTGAGCAACTCACCGAAATGGTGGAAATTTAACCTCAGAAACCATCTTCAGCTAGAGACAAAGGAGGATGTTGGGGATGGTGACTTGGGATTTCACTGGGGAGAAAGGCAACTGACATGGAGATGGAAGTCAAATGTTTAGTGAAGTAGTATTTGCTGGACCCTGCAGAGACAATGGGACACAGAGTGGACGCTGATCTGCGTTTCTCCCACCACGAATGTGCTTGCTCAGTCACTCAGTCATGTCTGACTCTTTGTGACCCCATGGACTGTAGCCTGCCAGGCTCCTCTGTCCATGGGATTTCTCAGGCAAGAATATTGGAGTGGTTTGCCATTTCTTCCTTCAGGGGATCTTCCTGACCCAGGAATCAAACTCCTGTCTCCTGCATCTCCTGCATTGCAGGCAGATTCTTTACCTCTGAGCCACCGGAGCAGCCCTTCTTCCACCACACCTTGTCCATATTCTTTGCAGCTATGTCTGGTGATAGCCCTATTCCTGAAACAGACCCTTTATCTGAATCTTTAGGCAGCTACTGCTGCGGCTGCTGCTAAGTCACTTCAGTCGTGTCTGACTCTGTGCGACCCCTAAGACGGCAGCCCACCAGGCTCCCTCGTCCCTGGGATTCTCCAGGCAAGAACACGAGTTGGTTGCCATTTCCTTCTCCAGTGCATGAAAGTGAAAAGTGAAAGTGAAGTCGCTCAGTCGTGTCCGACTCTTCGAAACCCCATGGACTGCAGCCTACCAGGCTCCTCCATCCATGGGATTTTCCAGGCAAGAGTACTGGAGTGGGTTGCCATTGCCTTCTCTAAGGGGGAGGTAAAAAGACTTCCTGAGTTTTTTGTTTCTTAAAAATAATCAGCCTTTTGTAACTAAGTGAAAATTGCTCAGTTGTGTCCAACTCGTTGAGACCCCATGGACTATACGGTCCATGGAATTCTCCAGGCCACAATACTGGGGTGGATAACCAGTCCCTTCTCCAGAGATCTTCCCAACCCAGGGATTGAATCCAGGTCTCCCACATTGCATGCAAATTCTTTACAAGCTAAGCCACCAGGGGAGCCCAAGAATACTGGAGTGGATAGCCTATCCATTCTCCAGCAGATCTTTCTGATCAAGGAATCGAACCAGGATCTTCTGCATTGCAGGCAGATTCTTTACCAGCTGAGCTACCAGGGAAGCCCTAATCCTTATATCCAAGACAAAGTTTGCTCCCCTACACAGACAGTTTCAAAGATGAACAGTGTAGAAAACTACTCTTAAGAATATTTCACCCAGCAAGTGATGAGTTTTAAAATGATGTTTCATTTATATCGTAATTATTGGACTCTTAATGCTATTAGCATTCAAATCGTCACTCCTTCTTTCTAATTCCAGATATTTAGGATAATCCTCTATTTTAGTCTATTTATCTCAGAGTGTTACAAACTGACAGCTTCTTCTGGATATTGGAGAAGAAATAAATGGAAGATAAATTTTCCTATGAGAAATTAGCCCTGAGACTATTTAGTCCTCAAACCAATCTGCTAAAATCCTGCACATGATATGTTCTGGGAATCATGTACCTCAGTATCATCATACAGTTAGACTATATTCTGGAATATTTTGAAGTTGAAGCAATTCCATACAAATCTGCAAGTCCATTTGCCAGTGCAGAAGACTCAAGAGATGTGGATTTGATCTCTGGGTTGGGAAGATCTCCTGGAGGAGGAAATGGCACCCCACTCCAGTGTTCTTGCTTAGAAAATTCCATGGGCAGAGGAGCCTGGCAGGCTACAGTCCATGAGGTTGAAAAAGTCAGACACAACTGAACATGTACATTACATTTTATAGCAGAACTGCTCCTGTACTACTTTGAAAAAACATACTTTCAGCTCTCTGGCATAGAGAATTTTGATCATAATTTCCATACTGATCATTACAGAATCTCATAAAAATAGAAATTTCTCTATTACTACACGTGGGGAAAACAATTCATTGGTGCTATGGACTGAATGTTTTTGTCCCCTCCCCTACCTTCAAATTCATATGTTGAAATCCTAACCCCTCAGTATGAAGATATTAGGTGTTGAGGCTTTTGGAAGATGATTATGAATGTGGAGCCCATATGAATGGAATTAATACTTTTATGAAAGAGACCTCAGAGCTTTCTCTCTCTTTTTGCCAAGGAAAGATACAATGAGAAATTCTAGTCTATGACCTAAAGGAGTGTTCTCATCAGAATCAATCCGTGATCTCAGGCTTGCAGCCTCCAGACTACGAGAAGTAAATTCCTGTTGTTTATAAGCCCCTCAGTCTACAGCACTCTGTTATAGCAGCCTGAGTGGTCTAAGATGGAAATTAGTTCCTAAAAGTGGGAGTGCTGCTGTAAAAATATGTATGTAGCTTTGGAACTGGTAATGGGTAGAAGCTGGAGGAATTTTGAGGTGCATGCTAAGAAAAGCCTGAATTGCCACGGGCAGTTTTTAAAAGATGATTCTAGTGAGAGCTCTGAAAGAAAAGAGGAAAGCCATAGAGTTTTCATCTTCTTAGAAAATATCTAAGTAACCATGAACAGAATGTTCATAGAAATATGGACAGTCAAAGGCCATTCTGATGAAATCTGGAACAAAAATGAGGGACATGTCATTGGAAACTGCATGGAAGGCAATCCTCATCATAAACTGGCAAAGAACCTAGCTGAATCATATTCATGTTTCAGCGTTTTGTGGAAGGTAGAACTTGCAATTGATGAAATTAAATATTTAGCAAAGGAGATTTCTAAAAATAAATGTTGAAGGAACAGCTTGGTTCCTCTTGACTACTTAAAGTAGGTTGTGAGAGGAGAAAAATGAACTAAAGATGAAATGGCTAAGGAAAAGGAATTAGATACTTGAAGAGTTGTAGATTCTCAACTTGTCCACATTATGAAAAATGAGAAAATTGTTCAGAAGAGAACACTAAAGGTGTTAGATTGGACAAGAGATTAGAGTGGGTGTGACCCAAGGATTTAATCAACCACCTCAAAAAAAGGCAGGAATAGAGATGAGAAGATAACTGCAGACACATTGCCACCTGGGGCTAAAGGAAACAGAGAAAGAGGACAGAAAAAGACCCTGCAGGATCATACCATAGAACCATTCAGCTGTGAATTTGTGCTACTCTTCAAGTGATGGGTACAGGGCCCCAAAGCTGCTTCAGAGATTCGAAGCTGCCATTCTGCCACTCTCACCACAAGCCTAAAGTGCAGGGAGATGGAGAGGGCACCTCTCTCCACCTTGTTTTCAAAGGATGAGACTAATGTCCAATGAAGCCATGGGGAAGGGCAAGCCAATGGAACACCCAGGGAGTACAGACCCCATCCTGACAGAGAACAACGTGAACATCTTGAGACCTGACCAAGTTGTACCCTTAAATTGCAGTCAACAATCATCTCCATCCTGTGTTTATCTTCAATGATTCATTTCCAATGGAAGTTTTCAATATGGATGTACAAACAGTATTAGCCTGGTTTACTGTGATAATTGGCATTTTGATATGTGGTAACTTGGTTGTAAAAATGCTTGCATCTTCTCTATATCTGGCCCTTTTCAGGGTGACTTTATAGATCCTCACACCAAGAAGTGGAGTCTATTTGGTCTCTTTAAAGTGGGTACGTGCTATGTCTTGCTTTGGCTGGAGAATGTGGTGAGATTGTGTAAATTTCAAGCATAGGTCTTGATTGTGTCTACTCGTCCTATTGGTCCCCTGTCACAGTCATAAGAACAAGCCCGGGTTATGTTGCTAGATGATGAGAGACACCTTATCACTGACATACAGTCGGGGTTCAGTAAAATGTATTTATAAGTAAATGACTTCTAGCATTTCACAACATTTTATCCTTGTCCAGTTCTGGGCATTTATTGTCTCTCTGAGTGTGGTAGAATATAAACTTCAGCTTTACCAATATTTGTTTTCCCTCCCCTCCCTATAGGAGAATTACACTCTTTCATTCTTTAAAGTCAGGCTTATCCATGTGACTAGAATGACCAAAGATATATGACTGGAACTGGTATGTGTTACTTTCAGGCAGAAGCTTTAAAAAACAGCTTTTGTTTTGTTACATTCTCTTTCCCCCTAAACATTACAAAAAGCAACTGCTCCATAAAGGGACAAATCCATCAGCTTGAATTTCAGAATAAAGATGAAGTAAAATAGATGTCCATCCACATGTGAATGGATAAAAAATAGAGTAGATGTCCGTTCGTATGTGAATGGATAAACAAAATCTGTATTCATTGAGTGAAATACTACTCAGCAATGAAAAGGAATGAACTACTAATACATGTTCAGGAAACATAATTTGCTATCCCCAAATGTCTCTTTGGAATGTGGATTATTTCATGTTGAAAAAAGTCAAGGTCCAAAAGACTCAGAAAGAAATTTCGACCTTTCCCCCTAACTGTCTAAAAGAATGTAGGTAGAGGACCTCTTCCAGGAAGGAAGCTATCACCATGGATAAACACTGGTAAGGAGTACGTCAAGGCTGTATATTGTTACCCTGTTTATTTAACTTATATGCAGAGTACATCATGAGAAATGCTGGGCTGGAAGAAGCACAAGCTGGAATCAAGATTGCCGGGAGAAATATCAAGAACCTCAGATATGCAGATGACAGCACCCTTAGAGCAGAAAGTGAAGAGGAACTCAAGAGCCTCTTGAAAAAAGTGAAAGAGGAGGGTGAAAAAGTTGGCTTAAAGCTCAACATTCAGAAAACGAAGATCACGGCATCTGGTCCCATCACTTCATGGGAAATAGATGGGGAAACAGTGGAAACAGTGTCAGACTTTATTTTTGGGGGCTCCAAAATTACTGCAGATGGTGACTGCAGCCATGAAGTGAAAAGACACTTACTCCATGGAAGAAAAGTTATGACCAACCTAGACAGCATATTGAAAAGTAGACACATTACTTTGCCAACAAAGGTCCGTCTAGTCAAGGCTATGGTTTTTCCAGCGGTCATGTATGGATGCAAGAGTTGGACTGTGAAGAAGGCTGAGTGCCGAAGAATTGATGCTTTTGAACTGTGGTGTTGGAGAAGACTCTTGAGAGTCCCTTGGACTACAAGGAGATCCAACCGGTCCATTCTGAAGGAGATCAACCCTGGGATTTCTTTGGAAGGAATGATGCTAAAGCTGAAGCTCCAGTACTTTGGCCAGCTCATGTGAAGAGTTGACTCACTGGAAAAGACTCTGACGCTGGGAGGGATTGGGGGCAGGAGGAGAAGGGGACGACCGAGGATGAGATGGCTGGATGGCATCACCGACTAGATGGATGTGAGTTTGAGTGAACTCTGGGAGTTGGTGATGGACAGGGAGGCCTGGCATGCTGCGATTCATGGGGTCGCAAAGAGTCGGACACGACTGAGCGACTGAACTGAACTGAAGAATTAGGTAAAGTAGACAGGGAGGAACTTAGAAAAGTCTGCTAAAATTCTTCTCTGTGTCCCACTGTCTCTTCATGATCCAGGAAACATTTACCAAACATTTGCTTTTCCATCTCCATGTGAGTTGCCTTCCTTCACTTTGAAGTCCCAAACTACTACCTCCAACATCCTTTTTTGTCTTTGTAGTTAGCTTAAGATGGTGTTTGAAGTGAAGGCTTCAGTCATTTTGGTGATTTTCTGTTTTCCTGGGTCTCTCCCATGTATCCATGCTATCAAACTTCTGCGTGATTTTCTCCTGTTAATCTGTCCCATGTCCATTTAATTACTAGTGCAATGAAAATAATTTAGAAGGGCAGAGGAAAACTTCTTTTTCCTGACACATGCAACAAAATTATGCTATGGGAAAGAAGCCAGACACAAAGTATATATCTTGGATGACTCCATTTATACGAAATTTCTAAAACTATACAGACACAGTGTAGATCTGTGTCTGCATGGGACTAGAAGCGGGAGTGTTGTAAAAGTGGAATGTCACAGTGATTGCACAACCGCAAAATTTACTAGAAATGACTGAACTATACATTTACAATGAGTGAATTCATGGTTTGCAAATTTTCCTTCAAACTGAAAGCAAATTTATATAAACCAATTGTTCCTGAATTATAGATGTATATCTAACTACTTGCTAGATATTTCTACCTAAATAGCTCACAGACACTTCAAATTACACAAAACTACATTATCTTTTTCCTTTACACATCACCCCAAATTATGTTTCTGAGCAGATTTTAACTGTCGTATTGCCATACAGAATGTTGCTCAAGTTAAAAGTATTGGTTTCCTTCTAAACTGTTTATTCTTTTTATGACTTTATATAAGTTGTCAGCTGTTGATTCTATCTTTTGAAAATCTCTTGAATAGCTCTTCAGCTCCTCTCATTTCTCACTTTAATTCACTTACCTGATTACTTTTTCCTTCCTGTCTGGCACTACTCTACATGCTTTTAATTCTAATGTTACAAAATGTTCAAATACTTACTTTTTTAAGGTCTATTCAGTGGCCAGAGGCTCAAGATGCTTTATAATGAAGGGATAAAAAAGTTCATGATAAATATTACGTTTGCTTTATAAGTATATCATGGTGTGCCCTCCAGAGCTCATTTCACTGAAAAAACTACATAAGGGTACATTCTAAACTACTCAATATATTTAACTACTTAAAATATTAAAAAAAATAGTTAAATACCACAGTATTAGTCATTCTGCATATCCTTAAGTGCTACAAAAGGTCAGCTGCTCTGAAAGGGATGTTGGAGTGGAACATAGAGCATCAGGGTTTTAAGGTCTCAGAGTCAGGGTGACCTTGGTACTGAAGTTGAACTTCAGTTTACTCTGTGATGGGCATGCACAGACTATAGCTCTTAGACCACTTGAGCTATTTTCAGCCTTTCAATTCATTTAGAACACTGAGTTTAGAGTGGAAAATGCCTCCAGAAGAAGCTCCTGAATAGAGACTGCCATTAGACATACAGGTGTGGCCCAAAATAGGGGAAGGGATGTTGCTTCTTTGGAAAGTACAGGGCTGCCATCTATTTAGGTCCAGGATAGGCTTGATCCCTGGGTCAGGAAGACTGCCTGGAGAAGGCAATGGCTTCTCTAGTATGGGAAAGGAATCACACTCCAATATGCTTGCCTGGAGAATCCCTTGAACAGAGGGGTCTGGAGGGCTACAGTCCATGGGGTCACAAAGAGCTGGCTAACTTTTGTCGTCTAACTTCCATGTTAGTCATGCAGCTGGGTCAGGGCGTTCAGAGCACTGAGCAGCTGTGTGCTCAGAGATGTTAGGTTTGTGAAACCTGGGTTTCGTTAATAAAATATGGTTTTAAGTTTTTCTGTTTTTCAAAAGCTGAAAGAGCTGTGTGTGCACATGTGTGTCTCTGTGTGTTTAATATCTTCTTTTTAAGGTATTTAATTAGTTCTTCAGTATGCATTTACATCTTGAGACCTCAGAATGATATATTGAATTACAATTTTGTTTTGAGTTTATGTGCCCTCACTTTGAAATGATTCTGACAACCTTCTTCATTTGTTAAAAACCCTTGTTAAAAAAAACCCTTAGGCAAGATCTCAAGATATTAAAAAGGTTGAATATCTTTTCTTATGTTTATTAGTCATTTGATCCAATTTGGGCTTTAATCTTTGGTTGAGGTTTCTGGTACAGTGTTTCTTAAAATAGAACAGGGCTGTAGAAGCCAGTGAGGAAAAGTGAGGGGGGTGTGCCCTGGGGATATTAAAAGAGGAGAAAGAGTGGGAAATATTACCAGACCTAATGTCCAGCCTTTCTTCTGGAGCTGTGGGACCACCACATCCTAAGGGCTGGATTCCAGCCCCTCTCCTCCTCTGCTTCTCTGCCAGGTCCTGACTCCTTCTCTTCCCTTAGGATAATTTATTTTACTCAGGACTTTCTTCCCCAGTTATCTTATCTAAAGACTTCATCATAAATAACAGAATAAATTCAGGACTGGACCCTGGTCCTCTTCTGAGTAGAGCAGAATCTGAGGGCAAAGTGTAGACCATGACTCTAATTTTAATGAAACTCAAGTAAATATCATGCAATAAACAAAACAAAAGTTGAACAGATATTCTCATTTCTACTCTAATTTATACTTGTTACCTCGATTTGGCTGGCCAGTTAGCCAGGAGATCCTCCAACCAGGAGGGGAGTGGTAAAGGCATTTAGTAGGTTTTATTTAGCTCTTAGCACAGTGCTGGCTCCCCAAAGGCCCTCAGCCACAAGGTCTTTATGGAGAAGATTTTAAAACTCTGTGAAAAAAGGCAAAAGTATCTGAATCAGTATATATATGTATATATATCTTCTTCATAGATATGTGATTAGTATTGAAAACAATGTCAATCTCAGATAATTTTATAAATTAAATAGAAAATCAATGAAAAATTCAGCAGCCCTTTTAGAAGAGCTTGAAAAATCTCTAATTATCCCTCTAAATAACATGCTTCTGTTTCTTCTGCTAATAATCAACTCTATCAAGACAGTAGGTATAGACTCCCAACAATGCATGATGAGGATTTAACTCACCAAATTCTACCTCTCCTTCTTTCTCCTACTCTAAATTTTATTATTTATTGGAATTTTAAATAGTGTATTTTTGCTTCCATTTATTGTTCCTCCAAGTTAATCACTGCAGACTCCCATCTGTACAATGTGACACTATTAGGCCCTTATGATTTCTCTTTACCTTCCCTCCCCATCATATTCATCTCCCACTGTTTCTGAGACATAGCTACTGTTGCAAGGTCACATTTAATTCAGTTTTACAATAAAAATTAATCTTCTATGCTATCTCTGAAGGTTTTTTAAAAAGCTAAATTTTAATCACTTTCTAGATTGGTGCCTAGAATACAGCCAATGAATGAGTGAAAGCAAAAATCCAACAATGTTTATATTTTTAGTAATAAAGATTTCTAAGGGTTATATTTTTTTAAATTATGAATCCCAAATGATGACTTCTGCTTTCCTTAAATGAGAATGTTCCTAGCCACCAAGTCAAATAGACTATTATTTTTCACTTTTCAAATAACTGTTAATATCATATCATGTTTTATTTTCTTATACACCCTTTCATCCTTCTCCACCCTGAAATCTATATATCTTTCCTTTTTTTTTTACTGTTAATTAAAAAAAATAAAGAGTCTTTGCCATATCCTTGAGTTTTACAGCCTTGCAGTCTTAATACCTGTTGCATGAAGTAACCCTCTTTGTCTGGGAAATCTCTTTCTTGGGGTCTTTTGGTTACAATCTACATGACTTGTTCTCACACCCTTAGATTATCCTGGGATTTCCCTTTACTTCTTCCTCAAGTGGATTCACCACTTCCTGAACAGTTCTTTTGTTGTTGTTTTTAGAAGTACAACCTCAAAGAAGTACAACCTCAAAAACTTTCCGAGTTATCACATGTAAAGCAAATACTTGCTTCCATTCACTAACCCTCTCCCCCCCAAAACAAACAAACAAACACACCACAAAACACTGCACAGTACTAGCAGGAAATGGTTGTCAAGAAAGCCTGGGTGTTACTTCTCTGTCCTTCAGGGTTTCTTTTCTTTTTTCTACTTTTCTGAAATTTGGATGGCCAGTGAAGAGTGACCAGTCCCAGAGCAAAACTTATAGATCCTCAAGCTTATAAGAGGATAATGTGCACCAGAAAGTAAATTTAGTCCTTTACAATGAGAGCTAATATGATTGCTATTGCTGTAGCTAACAGAGACTTAGGCTGGTCAGTTCATTCTCTTTCCTTTAAAGAAGATGATTTGGGAAATTGCATTTAGCTTGGAGAGCAGCTAACTGAACTTGCAACCTCAGAACTGTAGGAAGAAGACCACAGAGATTAAACCTCTCTTAACAGGACCAAACTTCCCTAAGAATGACTTCTTGAATCTGTAGACAGGATATCCTCATGTCTCTCTAAACCCTTTGCCTTTACAGTTTTATATTACAGTTTCCCTTTAAGTTCTGGTAACATCAAAGTTTACATAAACTTATTCCTGATTGCCCTAAAAGCTTGAGGCAATGTGGTTGAGTCAAATGGAACTTTAAAATCTTAATCAAATATAGTAGTTTGATATTAGAAGATAGGTCCTCTCAGCAAATACCAGTTATTTGCATAGGAGTGATAAGCAAGAGTATATCATGAGAAACGCTGGGCTGGAAGAAGCACAAGCTGGAATCAAGATTGCCGGGAGAGATATCAAGAACCTCAGATATGCAGATGACACCACCCTTATGGCAGAAAGTGAAGAGGAGCTAAAAAGCCTCTTGATGAAAGTGAAAGAGGAGAGTGAAAAAGTTGGCTTAAAGCTCAACATTCAGAAAACGAAGATCATAGCATCTGGTGCCATCATTTCATGGGAAATAGATGGGGAAACAGTAGAAACAGTGTCAGACTTTATTTTTGGGGGGGCCCCAAAATCACTGCAGATGGTGACTGCAGCCATGAAGTTAAAAGATGCTTACTCCTTGGAAGGAAAGTTATGACTAACCTAGATAGCATATTGAAAAGCAGAGACATTACTTTGCCAACAAAGGTCTGTCTAGTCAAGGCTATGGTTTTTCCAGTGGTCATGTATGGATGTGAGTGTTGGACTGTGAAGAAAGCTGAGCACTGAAGAATTAATGCTTTTGAAGTGTGGTGTTGGAGAAGACTCTTGAGAGTCCCTTGGACTGCAAGGAGATCCAACCAGTCCATTGTAAAGGAGATCAGTCCTGGGTGTTCATTGGAAGGACTGATGCTGAAGCTGAAACTCCAGTACTAAGGCCACCTCATGCGAAGAGTTGACACATTGGAAAAGTCCCTGATGCTGGGAGGGATTGGGGGCAGGAGGAGAAGGGGACGACTGAGGATGAGATGGCTGGATGGCATCACCGACTCGATGGACATAAGTCTGAGTGAACTCTGGGAGTTGGTGATGGACAGGGAGGCCTGGTGTGCTGCGATTCATGGGGTTGCAAAGAGTCAGACACGACTGAGTGACTGAACTGAACTGAACTGATAAGCAAGAAATGAATTTAAAAGTTTGAAGTTCCAGAGCTACCTATAAGGAAGCCCAGGAAAATATTATGATTAAGGAAGGAAGTCTAAAACCTGGGGAGAAAAAGTCTTAATTAAATCCATGGAGGTTTCAGATTGGAAAGAAATCATTTAGAGGAATCTGAAATAAAATTGCAGTAATTAATTTATGCCTTCAGTGAAGAATTTGCCTTCACTCTAAATAGTTGCTTTCATTTTTAATGACTCATTTTTATTTACGATTATAACTGCAAAGCATCTATTTTGTATATGACTAGAAAGACATTTATTTGACTCTTTCCTTCCTTTCTCTCTTTCTTTCTCTTGCCTCCCTCTTTCCCTCCCTCCCTTCTTTCAACAAATTCTTATTAAATGACTACCTTGTGCCACAAACTGTGGTAAGTACTATATCTCCTGGCATTTTTCCTCTTCCAGAAAATAATATGGTCTGTGTTAACAAGAAACTGTTATAGTCTAATCTTGTCAAAAGGGTATATAAAAGATGTAATGCTAAATGCATGGACCATATAGTTATTTTATATATCTAACTGATTTTAAACACACATACCAGCTACATGTCAGAAGGATTCCAATATCAAATGTAAAGAAAATGAATCTTTGCTGTTGATGAGCATGGATATCACTATATTTGGAAATGTCATGTTATTGGGGAAAGACGATATTTTTATGCATGTTTTTTCATTTTTTCTGTGCTGCAGAATAGTGATTAAAAAAAGTGTTTGGCAAAAGACACTGAGTTTTTAATCTGAAGTTCCTTATAAATAAATAATCTCTTTTTTTCTAGCTTTTGAAAGATCCAATTCCATTTCTGATAAACTTCTCAGAGTTATCTACCTTACCATCTGTGACATGAATGGAGAAAAAAAATTAAATTATCTATCTGTACACTTCCATAATTTTGTTTTGGCTTCTAATAGTGCAACATTCTGTAAAACATGAGTTTCATATTTCCTTTTGTAGGAGAACTAGGTTTTTACATTTTAAGTTGGAAAAGAAATGCCGCTAACTATACTTTCCTATTTTCAAATATGTTCTATTAGCTTTACTTAGCTTTTATAGTTCTGTGGTTATATGAAGCCACCAAAGCACTAGATGCTTATAAAAAAAGAACTGAGTGGCAGTTAATTAATGCCTCATTTGAATTTTAACAACTATGCCAGTAGAAAGTGCACTTAGAGATGTCCTAAATGAATGACATGAGCAGGTGTTAGAGCTTTTAGATGACAGGTGAGGTGCAATGTTTCATTGGCTCTTTTCTAATGTTCAGCAGAAATTTTCTAGTCTTTTAGAGAAATATTAATTGATTACCAAATTTACACAAGTGATTAATTTGGATGCTGCTACGAAAAGGTAGGAAAGAGAAAGTCTGAGATTTGAACGGACCAGGGAGAAGGAACTGCAAAAGATACTGTTACATATCATGGGCCACCCTGGATATCAAAGAATTACAAAGGGAGCAGGAGAATCCTTGGATGAAGATGTCTTTCCTGGATGGGAAAATGAGAAAATTCTTAAAGATGGGACTCTAAAAGGAGAAGATCGCATAAAATGATATATAGAGGTGGATATTTCTCCTAAAGTCGCTGAAATGTAATTCAGCAAATCAAATGGTGAAGTATAAGAGCAAAATAGACATTTGGATACCAGAAAAATCTTGGAAATTCCGCCTGCTCCCCAGCCCTCGTTCGAGCTTTCTGGAAGAAGTCATTCAAAACTTGTTCCCAATCTTGGTGAGAAAGCATTCAGTGTCCCACCATTAAGTGTGATGTTAAAGTTTTTTTGCAGGTGCCTTTTTCAGGCTCAGTAAGTGCCCTTCTATTATAATGTATTAAGGTCATGAATGGATGTTGAATATTTTGGTATCAGTTGAAATGATCAGATTGCTTTGTCTCCTTTGTCTATAAATATGATGGATTATGTTGACTGATTTTTGAATGTTGAGTTAGCCTTGTATTCCCAGGATAACCCTACTTGGTATTGAGACACTATTTTTATATATTGCTCGGTTCCTGACATTTTCAGTGCAACCTATATCATATATGTCCATACTTGACCAGAATATGGTCAGTTTTTGTAAATGTTTCCTGTCCACTTTGAACAACTTGGTTAAAATGTAAATGTATGTTTTTTCATTAGGTTATTTGTTATGTTACTCACATTGATGAAATCTTCCATATGCATTTTTTTGGGTTCTATTTTCTCATTACTGAGAGAGATGAATGAATTTTTTTGGTAAGTTATGTACAATTCCTCTTTTTAAACAAATATATAAAAATATCCAGGCTAATTGTTTCAAATTCTTAATGGTTATTCGAGCTGTTGCTTCTTCGATTTATTGCCAAGCTAGAACTTGGCAGCCTAGGACCATAGGACTTGTCAGAGTCCTACCCACAGGTATGTAGGGAACATTTCAGAAGAGCAACCTCATTCAGATGCATGTCCTAGATCCCGTATGTGTTATCTAGAAACAAAACTGAACCTGACAGGGCAGGATGAGGCAACAGGGTGACTGGAAGTCTCACAGCTGTTGTTGGGTCACTGGATCTGAACTTGGATTGTGTCTCCATCATGTGTACCAGCCTCACAAGATATATTACCTACCTATACGCCTGGTTAGATAAAGGACTGGCATAGGCCTGCATCTGCTAGTAAAACCTATGAACTTAATAATATATTTAGTTTTAGGGATCAGGATTAGATAGTTGTGAGGAAACCAGAGCTGATGACTAAACTTTAAAATTATTTATTTAGTTGCTAAACACATGGTGAATCAAATCCTCCATTTTTTTCCCCTTTTTGATAAATGTGTTAAATTTACCCTCTCTACTCTGTATCTGCAAGTTCTAGTCTGTACAAAGGATGCAAAATGCATGTATTGATGGCATACTTATCAGATGGCTGCCTTTTTTTAATGTCAATTTTCTATGTTTACTGTGATTTGAACATTATTTGTAAGTTCCTAAGCCTGATCCAGAGAAGGCAATGGCAATCCACTCCAGTACTCTTGCCTAGAAAATCCCGTGGGCAGAGGAGCCTGGTAGGCTGCAGTCCATGGGTCACTAGGAGTCAGACACGACTGAAAGACTTCATTTTCACTTTTCACTTTCATGCATTGGAGAAAGAAATGGCAACCCACTCCAGTGTTCTTGCCTGGAGAATCCTGGGGATGGGGAAGCCTGGTGGGCTGCCATCTATGGGGTCGCAAAGAGTCGGACACAACTGAAGTGACTTAGCAGCAGCAGCAAGCCTGATCCATTAATTATGCCCTATTTCTGAGTCTCTACTGTCTAGGATGACTTGATAGATTTCTTCCTGACAGAATGAATTATGTCATGTGGTTTATTTTTTCTTACTGTGTTGAGCTGATACTGGGGAAAATGTTAATATTTTCAAAGCTTGTACCAAGGGAAGACTGGGTACTGAAAACAAGATGAAATTCTACTGACCTTTTCCACAGTGGGTGAGGCACTTACAATAAAATGTCTAGAAAAAATTGTCTATAAATAAAGTGTTGGGATTTGTAGTTCTGATAACTTCGGACATAAATGAAAATATATTGTAATTTCAAACTTCTTTCTTATCAAAGTATAAGACTGACTTTATGTTTTGCTTTTCAAGCTGAAATTGAAAGGTGGTTTTGAAAGGAGAATGACTGAATAGCTGATATGTGAGGCTCAGTTCAGTTCAATTCAGTGCTCAGTCGTGTCCTACACTTCGAGACCCCATGAATCGCAGTGCGCCAGGCCTCCCTGTCTGTCACCATCTCCAGGAGTTCACTCAGACTCACGTCCATTGAGTCCGTGATGCCATCCAGCCATCTCATCCTCGATCGTACCCTTCTTCTCCTGCCCCCAATCCCTCCCAGCATCAGAGTCTTTTCCAATGAGTCAATCTTCGCATCAGGTGGCCAAAGTACTGGAGCTTCAGCTTTAGCATCATTCCTTCCAAAGAAATCCCAGGGTTGATCTCCTTCAGAATGGACTGGTCGGATCTCCTTGTAGTCCAAGGGACTCTCAAGAGTCTTCTCCAACACCACAGTTCAAAAGCATCAATTCTTTGGCGCTCAGCCTTCTTCACAGTCCAACTCTCACATCCATACATGACCACAGGAAAAACCATAGCCTTGACTAGACGGATCTTAGTCAGCAAAGTAATGTCTCTGCTTTTTAATATACTACCTAGGTTGGTCATAACTTTTCTTCCAAGGAGTAAGCGTCTTATAATTTCATGGCTGCAGTCACCATCTGCAGTGATTTTGGAGCTCAAAAAAGTAAAGTCTGACACTGTTTCCACTGTTTCCCCATCTATTTCCCATGAACTGATGGGACCGGATGCCATGATATTCATTTTCTGAATGTTGAGCTTTAAGCCAACTTTTTTGCTCTCCTCTTTCACTTTCATCAAGAAGCTTTTTAGTTCCTCTTCACTTTCTGCCATAAGGGTGGTGTCATCTGCATATCTGAAGTTATTGATATTTCTCCTGGCAATCTTGATTCCAGCTTGTGCTTCTTCCAGTCCAGCGTTTCTCATGATGTACTCTGCATAGAAGTTAAATAAGCAGGGTGACAATATACAGCCTTGAACGTACTCCTTTTCCTATTTGGAAGCAGTCTGTTGTTCCATGTCCAGTTCTAACTGTTGCTCCCTGACCGGCATACAGATTTCTCAAGAGGCAGGTCAGGTTGTCTGGTATTCCCTTCTCTTTCAGAATTTTCCAGTTTATTGTGATCCACACAAAGGCTTTGGCATAGTCAATAAAGCAGAAATAGATGTTTTTCTGCAACTCTTTTGCCTTTTCCATGATCCAGCGGATGTTGGCAATTTGATCTCTGGTTCCTCTGCCTTTTCTAAAACCAGCTTGAACAGCAGGGAGTTCATGGTTCACGTATTGCTGAAACCTGGCTTGGAGAATTTTGAGCATTACTTTACTAGCATGTAAGA
The DNA here is from genome assembly GCF_001704415.2 of Capra hircus. Lineage (NCBI taxonomy): Eukaryota > Metazoa > Chordata > Mammalia > Artiodactyla > Bovidae > Capra > Capra hircus. Next base: position 36,182,538 of record NC_030816.1, on the reverse strand, counting down.
TGAGTCTTGAGAGTCCCTTGGACTGCAAGGAGATCAACCAGTCCATTCTGAAGGAGATCAACCCTGGGATTTCTTTGGAGGGAATGATGCTGAAGCTGAAACTCCAGTACTTTGGCCACCTCATGCGAAGAGTTGACTCATTGGAAAAGACTCTGATGCTGGGAGGGATTGGGGGCAGTAGAAGAAAGGGACGACCGAGGATGAGATGGCTGGATGGCATCACGGAATCGATGGACGTGAGTCTGAGTGAACTCCGGGAGTTGGTGATGAACAGGGAGGCCTGGTGTGCTGCGATTCATGGGGTCGCAAAGAGTGAGCGGACACAACTGGGCAGCTGAACTGAACTGAACTGAAGATGAGTGAAATTGTGTGGTAGTTTGAGCATTCTTTGGCATTGCCTTTCTTTGGGATTGGAATGAAAACTGATCTTTTCCAGTCCTGTGGCCACTGCTGAGTTTTCCAAATTTGCTGGCATATTGAGTGCAGCACTTTCACAGCATCATCTTTCAGTATTTGAAACAGCTCAACTGGAATTCCATCACCTCCACTAGCTTTGTTCATAGTGATGCTTTCTAAGGCCCACTTGACTTCACATTCCAAGATGTCTGCTCTAGATTAGTGATCACATCATCATGATTATCTGGGTCGTGAAGATCTTTATTGTACAGTTCCTCTGTGTATTCTTGCTACCTCTTCTTAATATCTACTGCTTCTGTTAGGTCCACATGATTTCTGTCCTTTATCAAGCCCATCTTTGCATGAAATGTTCCCTTGGTATCTCTAATTTTCTTAAAGAGATCTCTAGTCTTTTCCATTCTGTTGTTTTCCTCTATTTCTTTGCATTGGTCGCTGAAGAAGGCTTTCTTATCTCTTCTTGCTATTCTTTGGAATTCTGCATTGAGATGCTTATATCTTTCCTTTTCTCCTTGGCTTTTGCCTCTCTTCTTTTCACAGCTATTTGTAAGGCCTCCCCAGACAGCCATTTTGCTTTTCTGCATTTCTTTTCCACAGGGATGGTCTTGATCCCTGTCTCCTGTACAATGTCACGAACCTCATTCTATAGTTCATCAGGCACTCTGTCTATCAGATCTAGTCCCTTAAATCTATTTCTCACTTCCACTGTATAATCATAAGGGATTTGAGGTCATACCTGAATGGTCTAGCAGTTTTCCCTACTTTCTTCAATTTGAGTCTGAATTTGGTAATAAGGAGTTCATGATCTGAGCCACAGTCAGCTCCTGGTCTCGTTTTTGTTGACTGTATAGAGCTTCTCCATCTTTGGCTGCAAAGAATATAATCAATCTGATTTTGGTATTGACCATCTGGTGATGTCCGTGTGTAGAGTTCTCTTGTGTTGTTGGAAGAGGGTGTTTGCTATGACCAATGCATTTTCTTGGCAAAACTCTATTAGTCTTTGCCCTGCTTCATTCCGCATTCCAAGGCCAAATTTGCCTGTTACTCCAGGGGTTTCTTGACTTCCTACTTCTGCATTCCAGTCCCCTATAATGAAAAGGACATCTTTTTTGGGTGTTAGTTCTAAAAGTTCTTGTAGGTCTTCATAAAACCGTTCAACTTCACTTTCTTCAGCGTTACTGATTGGGGCATAGAGTTGGATAACTGTGATATTGAATGGTTTGCCTTGGAGATGAACAGAGATCATTCTGTTGTTTTTTAGATTGCATCCAAGTACCTCATTACAGACTCTCTTGTTGACCATGATGGTTACTCCATATCTTCTGAGGGATTCCTGCCCGTAGTAGTAGATATAATGGTCATCTGGGTTAAATTCACCCATTCCAGTCCATTTTAGCTCGCTGATTTCTAGAATGTTGACGTTCACCCTTGCCATCTCTTGTTTGACCACTTCCAATTTGCCTTGATTCATGGACCTGACATTCCAGGTTCCTATGCAATATTGCTTTTTATAGCATCGGATCTTGCTTCTATCACCAGTCACATCTACAACTGGGTTTTGTTTTTGCTTTGGCTCCATCCCTTCATTCTTTCTGGAGTTATTTCCCCACTGATCTCCCCACTAGCATATTGGGCACCTAATGACCTGGGGAGTTCCTCTTTTGGTAACCTATCATTTTGCCTTTCCCTACTGTTCATGAGGTTCTCAAGGCAAGAACACTGAAGTGGCTTGCCATTCCCTTCTCCAGTGGACCACATTCTGTCAGACGTCTCTACCATGACCCGCCCGTATTGGGTTGCCCCGCGGGCATGGCTTGGTTTCATTGAGTTAGACGAGGCTGTGGTCCTAGTGTGATTAGATTGACTAGTTTTCTGTGAGTATGGTTTCAGTGTGTCTGCCCTCTCATGCCCTCTTGCAACACCTACCATCTTACTTGGGTTTCTCTTATCTTGGGCGTGGGGTATCTCTTCATGGCTGCTCCAGCAAACACAGCCACTGCTCCTTACCTTGGAGGAGGGGTATCTCCTTACCACCGCCGTTCCTGACCTTCAACGTGCGATAGCTCCTCTAGCGTGCTGCAATTCATTTAGTCGCAAAGACTCGGACACGACTGAGCGACTGAACTGAACTGAGGCTATTAAAGCATTTTATTTTAACACCTTGCAGTTAGTTTAATTGAGTACTGTGAATATAAACTTTATTTATTCAGGATCTGTTTATTAGGAAGGAGTCTGGACGAAAGTCCCTTTTCACATTATTTGAAATGTAAGTTTTTAAGGAAGTAACATTACTATGGGAAACTTTGTTACAAATAATTTTTTCATAAAATTTGTAGATTTGTTTTATAATTATTAATTTTATTCAAAGATATGTTTATTCATTCATCAGAACAGGTTAAACCCAGTGCAAATGATATATATTTAAAATAATCAAGTTAACTTTCCACAAATTTTGAAATACTTTCATCAATACTATACATTTAATTGTCAATGTACCTCTAATTTTAATAGTGTTATATTTCCTGTGTATCATCATCAGGTTTTGAATTAAACATCTGATGCCCACTCTGTCAATTCTCTTCTTATGTTTCTGTGACTTTCAAAGTTTAAATAGGAGCTATAAAACAATTCTGATGTGCCTTTTTTATTTTTGTAAAAATAAAAGTAGCACTGGTAATTGCTCTTCAGTCGCTCTTTCCTAGCATGCTAAGGCTTCTGCACATGGGATTGGAGGTGGGAGTGGGAGTATTCTTCAAACTAAATTGTGGAAATTCTAGAGTAAATACACAATGGATATAGTCCTTCATTTAAGTCTATATTCCTTACTGGAGTTATATGTGCCAACTACAATCTAGGAGAGCCTGGGAGGTTAACCTCTTCTTCATGTCCAGTTAGTAATCTTCTGAAAACTGTTTCGTTTGGGAAACAGGGTCAACTTAAATCAATTAAGATCACAGGAATAAAGTCTACTTCAAATGACTAACAAAACAGATCAAATAGTTCAAGGTGTTATGTTCAAGACCTGAGAATTTTCTTGAAAATAAAATCTTAAAAACCAAAATCTATACAAGAAAGATATAACCAATGTGCATTGCATGAATCAGCTGTTATAGTAATGTACACTAGATGGATATTTAACAAATATATAATATGTGTATTGGGAGAATGGGGAGGGGATGTATGTGTGTGTGAGTGTGTGGTTTATGTTTTGTGTGTGCATTTTCTGTGGATATTATCCTGATTTTTCATCATAAAATATTGATATTGTCAATAATTTAAAAATTAATAAATAGTAGTTTCAGATTACCACTTAGAAATATATATGCATTGCTGTGATTATAATTGTTGACTTGAACCAGATTTGCTTAGGTTAGGATCCTGACTCCATGACTTACTGGCTATGTGACCTTGGGCCAAAGTTGCTTGACCTTTCTCTGCCTCAATTTCCTAGCTAGAAAGTAGGAATACCTGCCTTATAGTTTACTACGAGGACTCAATGAGTTAGTGTAGTAAAGTACTTAGAAAGCTCTTGGTATGTCTTAAGCATCATGAAAGCAATTGTTCTCTAAAATAAACAATATATTCCTAAATTACAGAATAATCAGCTAAGAGAGTTGACAGAGGTTTCTTTTTTTTTTATTGGAAATTTTAAGAGGGGGATATATTGAGTTGGGATACTGAAAATTTTTATTATAAGGCTTGTAGTACTATTAGACTTTTAAAGCTTTATGAATGGTACTTGGATAAAAATGAAAATGGGAACAATTAACAATTGTACTTTAAAATAAATATTTATATTGGAATTCATTAAATCATCATAAACTTGTGAGGAGAAGCTTAATTTTTTATTTGTAATTTTTTTGACATACCATCATGGTAGATTGTTGGCTCAGTAAATACGGGTTGAATGTTTAATAAACAGTCCAGTTGGCTTGTCTTCCTTGTGGAAGGAAGACCTTCCTTTCCCCCAAGTGGTGCAACCATTTTGAAGCTATGGACTGTAACCACTTAAAATAATGATATGACTATCTCAGTTTTACATACAGCGATGTGTTGAACCAGTCCTCATAATCAACAGCCACATTGGAGTGGATCTTGAAACTGGTGTTACTTCTGAAAAATAGACTGAACTGGGAAAAGCTTGGAGGTTGATGCTATAAACACTTCACAGCATATGGGTGGCAAGCTGAAGAGGAAAGGCACACCAAAACCCAGAGAGATACAGCACGTCTACATGATTACACAAAGGGACTTCGGAGGGCACTGGCACTTAGCAGTGAAAGCCTAGGTGATGTCTGTACTGATGACTAGGGGTCACTTGAACACAGGAAAGTAAGGTGGCCTATTTTCAGAAAATAGGAAGTCAATTGCAAGGATATTTTCCTGAAGGCAGAAAGAGACCCTATCCATTCAGCTCCCTCGTGTGCTTTATACAGGTTTTGGGTAGTAGCATGCTGGATGCTACCAGGCAGGATCTGGGACTTTGATTTATTAAGCAGAAGTGGCTAGAACTTAGGGATCAAGGCACAGAAGGTTGAGGAGTCTACTTTCAGAGATTCCAAAGTTTAGAATTAAGAAATACTATTAGGTTAACTCTATGAATGTGCTTATTTTTGTCCAACATTTTGTTATGAAAAATTTCAAATATATTGTAAAATCTTAAGAATTTTTAAGGGAATATAGTATTCAGTTGTTACTTAGCTATGAAAAAGCGATTTCATTTTGCTTACCTAGTACACCTTGACCCAGTGAGCTTAGGCTGGGTGCTTAATTGATTTGTTCTTTGGCCTCCCAAACCCCACAAATCCAAGTATCATGGCCAGTACCGATGAGTATGACTGATTATGTGAAGTACAGAGAATCATTGTAGATAAGATACTGATGCACAGAACAAAAAATCTATCCAAGTATATTTCATCTCATGTCACACAGACCCAGGTAATAATACTTTATAAAGAATAAAATATAAACCAACAAAAAACTTGATTCTTTGGAAAGGAAAATACATTTGCTTATTCAGAAGTTCTGATGCTTTTATGAGGGAAGCCTTTAGTAGATCATTATTTTGACTTTCTTCATATTTGCATAGATCATATTTTCTCATTATTTTCATTTTGTGAAAACAGGATTCCTGAAGGAAGCAGTAGACAGGCTAACAATGAAATGGTAACTGATTTGAATGTAAAATAATCTCTTATGATTTTCCCATGCTGGTAGATAAAGATCAGGTTGGAGATTTTCAGCCCAGAAAAGAAGCCTTTTGTGTATCTCCCTAGTCTATTAATCTTCCACATTAGTCAGTATTCTTTAAATCAATTGAATCACTTTTTATGCCTGCCTAGCAATGGCTTCTTGGAAACTATAATAATAATTGAACTAGGACAGACATCTTGATTCAGAAAAAAACAAAGAAAAAATCTCCCAGCTCTGGGCCATGCTGATGATTTCTGTGAAATGGATTTGGGTTTAACACAGTTAAGTCCTTTTTACCCTGGAATATTATTAGGTGATTTAAAATAATTATAGCAACATTTATGAGAAACTGTTGGCATTTAAGCTTATGAAATTGCTTTTTAAATGTGCATAGAATGTAATGCCTTTGTTCCTCAAGCTACAAGCATTGAACCAAAACTAATGACTGTAAGCTACTCAGCGCCACACCTCCACACCTGACAAATTGTGATTTGCTGCATAACTTAGTGGTTGGATAAACTTGCTGTAACTGGAACACACACACACCCACACCCACACATATCATGTACTAAATTCTCTCACTGGATCTTTTCTTTCAGTGTGTTCTGGAATCAGTCATCTGCCACCTCTTTAACCAACAATGTTTTTAGCTAGAAAAATACAAATTTGGATGACATTATTACATGTTTTAAAATATTTTCAACTACTATCTTTAATAGAGTATCATGCTTTTAAAATGCTATGATTTTCAGCTATACTAGTCAATTCTTCTTTTATCTTTGGTGCCATTTGGTTTTTCAGCAGATGGCTATAAGGGCAGATGGCCAATTAACTAAATATAGAACTATAGAACAGTTGTGCACTTAAAATAGTCACTCTCCTTTACTGATATGTGAAGGCTTCCTCAGTGGCTCAGCGGTAAAGATTGTCTGCAGTGTAGGAGACATGGATTGGCTCCCTGGGTCAGGAAGATCCCCTGGAGGAAGGAATGGCAACCTACTTGAATATTCTTGCTGGGAAATCCCATGGACAGAGGAGCCTGGTGGGCTGCTGTCTGTGGGGTCACAAAGAATCAGACTCGACAGTGACTGAGCATGCATGCACTGATATGTGAAAAATGTTGGCTTTTTTGGGTCTAGTAAGGGTTTGGGGATGTTAGAAGGAAAGTTCTAGAGCGATGATGAGGGGCTAAGGGTATATATAGATGACAACTTCTCAACTAGATGAATATGTCCGATGTGACATAGAGAGATGAAGTTAGGTAGAAAGATACAACATCAGTGCCAGTGATTTATAAAGTTTTTTCTTTGACTGATTACTATAGACATTATAAGCATTTCATAGTTACTGTGCTGTATATGGGCAATTAAGTTCACCTACGAGATCTTTAAGGATCATTCCAGCATATCTATTTCTGGAGTTACGTATGGAGAGGCATATGAAATTAAGGGATTTATTATATTCACAGGTTCTAGAAGAGGGAGGCCCCCATGCACAGGGGCCACATGGGGAGAGGTCAAGGGAGCAGGCTTAGCCAGGGAGATGGGGAATTGGGAGAGACTGAGAACTCAGGGGCAAGTGCCTTTATTGTGGGTGGAGATGGAGCACACAGATAGAAAGGCATGAGGAGATTTCATGGGTCTGCTTGAATGCCAGAAGTCACAGTCAGGAGATGGAAGGAAGGGGAACATGGGGCAGAACCAGCCTACCATACTAGTTCACTTGGTCCCCTGCATGAGCTGCTCACAGCCTGAAGCAGCAGAAAAATGTGAAGTTTTTAAAATTTATTACAGTCGCATAGTATTATTTACAATGATTTATATAATTTATCCAAGCTCCTAAATGTGTAAGTACTGTTGTAGACAACATAGCTTTTCTTTTTAAGAATAAACTAATTTTCAAGAAGAGAAATGCCTTTATTTCCCCCAGCAACATCAAGGAATCATATATAAATCTTCCAGATCATTAAAACACCGAAAGCTACTTCATTTTAACATTATTCATGAAACTTTTTCCTAAAAAGATACATGGTAGCAAAATAATGGCCCCTCGAAAATGTGCACATTCTAATCCCTGGAAGCATAAGGAGTATGTTATGGTTGCCAGTGGAATTAAGGTTGACTTTAGGATAAAGAGATTAGTCTGAATTATCCAGGTGGGCTCAGTATAATCATAAGAGGAAGCAGGAGTCAGAGGAGTTGGGTCAGGGGTTGGTCAGCACTATGGCCCTGGGTGGCTTTGGTGATGGAAGGGGGCTTCAAGCCAAGGGAGAAAATGGATTCTCCCCAAGGGTCTCCAGAAGGAACACAGCTCTACTACCTGGATTTTAAGCTGGTGAGACTCATTTTGAATTCCGACTTCTGGAAAGGTAAGAAAATTCATTTGTGTTGATTTAAATTACCAAGTTGGTGGTAATTTGTTACAGCCGCAGTATGGAAACTAACACAATGTAACATACTTCTTTTTTTTTTTTTAACTACGATTATTAACTTTGGATCCTCTTCAGAGCTCTGATGGTGGTAGTGGCTTAGTTGCTAAGTCATGTCTGATCTTGCGACCATATGGACTGTAACCTGCCTGGCTCCTCTGTCCGTGGGATTCTCCAGGCAACAATACTGGAGTGGGTTGCCATTTCTTCTCCAGGGGATCTTCCTGACCCAGGAATCAAACCCTTGTCTCCTGTGGCTTTTGCACTGCAGGCGAATTCTTACCATTGAGACACTAGGAAAGCCCATCAGTGCTCTGAAGGATGCTACCATTCTGATGTTGAAGTTGTTTTCTTTCCCTCCCAGACTCTTGGCAGCCATCCTTGTTTCCATTGGTGTGCTGCTCCTAATACCTGCCAACAACACTGTGGCTCAGACAGTGAAGAATGTGCCTGCGATTCAGGAGACCTGGGTTCAATCCCTGGGTCAGGAAGATCTCCTGGAGAAGGGAATGGCAACCCAGTCCAGTATTCTTGCCTGGAGAATCCCATGGGCGAAAGGGCCTGGTGGGCTATAGTCCATGGGGTCGCAAAGAGTCAGATATGACTGAGTGACTAGCACTTTCCTAATACCTGTACTCTTGACTCCTGGGCAGTCTGGGGGCATGGTGGTTCAGGCCAGATATTCTGACAGGTCTTCACTCTGCCACTTGAGATCTTGTGAGACCTTGGGGAAGTGTCTTTACCTCAGCACACCTCAGTTTAAAAGGCAGACAAGAACTAGCCTGTGGGAATGAGGTAGATGATGTCTGCTGACAAGGCAGAGGTAAGGACCTAGTAATCTCATGGCTGGTTATGATGAAGCTACAACCAAACCCAGAGGCCTTTTCTGCCTCCTTCACCTTGGGGGTGGGCACCTGGGTCTATGTGAATGACCCAGGGATTGAACCTGTGGCTCTGGCATCTCCTGCATTGGCAGGCATATTCTTTACCACTGCCCTACCTGGGAAGCCCATGCTATATACACTTTATTCCTAACCTTATCCTTCCCACTGAATTTTTCTGAAGTAGAATTTTCCAATTTTTCCCAGTCACTACAGTAAATAAATGCAATATTTATTTGAGTATCAAAAGAACAAACATGCTTATTTTGCACTTTTTTCCAACACAAGTATGCCTACCTCTGTGTAGGGATAAAGTGGACTCTGTGATAAATCAGAAAACTATTTCTTTGGACTTAAAATAAGCTTTAATTTGTTTAAATTTATAAACTTTTAATTTTTAATGTGCTGTCACTCATTAATTATTCTATTCATTTAAAGATGGCTCTCTAACTGGCAAGAAAGTATATATCAGAAATAGCTAACCCTTGCCATTCACTCCTCAAAATTCCTTTGCATTTTTCACAGAATACAGACTCTTTATGAGCATGTAGCATCTTTTTACACTTGCCCAATGTTTATAATAATCATTTTTCTTTCCCTTTCTGGGGTCTGTAGGTCTCTTTAAATTTTGCTTTCAAAATAGTTTTTCTATCCTTCTCTAGTTTGCCTGCAGTTTGTCTTTCTTTGTCATTTAAATTTTGCTCTCTATATCTGAGAAGGAAATATTTCACAGATAGAACTCCAAATTATGAGTTGTCATGATAGTCAAAGCTTAAGGCCATGAAGATTAAAAGAGTAGGGTATGAAAGGTAAGAATTTTGTAAAAAATTATTTGTGTTTACATACACATATGCATGTACACATATATCTGTATACATACATACTTGTGATTTTTACTGTATAAAATTAAAAATGGCTTGCAAAATTGTTTCATAATCGATTTTTTGCCTCATGACCCCAGAATGCAATGTGAGACTTTGTAGATTTCAAAAGGACTATTTTGGACACTCATGAGAGATTCGGAAAAGAACTCGGAAGGCCATTAATTTTAGCTCTGACCGTGCAGCTATGCTATGTATTAATCTTCTCTGTCATTTTTCTTATCAAACTTATGATATCACAGACTCTAAGATAGATTTTTAAAAATCTTTCTCTCACTCTATGTGCCAGGCAGGTGGCTGATTCTTGATCTCAAAATATATGTCATTTTCTATGATGAGTAACTACTGACTTTTTTTTTTTCTTTTTGAGATGTAATTGGAGATTTAATACCTTCTTCCACAAAAGAGTTTCTCAATATAGCATTTACTTTTATCTACTATAGAAAGCTAGGCTGAAATCCAGGGGAAATAACAGTTTTCTCTCTACTGAACTGTAAATTTTATTGGTTCTATGAAGTTCAAAATTCTTGTCTTAGTTCTTAACAATATTGTTAGTATCCATGATTTAGACAACGCCCCCCGCCCCCACTTCTCTGTTCAAGAACCCTACAGACATAGATGGTATGAATTATATCTTCCATGGACCTCATAATGAAACATTTGTTAATAAGAATATGATTATTTCCATTTTAGTTATCAGATCATTTAAAATTGATGCTGTTGAAAATTCCAGGTAGTTTGCTTTTGATTGACACTCCCTGAGGTGTCAGGGATCTTAGGAGTTATATTTCTTTTCTTTTTAATTTAATTTTTAAATTAAGATTAATTTATTTAATTGGAGACTAATTACAATATTGTAGTGGTTTTTGCCATACACCGACATGAATCAGCCATGGGCATACATGTGTTCCCCATCCAGAACCCTCCCTCCCACCTTCCTCCCCATCCCATCCCCCAGGGTCATTCCAGTGTACCAGCCGTGAGTTCCCTGTCTCATGCATTGAACCTGGACTGGCGATCCGCTTCACATATGATAATACACACGTTTCAACACTATCCTCTCAAATCATCCCACCCTCACCTTCTCCTACAGAGTCCAAAAGACTGTTCTTTACATCTGTGTCTCTTGTTGTCTTGCTTATAGGGTCATTGTTAGCATCTTTCTATATTCCATATATATGTGTTAGTATACTGTATTGGTGTTTTTCTTTCTGACTTACTTCACTCTGCATAATAGGCTCCAGTTTCATCCACCTCATTAGAACTGATTCAAATGCATTCTTTTTGATGGCTGAGTAATATTCCACTGTGCATATGTACCACAGCTTTCTTATCCATTTGTCTGCCAATGGGCACCTAGGTAGCTTCCATCTCCTGGCTATTGTAAACAGTGCTATGATGAACATTGGGGTACACGTGTCTGTTTCAATTCTGGTTTCCTAGGTGTGTATGCCCAGCAGGGGGATTGCTGGGTTGTATGGCAGTACTATGGAGAACAGTGTGTAAATTCCTTAAAAAACTGGAAATAGGAGTTAGATTTCATTAGAGGACAGCATAGTTACCCTATATCGCCCAAGGCATTCTCTGTCAACTTATTTTAAGACTTGGAAAGATGTGCTCACTCATGTTTCAAAGGGACAGATGGTCGAATTGTTCTTTCCTTGGTAGTATTATTTACAGATCTTATTAAATAGCAATCATCTGCAGTAGGGTTTTAAAAAGCATTTTTATGCAGTTATGTTCTAGATAATGCAAAAAAGTTATTAAACATTGTCTTCTAGGATCTTAGTGATATTATCATTTTAGGGCATCTCTTAGAGATTAATTCTTCTCTAATAAGGGGAGAATCTTGTAAGTGAAATCTGAGGTTCCTTTAAAATTCTGTATAGCCTATATTTTTTCCAGGGACATTCTAAATTATGTTGTAGGTAGGCTAGAGGCCTGTTCATAGGTTTCTTAGATATTGGAATCTACATAAAGTCCTCTCTATATGGGTCTCTTGAATAATTTCATCTCTGGAATTCCTTTTCTGGAAGGAAATGAGCTTGTGGAAGTTTTTAGTTATTACCTTTACATATATAATTCCTGTCTCTATAGCCTTTGTTTTCTTATCCCTATTTAATCTCCTGTTGGTGCCTTTATATTCCTCTCCTCCTTAGCCACTCATATTTTTTTTCCTCAGGCGCTAGTTGGGTGGATGCCAAAGAGATTTTAATGGCACTTCTATGGGTTGTTTCCATCAGTGCTACTCTTCATTTGGTGGTTTAGTCACTTAGTCGTGTCCAACTCTTGCGATCCCATGGATGGTAGCTCACCAGGGTCCTCTGTCCATGGGATTCTCCAGGCAAGAATACTGGAGTGGGTTGCCATTTCCTTCTCCAGGGGATCTTCCTGACCCAGGAATTGAACCCAGGTCTCCTGTATTGCAGGCAGATTCTTTACTGACTGAGCTATGAGGGAAACTCTTCATTTAGAGAAAAGAAAAGGAAAACCAGTATTTCTAGTGGGTAGACCAAAACAGTCATCTGAGCTAGAGCAGGCTCAGACCCACTGAAACAAGTAGTTATGAACTAACACAATCTTAGAATATTTGCACTAGAAGGGCTTTAAATAATTTTTTCTAACAATATACTGTAAAAATTATGTATAGAGATTCAGGCCTTGCCTAAGATGACACAATGAGTTAGCGGCAAAGATAGACTGTACACCTAGATCTTCAGACTCCCATCACAAAGTTATATGAATTTGTAAATTACTTTCTATTTATAATTGGCTGTCTAAAATGTTTCCACATCCATTGTTTCAATCCCAGAGAGTGATATACATGTTAATAAGGAAATTGGATATTTAAATCTCAAACCTACTTTTGGACCAGTTAACTCTAGCTAAGCACGTATAGTCCTGTGTATTGCAAAGTGGACCAGTTTGTGCTATCACACTCCTTTCTGCCCATGTTGATTCCAGCCACTTGTATAAGCGAAGGAAATGGATGGACCATGGGAACTGTTCCTTAAAGCTACACGTATTTCTTCCATGTATTATGAAGGAGATAGTCAAGGAGAAAAGAAGTTAATTTCTCTAATCAGGAAAGTAATTTATCTAACCAGGAAATTATTTACGTAACTAATTGGATAAACATTTAGACTTCTAATGTCCTTTCCACTCAAGAATATACCTTAGAACTCAACCAAGAACTTACTGGGTGTATTAGTTTTCGTTGCTGTACAATGAATTACATATTTAATAGCTTAAGACAGTATACATTATTATTTTACAGTTTCTGTAAGTTAGGAGTCAAGGTATGAACTGGCTCTCTTTAGCATCTCATGCAATTAAAATCAAAATATCAGCTGGGCCTGTAATCTCATCTGTGTTTTGGAGTCCTCTTCCAAGCTCACTCAGGTTGCTGGCAGAATGCAATGACTTGCAGTCATAGGACTGAAGAGCTCCGTGCCCAGACTGTATGTTCAAATGCAATTCACATATGACTATTTGTTTCTCCAGGGCCAGCTGGAGAATTCTCTTGACTTCTCCTGTCTCAGATCTCTAGACACTTTTTTTAAATAACAGCCTTGTTGGATTAGGTGAACCTCATCTAGGATAATCTCCCTTTTACTGAATTTAACCTGATTAGGGACCTTAATTACTTGTGCAAAATCCTTTCACCTTTTCCATATAACCCAACCTAGTTATAGGTGTGATATCCTATCAGGTTTGCAGGTCCTGCTCCCTCAAAGGGAGTCTCGGGGATCATCATAGAATTCTCCTTCCCCACTGGTAATAGGAGAGTCCTTTTGTATTAAAATATTGAAAACAGCAAACTTATCAAATGAAGGAAAAATTATCTTTCTATCTGGTAAGCTTTTTTCCTCTTTAATTTTTAAATGATGTGTTTTTCTTATAGGAGATTAAGATATAACCCTAATTCAGAAATGGAAAAAACAGTCCTGCAGGCAAATTTAGTGACCTGGGCTCCATCTTCCAAGACCAGCTCTTTTGGAGTATTCATATGGCTTGGGGATAGTTGTTTCCAACTCCAGTTTAATACATAATAGATTATATTCCAGGTTAAACAAATGACTCCTAAATTGCACTGTTTGAGCCCACCAAGCATCTCAGGCAGGTATGGGATTTGATTCTAAACATGATTTCGCCCCTTCTACTGTCTTGGTGGGGCTTCTCCTTTGCTCTTGGATGTGGGGTATCTTTTTTTGGTGGGATCCAACATTCTCCTGTCAACGGTTGTTCAGCAGCGAGTTGTAATTTAGGAGTTCTCGAGGGGAAGATGAGCACACGTCCCTCTACTCCACCAGATGGAGAAGCTCTATACAGTCAGCAAAAACAAGACCAGGAGCTGACTGTGGCTCAAATCATGAACTCCTTATTGCCAGATTCAGAATTAAATTGAAGAAAGCAGGGAAAACCACTAGACCATTCATGTATGACCTAAATCAAATCCCTTATGGTATACAGATGAAGTGACAAACAGATTCAATGGATTAGATCTGATGGACAGAGTGCCTGAAGAACTATGGATGGAGGTTTGTGATATTGTACAGGAGGCAGAGATTAAGATCACCCCCAAGAAAGAGAAATGCAAAAAGGCAAAACGGTTGTCTGAAGAGGCCTTACAAATAGCTATGAAAAGAGAAAAGGAAAGATATACCTATTTGAATGCAGAGTTCCAAAAAATAGCAAGGAGAGATAAGAAAGCCTTTCTTAGTGATCATACAAAGAAATAGAGGAAAACAATAGAATGGGGAAGACTTGAGGTCTCTTCAAGAAAATTAGAATACCAAGGGAACATTTCATGCAAAGATGTGCTCAAAAGGACAGAAACATACTGGACCTAACAGAAGCAGAAGATATTAAGAAGAGGTGCCAAGAATACACAGAAGAACTATACAAAAAAGATCTTCATGATCCAGATAACCATGATGATGTGATCACTCACCTAGAGCCAGACATCCTGGAATGTGAAGTCAAGTGGGCCTTAGGTAACATCACTATGAACAAAGCTAGCAGAGGTGATAGAATTCCAGTAGAACTATTTAAAATACTAAAAGATGATGCTGTGAAAATGCTGCACTCCATATGCCACCAAATTTGGAAAACTCAGCAGTAGCCACAGGACTGGAATATGTCAGTTTTCATTCCAATCCCAAAGAAAGGCAATGCCAAAGAATGTTCAAACTACCACACAATTGCACTCATCCCACATACTAGCAAAGTAATGCTCAAAATTTGCCAAGGCAAGCTTCAACAGTAATGTGAACTGAGAACTTTCAGATGTTCCAGCTGGATTTAGAAAAGGCAGAGGAACCAGAGATCAAATTGCCAACATCTGCTGGATGATAGAAAAAGCAAGAGAGTTCCAGAAAAAAATCTCAGTTCAGTCAGTTCAGTTCAGTTGCTCAGTCATGTCCAACTCTTTGCGACCAACCCCATGAGTCACAGCACGCCAGGCCTCCCTGTCCATCACCAACTCCCGGAGGTTACCCGAACTCATGTCCATTGAGTCGGTGATGCCATCCAACCATCTCATCTTCTGTCATTCCCTTCTCCTCCTGCCCTCAGTCTTTCCCAGCATCAGGGTCTTTTCAAATGAGTCAGCTCTTCGCATCAGGTGGCCAAAGTATTGGAGTTTCAGGTTCAACATCAGTCCTTCCAATGAACACCCAGGACTGATCTCCTTTAGGATGGACTGGTTGGATCTCCTCGCAACCCAAGGGACTCTCAAGAGTCTTCTGCAACACCACAGTTCAAAAGCATCAATTCTTCTGCACTCAGCTTTCTTCACAGTCCAACTCCCACATCCATAGATGACTACTGGAAAAAACGTAGCCTTGACTAGCTGGACCTTTGTTGTCAAAGTAATATCTCTGCTGTTTAACATGCTGTCTAGTTTGGACATAACTTTCCTTCCAAGGAATAAATGCCTTTTGATTTCATGGCTGCAGTCACCATCTGCAGTGATTTTGGAGCCCAACAAACTAAAGTCAGCCACTGTTCCCTCATCTATTTGCCATGAAGTGATGGGACCTGATGCCATGATCTTAATTTTCTGAATGTTAAGCTTTAAACCAACTTTTTCACTCTCCTCTTTCACTTTCATCAAGAAGCTTTTTAGTTCCTCTTCACTTTCTGCCATAAGGGTGGTGTCATCTGCATATCTGAGGTTCTTGATATTTCTCCCGACAATCTTGATTCAAGCTTGTGCTTCTTCCAGACCAGCATTTCTCATGATGTACTCTGCATAGTTAAATAAGCAGGGTGACAATATACAGCCTTGAACGTACTCCTTTTCCTATTTGGAACCAGTCTGTTGTTCCATGTCCAGTTCTAACTGTTTCTTCCCGACCTGCATACAGATTTCTCAAGAGGCAGGTTAGGTGGTCTTGTATTCCCATCTCTTTCAGAATTTTCCACAGTTTATTGTGATCCACACAAAGGCTTTGACATAGTCAATAAAGCAGAGGTAGATGTTTTTCTGGAACTCTATTGCTTTTTTGATGATCCAGTGGATATTGACAATTTGATCTCTGGTATCTCTTCCTTTTCTAAATCCAGCTTGAATGTCTGGAAGTTCACGGTTCACGTATTGCTGAAGCCTGGCTGGAGTATTTTGAGCATTACTTTACTAGCGTGTGAGATGAGTGCAATTGTATAGTAGTTTGAGCATTCTTTGGCATTGCCTTTCTTTGGGATTGGAATGAAAACTGACCTTTTCCAGAGTGTGGCCACTGCTGAGTTTTCCAAATTTGCTGACATATTGAGTACAGCACTTTCACAGCATCATCTTTTAGGATAATTCTGCTTTGTTGACTACGCCGAAGCCTTGAATGTGTGGATTACAATAAACATTGGGAAATTCTTAAAAAGACAGGAATACCAGAGTACATGGCCTGCCTCCTGAGAAATCTGTATGCAGGTCAGGAAGAAACAGTTAGGACTGGACATGAAACAACAGACTGGTTCCAAATAGGAATGACAATTAAATAACCAGGATGACAATTAAATAACCCAGATGACAACAGACAGCCTTGTTGATGAAAGTGAAAGAGGAGAGTTAAAAAGTTGGCTTAAAGCTCAACATTCAGAAAATGAAGATCATGGCATCTGGTCCCATCACTTCATGGGAAATAGATGGGGAAACAGTGGAAACAGTGTCAGACTTTACTTTTTTGAGCTCCAAAATCACTGCAGATGGTGACTGCAGCCATGAAATTAAAAAACGCTTACTCCTTGGAAGAAAAGTTATGACCAACCTAGATAGCATATTCAAAAGCAGAGACATTACTTTGCTGACTAAGATCCATCTAGTCAAGGCTATGGTTTTTCCAGCAGTCATGTATGGATGTGAGAGTTGGACTGTGAAGAAGGCTGAGTGCCAAAGAATTGATGCTTTTGAAGTGTGGTGTTGGAGAAGACTCTTGAGAGTCCCTTGGACTGCAAGGAGATCCAACCAGTGCATTCTGAAGGAGATCAGCCCTGGGATTTCTTTGGAAGGAATGATGCTAAAGCTGAAACTCCAGTACTTTGGCCACCTCATGCGAAGAGTTGACTCATTGGAAAAGACTCTGATGCTGGGAGGGATTGAGGGCAGGAGGAAAAAGGGACAACAGAGGATGAGATGGCTGGATGGCATCACGGACTCGATGGACATGAGTCTGAGTGAACTCTGGGAGTTGGTGATGGACAGGGAGGCCTGGCGTGCTGTGATTCATGGAGTCGCAAAGAGTCAGACACAACAGAGTGACTGAACTGAACTGACTGAAAAGAATTGTCCTCGTGATTTCTAGGTAAATTTTTTACCTTACATATTCTGGAAGAATAAAGCAGATTTAAGAACTAGTACTGAACTGAACTGATGCAGATGACACCACCCTTATGGCAGAAAGTGAAGAACTGAAGAGTCTCTTGATGAAAGTGAAAGAGGAGAGTGAAAAAGTTAGTTTACAACTCCACATTCAGAAAACTAAGATCACGGCATGTGGTCCCATCACTTCATGGCAAATGATAGGGAAACAATAGAAATAGTGTCAGACTTTATTTTGGGGGGCTCCAAAACCACCGCAGATGATGACTGCATCTATGAAATTAAAAGATGCTTGCTCCTTGATAGAAAAGCTCTGACCAACCTAGACAGCATATTGAAAAACAGAGACATTACTCTGTCAAAAAAGGTCCATCTACTCAAAGCCATGACTTTCCAGTAGTCATGTATGGATGTGAGAGTTGGACTATAAAGAAAGCTGAGTGTCAAAGAATTGATGCTTTTGAACTGTGGTGTTGGAGAAGACTAATGAGAGTCCCTTGGACTGCAAGGAGATCCAACCAGCCCATCCTAAAGTAAATCAGTCCTGAATACTCATTGGAAGAATGGATGCTAAAGCTGAAACTCCAATAATTTGGCCACCTGATGCAAAGAACTGACTCTTTGGAAGAGACCCTGATGCTGGGAAAGATTGAAGGCGGGAGGAGAAGGGAATGACAGAGGATGAGATGGTTGGATGGTATCACTGACTCGATGAACATGAATTTGAGTAAGCTCCATAATTTATTGATGGACAGGGAAGGCTGGTATGCTGCAGTCCATTGGGGTCACAAAGAGTCGGGCATGACTGAGTGGCTGAACTGAACTCAAATTGCGTTGGTAATGGAAAATCTATTTCATCTTGAAAAACAGAAATGGTAATAGAATATATATAAAAGAAATAGATTTTAGGGTTTTTCCTCCCAAACACCATTTAGTGATTTTGAACATTAATCCTGTTATAGGCCTATATCTATATATCCTGGTCAATTTTCCTCTGAGAGTAGAAAGAAGTTTTTTTCTCCTCTTTTGATATCTCTTTATAATACTACTACTAATGCTTTGCCATAAAATTAGTATATAGCTTCTTGTATGGGCGTATCTTACATTAGGTTCTTGTTTAAGGAATATCTCCCTACATTTGGTTCCTAAGCTGTTAAGATCTAATTTTCAGCTCTATAGAACAACTGGCTAATAGTAAAAAAAAATGAATTATTTATCAGTAAGTGCCTTCCTCAAATGCCCACACTTCAGAGTCTATATGCTGAAGCAAACTGTTTATATTTATGAAAAGTGCTGTGTAAACAATGTAAGTATAGAAAAAATATCAATGTCAACTGTAGGTTTACAATTTGCTTCTATTTGATCTGAATAAACTTTGGAGTGTGTACATTCCATAAACCTTGCTTTAAAATAGTTTTTTGTTTTTGTTTTGTTTTTTTTTTTTTTTAGTCTGTTATTCAAAGTTCTCATTGAAGAGACAAGTTTTAAGGATTGGTTGAATAGTTCACCCCATAGGGTGGAGGTGAATGGGGTTATGTGAGGTCAGTTTCAAAAGGTAGTCAGTCAGCTCCTTCTCTCTCCATTCATCTGATGACACACAGATTTGTAGCTACCGAGCCAGAGGGTCAGAAGGTGTCTCACCATCTCTGTGAATACTCTGGTCATATTGGTCCATTATCTGCCCATCATTCAAACTTTTCCAGCTCAGGCTTTCCACCTGACTCATCAGAAGGGACTCAGCAGCAAACTGCCAACCTCACTAAGATGCTAACAACATTATTTCCACTCTCAAAACCTTTGAACTTGTTTCATTTTGGGGATTGGTCCAAGTCCGTCTCACAACGAAATGGGAAGGGCCATTCACATTCCATTTACTCAGTACAGCAGACTGACCTTCACTATGGATCTTATATTAAAAAAAAACTTTAATGAGAGCCCAGGGAGGCACAAGATGGCTTGAAGGCCATCTCTAGTAATAGCTTGGCTTTTTAAGGTCATTTCTTGCTCATATGGGTTATACGGTTTTAGCTTTCTTTTAATATATGTTCTGATACTTGGAAGAGATACTGAAAAAAATCTCCTTCCCTTTTAGGAGTAAGACATTTTCAGTGGTTAAAAACGTGTATTTCTGAGCTTTATGGCTATATGATACTTATTCATTATAATACTTAGGATCTCATTTATTTAACAATAATTTATTAACAATTTATTGTTTATTGTTAAATAAACAATAATTTATTTAACAATGTTTCTTACCAGTAAATTTCAGTTGAATTTCACTTTACTGTTCTCATTCTTATTCTAATAGTTTTAGAATAGAAATTGAAGGAGGAAGATCTAAGTTTAATGTGCTCTTCCCTCTAAAACAGAAATATATTTTAAAATAAAGATTTGGATATTGCCAAATTGTTTTCCAGAAAGTTGGCAATAATTTAGACTTTATCCACAGGTGCAAAATATCTATTTCCCTGAATCTTAGCCATTTTTAGAGTTTTCACCAATTTCATAGGTAGCATGTATACACTGCTATATTCAAAATGGATAACCAGCAAAGACCTACTGTACAGTACATGGAATTCTGCTCAATGCTATGTGACAACCTGGATGGGAGGGGAGTTTAGGGGAGAATGGATACATGTGTATGTATGACTGAGTCCCTTCACTGTTCACCTGAAACTATCACAACGTTGTTAATTGGCTATGCATGTTCAGTTGCTCAGTCATGTCTGACTCTTTGCGACCCCATGGACTGCTGCCCACCATGCTCCTTGTCCATGGATTTCCCAGGCAAGAATGCTGGAGTGGATTGCCACTTTCTTCTCCAGGGAATATTTCCGATTCAGAGACTCAGCCTGCATCTACATACATATCCTGCTTTGCAAGTGGATTTGTTATCACTGAGCCACCAGAGAAATCCAATCAGCTATACCCCAATACAAAAAAAAAGTTTAAAGTAAAAAAATTTTCATAGGCAACAACTGAGAATAGCATCACAAAGGCTCAAAGATTTGATACAAAAAGCACGTTAGCATGTTGAGGTGCAGTTGAAGCAGAAGGAGTGTGTGGAGGTGGTGAGAAATGAGATTAGATATGGGAAGAAACCAGATGGTTCTGGGCGATGTGAGGTGTGTGCTCACATATGACATTGAACCAAGGTTTGGGACTTTATCCTGAGGGAATAAGAATCATCGAAGGGTTTGAAGTAGAGTTGTGTAGTCAGATATCATTTTAAGGGTCATTTTGGCAGCTGTGAGCAAGATGTATTGGAGGGGTTTCCAGACTGGAAGCAGAATTTTTAGGAATTATTACTATATTCCAGATGGAAGATGACCTACACACACACACACACACACACACACGTACACACATGTAGACACACACACACGTACACACATACACATACACAGACATCCACACACACAACCAGCAAGGTTTAAAGAAAATCAGAATGGTAGCTGAAGAAATATTTATTTCTGGTTCTGCCACTAAATTATTTTGTTTTTCTTAACCTCTTTAGTCTTTATGTGAGGTTTGAAGTTATAAATCTCAAACATATTCTTAAATCAGGAATTCTTGACTCTATGGCAACATTAAAATCCTGTGCTATGAAATGTGAAAATTTTCCCAAGAAATGGGTTGAGGGCATTATATATTTTTAAGGATCTTTTGGTATATTGAAAAAAGAGATACAGAAAGTACTACCTTGGTAGATTGATTTTTTTTAATGGCCCTGGTTTTCCACTCCTCCCTAATGCACCTTTTGAGATAGGACTTTACATTGAAAGATAAGGTCTATTTTTCCACTCCCTGTATCTGGCCTGGCCATGTGGCTTACTCTGGCCAATTTAATGATATGATAATATTTAGCTCTTAAACCTAGACATCAAGAAGGCTTCTGCTGTTCTCTTCTGTCTTTGGGGACTCTGCTACCAGAGGTTAATCTGCTGGCATGTGAAAGACTGGTTGTCTTAACTAAGATTATTTTAGACCAGCCTGTTCCCATTTGACCTGCCAACAGACACATAGTTGAGCCCCACTGGGCCCAGCTGAAATCAGCAGAATAAGTTAGCCAACCTATAGACTCTTGAGCACATATATTTCTTATTATATGCCACTGAGATCTTATGTCTTATATGTCACCGCCCCTGGCCTCGGGCGCGAGATGGCTTCTCCCAGCCGCGCCTGACCTCGGAAGTGAGGTGTCTCCTCCCGGTCGCCACTGCCCTCGGACACGGGGTAGCTTCTCTCAGCCACGGCCCCTGACCTTGGACGCGGGGTGGCTCCTCCCGGCCGTTCCTGTGCCATCGCAGCCTGGCACTCTGGGCCGCTGACCCTGACTTCGGACGTGGGGTAGCTCTCGACGGTGCTTAGTGAGCTGGCCCATGGCCGCAGTCGCTGCCTGCGCTTAGTGCACCGGCGGTGGGTCAGGAATGGCGGCAGTAAGGAGGTACCCTTCATCAAAGGTAAGGAGCAGTGACTGTGCTTTGCTGGAGCTGCCGTGAGGGGATATCCCACGCCCAAGGTAAGAGAAACCCAAGTAAGATGGTAGGTGTTGCAAGAGGGCATGAGAGGGCAGACACACTGAAACCATACTCACAGAAAACTAGTCAATCTAATCACACTAGGACCACAGCCTCGTCTAACTCAATGAAACTAAGCCATGCCCGCGGGGCAACCCAAGATGGGCGGGTCATGGTGGAGAGGTCTGACAGAATGTGGTCCACTGGAGAAGGGAATGGCAAGCCACTTCAGTATTCTTGCCTTGAGAACCCCATGAACAGTATGAAAAGGCAAAATGATAGGATACTGAAAGAGGAACTCTCCAGGTCATTAGGTGCCCAATATGCTAGTGGGGAGATCAGAGGAGAAATAACTTCAGAAAGAATGAAGGGATGGAGCCAAAGCAAAAACAAAACCCAGTTGTGGATGCGACTGGTGATAGAAGCAATATCTGATGCTGTAAAGACCAATATTGCATAGGAACCTGGAATGTCAGGTCCATGAATCAGGCAAATTGGAAGTGGTCAAACAGGAGACGGCAAGGGTGAACGTCGACATTCTAGGACTCAGCGAACTAAAATGGACTGGAATGGGTGAATTTAACTCAGATGACCATTATATCTACTAGTACGGGCAGGAATCCCTCAGAAGAAATGGAGTAGCCATCATGGTCAACAAAAGAGTCAGAAATGCAGTACTCAGATGCAATCTCAAAAACGACAGAATGATCTCTGTTCGTCTCCAAGGCAAACCATTCAATATAACAGTTATCCAAGTCTATACCCCAACCAGTAATGCTGAAGAAACTGAAGTTGAATGGTTTTATGAAGACCTACAAGACCTTTTAGAACTAACACCCAAAAAAGATGTCCTTTTCATTATAGGGGACTGGAATGCAAAAGTAGGAAGTCAAGAAACACCTGGAGTAACAGGCAAATTTGGCCTTGGAATGGGGAATGAAGCAGGGCAAAAATTAATAGAGTTTTGCCAAGAAAATGCACTGGTCGTAGAAAACACCCTCTTCCAACAACACAAGAGAAGACTCTACACATGGATATCACCAGATGGTCAACACCAAAATCAGATTGATTATATTCTTTGCAGCCAAAGATGGAGAAGCTCTATACAGTCAACAAAAACGAGACCAGGAGCTGACTGTGGCTCAGATCATGAACTCCTTATTACCAAATTCAGACTCAAATTGAAGAAAGCAGGGAAAACTGATAGACCATTCAGGAATGACCTCAATCAAATCCCTTATGAATATACAGTGGAAGTGAGAAATAGATTTAAGGGCCTAGATCTGATAGATAGAGGGCCTGATGAAATATGGAATGAAGTTCATGACATTGTACAGGAGACAGGGATCAAGACCATCCCCATGGAAAAGAAATGCAAAAAAGCAAAATGGCTGTCTGGGGAGGCCTTACAAATAGCTGTGAAAAGAAGAGAGGCAAAAAGCAAAGGAGAAAAGGAAAGATATAAGCATCTGAATGCAGAGTTCCAAAGAAGAGCAAGAAGAGATAAGAAAGCCTTCTTCAGCAACCAATGCAAAGAAATAGAGGAAAACAACAGAATGGGAAAGACTAGAGATCTCTTCAAGAAAATTAGAGATCCCAAGGGAACATTTCATGCAAAGATGGGCTCGATAAAGGACAGAAATGGTATGGACCTAACAGAAGCAGAAGATATTAAGAAGAGGTGGCAAGAATACACGGAAGAACTGTACAAAAATGATCTTCATGACCCAGATAATCATGATGATGTGATCACTAATCTAGAGCCAGACATCTTGGAAGGTGAAGTCAAGTGGGCCGTAGAAAGCATCACTATGAACAAAGCTAGTGGAGGTGATGGAATTCCAGTTGAGCTGTTTCAAATCCTGAAAGATGATGCTGTGAAAGTGTTGCACTCAATATACCAGCAAGTTTGGAAAACTCAGCAGTGGCCACAAGACTGGAAAAGGTCAGTTTTCATTCCAATTCCAAAGAAAGGCAATGCAAAACAGTGCTCAAACTACCGCACAATTGCACTCATCTCACTTGCTAGTAAAGTAATGCTCAAAATTCTCCAAGCCAGGCTTCAGCAATACGTGAACTGTGAACTTCCTGATGTTCAAGCTGTTTTTAGAAAAGGCAGAGGAACCAGAGATCAAATTGCCAATATCCGCTGGATCATAGAAAAAGCAAGAGAGTTCCAGAAAAACATCTATTACTGCTTTATTGACTATGTCAAAGATTTTGACTGTGTGGATCACGATAAACTATGGAAAATTCTGGAAGAGATGGGAATACCAGACCACCTAACCTGCCTCTTGAGATTTCTGTATGCAGGTCAGGAAGCAACAGTTAGAACTGGACATGGAACAATAGTTCAGTTCAGTTCAGTCACTCAGTCGTGTCCGACTCCTTGCTACACATGAATCGCAGCACGCCAGGCCTCCGTGTCCATCACCAACTCCCAGAGTTCACTCAGACTCACGTCCATCGAGTCCGTGATGCCATTCAGCCATCTCATGCTCGGTCATCCCCTTTTCCTCCTGCCCCCAATCCCTCCCAGCATCAGAGTCTTTTCCAATGAGTCAAATCTTCACATGAGGCGGCCAAAGTACCGGAGCTTCAGCTTTAGGTTATTCCTTCCAAAGAAATCCCAGGGCTGATCTCCTTCAGAATGGACTGGTTGCATCTCCTTGCAGTCCAAGGGACTCTTAAGAGTCTTCTCCAATACCACAGTTCAAAAGCATCAATTCTTAGGCACTCAGCCTTCTTCACAGTCCAACTCTCACATCCATACATGACCACAGGAAAAACCATAGCGTTGACTAGACGGATCTTAGTGGGCAAAGTAATGTCTCTGCTTTTGAATATACCATCTAAGTTGGTCATAAATTTTCTTCCAAGGAGTAAGCATCTTTTAATTTCATGGCTGCAGTCACCATCTGCAGTGATTTGAGAGCCCCAAAAAATGAAGTCTGACACTGTTTCCACTGTTTCTCCATCTATTTCCCATGAAGTGATGGGACCGGATGCCATGATCTTCGTTTTCTGAATGTTGAGCTTTAAGCCAACTTTTTCACTCTCCTCTTTCACTTTCATCAAGAGGCTTTTTAGTTCCTCTTCATTTTCTGCCATAAGTGTGGTGTCATCTGCATATCTGAGGTTATTGATATTTCTCCCGGCAATCTTGATTCAAGCTTGTGCTTCTTCCAGCCCAGCGTTTCTCATGATGCACTCTGCATAGAAGTTAAATAAGTAGGGTGACAATAGACAGCCTGGACGCACTCCTTTTCCTATTTGGAACCAGTCAGTTGTTCCATGTCCAGTTCTAACTTTTGCTTCCTGACCTGCATACAGAAATCTCAAGAGGCAGGTTAGGTGGTCTGGTATTCCCATCTCTTTCAGAATATTCCACAGCTTATTGTGATCCACACAGTCAAAGTCTTTGACATAGTCAATAGAGCAGAAATAGATGTTTTTCTGGAACTCTCTTGCTTTTTCTATGATCCAGCAGATGTTGGCAATTTGATCTCTGGTTCCTCTGCCTTTTCTAAAAACAGCTTGAACATCAGGGAGTTCATGGCTCACGTATTGCTGAAGCCTGGCCTGGAGAGCTTTGAGCTTTACTTTGCTAGCATTTGAGATGAGTGCAATTGTGAAGTAGTTTGAGCATTCTTTTGCATTGCCTTTTTTTGAAATTGGAATGAAAACTGACCTTTTCCAGTCTTATGGCCACTGCTGAGTTTTCCAAACTTGCTGGCATATTGAGTACAGCACTTTCACAGCATCATCTTTCAGGATTTGAAACAGCTCAACTGGAATTCCATCACCTCCACTAGCTTTGTTCATAGTGATGCTTTCTACGGCCCACTTGACTTCACCTTCCAAGATGTCTGGCTCTAGATTAGTGATCACATCATCATGATTATCTGGGTCGTGAAGATCATTTTTGTACAGTTCTTCCGTGTATTCTTGCCACCTCTTCTTAATATCTTCTGCTTCTGTTAGGTCCATACCATTTCTGTCCTTTATTGAGCCCATCTTTGCATGAAATGTTCCCTTGGTATCTCTAATTTTCTTGAAGAGATCTCTAGTCTTTCCCATTCTTTTGTTTTCCTCTATTTCTTTGCATTGATTGCTGAAGAAGGCTTTCTTATCTCTTCTTGCTCTTCTTTGGAACTCTGTATTCAGATGCTTATATCTTTCCTTTTCTCCTTTGCTTTTTGCCTCTCTTCTTTTCACAGCTATTTGTAAGGCCTCCCCAGACAGCCATTTTGCTTTTTTGCATTTCTTTTCCATGGGGATGGTCTTGATCCCTGTCTCCTGTACAATGTCATGAACTTCATTCCATAGTTCATCAGGCCCTCTATCTATCAGATCTAGGCCCTTAAATCTATTTCTCACTTCCACTGTATATTCATAAGGGATTTGATTGAGGTCATTCCTGAATGGTCTATCAGTTTTCCCTGCTTTCTTCAATTTGAGTCTGAATTTGGTAATAAGGAGTTCATGATCTGAGCCACAGTCAGCTCCTGGTCTCATTTTTGTTGACTGTATAGAGCTTCTCCATCTTTGGCTGCAAAGAATATAATTAATCTGATTTCGGTGTTGACCATCTGGTGATATCCATGTGTAGAGTCTTGTGTTGTTGGAAGAGGGTTTTGCTATGACCAGTGCATTTTCTTGGCAAAACTCTATTAGTTTTTGCCCTGCTTCATTCCCCATTCCAAGGCCAAATTTGCCTGTTACTCCAGGTGTTTCTTGACTTCCTACTTTTGCATTCCAGTCCCCTATAATGAAAAGGACATCTTTTTGGGGTGTTAGTTCTAAAAAGTGTTGTAATTCTTCATAAAATCGTTCAACTTCAGCTTCTTCAGTTTTACTGGTGGGGCATAGACTTGGATATCTGTGATATTGAATGGTTTGCCTTGGAGATGAACGGAAATCATTGTGTCGTTTTTGAAATTGCATCCAAGTACTGTATTTCGGACTCTTTTGTTGATTATTATGTCTCTTCCATTTCTTCTGAGGGATGGAACAACAGACTGGTTCCAACTAGGAAAAGGAGTATGTCAAGGCTGTATATTGTCACCCTGCTTATTTAACTTCTATGCAGAATACATTATGAGAAACGCTGGACTGGAAGAAACACAAGCTGTAATCAAGATTACCAGGAGAAATATCAATAACCTCAGATATGCAGATGACACCACCCTTATGGCTGAAAGTGAAGAGGAGCTGAAAAGCCTCTTGATGAAAGTGAAAGAGGAGAGTGAAAAAGTTGGCTTAAAACTCAACATTCAGAAAATGAAGATCATGGCATCAGGTCCCATCACTTCATGGAAAATAGATGGGGAAACAGTGGAAACAATGTCAGACTCTATCTTTTTGGGCTCCCAAATCACTGCAGATTGTGACTGCAGCCATGAAATTAAAAGACGCTTACTCCTTGGAAGAGAATTTATGACCAACTTAGATAGATAGTATATTCAAAAGCAGAGACATTACTTTGCCGACTAAGGTCCATCTAGTCAAGGCTATGGTTTTTCCTGTGGTCATGTATGGATGTGAGAGTTGGACTGTGAAGCAGGCTGAGCGCCGAAGAATTGATGCTTTTGGAGAAGTCTCTTGAGAGTCCCTTGGACTGCAAGGAGATGCAACCAGTCCATTCTGAAGGAGATCAACCCTGGGATTTCTTTGGAAGGAATATGCTAAAGCTGAAACTCTAGTACTTCGGCCACCTCATGAGAAGAGTTGACTCATTGGAAAAGACTCTGATGCTGGGAGGGATTTGGGGCAGGAAGAGAAGTGTACAACCGAGGATGAGATGGCTGGATGGCTTCACGGACTCAATGGACTTGAGTGAGTGAACTCTGGGAGTTGGTGATGGACAGGGAGGCCTGGCGTGCTGTGATTCATGGGGTCGCAAAGAGTCGGACACGACTGAGTGACTGAACTGAACTGAACTGAGATCTTATGCATATTTGTTATTTCTATTGTACAGATAAATTATAAAGCCAAATTAGAGTGAAAATTGAAATGGTATATAACTTTTATGATTTTGGGAGACTTCAGGCTATCCAACAAAATAAAACAAAGTTGAACTTGTGTTCCATCTTTTAATTCTAGATTGTGAATTTCACCTCTTCTGGAATCTAAGTGATTGAATATATTGAATATTTCCTTTGGAATAAAAATTATAATTATCATTATTTAATATCTACAACTAATTAGTACTTTTCATTTTAAAAGATAATTTCATATATTTTAGAAACCTGAATACATACATTCTAAAATTGAAATTGCAATCTGAAATGCCTATAGAGGCCAGGCATGCATCATGATTGAGTGACTCATGCGTGGTTAAAATACTAGGTGGTATGGGAGATTTGGTGGAGTGAAGGACACGTTTCCAATCCTTTAGGTATTACATTTAATTTTTAATGAATACTTCACCAGCCAAAAACAACATAACATGTGGATCAATTTAGTCCACAGGCTACCAGTTGATGACCGCTATTCTAAAATTTTGATTTCTGGCCTATGTTCAAGCACTGGCTCAAGCTTTACCTTTAAAAGGCTTGAAGCTGAATTTTGTGACTAAAAGAGTAGGAATGAAGGGTTAGTTGTTTTCTGTCTTTTACTTCCTCCATCAGTCTTCCTACAGTAATCAGTATATGTTAGATTGGTTCCAGCATCTTTCATTTTTATTACTCATCCAGATGGAATAGAAAAGAACTAAGTCTTCCAGAAAAGTAGGTAAAACATCCTCACTCTGGAAGGCCTATCTCTGGTTAGTACCTAGAAAGAATTATTGTGGCTGTGGTAAACCTAAAGCTCACCTTCCCTTTGGTATGAAGAAAAGGTTCTCTGAGGTACTTACCTGGCACAAACTCGCAGTGACTTATCACAGCTATCACAACCTACTCTGATGTAGATCTTGTAAGTAGACTCCAAGAACTGGCTCTTCATGGTTTTCACACAAGGTTTCAGGTTAGCTACAAGACATTTTTCTCCCTGAGTATTAGAAGAGGTAAAAACAAACTTTGATTTAAATGTCCTTGTCCTCTGAGCATGGTTCAGAGATTCAGGAAAATTGAATGTCTGGCTTATTTAGAGTGAATTCATTAACAATATATTTCAGAGTCCTTGCCATTTTGTTCCCTCTATCTCTCCCCTTATCCCTCACATACATACATGCATATGTATGCACACACACACAATAGCTTTGACAGTATGAGAGATATTTCAAAAGAAATTTTAAAAGTGGATTCCCTAAAAAACACTTTCAGAGCTATGAAGTAGGAAGATGCAGAAAAGAAATGTTGAAGAAGAAAATTATTTTGCAATTGTATTAGTAGTTTTAATTGCAGAGTACTCTGGAGAGAGAATAATGGTGGCCACAATACCTAGTGATTTAAGAAGCAACATAGTAGAGTGCTGGTTTTCAAATGCTCCCATGGCTTCTCATGGTTTGCAGAGAAAGGATGTTGTTAGCACAGTGTTATAGCTATACCAGACCACCTGACCTGCCTCTTGAGAAACCTATATGCAGGTCAGGAAGCAACAGTTAGAACTGGACATGGAACAACAGACTGCTTCCAAATAGGAAAAGGAGTGCATCAAGGCTGTATATTGTCACTCTGCTTATTTAACTTCTATGCAGAGTACATCATGAGAAACGCTGGGCTGGAAGAAGCACAAGCTGGAATCAAGATTGCCGGGAGAAATGTCAATAACCTCAGATATGCAGATGACACCACCCTTAGGGCAGAAAGTGAAGAGGAACTAAAAAGCCTCTTGATGAAAGTGAAAGTGGAGAGTAAAAAAGTTGGCTTAAAGCTCAACATTCAGAAAACGAAGATCATGGCATCCGGTCCCATCACTCCATGGGAAATAGATGGGGAAACAGTGGAAATAGTGTCAGACTCTATCTTTTTGGGCTCCCAGATCACTGCAGATGGTGACTGCAGCCATGAAATTAAAAGACACTTACTCCTTGGAAGAAAAGTTATGACCAAACTAGATAGCATGTTTAAAAGCAGAGACATTACTTTGCCAACAAAGGTCCATCTAGTCAAGGCTATGGTTTTTCCTGTGGTCATGTATGGATGTGAGAGTTGGACTGTGAAGAAGGCTGAGCGCCGAAGAATTAATGCTTTTGAACTGTGGTGTTGGAGAAGACTCTTGAGAGTCCCTTGGACTGCAAGGAGATCCAACCAGTCCATTCTGAAGGAGATCAGCCCTGGGATTTCTTTGGAGGGAATGATGCTGAAGCTGAAACTCCAGTACTTTGGCCACCTCATGCGAAGAGTTGACTCATTGGAAAAGACTCTGATGCTGGGAGGGATTGGGGGCAGGAGGAGAAGGGGACGACAGACGATGAGATGGCTGGATGGCATCACTGACTGGATGGACGTGAGTCTGAGTGAACTCCGGGAGTTGGTGATGGACAGGGAGGCCTGGCGTGCTGCAATTCATGGGGTCGCAAGGAGTTGGACACGACTGAGCGACTGAACTGAACTGAACTGAACTGAAACAATTGTGTGTGGCACGTACTTGGTCAGTCGTGTCTGACTCTTTGTGACCCCATGGACTGTAGCCTGCTAGGCTCCTCTGTCTAAGGAATTCTCCAGGCAAGAATACTGGAGTGGGTTGCCATTCCCTCCTCCCGGGGATCTTCCCTACCTAGGGACTGAAACTGCATCTCTTCCATGTCCTGCACTGGCAGGCGGATTCTTTACATCTTGTACCATCTGGGAGAGTAGTAAATATTAATGCTTGTTGCATGGTGGACACTGTTGATATCAACCATGTAACAGAATTCTGTCACAGAATCCAGATAATCCAGATATAATTTCTCTCAATTTTATCAACCCCAGTTTGAGTAACCTTTTTACTCTTTGAGTTAATTAAAAAAATATGTAAAACATTTACTGCATCTATCAATAAAATGTTACCTATGACATTTTAGTTATTTAGTTAACTCTGTAGAAAGCAACTTTTGAATCTCCTGGCTGCTTATCAGCTATTTATTCAATTATTTACTCATTCAGATAATATTTATTCAGTGTTTTAGGCACAGTGCTGGGCATTGGAAGATAGTAATAAACTCATTTTCCTGTTATTATGGAATTTTTGTTCTAGTTGGGAGAAATATATCATTTAAAAATCATAATAAGAAAATGAATAAAAGGACAATTTCAGATTATGGAAAATGCTATAAAGGAAATAAAGATAATATGAAGGAAAGTAAAGAAATGGGAATTGGGATAATTTCATTAATCCATGGTGAAATAAGTCCTCTCTGAACAAAGTAACATTTTTGCAGTCATAGTTGGTGATGGACAGGGAGGCCTGGCGTGCTGCGATTCATGGGGTCGTAAAGAGTCGGACATGACTGAGCGACTGAACTGAACTGAACTGGAAGTACTCTTGCCTGGAAAGTCCCGTGGATGGAGGAGCCTGGAGGGCTGCAGTCCATGGGGTCGCTGAGAGTCGGACACTGAGCGACTTCACTTTCACTTTTCACTTTCATGCATTGGAGAAGGAAATGGCAACCCACTCCAGTGTTCTTGCCTGGAGAATCCCGGGGACGGCAGAGCCTGGTGGGCTGCCATCAGTGGCGTCGCACAGAGTTGGACAGACTGAAGAGACCTAGCAGCAGCAGCAGCAGCAATGTTTAAGAACAAACCACCTAGAGATCAATTTTCAGTAATGAATTTGTTTTCTACCCCCCTCCCACTGGGACTAACTATAAAGCTGGAATAAATAAAAGCAGTATATTTAACGGCATTAGAGAGATAGCAAGATAGTGAAGATATGTAAGGAAATACCTAGAAATGAGTCCAATATTTGGCATTAGTTTTCCTCTTGAGGCATTTGCGGATTCATAAGTGGCAGCTGAGAAACTGAAGTTAAAACCTCGGCTTAGAGGATAAATTGAGCTGAGATTTTAGTAGCCTCTGGGTGTTGCTAGTGTTTGGACCTCTCTGAAGTAGAGAGGCCCTGCTAAACACCTCTTAGTTGGAAGTTTTTAGTTGGAACCCCGAAGGGGTGATATCTAGGAGAAAGGCTATGCTGTAATAAACCACCCCTCAAAATAATGGAGGCCCAGTCTTGAATTAGCTCAATGCCTGATTACATTATAGTGATCTCTTACTAGTCAAGTTGTGTGCCCAAAACAATTGTAAATATTCTCTGAAGAAAGATAACTTTATTCAGAGATTTCACAATATTTAGCATTCAGCCTAAAGTAACTAGATGTATAGAAAGATAAGAACTGAATGAAAGCCAAGAGAAAAAATCCTGTACAACAAAACATACCTATAGAAGGTTCAAATATTGAAATTATATTATCAAACTTGGAATTTACAGTAATATGACTAATGTGTTTTATAAGTTAAAAATACAAGTATTTTGATAAAGAAGTAGAAATTGTAAGAAAAATAATTGGTAGAATTTCTAGAAATTTTTGTCTGAAAAGGCAATAACTGAAATTTAGAATTCAAAGAATGGTTTAATATCAGATTACTCACAACAGAAGAGAGAACTGATTAACTGGAAGATAGATAAGAAGGAAATATTCAGACTGAAGCACAGAAAGGTGAAAGGATGGAGAACATAGAACACATATGTTACATGAAACATGTTGAAAAATTTCAATATATGTAATTTTAGTCCCAGAATGAGCAGAGAGGGACAGGATTTGACAAAAATTACCCTTGAACAGATAATTGCTAAAAAAAGATTTAAAGTACATTTAAGAAGCCACAATCAACCCTAAGCTGGATGAATACAAAGACAACTGTACTTAGAGATGATGTAATCAAACTGCTGAAAAACCAAAGAGGCAATATTGTAACCAGTTAGAGAAAAAAGACATAATATCTTCAATACAGCAATAATTAGACTGACAATGGAATGGTCTCTTCAAAGTGCCAAGAGAAAATAATTTCCAATCTATAATTCTCTACTCAATGAAATATCCTTCAAAAAATAAGCAAAATTAAGACATTTTCAACAAAAAGTGACAAAAGTTGTCACCAGCAAACCCAAGCTAGAGAACACTAAAAAATATTCTTTAAGCAAAGGAAATGATCATAAATGGAAGCATGGAGGAAAAAATATAGAACTCTGGAGAGGGAAAATGTGTGAATATATGAATATTGATGGGAAAAAAACAGCATTGTTTATAAAAGCATGAAAACAAGTACTTCTTGTGCAGTATAATTATTTTATACACACGTCCTCATAACTGTGTGTGTCTTGCATACTGTGGTATGTAGTATATATGTGGTACATACCACATATGTGGTACTTGCACGTGTGGTACATACATATATATGTGTGTATACGTATATTCTATACAGTGTGTGTACCAAAGATCTGTTCTAGTTACTATGCCTTCAAAATTTTGTGGCCTAATATGATTGCAGAGAAGGCAATGGCATCCCATTCCAGTACTCTTGCCTGGAAAATCCCATGGACGGAGGAGCCTGGTAGGCTGCAGTCCATGGGGTCACCAAGAGTCGGACACGACTGAGCGACTTCACTTTCACGCATTGGAGAAGGAAATGGCAACCCACTCCAGTGTTCTTGCCTGGAGAATCCCAGGGACGAGGGAGCCTGGTGGGCTGCCGTCTATGGGGTTGCACAGAGTCGGACATGACTGAAGTGACTTAGCAGCAGCAGCAATATGATTGCAGCATATATTTTGCTCACAGTTGGGGCGGGGGTTGGCAGAGATAGTTTAGCTCTGCTCAAATTGGAATCAGCTGGAGTGGCTCAAAGGCTGGGAAGTATGATCATCTGGAGGCTTGCTCTCATATCTGGCAGTTGATGCTGGTTGTTGGCTGAGACATTTCCTGGGGCTGTTGACTTTGCCCGGTATGGCAAATAAGTTCCAGGAGGAGCTGCCTCACACACACATACACACAGACACACATACACACACACACAGACCTAATGAAAGATTATTAGGTTATTCTAGGTAGAGGAAAACAGCAGTACAAGCGTCCTGAACTAGGAATTACTCTGTGTTTGAGAGACAGAAAGAAGAGCAGTGAGACAAAATAGGGGACACAGTGATATGAGATATTGTTGCAGCTGGTTACGGGACTCAGGTGAGAGTGTTTCCACGTCCAGTCAAGAAAATAATACCACAGGTGCTATCTGGTGTACTGGTTTGTGCAACCCCACATGTATCTCCTACATAAGGAATCCCAGGAAGAGGAGATATTGTGTTAGATAATGGGATATTTTCTTTGTGAACATATGTTAAAAACTGTATTAAAAATTTATCATCATGAACATTCTGATTTCTGGTTTTAAAAACACCTTTAGATTTAAGAACAACAAAGAAATGTTCTGAGTACACCATATTGGGTAAATAACCTGGTCCTTTATTATACTAATTCTATACAACATCACATGACAAACATATTGTAGTCATCACTGAAATCTCATTGGGGGAGATGTCATCGGCCATGATACACTAAGGATTTGACAATATCCTAATCTGAACCCAAACCATGGAAGATTACTGACAACTCCCTCTTAGTAACATATACTGCTTTGTTTTACAAAGAAATGATCCATCCTAAATAAAAATAATAAAAATAATGAAATGATCCTGGAAAAATCTTCCTGTCCCTATCCTGACTCTTTCACCTTCATCTCACTCTTAGGCTAAGCAGCTGAAGAGACTTAAGCCCATCCTACATTCAACATAAATGGACTTGAAATATCAGAATGGAACAAAAGAAAAAAAATTGCAACAAAAAGAATAAAGCACTTTTTCCTTCCATAGGGTCTAACTCTGTAGACTTTAATTGGATTATTAAACCTAGAGAAAAAGGCCCTTTAGCTGCTTTCAAAGTGCATCGACAGACACACTTTGCAATTGTTCTGCTTAAATGCCTTGCCTTAATGGCTTTAATAATACATTAAGTTTTCTGGCATGAGATAAATTCCTTTAGAATTGTCCAATCCGAATAAACGAAGAATTACTGGAGTAATTTGATTTACAAACTGAAAAGAGTCTTGTCTTTTGTGGGATTCCTTGGTGTTAGAACCAGATAACATTCTTCTTCCCTGGAGAGTCCATTTTGGGGGTCTAATCTATCTTTCTTCTGCCTGGAATTTTCATTCCTCTCTCAGGATCTAGCCCAGAGAAGCTTGAGAATCCAGTAGGAATAACCGCATAGATTTTCCGGTGAGTTCTCAAATCTCCCAGGTTAGTCACTCTTTGCTGTGGGGTCCTGCAGCAAATAATTCTTAGAGAACATTTCATTGCTTTGTAATTCATCATTATTCTTTACCTAGATGGTCCGTTCTTTAAGAACAGAAACCATTGCTTCTCTTTCATTTTTCTCTTGTAGCCTCAGCACCATTCCAGGTGCACAAAGGTGGCCTGAGAGAAGCCTGCTGAACTAGGCTTTGAGCTCTGACATGCAGTTACACAATCTTCCCATAGCCCATGCTTTTTGTTACAATAT
Organism: Capra hircus; assembly: GCF_001704415.2. Classification (NCBI taxonomy): domain Eukaryota; kingdom Metazoa; phylum Chordata; class Mammalia; order Artiodactyla; family Bovidae; genus Capra; species Capra hircus. Next base: position 36,146,927 of record NC_030816.1, on the reverse strand, counting down.
CCTTTATTAGCCATGACATGATCATTGAGTTGCAATGAGTATTAAAATGAAAAGTACAGATTGATTATCTGACGGAGCAAAATGTCATGACACTTTCAAAATGATTCATTACAAACAAAAGCAGTCAGATAAAACACTATAACTGAAATCCATTTTTTGCAGTAGATGTGTTGACAAAAAAAATTCTCCTGGATTATCCCCCTACAATAAAGCATATGTTATTTGATTTCCTGTCACAATTAGGAGAATTGATATGTAACATGTAACACTGTTCAACTTGTTTTCTTTTCCATCACCCCCTGGTTCAACTGACTCTCAACACAAGTAGTTTGAACTAATGAGTATATTATGGCAGTGAAAATGAAAATTATTCCAGCTATGAAAGGTGCTTTGTGCTTCATGTTAAAAATGAAAAAAGACAAATAGATTATTGATAGACATCTGCCTCTGGGGTGGCAATCTTCTGTAGATTGATTCACTTTATTTTATGAGGATTAGAGCTAAGTCTAAATGCTAAAAGATTTTCATAAGAATAATTTTTATAGTCACATGAATAAAGTAATAGAAGCTACAACAATCAAAATGATGACAAATACTGATTCTTATTTGCAAGCAAGCAAGTTTTTAATCTATTCAAAATAGAAATAAAAATTTTGCTTACAGTATAACATTTACTTTATTAGTTTTTGTCTAAATGTGGCATTACTTTTGAAATTATATTAAAATTTTCCAACAAAAATAAAGAGCCACTTTAACTTTATAGTGTACCTTAATGTACAAATAAATTATGTTGGTGTAAAAGGAAACTGTACAAAACAACTGGTAAACAGTTGAATTTCAAGCAGGAAAGAAAAACCCAACACCTACGAAAGTAGTAAAATAGGATGGTGGACACAAGCAATGTGGTCATAATGGCCTGAACAACTGAAAAAAGCCAGCAGGAAGTACAGAAGGGCACTAAAAGACGGTTACTGGCTAATGCCCTTGATGTTACATTAAACTGCTAATGCTAAGTCGCTTCAGTCGTGTCCGACTCTGTGCGACCCCATAGACGGCAGCCCGCCAGGCTCCCCCGTCCCTGGGATTCTCCAGGCAAGAACACTGGAGTTGGTTGCCATTTCCTTCTCCAATGCATGAAAGTGAAAAGTGAAAGTGAAGTCACTGAGTCGTGTCCAACTCTCAGCGACCCCATGGACTGCAGCCTACCAGGCTCCTCCGTCCATGGGATTTTCCAGGCAAGAGTACTGGAGTGGGGTGCCATTGCCTTCTCCGTACATTAAATTGAATGTGTATAATTTGCTGCATATCTAATATAGTTTATTATAGTTGAATCTAACCATAATATTTTATTAATTGTATTACAGTCATGACTGTGTTAAAGAAATAAAAAGTACATGCATATATCCTTTTGGTAGTCTAGTTAAGAATGGCTACCTCTGTTCTGTTAATTCTTTTTTCAGAGAACAAAGAAAGTTACATTGTGAACACATTCCCTGCCACTTGCGGAATATCCTTAGGTGTGAATTGGCTGGGTGTGTATATTGTCACCCTGCTTATTTAACTTATATGCAGAGCACTTCATGAGAAACGCTAGACTGGAAGAAACACAAGCTGGAATCGAGATTGCCGGGAGAAATGTCAATAACCTCAGATATACAGATAACACCACCCTTATGGCAGAAAGTGAAGAGGAACTAAAAAGCCTCTTGATGAAAGTGAAAGAGGAGAGTGAAAAAGTTGGCTTAAAGCTCAACATTCAGAAAACGAAGATCATGGCATCCAGTCCCATCACTCCATGGGAAATAGATGGGGAAACAGTGGAAACAGTGTCAGACTCTATCTTTTGGGTCTCCAAAATCACTGCAGATGGTGACTGCAGCCATGAAATTAAAAGACGCTTACTCCTTGGAGGAAAAGTTATGACCAACTTAGATAGTATATTCAAAAGCAGAGACATTACTTTGCCGACTAAGGTCCGTTTAGTTAAGGCTATGGTTTTTCCAGTAGTCATGTATGGATGTGAGAATTGGACTGTGAAGAAGGCTGAGCGCCGCAGAATTGATGCTTTTGAACTGTGGTGTTGGAGAAGACTCATGAGAGTCCCTTGGACTGCAAGGAGATCCAACCAGTCCATTCTGAAGGAGATCAACCCTGGGATTTCTTTGGAAGGAATGATGCTAAAGCTGAAGCTCCAGTACTTTGGCCACCTCATGCGAAGAGTTGACTCATTGGAAAAGACTCTGATGCTGGGAGGGGTTTGGGGCAGGAGGAGAAGGGGATGACAGAGGATGAGATGGCTGGATGGCATCACGGACTCGATGGACGTGAGTCTGAGTGAACTCCGGGAGATGGTGATGGACAGAGAGGCCTGGCGTGCTGCAATTCATGGGGTTGCAGAGTCGGACACGACTGAGCGACTGAACTGAACTGAACCAACTCAGCTGTAGTACCCACTACAAGTCTGTGTGTGTATTAGTTGCTCAGTTGTGTCTGACTCGCTGCAACCCCATGTACTGTAGCCCACTGTCCATGGAACTCTCTAGGCAAGAATATTGGAGTGGACAGCCATTCCCTTCTCCAGGGGAATCTTCCCAACCCAGGGATCAAACCTAGGTCTCCAGCATTGCAGGTGGATTCTTTAGCATCTGAACAACCAGGAATGCCCACACACTACAAACTGACTTCTAAGCACATTGCATCAATTTATACTCCCTCTAGCTTTTGTAAAGTTTTGGCTTCTCAACGACATTGACATACTTGGTATATTTTTTTCATTTTTAGTCTTTCTAGGAGTCTAGAATTATATCTCTGGAGAAGGCAGTGGCACCCCACTCCAGTACTCTTGCCTGGAAAATCCCATGGACAGAGGAGCCTGGTGGGCTGCAGTCCATGCTGAACAACTTCACTTTCACTTTTCACTTTCATGCATTGGAGAAGGAAATGGCAACCGACTCCAGTGTCCTTGCCTGGAGAATCCCAGGGACGGGGAAGCCTGGTGGGCTGCCATCTATAGGGTCGCACAGAGTTGGACACGACTGACGTGACTTAGCAGCAGCAGCAGCAGCAGCAGTAGGGTTATATCTTACTGTGCTTTCAATTTGTATTTTTTTTAAAGAGAGATAACTCTGGTAGTAATATGGATTGCACAGGGGAGAGGACACAATGGCTACAGAATGAGCAGGCCTTGGAGTTTAGCCTTCTCATAGAAGGTAATGGCAGAGTACCTGAGGTTGAAAGGCAGGGTAACTAAAAGGATGATAATACCATTTTTGCTTTTAAAAATCATTTATGTGAGTTTTCTTAAGTTTTATATCCATGTAGCTATTTCATTTTTATACATCTATGATTATTATAGGAATATTGGCATTGCCCTTTTTAAAATGGGGATGTAGCCAAATAAATGCTTTTGGGGAGAAGATGATGAGGGTACCTGAGTTTGAGGTATAATGAATACTCCACATGGGTTTACCATGGTTTTGGACATCTCAGATAACCATTCCCAGATCATTAAAACAGTAGTTTTAAAAAAAGGTAAGGTTTAATTCTTACAAGCCATGTTGCAATAATAAATCAAAGTATGCTTTGAAAAAGATATCAAAAACCATTAAAGGGATTTACAAAAGAATGGCTTTCTGAAAGGCTAGGTCTGTATGCTACTACCCAATTTTTTGTAGTGTGTTTTTACTCCACTAATGCTGAATTCTGCAGATAATTACATAAATTCTGTGTAGAGCTACAGTCAAATTTTGGGAAAAGGGTGAATTATTTGGTAAAGTGTGGTTAGATGGGCATTTTCTGAGAGAATTGTCTGTTAGAGGAATAGATGTTTGGACAGAGTTCCTAATTTTTTCAAAAAAACTTCAGGACAATTTATCCACACTTTTATAGAAAACTCAAGCAGTATTAAAATTTGATTGTTCTTTGATTGTCACTAATCAGCCTATTTTTTTTTAATTTACTCACATAAGTCAGTCCTTAAATAATTAGAGGAGTTTCAAGTAATATACTTACATAGTGGCTCTACACATAAATTGAACGTTTTATCTCCCCTCCCTCAATATTTATTCCTCTATACAATAATTTTTTGGGTTTAAAAAAATTTATTATTCTTTTGGCCATGCCCACAGAATGCAGGATCTTAGTTCCCCAACCAGGGATCCAACCTGTGTCTCCTGCATCGGGAGCATGAAATTTTAATCACTTGACTGTCAAGGAAGTCCCAGTACAGCAGTTATTATGTTTCTTTGATTAGAATGGTTGATGTTTTAAACTAGAATTGATACTTTTCAAATGTGTGCTGAAGAAGACTCTTTGAGAGCCCCTTGTTCTGCAAGGAGATAAAACCAGTCAATCCGAAAGGAAATCAGCCCTGAATGTTCATTGGAAAGACTGATGCTGAAGCTGAAGCTCCAATTATTCGGCCACCTGATGCAAAGAGCTGTGCCATTGAAAAAGACCCTAAAGATGAGAAAGATTGAAGGCAGGAGAAGTGGGTGACAGAGGATGAGATGATTCGATAGCATCACCCACTCAATGGACATGAATCTGAGCAAACTCCAGGAGATAGTGGGGTACAGAGGAACCTGGCATGTTACAGTCCATGGGGTTGCAAAGAGTTGAACACAGCTTAGTGACCGAAAAGCAACTAACTAGAATGGTATGCCCATGAGAGCAATCTACTCTCTATGATATGGCTAGTTACCAGCTGTTGAAAATAGGCATTTTGTTTGAGATTTTGAATATTATTAGGTTAAAGAATTAAATTTAGAGATAAACTATGTCCTTGTAGTTGAAAATTTTACTTGAAATTTTGCCTTGAAGCTTAGCAGGTTTATTCTTCTGTTGTTCACCTTTTGAATTCCTACTGATTTTTCCAGGCTGAATTAGTTGGGGGCTAGGAGAGGTAATTACTGAGTAATGAAATCCCCACAAAGATTTAGAACTTACTGCACTAAAAGTTTATTTCTCATTCACATCACAGGCCAGTGATGGTCTGGGGGAATTTTATCACATGCAGCTAAGATTTTTGAGATCACCAGGAAAAATGGGTTGAGTGCTTGGTACTTGCGTGCATTTATACATCATTAGAAGGATTCAGTCAGCAACAGCTATTGAATATCCTTTCTTATTATGTAGTCATTAAGAAAAAACTAATAGGAAGTGATATTACTTAAGATAGATATATTTTTCTTAGGTTTTCATGTCTATAAAACCAGCCATCAGTACAATAGGGCAATGTCCTCATGGATGATAGTGACCAAGATGGTCTTAAGTTTCCCCTCAATTTGACATAATTTTACACAGACTTCTTACTGACTCCAGGCTCCTGACCTTCCTTTTCCTAGAGCACTTATATTAGAAAACTTATAATTGTAAATTCTTTCTCTGCCCCATTGAGATGGAAATCTACAACTCAGGACTCTTTTTCTCAAGGACCGTGTGTCATTCCTCTAAAATGAAATTATAAAAAAAAATATGGTTCCCTAGATTTTAGTCTCTATGGGAGGTAGGAGCCTAACTTCTATAAGTACCAACTGGCAGACACAGATGGCCTAATCTTATTGACCACCTCACCCCAATGTCCTTCAGTACTTTTCCACTAGCTCACCCCAGCACTTAAAAACTCTCCTAACTTTGGTCAAGGGACATTGAATGCAACCTCTTATCCATATTGCATTAGTCTTGAATAAAATCTTCCTTGACTGTTTAACCCCTTCCAGTGTGGTTTTTCTTTGTCAAGGATCTCTGTGCTTAATTGCCCAGTTATGTCTGACTCTGCAAACCCATGGACTATAGCCTACCAGTCTCTTCTGTCCATGGGGATTCCCCAGGCAAGAATACTGGAGTGGATTGCCATGCCCTCCTCCAGGGGATCTTCTCAACCCAAGGATAGAGCCCAGGTCTTCTGCATAGCAGGCAGATTCTTTACCATTTGAGCCACCAGGGTAGCCCACTGTGAAAGATAGCCAATACACAAAATACAGAAGTAAATTTTAAATAAAAGTGATTTTTAGCTACTAATTACTCTGTAAACTTTGTTCTTATGGTGGCTGTTCTGTATTTTGAGTATACTTTTCTTTTTCTATGAATTTTAACATACAAAACCGCAGAAAAAATATTTTTTAAGCAACAAGGGGTATTTCTTTTGAGAACATTAACCACCATCTGGGGCTTCCCTGGTGGCTCAGAGGTTAAAGTGTCTGCCTCCAATGCGGGAGACTCAGGTTCGATCCCTGGACTGGGAAGATCTCCTGGAGAAGGAAATGGTAACCCACTCCAGTATTCTTGCCTGGAGAATCCCATGGACGGAGAAGCCTAGTAGGCTATAGTCCACAGGGTCGCAAAGAGTTGGACACGACTGAACAACTTCACACACACACACAACCATCTATATCAATCTCTCATTATTACAACTCATTCCTAAGGAGATTCTCAGGATGCAGTGAAAACTTCAATTAAAAACATATTCAAATTAAACTGTTACTTATAATAGCTAAATTATGATACATCTCACAAGAAAATGCTGATGATATGTTGTTAAAAAATTAGACAGGAATCAAGTGGCATAGTCAGTACTGGAATATAAAGAGGGACTGTCTTTACTTGATTTATTATAGATGATTTTCTCCTTCTTTACATTTTCCTGTATTTTAAATTTAAAAAGACTACTATATAAAAAATAAATATTACTTTATAAGGTCACCATAAAACAATTTTATTGACTTGAACTTCTAAAAGAAAACAACCAAGAACTTTGCTTTCCAGGATTATAGATTGAGAAAAAGTGAACAATACATTGTAATTACAAGGTTATAAGCAAACTCTGTTCTAGAATTAATGCTATTCCCATTTGACGTTTGAAATGTTTCTCTACATTAATATTCATAAATTTTAATAATATAATTTTTCTACCTTTAAAATTCATTTATAGGACTTTTGGAATTATGATGGCTTTTTATGTAAGAAATTACTGATTTTTTTGTATGATGAGGTAGATTTCACTTGGTAGGGAAAACTAATTTTTAGTGGCTCCTAAATAAACAATGTTAGTCATTCTGAAGATTTTTTTTCTGTTATATTTATTTTCCATGGCACAATACTTGTAAACTAGAGCATCACATTTCTAAGGTGCTGAGCCTTGAGTATTTTATCATAAAGTAATTAAATATAATTTCTAGTTATGCATAGAGAAGATTATGAACTATTTCTACAGTCTTGGAAGATTTATGTCCCTGACTTCCTCAAATGTGCCTGAAGTAACGCAAGTCCTCATAGCCTAGATTTACGGATCCCTTTGTGTCTTTGATCTTCCTCTGTGAGGCAAGGTTGTTTAGATGGGCAGATTAGCTTGTTCTGGGCTTAAAAATGTCTGTCTTTTCACCTGGAATGGGGCCCTTCTCATTTGTAGGACTGTGACTTGTGAAAGAGACTGAACTAACCAAAACAAATAGGGTACTTAATCTTCATTTGTCAAAGCTGTGGGTGCTCTGCTTCTTCGATTTACATAATGAAAAGTTTAATAAATTTCTGCAAGATTCAGTTTCTACAAATTTTCTATTTTTAGGCTGTGCAAATAACTTTTTATAACCTACTTGATAAGAATGATGAATAAGAAAAACATTTCAATGTTTATTTGAATCTGCTATGGAATAACCCTATTTGTCATATTCATGTATTATTTTTTCTCCCTATTTATCTATAGTAATTTCTGAAATATTATAAGATGGCCATGTGTAATTTGTAATGATAAGGAAAATTTAGGAGATGGAAAACCTCTGTTTTATATAATTATATAGATCCACCTGCTTCTTAAGAAATTTTCTTAAAATTTCATATAAAGTTATATGAATACATATAATACATATAATTCATAAAAATACATATAAAGTTATTTCACACCTTAAGTAAAAGCTAAATTCTGTCCATTAGGAAATATATGCAGTTACTAGACTTGTATTTGATTACAAACTACGATCTCTTTCCTATCCACCCACTTTATTCAATTTCACTGATAATTTCCAAAGGTGGTCCTAGAAATTTCAAAAGTTTTTTGAGTTTGAAGCTACTCTGTACTCTTTCCTCTTTGATCAACATGATTTTTTTTTTTTTGCCAAATGATTAATTTTGTCCTAGGTAACATTACTGTGTCAGATGGGATCATAAAATAATCATTTATAGAAATTACCTAGGTTAGATTTCAGTGTTCAAAACCACTGACCGTTTGCTGATTGCTTAACAGATACACATTACTATACTTTATTACTATACTTACCTCTAGGAATCAAGGGACTGTGATGCTTGGTGGGTACCATAGAAAGATAATTCATGGTCCCCTATGTTTGAGAAATACAGTTTCTTCTCAAAAGAACTGTTTTCCCCTAATTAATAGTGTCTAAAGTGGTAAATCAGCTTAACAGGAAGAGAGCAGGGAAGAAAATATTTATTTTTTCTAAAATAGTATGTGTTCTTCTTTGTTACTTTTATCACCTAGGGTCCTGGTAGGAAATAAATGGCACACTCCACTCTAGCAATTAGGCTCAGTTAATGAATAGACTGTTTGTAACATGTGGGCAGAAATAAGGTAACTCAGCAAGGCTAACCACAGGGATCTATGTGAAGAGGAGTGATTATCAAAATCCTAGGAGAACTATAACTGAAAGAGAAGGGGACCAGCAGGAGCTGTGGGCTTAGACAGAAAAATGTAGCTGTTGCTAATAGGTTCTTAGCAGAGAGAGGGGGCCAGGGAAATAAATACCTGCATCTCTCTTTCCTTCCACCCTCCGCGAGGCTGTTGGTGCTTCTCACTGGCCAAACCCAAGCAGAATCCAGAAGGCGAGGCAGAGAGGTCAGCTTCCTGAGGTGGAGAAGGATGGGAGACACATCTGCTGAGGGGTGGAGGGGAGAACAAATGCGGCAGATTCAGACCCACATTCACAATTTCACGTGACTGTTGAGACAGCGCAGAAGTAATAAGGTTCGTTAGTATTTCCACGAAATGAATAAGATGGACTTGACAAGATTATAGATTTCCAATGTGAATGGCTTAATAATGATTGCCGAAACAATTCTGGAGCTACATTTGAGCATTGAACAATGCTGTGGTTAGGGGCACCCACCCTCCTGCGATCAGAATCCATGTATAATTTATAGTCATCCCTCTGTCAATTCAGTTCCCCATCCTAGGATTCAACCAACTGTGGATCGTGTAGCGCTGCAGTATTTACTATTAAAGACAATCTGCACGGACCCAGGTAGTTCAAACTCATGTTGTTCAAGCGTCAACTGTATTTTAGAATAATGTCCTAAAGACATAAATTGTGTTTTACACACTCAATAGTACTTGATTCACTAATGATCTTCAATTTTCATGAGTTACTGTGATTTTTAACTTAAGAACCATAGCATGTTGGGGGCAAACTCATACCAAGCTCCTCAGATTTAGTGGGGTCAGGGGTTAGGGTAAGAATGGTTTTACTAACACTAGTAAAGACAAAAGGTTACAGGTACATATTTCATACAACTCACCATTTCCAAGGTCAATAATTGTTTGCCATGCCTCAATCATTATGCAGTGTTGTGGAAAAAATTTGTTTTGGATTGGCTTGTGTGGCAGTGTAAGTTGTACTTGGCAAATTGTGATAAAAACAAAGGGACAAATCTTAGATTATAGAAATGAGTTAGTGCTATGCTCAAGAGAATCAGATTAATACAGTTAGTTTTCAAATGTTTCTTTAATTATTGAACACATTCCTTCCATAATTTAATTTTAGAACTTCAAATTGTTTTACTTAGAAATCATTAATTGATAGCAATAAATGGATATTTTACTTAACTTTTATGTTTTCAATATGAAGAACAAGTAATAATTTGATTACTAAAATATTCATAGAGTACTATCTAAGCAACACTTAACACAATATCCAGGAGAAAATTATAACTATCAATTGTTGAATTTCCCTGGTGTTTTTCTGAACAAGTTGATTTACAGATTAGAAAAACACTGCATATACAATTCAATATCTCAGGGAATTGCAATACACTTATACATTAAACTATTTTTTTGTCTATAGAATCTAGCAGTATAAAAACACTTTAAATGCTTTCAAAGTTATGAAAAGCATAATTTTATGTGTTTAGAGTTAGTGGTAATTTTTTTCCTTCTGCCTTTAATGCAAGAGGAAATCATTATAAATCTCTTCTAAAGGTTCTATTTAGTTTTTCTTTCCTTTGAGCACAACTATTTTTTTCCCTGTGAAGTAAATTTTAGTATTGTATTTTTCTAACCTTTTTGTAATCACAAGTAGTTAAATTTTTGGTAAACTTCTAAAACCAATTATTCTTACATGAAGCAATTTCTGATAAACCAGCCACTGCTATTGTTTGGCTATGGGTACATAAGATGGTGAAGGACAGGGAAGCCTGGCGTGCAGCAGCCCGTGGGGTCACAAAGAGTCAGACATGACTGAGTGACTGAGCAACAGCAACATGTAAGATGGAGTTTCTGTAGTCCTATTGACAAAAGTAGCTTCAGCTGTTATCCGTCTTGGCATTCCATATCCTCCTTTCCTTCTCCTATCTCCTTTATGAAATTCAGATGCATTATAGTTTTCCACATGCAACTTCAAAACTCTTAGCTGATAAAGTAAAATGTGGTCATATAAATCATATGATAAAAATTTCTAAATTACTCTAATATTCCTATTTGCATTTCAAAACCCATTTTAATGCTTTAAACTGGCTTCATGCAACCCTTCTGTGGCTTTTTACCCCATCTATTCCCTATTCATTCATATGTTCTGTAAACACTGAGAACCCACGGAATTCTAGTTAAGCTATTTCAAATCCTAAAAGATGATGCTGTGAGAGAGCTGCACTCAATACACCAGCAAACTTGGAAAACTCAGCAATGGGCACAGGACTGGAAAAGTTCAGTTTTCATTCCAATCTCAAAGAAAGGCAATGCCAAAGAATGCTCAAACTACCACACAATTGCACTCATCTCACAGGCTAGCAAAGTAATGCTCAAAATTCTCCAAGCCAGGCTTCAGCAGTACGTGAACCTTGGACTTCCAGATGTTCTTGCTGAATTTAGAAAAGGCAGAGGAACAAGAGATCAAATTGCCAACATCCGCTGGATCATGGAAAAAGCAAGAGAGTTTCAGAAAAACATCTATTACTGCTTTATTGACTATGCCAAAGCCTTTGACTCTGTGGATCACAACAAACTGTGGAAAAGTCTTAAATAGATGAGAATACCACACTACCAGACCTGCCTCTTCAGAAATCTGTATGTAGGTCAAGAAGTCACAGTTAGAACTGGACATGGAACAACAGACTGGTTCCAAATAGGAAAAGGAGTACATCAAGGCTGTATATTGTCATGCTGGTTATTAACTTATATGCAGAGTACATCATGAGAAATGCTGGGTTGGATGAAGCACTAGCTGGAATCAAGAGTGCCAGGAGAAATATCAATAACCTCAGACACACAGATGACACCACACTTATGGCAGAAAGAGAAGAAGAACTAAAGAGCCTCTTGATGAAAGTGAAAGAGGAGAGTGAAAAAGTTGGCTTAAAACTCAACATTCAGAAAATTAAGCTTGTGGTATCTGGTCCCATCAGTTCATGCAAATAGATGGGGAAACAATGGAAAAAGTAACAGACTTTCTATTTTGGGGCCCCCAAATCACTGCAGATGGTGATTGCAGCCATTAAGTTAAAAGACACTAGCTCCTTGGAAGAAAAGCTATGACCAACTTAGACAGCATATTGAAACCAGAGACATTACTTTGCCAACAAAGGTCTGTCTAGTTAAAGCTATGGTTTTTCCAGTGGTCATGTATGGATATGACAGCTAGACAATAAAGAAAGCTGAGCGCCAAAAAATTAATGCTTTTGAACTTTGGTGTTGGAGGAGACTCTTGAAAGTCCCTTGGACTGCAAGGAGATCCAACCAGTCCGTCCTTAAGGAGATCAGTCCTGGGTGTTCATTGGAAGGACTGATGCTGAAGCTGAAATTCCAATACTTTGGCCACCTGTTGCGAAGAGCTGACTCATTGGAAAAGAACCTGATGCTTGGAAAGATTGAAGGTGGGAGGAGAAGGGGACAACAGAGGATGAGATGATTGGATGGCATCACCAACTCAATGGGCATGAGTTTGAGCAAACTCCTGTAGTTGGTGATGGACAGGGAAGACTGGCGTGCTGCAGTCCATGGAGTTGCAAAGAGTCGGGCACAACTGAGCAACTGAACTAAACTGGACTGAACTGACCTATCAGAAAATGAACAAAGCCTGGTGAAATAAAAAGATGAATTAGATGCAATTCTGCCCCCTCAGATTTTAATGGTTGAACTAGACATATAAGCAGATAATTAAAAGACCATGCTTTCAGAGCCATAGCAGAGCATGAACGTGGAACAGAGACATAGAAGAAAGAAAATGGAGTAGTGAAATTAGAGATCAACTCCATCTGGGCAATATAGGAAAAAGTGAGAACTCCAGAGAACTCAAAATGGATCTTGAAGGATGAATATAGGTTTCCTAAGTACAAAGGGCTATGAAGTGCAGTCCAGGACACCAAAGTCCTGTGTAAAAGGTGGAGGAATAGGATCTGCTTGAGGAACAGAGTTTAACTTGGCTAAAGGATGAGCCATGAGATGGGGAGTAGTGAGAGGCTGAGATCGAAGATGTAGGATGTGCCAGTTTATGAGGTGTGAGGGTTCGGGAAGAGTTGATTATCCTTTAAGATTACCTTCATCCCTATCTCTTCCACCACCATTTCATCTCCTCCAAGTTCCCATTCAAACTACATCTCAGAAACTGTGGCGAAAACAACACAATTTACTATAAAGAAATTAATAGACATCTCCTTAACTCTTCTTTAGGTATCTGATAAATCTTAGAGTTTCAGAGTCAATGGGTTAGAAGGGGAATCCTTCAGTAGGACTATTTCTCCATAAATCACACTGTTCAGTCTTCTTTTCTCAGATGCTTAAGTTATAAAGTGGAGATAATAAAACATATCTCACCAGCCTATTGTAAGGAACAAATGAGAATATATGTGAAAGTCTTTAGTAACCAGCAAAGTACTGTCTCCTAATGATATTTTATTTAGAGTGGCCCTGGATTCCAACTTTCTCTTTCTTGCTATAAATCTTCATTTTTTTCCTTTCTGTAACAGTCTTTTTCAGAGTTCTTCCCCCCCCCCCGCGCCCCCCCCCGCCCCCCGCCCCCCGCCCCCGCCCCCGCCCCCGCCCCCGCCCCCGCCCCCGCCCCCGCCCCCGCCCCCGCCCCCGCCCCGAGAAGAAGTTGTTATTGGTGCTCTGCAAACAAATGCTGAGATTGGCCATACTGGGGAAAAGTTGGTTCATGGGGAAATCTGTGGTGATACTTTATAGGGAAGTGAGAAAGGCCCTTCAGACTTGTTCCCAATTGAGGCAACAGGCCAACCCTTGGTACCTGCATCAGTGAGTCAAAGGCTGGGAGCCACCTCTGGTTCAGGCGGTTCCCACCCTCCCAGCCAGAGGCATTCTAAGTGAGCAGGGAGCTCCGCAGCATCAGCGGCAAGCCCAGCAGCTGGGCCATGATGCCTCTGGGCTGAAGAGGGTATCCGATCAGCGTGCCGCAGCACACACACACCTTCTCTTCCTCCATCTGCTTCCAGGGTGAAGTCTGAGGTGTAAGCTGCCCTAGCCTGTGAAAATACAGGGCTCTCAATTAGAGGACGTTCAGAGTAGCCCTCAATGGAAAATCAGGGAGACTCTAATCTTGAGGGTCCTTTGTGTTAAACATTCAGGGATTCCCAGAGAGATTTTCAATGCCAAGTCGTCTCCTCACTACACACTTTTTATCTTTGCTTTTTCAATTTACTAAATGGTTTTTGAAAGAAAACTTTGGAAAATTTTATGCCAGTGAGTTTTATAGAGAGTACATTTTTTTGAACATTTAATTTTATATTGGGGTATAGCCAATTAACAATGTTGTGATAGTTTCAGGTGAACTGCAAAGGGACTCAGCCATACATACAGATGTATTTTTTTTTCCCCCTTAACCCAAGTCTCCCAACATTGGATTTGATTGTGGAAAACTCATTTCCCCCACATTTATGTATCTTCATTATCACATACACCTAAAGATGATTTAAATTTATGTACTATTTTTAACATGAGGAAAGTAACTTTTAAAGCAATAAGCATAGCATAATGCAAAATTTTAAAAGATTTATATGCATATACACATATATATGCATTGAAAAAAACTAGAATGTCATACAGTGAAAAGTATAATTGTATGATAAAAATTATTAGTAATTTGAAAGTGTTTAATTTTAAATAAACCTTGCATTTCTTATTTTATTTGACAAACTTTTATAATCATAAATAAGCAAGAAAAATTGTTGAAAATTGAATAGTACTTTATAGTATATACATCATTACATGTAATCTATTTAACTTCTTTCCATGTCAGATGATGGAAGGACTTACAGGGATTAATTTGCAGATGTGAAAACTGATTATTCATACAAGTTCACATAGATATTCACTCTACTATTATGTTGTTAGGATCTGTCCTATAACTTGGGTCTTATACATCCAAAGCCAGTGCTTTTTTCAGAAGGACCATGTGCTTCTTCCCTCCAAATGTCATACATCACAGTAATTAGTATTCTTATTATTTTAACTATTAGCTACATTTTTAATAGATTTACAGTCTTCTTGGTTTGTTTCACATGTAGCATGATTATCTTCTCCCTACTTAAAAAATTAAAAAGACCCATGGTTACAGCAGTCAGCAGAAAATTATTCAGGCAAGAATATTCATTAAATTCAACTGACTCTTTTTTCCAAGTAAGTTAACTCAGATCTAAGCCTTCAGGGAAGTATAAAGTTAAGTTTTTATAGAAACTGTAAGGTATATTTCATAACTCACCTATTAGAATATTTTGAATATTACATCTTGCCCATAATGTAGCAATATTAAAGAACTTAAGAATCTCTACTTTTAAACATTTTATTTATAATTTTATATTCCCTCAATAAGTCTTGTGATTTCTTACTAAAGTGATGTTTTATATTAGATATGTATATTAGACTCTAGCAATATATGAGAAATTTGGTTAATCAACTTGGTTAGTTTTCCTTTAAGGTCTGTGCTTGAGGAGACATTTCTCAATGAAAGCTGAGGTAGTTCATCCAGAACAATGTAAAATATTGATAATAGGATTTATATAAAATAATTTGAGGGCACAGTTAGTAATATACTGAATGTTTGTTTTACCGAGAGTTCAAGTATCAAGAGTCTCAAGTATCAGCACCAAGAGTTCAAGTAGTACACTGAACACAAACTAGATCTTTCTTTACTTCTGAACTTAGGTGGGCATGAGCAATTCTCTGTGGTCATAAATGGAAAAATATCTACTTTGTACTATATATAACTAAGACCTTTAGGAGGAGACCATGAGTTCTCTGGGCATTTTGAGGCTTTTTGAGGAGAGGCTGGCCAAAGAGGTATCAGTAGTTTTGAAGCAGCAAGAGGTTTTGAGGTGATAGCAGAAAGTGAGCAGTCTTTCAGGAGACATAGCACTGAAATATGTGGAATATCAGGAAATAATTCCAGGTGAGGGAACTGTGTGACCGAAGACACAAAAGTGGGGCTGAACTTTGACATCTTTGGTTGGCAAGGACACTGGTCTCATAAGTAAAGGCACTCAAGATGGAAAGTAAGATTAAATAAATGAGATGAGAACAAATCAGAGAGAACCTGAACACCAAACAGAAGAGATGAGATTTAGAAAATGTGAGGAAATAATAAAAAGACATTGAGTAGACAAGTATTGTGTGTGGTACCATCTATATCTTACAATTAGTCCAGCAGTAAAACCAGCTAGGTTTTGGCAACATGAAATTAGAGGACCAAGATTTGGCTGGTGGTGTCAAAAATTAAGAAGGGATGTGTATGAGATTATAAAAGTTCAATAAAAGATTTTCACTGATCAGACATAGGATATAAATTTTCATTTATAATATATTTTTTCAGTTACTCTGAACGTCTTCTTTTTTAACTTCTATAAAACACAAAGAATTTAGACCCAGAAGGACTAGGAATTAGTAGTTATAAAGTATAGTGATGAGAACTGAGTCTTTAGAGAAGGGAACTGGTTGGTCCAGGGCTATACAGATGTAGTGGGTTTGTTGTCAGGAGGCCTGGGTTCAAATTTGAGCTTTGCTGCTAACTATCTTCATGACCTAGGGCTTCCCAGGTGATGGGAAAGAGTCTGCCTGCCAATGGAGGATACACAGGAGATGTGGTATTTTTTTTTTTCTTTTTTGAGCTTTTGTGTTTGTGTGTGTGTGTGTGTGTGTGTGTAAACAACCATCCTGCTGGTCAAGCATTCTGACAGGTCTTAATCATAATTTTTGGAAATATTTTCAGAGGTTCAAATACCTGTTTGGGTCTGAGAGAGAGGTTCTGATGCTCTCTATGGCTCATTCTTCCAAGTCTGACCTATTAACACATAAAGTTCTTTGGGAGCTATTTTGTATTTTATTGCACCAAAATTAAAATTTCCATAGCATTTCAATGTCCATAGCATTTCAGTGGCCTTCAGGTGATGCTAGTGTTAAAGAACCTGACTGCCAACGCAAGAGATGATAAGAGATGCGGGTTTAATCCCTGGGTCAGGAAAATTCCCTCGAGGAGGGCATGGCAACCACTCTATTATTCTATTCTCTCTCAAATAATAAATATATACTAAATAGAAAGGAGCTAAGAGACAAGAAACTTTGCAGCTTTGAAAAAGCATGGTTCTAGTTATAAGGCAGTATATTCCAGGTGGGATATAATGATGACAATTATGAACTTCTAGTTTGAGAAGAAATGACTACTGTTGGGGCTGGAGATAGCAAAATTGTCACCGACGAGAAATAAAATTGGTTCCATAGATAGCCTAAAGGAAAAGCTGAGAAGGCAAGTGACTCCGGTTATGGGTCTAATAAAGATGCTGGAAAGGAGTAATGCAGGCTATTGTGCTTGATATCTTCTTGTATGACACAGGTTAGTGTTCTTGCCTCCTTTTGGCTAAAGTTACATGGTTTATAACTGACACTTTCAGTAGCCATTTTTAAAAATCATATTGACTGTTACTTCTAGATCTTTTATCTTTTTGAACTAATTGAAATGGGATCTTTACTTCATAGTTTTTACTGCTTTTTATAGTAAAAAGTAATATTTTCATATTTACTTGGTAACTAACCTTACTAATTCTCTTATTACAAAATTTTAGAGTTGATTTTTCAGAAGGTTTTAAATAGGTAATCATATTGTGTCCTACATTCAAATATATATAACTCACTATTTCCTTTTTTTCTTATAGAGGGACATTTCTTATTTCCTTCATGAGAATTTGCAAAAAAAAATTTTTTTTAAGTTATGGTGTTACTTGTAGGCATGCTGTTTTTCTTCCTGGCTTCAATGAGAATTACCACCATTTCAGTTGAGAGTGACCCCATGGACTGTAGCCTGCAAGGCTCATCTGTCCATGGGATTCTCCAGGTAAGAAATACTGAAGTGGGTAGTTATTCTCTTCTCCAGGGTATCTTCCTGACCCAAGGATCAAATCTGGGTCTCTTGCATTGCAGGCAGCTCCTTACTGTCTGAGCTACCAGGAAGCCCTATATTGGCTATTAGTTGATCGCATACCTTTTAAAATAGCCTTCAGTTCTATCAGTTAACATTCTGGTAGATCCATTAAGATGATGATATAATTTTTCTTCTTTGATGTATTATTATTTCATTAATTACATAAAATAATGTTAATGTAATTATAGTAATATAATTAATATGACTAATTATATAATTATTAATATAACAATCAATATTTATATGTGATGAAATTAATAATTATATTACTAGCAATTATATTATAGTAATATAATTATATTAATAGACTCTCTTATGTTCTTACTTCACTGAACTGACCCATACTTAATTTACAGAGCTTGAACACTATTTCTAGAACACCATTCTCTTCTGGTATGCTTACTATTTTTTTTTCCTCTCCCTCTCAGTTTCCTTTACTAGTTTTGTCTAATCTCTTAATGTTTAAGTGCTACAAATAAATCTGATTTATTGCTTTCTGCTCTTGAACCTATCTAGTCTCATGGCTTTAAATATGTATATAGGCTGAAGATTTATAAATTTATGTCTCTAGTTTTGACTCTTTCTCAAGCTCCAAAATGACAACCCACTCCAGTATTCCTGCCTAGGAATTCCCGTGGACAGAGGAGGCTGGCGGGCTGCAGTCCCCGGGGTCACAAAAGAGCTGGACATGACTGAGCGACTAAGCAACAATGCTGAAGATTTATAACCTTGTATCTCTAGTTTTGACTCTTTCTCAAGTTCTAAACATGTTTATCCAGGTGCCTACTTGTCTCCTCTTAGACATCTAAATTCCTCTTGTGTGCAACATGTTCAGAACATTTTTTGATCTTCTCTTTCAAATTTGCTCAGTTTATAGCCTTCCCAATTGCACTTGATAGTAGCTTCATCTTTCTAGGTATTGAGGATAAAAACCATGTAGTCACTGTCATCTCCTCTCTCGCCAATACATCAGCTATTTCTGACGGTTGTGTTTTCAAAGTATATCCAGACTCCAACCGCTTCTTACCACCATGCCAGGAACCACACTGATCTAAGCCACTCACTTGCCCAGAATACACAATCATCTCCTGTATTCCCAGGTCCCATCCTTTCCCACTACAGTCTACTCTCAGTACAACAGCCAGAGAGATTCTTTTACAATGTAGATAATCTATGTTATTGCTCTGCTCTAGTCCCCCAAGTCTCCCCATTTCACTTGGGCTTAGCCTGGAACCCTAGAGGATCTGGCCCTGGTATTTCCCCCACCCCAGTCTCCAGCTCCTCCCATACTTCACTCTCCTCCCACTCCACTGGCCCCTGTTGTTCCTTGAGCCTCCCAAGCATAATCTGGCCTTAGGGCCTTGGTTCTGGCTATATTTCCTGCCTAGAATGCTATTCCACAGAGTATCCATAAAGCTAACTCCCAGGTCTTTATGTTTTTGCTCAAATGCTATCAACTCAGTGGAGGTCTCTTCCTGAACATTTATTTAAAATGGCAATCCACTCCTGATCTCATCACCCTGATCCCTATCAGTTCAGTTCAGTCGCTCAGTCGTGTCCGACTCTTTGCGACCCCAGGAATCGCAGCACGCTAGGCTTCCCTGTCCATCACCATCTCCCGGAGTTCACTTAGACTCACAACCATCGAGTCCATGATGCCATTCAGCCACCATATCCTGGGTCGCCCCTTCTCCTCCTGCCCCCAATCTCTCCCAGCATCAGAGTCTTTTCCAATGAGTCAGTTCTTCGCATGAGGTGGCCAAAGTACTGGAGCTTCAGCTTTAGCATCATTCCTTCCACAGAAATCCCCGGGTTGACCTCCTTCAGAATGGACTTGTTGGATCTCCTTGCAGTCCAAGGGACCCTCAAGTGTCTTCTCCAACACAACAGTTCAAGAGCATCAATTCTTTGGTGCTCAGCCTTCTTCACAGTCCAACTCTCATATCCATACATGACCACAGGAAAAACCATAGCCTTGACTAGATGGACCTTAGTCGGCAAAGTAATGTCTCTGCTTTTGAATATACTATCTAGGTTGGTCATAACTTTTCTTCCAAGGAGTAAGCATCTTTTAATTTCATGGCTGCAGTCACCATCTGCTGTGATTTTGGAACCCTAAAATTAAAGTCCGACAGTGTTTCCACTGTTTCCCCATCTATTTCCCATGAACTGATAGGACCAGATGCCATGATCTTCGTTTTCTGAATGTTGAGCTTGAAGCCAACTTTTTCACTCTCCACTTTCACTTTCACCAAGAGGCTTTTTAGCTCCTCTTCACTTTCTACCATAAGGGTGGTGTCATCTGCATATCTGAGATTATTGATATTTCTCCCAGCAATCTTGATTCCAGCTTGTGTTTCTTCCAGTCCAGCATTTCTCATGATGTACTCTGCATAGAAGTTAAATAAGCAGAGTGACACTATACAGCCTTAACGTACTCCTTTTCCTATTTGGAACCAGTCTGTTGTTCCATGTCCAGTTCTAACTGTTGCTTCCTGACCTGCATACAGATTTCTCAAGAGGCAGGTTAGGTGGTCTGGTATTCCCATCTCTTTGAGAATTTTCCACAGTTTATTGTGATCCACACAGTCAAAGGCTTTGACATAGTCAATAAAGCAGAAATAGATGTTTTTCTGGAACTCTCTTGCTTTTTACATGATCCAGCAGATGTTGGCAATTTGATCTCTGGTTCCTCTGCCTTTTCTAAAAACAGCTTGAACATCAGGGAGTTCACGGTTCACGTATTGCTGAAGCCTGGCTTGGACAATTTTGAGCATTACTTTACTAGCATGTGAGATGAGTGAAATTGTGTGGTAGTTTGAGCATTCTTTGGCATTGCCTTTCTTTGGGATTGGAATGAAAACTGACCTTTTCCAGTCCTGTGGCCACTGCTGAGTTTTCCAAACTTGCTGGCATATTGAGTGCAGCACTTTCACAGCATCATCTTTCAGGATTTGAAAGAGCTCAACTGGAATTCCATCACCTCCACTAGCTTTGTTTGTAGTGATGCTTTCTAAGGGCCACTTGACTTCACATTCCAAGATGTCTGGCTCTAGATTAGTGATCACATCATCATGATTATCTGGGTCGTGAAGATCTTTTTTGTACAGTTCTTCCATGTATTCTTGCCACCTCTTCTTAATATCTTCTGCTTCTGTTAGGTCCATACCATTTCAGTCCTTTATCGAGCCCATCTTTGCATGAAATGTTCTCTTGGTATCTCTAATTTTCTTGAGGAGATCTCTAGTCTTTCCCATTCTGTTGTTTTCCTCTATTTCTTTGCATTGATTGCTGAAGAAGGCTTTCTTGTCTCTTCTTGCTGATCCCTTTATCCAACTCTAATTTTTCTTTTCCTATCTCATTTGTCACTAACGTACTGTGAAATGTACCTGTTACTGATACCAGTGTGTTGCTGTTGTTCAGTTGCTAAGTCGTATCCAACTCTTTGTGACATGGACTGTAGCATGCCAGGCTCCCCTCTCCTTCATTGTCTCTCTGAGTTTTCTCAAATTTATATCCATTCAGTCAGTGATGCTATCTAACCATCTCATCCTCTGCCACCTCCTTCTTGTTTTGCCTTTAATCTTTCCCAGTATCAGGGTCTTTTTCGAATAAGTTTCTCTTTACATCAGGTGGCCAAATATTGGAGCTTCAGCTTCAGCAACAGTCCTTCCATCAGGGTTGATTTCCTTTAGGAATCCCCTGCTATGAAGTAATTTCCATGAAAGAGATATCTTTGTTTTATGATGATATACTCCAAATACTGAGAATTTTAATTGTATTATAAATGCTTAATAAACATTTGTTGAATGAATTAATAGATAGATTGAATCCCACTTAATTATGTCAGATACTTCCTTTGATTCATTACAGGATGTGATTTACTAACATTTTGCTTTGGATTATTGTATTTATATTAGTGAGATTGGTATTTTAATATACTTTTGGGGGGGTGATACTTCTACTCTGGTTCTAGTATCATGATTATAATAGCTTTTTATAAACAATCAACAAGTTTTCAAGATTTTTCTATGCTGAAGGAATTAAAATAGTCTGGAGAATGATCTGTATTTTGAAGAAAGAATTCTTCCCTAAAACTGAGTTTGGCTTCTCTTTGGACATCTTGTTCAATTTCTTTCAACTTTTATCCTAGAAAATTATTTCATCAGTGATTCTAATTTTAATATTATCATAGTATTGCTCATAATGGAAAAATCTGTTTCTGAAGTTAAATCTCTCTTCTCATTCCTTATGTTAAATGTTTGTATTATTGTTTTTGATGAACTCATAGCTTATTTCCCCAGCTGCACATTGGGCTTCCAAAGTATAAAGAAGGTTATATTCCTGGCTTCTTTTGAATATAATTCACTCTAATGTCTGAATGCAGCATTTCCCCAGTTGAAAGTATTATGACAACCAGAACTTAAGTTTAATGTGTAAAATGTTTTATATCATAAATGAAAAATAAAAGTAAGCTTTTATTGATTTTTAGCTTTGAAGAGATTATAGAAATCATGTTGGCCAATGGCCTACCCACCATTTTTGTATGTATGTGTGTTTGTGAGGAAATCAAAGCTCTAAGTAACTGATTTGCCCAATAACACACCTATTTGTTAGAGTTAACATATAGAAAAGAGGATATTTTCATTTGTTTGTAAAATTCATAACTTTTTAAATTAAGAATTCATCAAAATGTTACATAGATAAAATGATGAAGATGCGCAGTGTAGCATTTTAACAGATGGTTCTTTTTGACATAGTGTGTTAGAAAAGTAACATGGTGACATTCTGCATTTGCTGGAGCAGACAGACATTTTGCAAATGTTAAGGCAGCTTAGATTTAAAAATACTGAAGAACTGGGCCTGGGAATTCTGACCTCAGTCAAAGCTTCTTAGCCTAATTTCTCAAATCAGTCTTCTTTACCACTGGTGTGGACATTTGACAATATCTACAGGCATTTTTGGTTGTTACAGCTGGGTGCGGGGAGATGGTGGTTGCTACTGGCATCACTAGGGCTCATTAGTGAGTACTGTCAAACATGTTACGTGCACCGGACTACCCCCCACAGCAAGGAACTGTATGCCCTCAGTTATCAATAGTGCCAGGTTGAGAAAATCTGACTTGTGGTGATGACTCTTACATTGATTGTGCCAGTCCTGAATTTACAGATGTTTGTAATCACTTCAAAATGAACACTACGTTGTATTTTTTAATGAGAACATCTTACCCAAATGTGTTCTGTGAAACATAAGTCCAGCAGATATTCTGTGAAGAAACAGCCAAATATGCTTGAGAAACAACACGTATGATAGTGCCCTTTTAGAGTTCTTCATTGGAAGGACTGATGCTGAAGCTGAACCTCCAATACTCTGGCCACCTGATGCAAAGAACTAACTTATTGGAAAAGATCCTGATGCTGGGGAAGATTGAAGGCAGGAGGAGAAGGGGACGACAGAGGATGAGGTGGTTGGAGGGCATCACCGACTTGATGGACATGAGTTTGAGCAAGCTCTGGGATTTGGTGATGGACAGGGAAGACTGGTGTGCTACAGTCCATGGGGTCACAAAGAGTCAGACACAACTGAGTGACTGAACTGAACTGAACTGAAAGTTCCTCAGCAAAATCCAGCATATTAAAGGCTCTGATATGTCCTGCAGTGAAAATCCCTATAACATTGCTTCATTCATAATATTCTAGCTTTATTATACCAATGTAATGTTTTGACATAAACTCTCTATGCATTGCTGAAAAGAGGCTTCAAGAAATTCAATCACTATGCTTCTCAGTTCTCAAACTTCTTTCATATTTGATCTCATTGGATTCTATCAATCATTCTATAAGATATAATTCTAAAATAACCTCAGCATTTTCCCCAAATAATCTTCCTATCCTAACATATACTTTCTCCTTCATATCTTAGAGCAGTAAAGATTTTATGTCAATTGATGAATTTACTTTTACTAGAAATAGACTATGCTTTTGGAAAATACACAGAATGCAAAGAAAAAAAACAAAAAAGTTCTATAACTCCATTGTTGACATGTTCTTATATTTTCAGTTGTTTTCTTGTCAGTATATTTTAAAATAACAATGTAAGTGCTTTTCATAAACTTAGAGGTTTTTTTAAGTCAATACCTTTAATATTCTAGCATTTTCATTTAATACTATTATTACTATCACATGATAACAACATAACATGCATAGTGAAGTATCAACTGGATAATTGCTGGATATTTCATTACATAGAATGTGATGCTTTATTTAAGGAGTCCTTTATTAATGGGAAACTACTAGTTTCCTTTTTTGCCTAATTTTCAGTATACTCTAATAAATGCTTCATACATATCTTTTCACATATTCTTAATTGTTTCTTTAGGAAAGTTGCTAGAGATGGAATTATTGTATCAGTAGGTAGGGAAAAGAATATTGTCAAGGGAGTGGTGACAATGTGGATGGATATATTTTAAGGCATTCCTGGTGAAAAACTGCATTGTAGAAAGCCTGTACAACTTTAACATTTCCAACACTAGTTTATAAAAGTGACATTGGGCCTTTTATTTTATTTTGGAAAGAACACTTAATAAGAGATCTATTGTCTTAACAGATTTTTAAGTGCATAATATTAATACATTATTATATTTTACTGTTGCTTGGATTTAGGTCTCTTTCTTTTCATTCCCCTGCTGTTAGACTTCTCTTTTGGTTTCCTGGTTATCATATTATATTATTCACCTCCATTTTTTTGTTCATGAAAACTCTGTCTAAATTCTTATTTCTCTAAAATGTCTCCCTATGTCAATCAGCACCAGATTCCATATTTCAGTTTGACATGGGCTTATGTTGTTTAACTGCATTATACATGCATGTCTTAGCTATTTCACCAGGTTGTTAGCACTAAAAGAGACCAGATCCAAACACTCAGTGTGTCTCAGTCCTGTGTTAGGCTCCAAGGCTGTGGGGATAAAAAGCCCTTGTTCTTGAGCTGCATACAGTTTATAGAGAAAACAGAGGAAAGGCAGACTGTAGAGATCACTATGACAGCAGTGAACAGAGCACTAGAGGAATACAGACGGGGATTTGGTGCCAGGGAAGACTTCCTGGGTGAGAGGTCCTCACAGGGAGATTTAAAGGATGAAAATGAGTTCTGGGTAGTGAAGGATAAATGTGTGAAGACATGGAAAAGTCTTTGTGTTGTGACCATATATGTACATTTGTATGTGTATACTATGTCAGGAAAAGGTGAGAAAGAGCATGAAATGTACACGGAGGAGTAGCAAGAAATGAATCTGAAGATATAAAGAGAGTGAGGACGAAGTCAGAAGGGCTGTATGGGTGCTGCTAAGATATTTATGCTTCATCCTGATGATGCAAGGAGTATGGAGGGTGAATTGACTGAGGCAAGGATGCTGGGAAACCGTGTTTACAGTTCTTTGCAAGCCCAGGGTAGCAAGTGAGGGATTGATCCCAAACCTATGTGTGTGTGTGTGTCTTTTTGATTGGTTAAGATTCCTGGACCTGTCATTTAATTTTCTTGATCCCTGGCATCCTAATCAATGATTATGTTCACAATTATACTTTTAATACAAGACTTAATAGGAATGGGAATGGAGCATACTGTTTAGTGAAAATGGTCTGAAGTGATAGGGAAGTTATGTTAATAGTTTCCCTCCTCCTGTTTGGCCTACGTATGTTTTAGCTGCGTGTATGTCCTGCTACTTCTACTTCAAGCTCAGTTAGTGAGGTTGTGATAAGTAGGGCTGCTTTATTGAATCATTTGAGTTGCCTTGGGAGACTTTTTCTTGATTATGCACAGGAGAGAGATAAATAGAGTTAGATAGACAAGAATGACCTCTCTCAGAGAAATCATATTTTTGTCAGGAAATGAAAATCATTTTTATTTCACTGAGATAAAAGGAAGTTTTGTTTATGAAATGATTTAATATTTAGAAATCTAATTATAGCTTTTAATATAAAACTTTGGATTCTGAAAACATAATAGTAATAACAATAGACACCACTGAATTCTCTTTCTTGCACAGGGATTTCTGCTCAATTTAAGAGCTCATTGTTTAACAATGAGGCTTAAAAATCACGTCTATTTGCTGTCTTACTCATATTTCAGCCAGATAAAACAGTCTGCAATTTTATCATGAGAGCTGTTTTAAATGCAGAATGAAGATGCCGATAGTAACTTTTCACACTTTGCCAGCTACCTATACCTAGTTAGAATAATTTACTACATTGACAAAGAGTGCTCAGTAACTGGAATCACTCAGGAGAAAAATATTCTTTAAATTTAAATTGCTATACTGTAATTATAAGTAAATTGTATTAACTTTCTTTAAAGAACCTTATTAAAAGCCTGAAGCATACTTGTCATCCCATGAGGTGTTTGCTTCTCACTTTATGGATGGAGAAACTGAAGGTAAATGATTTACTCAGTCAAAGGAAATGATTACATGAGATCTGGTATTGAGACGAGGTACCATTTTTAAATATATATTTATTTATTTATTTTTGTCCTTATTAGTTATTTATTTTAAATATAGCAGTGTGTTCATGTCAGTTCCAAACTCTCTAACTATCCCTCCCTTCAGGTAATGATAAGCTTGTTCTTTAAGTCTGTGAGTCTGTTTTGTAAATAAGTTCATTTGTATTATTTTTTTTAAGATTTTGCATATAAGCCATCAGTTCAGTTCAGTTGCTCAGTCATGTCCAACTCTTTGCGACCACATGGACTGCAGCATGCCAGCCTTCCCTGTCCATCACCAACTCCTGGAGCTTGCTCAAACTCATGTCTATTGAGTTGGTGATGCCATCCAACCATCTCATCTTCTGTCATCCCCTTCTCCTCCTGCCTTCAATCTTTCCCAGCATCAGGGTCTTTTCCAATGAGTCAGTTCTTCACATCAAGTAGCCAAAGTATTGGGGTTTCAGCTTCAACATCCGTCCTCCCAATGAATAAACAGGACTGGTTGGATCTCCTTGCTATCCAAGGGACTGTCAAGAGTCTTCCCCAACACCACAGTTCAAGAGCATCAGTTCTTCGGCACTCATTGTTCTTTATAGTACAACTCTCACATCCATGACTACTGGAAAAACCATAACTTGGACTAGATGGACCTTTGTCAGCAAAGCAATGTCTCTGCTTTTTAAGTATATAAGCCATATCATATGATATTTCTCTTTATCTCTTATTTCACTCAGTATGACAATCTCTAGGTCCATCCATCTTGCTTCAAATGGCACTATTTCATTATTTTTAATGGCTGAGTAATATTCTATTGTATATATGTACTACATCCTTATCCATTCATCTGTCAATAGACATTTAGGTTGCTTCCATGTCTTGGCTATTTCAAACAGTGCTACAGTGAATATTGGTGTACATGTGTCCTTTCAGACCATGTTTTTCTCTAGATATATGCCCAGGAATGGGATTTCAGGATCATATGGTAGTTATATTTTTTAGTTTTTTAAGGAACTTTCATACTGTTTTCCACAGTGGCTGTACCAGTTTACATTCTCACCAATAGTGTAGGAGGGTTCCCTTCCTAGAAGATATTATTTCTTAGAAAGGTTTCTAGGACTTGACTCAAACCATTGGTCCAGACCTACCCTACCTTCCTACATAAAATTGCCTTTGGCCTACATGTGCTGTCAGAGGCAATCTGGCAAGTTTCAAAGGATCTCTTCTTTGATCAGCCTCAAGAGTCAAACAATTGACATCCCAATAAAATCTAAATGATAGGTCACCAAGTGTGTTTGGAAAAGAGACTGTGAAGCATTTCCTGTTTGTCATACAAATATCTAAGGAGCATAGCTATCAACTGAACTTTAGTTATACATACTTATATACTTATAAGAGACTGATACCTGATGTATCAAAAAGGAAGAAGACATATAGATTTACTGGCATTTAAGCATTCAAGACACTCAGTGATGTATGTTTCCCTAAAGAACTTTGGAACCACTAATGTGGTTCATTGCAGAAATATGTTTCTACCTATAAATAAGCATAGTAATATATTGTTAAATTATAATAGAAGATAATTTCCAATTTATCAATTTATTTTGGAATTTTTAGTGGATCATTTACCTTGTCTTCTTTGCCACCCCCAAGGACTCATGCAGAAAATGTGCTTCTTTTCCGTATATTTTGGAAATATTGTTGTACATGGAGAAAAATGAACCATTTAATGCTTCAGATGCATTAATAATCATTAGCAGCAGAGTCTAACCTGGCAACTCTGGCAGTTCCAGTCTACAGCGAGAATCTATGTCTTGGATGAAATGTGCATGTCTACCTCCTCTCATACCCCTTAATGATCCTTGCATGACTAATACACAGTGACATTTAAGGAGCACTCATCTAAAACTGCTCATATTCATTTTGAAAATATTCATCTGTGGCATATTCACCAGCAAGAAATGCAGCTGAAAAATTGTTAACCCATTCTTCCTCAGTATTAGGGGATCTGGCTTTCTGATCACATTCTGCTGACATAACCAATGCGATACTATAGAGTGAGGTATTTAAAACACAATCAAAGACATTATTAGAGATGCAGTCTGTAAAATGATGAGAAGCTTTGAGGAGGCCTATAAAATAGGGACCCCAGGGTAGAAACCAGTTCAATGGGAAATAGCCTGAGGAGATCATGTAGGAAAATGATTAGAATAATAAAGTGATGTCGGTACTGAGATGAAAGGAGTCTATCGGCTGGTTGGATTGCTGTATGATATAGTTTATCACAAAATGATTGAAAATGTCTAATGTTTGTACAAGTTAGTATGGCAGCCACAGGTCTCAATCATGAGGTTCTTCATGTTGTTTTAGGATAGCATATTTGGAAAGATTTTGTGAGTGAAATTGTTCCATTTGACTTCATTGATTTTGCTAGTAGTGATTCTCCTTTGAAACTTTCCAAGTCTGTGTATTAAGCTAAGTTTGTCATATCTTTCTCTCCTATATGCTGGTTCTCATTTTATATGTCTAGTATTTTCATCTAGCTACTTGATTCTATTTTTAAGTCTCCATCCTGAACTCCAGGATTGCAAAGAGAATAGGGAAGAGGTACTCAGTAAGGTATCTTGATTGTCTTTACCGCTAGTTGAAGAAGTTTCCAGCATTCTCTCAGGTATGACCAGGCTTCTTTTGGTGGGAAGAAAGTTTATTACTTGTCAAAAAGGCCACTAACTTTGTATTTGTCAATTACTTGTTGCAACATTTTCTGCATATTTAGTTTAATTCTGTGATCTCTAGCTCCTGATTCCCAGTAGATCTGGAGACTTACTCAAGCACCCCTTCCTGTCATGTTTCCACTCAGCGTACATCTCAATTTTTGAATTGTAGTACCATTTTTTAGCATATCTACCTCTTTCTCTTGTCCTTGATTTTCTTAATTCCAGTAGTTTTCCCTGTGCCTGTGCAGGTTTAAGAAATCAACAAGAATTTGCTCAGCAGATCAGTGAATGGCCTTTCTCCATCTGATCATGATGGTTTCTCTTAGTCTCTTGTCTCCAGGCAGGTGTGGTTGAACTCAGCCACTGCATGTACCTGTGATCTGCACCAACTATACTCTGCACTAAAAACACTTCTGTGGTCAGTTTTCAATTACTTGTTCTGTCCCACTTAGAATGTTGTGGAATCTACAGAGGAAGTTTAAATGCATTTGGCCAGCAATACCATCTTCCATCTCCAGCTTCAGAGGCAGCTAGAGTTTGCTATTCTACACACACATATGCACAGCCATTTGATATGTTAAAAAAGATTATGGAATGTTGAAGGGTGTTTTCATTCTTCATATATTTTTGTGTTTATGTGTGTATGTTAAAATTATGGATCTTCAAACATTTGCTCTTTTCAAATACACTCTATTTGTTAACCACTAGGCTGGTACCAAAATATGAAATAGTGATTTACATTTTTATTACTTTTTTTGGACATTGAGACAGTAAGTAACAATGTATCCTTCTTATAGAATGTCATGTCTAGGAAGCTGTTATGATCAGCAACTGCACTAAAAGAGCAAGAGTCAGGAGAGATGAGAGTACATAACAGGGATACGTTGAGTCACTAAAAATCTGTATATACTCCTTTTATGATTAATACAAAACAAAGACAGGTGGATGAGAAGAAATGAAAGCTAGAGAAAATCAGCACACATATGCTGAATGAGAAAATGTAGAAGATTTAGTTGAAATTTTAAGTAAAGTTTTGCAATTGAGGAGAGACGACATGGAAACAGATTTAAAAGGAAATTAAAGTGCAATTGTTAAAATCAAGAATTTAGTGCCATGAATAGAGATGGAGAAATGCAGCTGGGAGGGGGGAAAAAGAGTGGGGAGGAAGTAAAATTAGTCACAGATGTGAGTACTTAGGGAATTCAATACTTGTTGATTTGCTGTTTGCAATGATGGTGGATCCATAGGTTGAGCAATCAGTGTTAGGGTTCAGAGCTATGGAGGAAAGGAGAAAGAGAGAAAGCTCACTCTGGAAAAGTGGTTCTCAGTTTTGGCTACATTGTTATACTGGGGTAACATGCGGAGTTATATACATTACTGAATCTTCCGTTCTCCCCTTCTTTCCCCTGAGACTCCAATGTAATTAGTTTGGTGTGCGGCTAGTGGGCTGAGTTTCAAAAACTGCAACTCATTCTATTGCGCGGCTAAGATTGAAAACCACTGCTCTAGTTTGTACCAGCCCTGCAGGTGGCGCTAGTGGTAAAGAACCCGCCTGCTAATGCAGATAGACGTAAGCAACACGGTTTCATCCCCGGGCTGGGAAGATGTCCTGCAGAAGGGCACGGCAACCCACTCCAGTATTCTTGCTTAGAGAATCCCATGGACAGAGAAGCCTGATGGGCTACCGTCCCTAGGGTCGCAAAGAGTCGGGCACGACTGAGCGACTTAGCACGCACACACGCCCTGGGGAGGAACGTCTGAAATGTGCCACTCTCAGGAACACAGCGGAATCGGGGCCACGGGGATATGTGCTAGTTCTTACCCAGTGGCCTCTGGGCGCCACAGGACCCAGTGATCAACACTGAGGACTCAGCAGTGGGCGAGACCTTGTTTCAAAGATCGGCTATTTTATGCAGTTTGGCTCTTTAGTTGCTGTTTCTTTGTGTGTCATTTTTAACTAAGTAAAGTCATAGAGTTTGGCATCAGAAAAAGAGAGAAGGCTAAGATAATGTTTTAGGGAAAAAAATGAAGAATATTAATTAGAATTAAGCACCTTGTCAGGACTCAAAAAGTATTTGAGAGAGGAAAGTAAGGATAATAGAAAACTAGAATTGGAAGACACCTGGACTGGGAACATAGCATTTTTACCAAGAAAAAAATAAGAAAAAAAAGTGAAAATTAAGAGAGTAGAATGTGGAGCTGAAAGCAGAATCATCATTGAAACTTAGGTAAGGTTCATTTAATTATTCATTTAACAACTATTTACTAGCGCCTACTACTATACACACTTCTGGCACTGAGCTTCGTGTTATAGATACAGCAGTAATCAATAGAGTTGCTGATTTCAATCCAGCTAAAATTTTAGTAAAGGAAAGAGGGGAGGGTGGAGAATGTGAAACTCTTCTCCAGGACAAGAATCTGGGCCTCATCAAAGAACATTCTCCAGCCCCAGGTGGGATTTCACAATTACTGTGGAATGTTGACTACTTTGGGTCTTCCAATTCTTTTGCTCTCCGAATGAGAGTGTTTATTGCACTTACTCTGTTCCTGTTCCACTACTGTATGCAGGGAATATATAGTGAAGATAGTTCATTTTTAAATTTTTTAGTGTTTTGAGCTTATTACACATCACCAGGAAATGCTAAACACAGCTTGATACTGTGGCCAGGTGCAATTTTGAGTAGCTTCGGGAGCATGATGGATAAGCACAGGGTCTGTGGGAAAGATGATGAATGTAATATTTGGTTACAGGAAGGGCAGAGGGTGATAGTCATTAGTGCCGTATACCGATTATTTCTAGTTCTTTTCTCTTCTCCGTCACTCAGATGTCATGATTGATTGCAGCAACAGCATTACCTAACCTATCCTGACTAATGTTGGAGGCTTTTTCAGAAACCTCCTGAGAGATAATGGTGGCCATGAATAGAGTGATTGCAAGAAAAATGGAGGAAGTGCTGTAACTCAAGGTATACACTAAGGATGAAAGCATACCTGCTAAGTTGCTTCAGTCATGTCCAACTCTGTGCGACCCCATAGGTGGCAGCCCACCAGACTCCTCCGTTCCTGGAATTCTCCAGGCAAGGACACTGGAGTGGGTTGCCATTTCCTTCTCCATAAAAGCATACAGACATTGCTATTAATACTTAGATATGGGGAGGGAAGGAAAGGAAGAATGTTGGGCTGTGTACTATTGCTGCTTACTGAGATCAGAAAGAAAGAAGGAGGGGTGACATTGAGAGGATAAATGTTTAGCTTTAGACACATTAAGACTGAGATTTCTGTGAAATATCCAAGTATTAAATGGATATGCCAAATATTAAAAAGCAGCTGGATATGTGAGCCTGAGGTTCACAGTAAAGATTCATGCTGGAAACCTAAGTTTCTAGGAGGAAAACATATGAATAGTATTTTTTTCTTTTTAAAAATTTATTTTTAATTGCAGGATAATTGCTTTACAGTGTTGGGTTAGTTTCTGCCGTATATCAACATGAATCAGCCATTGGTATGCAGATGTCCCGGATTCCCTGGTGGCTCAGATGGTAAAGAATCTGCCTGCGATGCAGGAGACTCAGCTTCACTCCCTGTGTGGGGAAGATCCCCTGGAGAACGAAATGGTAAACCACTCCAGTATTGTTGCCTAGAGAATCCCACGGACAGAGGAACCTGGTGGGCTACAGTCCATGGGATAACAAAGAGTTGGACATGACTGAGCGACTAACACACACACATATACACACGTCCCCCACCCCCACTTGAACCCCCCTTCAACCTCCCACCCCATTCCACTCCTCTAGGTTGTCACAGAGCACTGGGTTTGAGCTCCTTGCATCACACAGCATATTCCCATGGTAATGTATATGTTTCAGTGCTACTCTCTCAATTCATCCCACCCTTTCCTCCCCCAACTGTGTCCACAAGTCAGTTCTAATGACATCGATGAACCTAGAGCCTATATACAGTGTGAAGTAAGTCAGAAAGAGAAAACCAAATATCATATATTAGTGCCTATAAGTTATGACCAACCTAGATAGTATGTTCAAAAGCAGAGACATTACTTTGCCGACTAAGGTCCGTCTAGTCAAGGCTATGGTTTTTCCTGTGGTCCTGTATGGATATGAGAGTTGGACTGTGAAGAAGGCTGAGCACTGAAGAATTGATGCGTTTGAACTGTGGTGTTGGAGAAGACTCTTGAGAGTCCCTTGGACTGCAAGGAGATCCAACCAGTCCATTCTGAAGGAGATCAGCCCTGGGATTTCTTTGGAAGGAATGATGCTGAAGCTGAAACTCCAGTACTTTGGCCACCTCATGCGAAGAGTTGACTCATTGGAAAAGACTCTGATGCTGGGAGGGATTGGGGGCAGGAGGAGAAGGGGACGACAGACGATGAGATGGCTGGATGGCATCACTGACTGGATGGACGTGAGTCTGAGTGAACTCCGGGAGTTGGTGATGGACAGGGAGGCCTGGAGTGCTGTGATTCATGGGCTCACAAAAAGTCGGACACGACTGAACGACTGAACTGAACTGACTGGTGGAATGTCAAAAGATGGTGGCCTTCCGTTGTGGCTCAGATAAGAAAGAGTCTGCCTGCAATATGAGAGACCTGGGTTCATGATGAACCTATCTGCAGGGCAGCGCACATGAATAGTATTTTTAGTCAAAATACACAAGATCCCATAAAGTGGGAAAGAAACTTGGGCCAGGACAGAGCGTGGAGAGTCACCAACACTTCTAGGTTGAGTCTGGGGGAGAGAAGGAGACTGAGAAGGAGTAACCAGGGAGGCAGAAGAAAACTCAGAGTACAGAGTCCCGTGCTCAGTGGAGGGTGGAATTGTCACCTCTGATGAATGCTCCTGAGAGCTTTGGGGAAAAGAAGTGTTCACCAGAATGGTGGGGGCAGAAACCAGACTGAAGTAGGCTGAAGGGTGAAAGGGAAGTGAGAAAGTGGAGGCAGCACAGGTAGTGCTTCTTTAGAGGAATTCAGCTATGAAGGAGGGAACAGAATATTTTGGGATTGAGAGAGTTTTGGTATTTTTTGTTTTGGGGTTTTTTTTTTTAGATCCATGATACCGCAGTGTATTTGTATAAAGATAGCATTGCTTTCATACAGAGGGGAAATGCTAACATAGAACAGGAGGAATTGACTAAAGCAGTGACATCCACCAGCTAGAGGGTGGGACCTTGATCACACAAGGAGGGACCAGGACTTGATAGGAAGGAAGAAGGAAAAATGGTGCACATGCTGAGAAGATAAAGCAGATCACTGACTTTCTTATTTTCGAAGAGTAATGAGGTGAGGCCCTCATATGAGAGGGAGGATGAAGTATGTATGAAATAGTTCTTGGTGAATTAGAAGTAATACTACTTGAGAGAAACATGGTAGGACTGTCAGCCTTTAGTGAGCATCCACCTGTCTGTAGTCATGAGTTTAAAGTGAAACCAGTCAGCTGGGTTGAGTAATTTTTCTTGAGGAATGTTCAGCTGCTTATCTGTAGGCATAGATAAGCCAGCTTATCCGTCAGTTTAATGAAGGGAGAAAGGAGTAAGGGAATTGAGAGTATTTGCAAGGCAGGGAATAAATACTGGCTCTTGAGTATCTGGGCTGGGTAGGAGGGCAGCAAATGTAGGAGGGGACTGATGGAAGATGAAGTAAGTGGTGACACTGAAAATGATGATAAGTGTGTGGTTGAAGGAAAGTTGTGAGCTAAGAGTTAAAATAGTCAACAAATGATTGTGCATGAGTAGGGCTTTGGCAGATGATTGCAACCAGTGTGGGGATAGAGTGATATACCTGGTTAGCAGGAGCTCGAAGGAGCAAGGATTTTTGTTAAGAGTCAGGAAGAAGTGGATGAGGGGAAGTGAAAGTTGCTGGGGAGGAGCACAGGGTAAGATAAATAAAATAGCATTTCCTTAACAGGGATTCCGAGCAGGTGTTCTCCAAACAGAGATCTTTAACAAGAGGCGAAGTGTTCCAAGAAGAGGCTGAGGATGAGGGGGCTGGATGGCTCCAGGGGTCACAAGTGGGAGGGTTTGGGATGGGGTGGGGGGAAGCAGAGATGGGAGATTGGATCACCTTAGGGACTTTGTGGGATGAGAAAGTGCATAACAATGTAAAATTGGGGAGAGAATTTAGCGGCAATGTTACGTGAGTAGATTTTTTTCTATGTGTGTATGTGATGGTCATTCAGTCGTATCCAACTCTGAGACTCCACGGACTGTGGCCCACCAGGCTCCTCTGCCCGTGGAATTCTCTAGGCAAGGATGCTACAGTGGGTAGCCATTTCCTTCTCTAGGGGATCTTCCTGACCCAGGGATTGAACCCAGGTCTCCTGCATTGTAGGCAGATTCTTTACCGTCTGAGCCACCAGGGAAGATCCCTCTTTTTCTATAGTCGTCCATTATATCTGCATTCTGGTTGCACATTTACCCTCAGCATTATTTTTCCGACCCTAATGTGCCACCTGCTTCTGTTATGTCTTCCCGTTTGCTGGGGGAAGAGCTGGAGTTTGCAGTGACTATTGGCATTGCTTCCCCACACTAGATGTCACTGTTGCTCACCTCCTAATTTCAGTCCTTCCACAGCTTATTCAGTGTGACCGTCAGGGTGGCAGTGATCACTCCTGGGCCACCCCGTGGCTTACCCACACACAGACACACATAAGATTTAATAAGACTCTGGTGCTTACAGAACCACTGAGATGTTAAATAGCTTAGGGTTAAGCAGAGCTTCTTCTGTGTGTATTCTAACAGGCTTATTATTTAGTTGTTTCTCCCCCCTGCATTTAGGAATTAAAAGACTGAGTGAGAAATTAGACTGGAATTCTTTGCAGAAAACACATCTACTTCCTCCTGTGAAAATATGGCATTTTACACTTACATTCAAATTTGGTTAATGAGCTGCCTCCTCACCCTCTGGCGTGGGGAGCTGGAAACCTGCCGTGAAATTGTCCTCAGGTACTTCTGATACCTTGATGGGCACTAAGGAAACGCTGTGTCCTGACCTTGGGTGTGGTGTTGCCACACGAGGGTGTCTGCTGATGGTCTGATCTAGGAGGACAGCACTGGATGGCTGGTTTCTTAGTCCAGAGAGGAGCACAAAAGACCCTGTTGGCAAAAGAAAGTCCAGGCTGATGTTTGGAAAAATGGCAGACTCTATACACTTTTTTTTTTTTTAATTGGAAGGTAATGGCTTTATAATGTTGTGTTGGTTTTGCTGTACAACAATGTGAATCAGCCATAATTATATATATATATATATATATATTTAATTATATATATATATATAAAATTCTCTCCATCTTGAGCTTCCCTTCCCCTCCCATCCTACCACTGTAGGTCATCACAGAGTGCCAGGCTGGGCTCCCTGTATACACTCACTTGTAAGCCCCTTTTATTAGCCAAACCAGAAATTGCTGGCACCTGTGGAGCCTTTTTTTTCTCTCTTTCTGGCACCTACTCAAGAAATGAGTGGAACTTTCAGAAAGAGGAATGAGGTATAGATGGGAAACACCATTATTTTTGGGGGTTTCCAAAGCAGACCAAGCATCCATTGCTTCCGTCAGGCAGGCAGGTAACCTGTATTTACTGTGTAACTTTGATGTGTCAAATGTGGCTTGAGGCACTGGGGACATCTACAGAGCTGGATTGGTTCTTGCTTGCATTGAGCTTAATTGAGAGGGAAACAACATGCCAGATTTTTTTCAGAAAGCAGCTTTGCAGAAAATAAAGCAGAGTGATGGGACTGAGAGTCTTTGGGTGATGGTGACATCTAAGCTGAGAACTGACTCATAGGATGTAACTAGGAAATGATCTGAGGGTTGAAGGTGGTTTGTGCTGCAGAAAAGCTGACACAGAGGTCCTACGGTGGGAATTTGGTGGCTTGTTCAGGGAAGGGAATGAAGGCTGGATGGGCCAGCATGCAGTGGGTCAGCCCTTTAGCAATGGGCAGCTTTGGACTGTCAACCCTACTCTCAAGTCAATAATTTGAAGCTTCAGGATGCTTCTGTCATCAGTCAATTCCAGGTCTAAGGTGAGGAATGGGGGTAGGGCTGGGCAACGCAGCAATGGAGGAGGAATAGGAGGAAAACATCGTCTGGGAGAAGCCGGGGGAATCCAATGGTGCTTCTCCGTTGCTGCTTTCCTTGTTTAAATCATGAGGGTGTTTCATCTTGGAATAAACTTCCTGATACTGTTTTCAAGGCAGAGTTGAGGTTTTGTGTTTTGTTTTTCCTTTCATTTAATGTGACAGAGGCCAGAAAACGACCATGCCGACAGCACCACTGCCACCGAGAGATTCCAGGGTCTGATACCTAGGGGGATCACTGGGTCTTTTGGTGAAATCCCTGAAAGACCAGGGGAGAGAACACTAATCTGATCAATGTTTACCTTTCCAACATAAATTCCAACAAATCTACATGTGGGAATATAGGAGAGGCTTGTGGTGATGAGTGGTGCTTTGGGGCCACACATATAACTGGGGACAAATGTATCATCAGATAATAGACTTAACTGACATATAGGCCTCCATCATCTGTAAACTCTTCTTATGAGTTACTACTGTGCTCCCAGATTCTGGGATTAACTCTCATGTTAGTCCTGTGAACTCAGTGGTATTGAAACACACATTGCATAAAGAAGAAGGGTGTGATATAGAACAGTTAAAATCACATGACTAGAAAGTGGCAAATTAGAATTAAAGCCCAGAGGCTTCTGTGGTGTCTGAGACTCTGTACTCCCAATACAGAGGGCCTAGGTTTGATCCCTGGCCAGGGAACTAGATCCTGCATGGCACAAATAAAGATCCAACAAAGCCCTGGAAAATGCAAATAAATATTTTTTTTTTAAAAAGGACTTGAAATCCAGGTCCCTAGTCTTAATAATTATACTATGCTGCCTCCTAAAGTCTTTTGCTAGTGATGTCTTTCTCAAGTGACATTTTTACTTATATACAGTTGGACATTTGTGAATTTTTCTGTTTAGTCTTTATAAACAAAGCTTTTTCAAGAGCTGAAAGTATTTGTTTCAACGATTTTTAGCAGCTAATCTTCTGTTATGCCTACTATATGACATATAACACAACCACAATATTAATTTTGAATAATTCTGACTAATCTATCTCTAAAGTGATGTTTTAAACTGGTGACTTTGAATTATGAGGCTATTTATTATACAAATAGTCACATGAAAGACTGGGTAAATTCTCATCAAGTGTTCTTCTTTTCATACTTAGAACAAAACTACTGGAGCAGCGCTGACAGCACTTAACAGTAAGTAAACCCTCTTTTTATCAGTCAGTGTTCTTTGTTGTAAGCGTTGGAAGCTGATTCTCTAACTTCAGCAAAGAGAGAGCTGCTGGCAAGCTGTCAGGAAGCTCACTTGTTTGCCGAGAGGCCTAGAGACCCTGTAAATTGCAGGAATGCACGTTCAAGCAGGAGGAACCAAGGCCAAGGTCATGCTGCAGAAATAGCCTGGTGAGGACATTCCCCCTAAACTCTGCTGACTACCACGCCTCCCCTGGCCACCACCCCAGACAGCGGATGCTGCTACTGGCACTGGGAGACACCTCTTGGAATGAATTCTAACCTGTCCCTGTTTCTTTCTTTCACTTGCTCACAATTCAGGCAGAATCATCAGATTGACCAAGTCTGGGTCACCTGTCCTACCTGTCTGTGGCAGACAGAGGCAGCCTCTCACCTGCTAGGATTTTCAGAGACAGATGAAGAGTTGCCTTTTACCAGGTAGGAAGGGGTTTCAGATGCTGGACAGTTAAAAGAATGGTGTATATCTATTAAACTATAAAAGTAACATCATTTTAGGTAATAAGGGCTCCCATAGAATTTTTCAGGTTTCTTGAAAAGGCAACATAGTTCTGGAGAGAAACTGCTTTCCTATGTAGTATAGATTTCAATTATCTCAAAATAGCTGCTGAGCGGGGAGGGGTCACTCCCTCTGCATTTGCATACAGATGATCTTGCCAGCCATTTGGTTTTGTGTTGAGAATTCCAATATGACATTCGGCAGTTATTGGAACAAAGACCGTGTCTGCGTCTTCCTTCCATTTATTTCATTTATCTCTGATAGGCTTTGTGGGAACAGTTGTCTCTAATCCAAGCCATCAGAAAGCCTTTTACATGTTCCTTCTGGCGATGTCTAATTTTCAGTGTTCTTGGAGTAATCAGTTGGCATTTTTTGTTAATTGAACTCATTCAAGAGCAACTCCTCCCCGCAAAGGAATGTTATGTTTTTGAATTTTATTGTTTTGCTCAGAGATTAAGCATTTTGTATCACCATAATCTGAAACCTATCCTGCCAACCTATTAGTACCATGATGAAACTGATGTGGCAAAGTTTTAATTCATGCAGTAATTTTCAGCATTTACCCCTCTAGCTTTAAAAGCACAAAGACCAGAGGACATGCAAAAGGCCACAGGAAATTTCTAATGTAACACGTTTACTGTCATTTTGTTGCAGTCTTTATTCTCATGTGATAGAAGCTAGTCAAATTGGGTCTATTAAAAATGAATTAAAAGCCATTATTAAAAATACAGACAAAATAGTAAAATTAACCGTGCTACGTGTTATGGAAACTGCAACTGTTAGCAAAAGGCATTATAGGAAGTGTAATAGAATTAAAAACAAGAAACCTATTTGAAGCAACCAAGCATTAATCTTGTCCCAACAGGGGCACTCAGTATAATCTAGACCTAGTGAGACTGCATTCATAAATCATTTATGCCCCACTTGACAGTAGAATCCATGAAACTTATGTGATATGGAGAAAAGTAGATTCATCCTATCCAGGATCCCTCAGTACTCCTTCTTTCAGCTCATACCTAACAAGCCTAAATTCATTTCTGTAGTTTGTAAGTACACTGTACAGAGAAAATCCAAAGAGTCAACCTCAAATAGACCTCCTTTGAAAAAGGATCAAAGTATAGTACAAATTAGAGAAGAAAAATCCAGGATTATCATCTACAGAAAGTGAGTACGAGAGTCAGGCCAAAAATTCTTACCTCTGGATATTACAGAAAATAAAAGGTTTTCATTGGGAAGAAAGTCAAAGAGTGTAAAAATATTTTATTCTTTCCGCACACACTAATTAGTTATTGTTCTTGGCATTGTGTTAACTCTTATTTTATTTTTCACATGCCAGTCACCGCGCTAAGCATTTTGTATACCTTATCCAATTTGATCTCTCAAATAGCCCCATGAGGTAAGTATCACTAGCTCCACGTTATAGTTAAGGAAACTGAGGCTTTAAGAGCCAAACTGGAACTTCCCTGGTGGTCTGGTGGTTAAGAGTTTGCCTTCCAGTTCATCAGGTACAAGTTCAATCTCTGGTCAGGGAACTAAAATCCTACCAGCTTCTGAAACATAAAACAGAAGCAATATTATAACTAATTCAATAACAATTTTAAAAAATGGTCCACATGAAAAGAAAGAAAAAAAAAAAAAAGGCAGAAACTCCTTTGAAATTAAGCAGCTTAGTATCTGGACCCTGTCTAGGATTCAGTGTCTATAGCCTTTAACCCCATGTGCACTACTGCCCTGAAGTATACTCCTTCCTTTAATGCTCATAAACTACTCAAAGCCATGCTAAGTCTCACTCTATGCTACTTGAGGATAGGAATAACATTCCACATTTCAGACGCCATGCTCACCTAAGACAGTGCCTGAGTTCAGTTCACTTCAGCTGCTCAGTCGTGTTCGACTTTTTGCAACCCCATGGAACGCACCACGCCAGGCCTCCCTGTTCATCACCAACTCCTGGGGCTTGCTCAAACTCATGTCCATCGATTCGGTGATGCGATCCAACCATCTCATCCTCTGTTGTCCCCTTCTCCTCCTGCCTTCAATCTTTCCCAGCATCAGGGTCTTTTCAAATGAGTCAGTTCTTCACATCAGGTGGCCAAAGTATTGGAGTTTCAGCTTCAACATCAGC
Organism: Capra hircus; assembly: GCF_001704415.2. NCBI lineage: Eukaryota > Metazoa > Chordata > Mammalia > Artiodactyla > Bovidae > Capra > Capra hircus. Next base: position 36,106,155 of record NC_030816.1, on the reverse strand, counting down.
CCTTCCAGTGAACACCTGGACTGATTTCCTTTAGGACTGACTGGTTGGATCTCCTTGCAGTCCAAGGGACTCTCAAGAGTTTTCTCCAACACCACAGTTCAAAAGCATCAATTCTTTGGCATTCAGCTTTCTTTATAGTTCAACTCTCACATCTGTACATGACTACTGGGAAAACCATAGCTTTGGGAGATGGACCTTTGTTGCTAAAGTAATGTCTCTGCTTTTTAATATGCTGTCTAAATTGGTCATAACTTTTCTTCCAAGGAGTAAGCATCTTTTGATTTCATGGCTATAGTCACCACCTGCAGTGATTTTGGAGCCCCCCAAAATAAAGGCTCTCACTGTTTCCATTGTTTCCCCATCTATTTGCCATGAAGTGATGGGACCGGATGCCATGATCTTAATTATCTGAAAGTTGAGTTTTAAGCCAACTTTTTCATTCTCCTCTTTCACTTTCATCAAGAGGGTCTTTAGTTCTTTGCTTTCTGCCATAAGGGTGGTATCATCTGTGTATCTGAGGTTATTGATATTCCTCCTAGCAATATTGATTCCAGCTTGTGCTTCATCCAGCCCAGCATTTCTCATGATGTACTCTGCATAGAAGTTAAATAAGCACAGTGAAAATATACAGACTTGATGTACTCCTTTCCTTATTTGGAACTGTCTGTTGTTCCATGTCCAGTTCTAACTGTTGCTTCCTGGCCTGCATACAGATTTCTCAAGAGGCAGGTCAGGTGGTCTGGTATTCCCATCTCTTTCAGAATTTTCCAGTATATTGTGATCCACACAGTCAAAGGCTTTGGCATAGTCAGTAAAGCAGAAATAGATGTTTTTCTGGAACTCTCTTGCTTTTTCCATGATCCAACAGATGTTGGCACTTTGATCTCTGGTTCCTCTGCCTTTGCTAAAACCAGCTTGAACATCTGGAAGTTCATGGTTCACGTATTGCTGAACTCTGGCTTGGAAAATTTTGAGCATTACTTTGCTAGCCTGTGAGATGAGTGCAATTGTGCGGTAGTTTGAGCATTATTTGGCATTGCCTTTCTTTGGGATTGGAATGAAAACTGACCTTTTCCAGTCCTGTGGCCACTGCTGAGTTTTCCAAATTTGCTGGCATATGGAGTGCAGCACTTTCACAGCATCATCTTTTAGGTTTTGAAATAGCTCAACTGGAATTCCATCACCTCCACTAGCTTTGTTCGTAGTCATGCTTCCTAAGGCCCACTTGGCTTTGCATTTCAGGATTTCTTGCTCTGGGTGGATGATCACACCATCATGGTTATGTAGGTCATGAATGTCTTTTTCATATCATTTTTTTGTGTATTCTTGCCACCTCTTCTTAATATCTTCTGCTTCTGTTAGGTCCATACCATTTCTGTCTTTTATTGTGCCATTTTTGTATGAAATGTTTCGTTGGTATCTCTGATTTTCTTGAAGAGATCTGTAATCTTTCCCATTCTATTGTTTTCCTCTATTTGTATTGATCACTGAAGAAGGCTTTCTTATCTCTGCTTGCTATTCTTTGGAACTCTGTATTCAAATGGGTATATCTTTACTTTTCTCCTTTGCCTGAGCTTCTCCAAAAAGAGTTGAAATGATAAAGTTATTGATTTTTCCAGACTTGCAATAAACTCCCAGTAATAATCATCAGAGTCTCAAAAATCAGACTTCATTATACTAGATTGGGGGTTCAGTTTTGTAATTAGGCCATATAGGCGACCTCTGTGGGGAAAGGGTGCAAATTTTGCTGGGCTCTTAAAATTGTGACTAAAGAAAAAGTCCTGATGAGGTTACACTTGAGACCTTTCCCCCTAGGATAAAAAGAGTATTCCATCAAAGGTGCTGTACTGCTTTCTAAAATGTTAAGCAAAAACAAACAACAACCAAAAAACTGGATCTGGTGGGGATCCACACATAAATTCTATTTCATTGAGAATTGTCAGTAGAATGGGATAAAAGAAGTGCTATATATTTTCCTATATTTTCTTAATATGCTTCACCTTGACCAAGACACATTAGTCATCTCTTCCCTAGTTTGGATCCCATACGTCTGCTTCAATACATGAATAAGTAATTTCATTTAACTTGTGTAAAATCTTAAATACTTAGAATCAATTAAAAAAATAACCACATCCCCACCATCCAGCTTTCCCAATTGTTCATTTAAAAGCAACCCCCCAAAATCAGTTCACAGGAAAACATTATTAATTTTCCACTACAAAATATTCTCAGTGAGAACAGGGTTATTTTTACAGTGATGTTGAAAGTCTATTTCTCATGAAATCTGAGAAACAGATACATAGGACAAATGGATTATATTTGATATAGAGTCCTGAAGTTATTGCAGGGACTCTTTTATTGTGTTATAAACCTGTCTTTCAGACACTGTGGGATTGCTTGAGGGCATTATATTACGTCATATTACATTATTAACTTCAATGTTTGAAAGTGTTTTGAGGAGATGAGATAACCTTGCCAAGAAAGGAATGGAGGAGTATATAAAAGCTCAGCACTTAGAGAGGATATCTGTATTCAAAGATGAACATGAACCATCATATCCACTGTTTTCTGTATCAAGCACTCTACCTGGCATGAGGCATCAGCATTACATATCAGTGGCATCAGTTGAAGTTTAATTTCAGTGGAGATGAAACTTGCATAAGGAAAATTTTCTTGTTAAGATTGCTGGGTTTATTCTTTTACTGCAACAGCAGATTGAATAGTGTCTCTCACTGTGTTGGAGGACTACTTTAAGTGATAATTACATGAAGGGAAGCATATGTGTCATTTTACATGGGACCATCTTGTTGCCACTGTTCAAAAAAATCCATAACACATATGTTATGCATGTATATGCTACAGTACAGAAATATAATGATGAAAGCAACTTTACCCCTGCCCTAAAGGAGTACGTGAAATGAGATTGTCAGAAAATTTCAGTTTAATACAGTTTGTTGATGATACACCCAAAGTACTGTCAGAATGGTGAGGCGGGACCTCTGTCCATCCTAAGGGTTCCAAAAATCTTCCTGGACATCTGAATTTTAAAGGATCATAAGGGCCAAGTTTTTTATCAACAAAGATAATTATTATGGAAACATGACATTTTACTTTCTTCTATATAAATAAGGAGGGTTATTTTAATTGTTTTTCTTATCCATTGTTTGTTCACATTTCCAATAAAACATAATACTCAGGTACAATAGAGTTAGCTTCTTACCTACAGGAACACAAACTACTAGGGACTCCGTTACATTCCATTCTCAGAACTAGTGCAAATATCTCTATGTCAGGGTATAAGACAGGGATAGGAGAAGATAGAAGTTTTTTATTTTTTTCTCCAAGCTGAAAATACTTATCAAAGAAGGAAGCCAGCATAGTGGGGAGTGTGGGAAGGACATTAGGCAAAACATTTCTGACATTTCTGCCCATTACCGTTTGGTTTTTGTTTTTTCAGTTCAATCACTATAGGTCTTCCAGAGTATTTCTTAGTATCTCAGCTTCCTGAGAATAATGCGTTATTTTCTGTACTATTCTTATCTCTTCTGAGGGAACTTAGAACTCTGAATCCATCAATCTATGTCTGAAAGTTGCTGAGACATGCTTGTTAAATGGCCTAATTCTAGCAAGAAGAATAAATCCAGGTAACCCTGTGTCTGCTCTCTTTTTCTGCTTCCATTGTGTTCATGCACGAATGTAGTCTTTTGTCAGTGGACATGTCTTGCAATCCATTCCAATCACCAACCTTTTGAAATGTCTTTCTCCCTTTTTCTCTCCTCTGCTTCCTCCCTTCCTCTCCCTTTCTTTCTCTCTTTCTTCATTTTATATATTTACTGTGTGTCAGATATAGTGCAAGGATTTGAGGGTTTGTTGGTAAATAAGCAGATGTGGCTCCCAACCACATTAGACTTCCATGTTTTCAGGGCAGATACTCATTTTAACAAGTAACAGCAATGCGAGGTAAAGAGTATGATATCCTCTATATGGAAGTAGAGACTGATGAGAAAAGTGAGGGAAGAGTGCCCTCAAAGAAAAGTGTATTACATTCAGACATGAAAGGTGAATAAGATGTTTAGACACTGTTGCTGCTGCTGCTGGTAAGTCGCTTCAGTCGTGTCCAACTCTGTGCGACCCCATAGACAGCAGCCCACCAGGCTCCCCTGTCCCTGGGATTCTCCAGCCAAGAACACTGGAGTGGGTTGCCATTTCCTTCTCCAGTGCATGAAAGTGAAAAGTAAAAGTGAAGTCACTCAGTCGTGTCCGACTTTTAGCGACCCCATGGACTCTTAGCGACCCCATGGACTGCAGCCTACCAGGCTCCTCCGCCCATGGGATTCTCCAGGCAAGAGTACTGGAGTGGGTTGCCATTTCCTACTCCAGGGGAATCTTCCCAACCCGCATTGCAGGCAGATGCTTTACCGTCTAAGCCACCGGGGAAGTCAACAAAGATGCAATCAGAATTATCCGGGATGTGGGGCACTCTGCTAGACATCCAACCCATATTCTTCAATTAATAAATTGTAAAAGATGGAAGAGCTATCTGAGATTAAAAAAGATTTCAGAGCTATATCAATTTATCACAATGTACTAAACTTCTGTGGCTCTTGAGTCACATAAAGGAATTATAAGTATAAATAATTTTACAAATATGGAAAATATGAGGCAGTTGGATGCTTGATCTCTCCTGGATAGTTTAAGATTTTAATTCATTTTTAAAATACAAAAATAATGATGTAATTATGGTTAAAAAAAGTCCTTATAATTTAGAGGTACATATTGAAAATTTCACAGATTTTACAGAAAATGTAATGGTTATAATCCCAGCTCTTTGAAATTTATTGAGACTAGCATTACATTTATTTGATAAATTTTGTAATTGTTCTCTGTGAGCTTGAAATTAATATGTATTCTGCAAATGATGAATCTAGTTATTTATATATGTTTATGTATATAAAGCTTATTAATTACATGAATTGAAGTTTTCAGTATCTCTACTAGACTTACTTAGACTTACTTGTCTGCGTAGATTAATTTTTCCTGTAATTGCCTTGATTTTTTCTCATTATATTTAAAGACAATGCCTCTGTTTTTTCAGGATTTTTATATATTTTAATTATATAAAGTTTTATAATTATATATTTATATGTTTTAATATATTTTCTGAATTTTTATGTATTTCTGAATCTTACTAAGTAGTGACCTTTTATCTTAAAACAATTATTTTTTTTACTTTAAATCTATTTTGTGTGATAATAAGAGAGGGACACCAATTTCTTTTGGTTAGTGTTTGAGTGATCTATCTTTTTCCATCATTTGTCTTTCGATATATCTGAATTCTGTATCTTTTTTCTTTTTTTGTATCTTAGATGTTCCTTAAGAGATCCAAGGTAGACATCCAATAAATTAGTCATGATATTTGTCTTAATGAAACATTTTTTAATTTATATTGATTGCAATTATTAAAGTATTTGATTTTATTTCTACAGCTGCATTTTTTTATTACCTTGCTAATTCTGTATTTTTTCTTGATTCTTGCCTTTTTTTTTTGGATTAGTTTATTACTTTAAAATGATTATCCCAGAAAATTTAGCATGCATATTTTTCAAGTCTAAATTTAATCAGTTTTACTCTCCCCTTCAAAAAAATATATATAAGGGCCTTAAAATCCTTAAATTCAGTTACTTCTTTCCTAATTTTATGTTATTATTGTCATCTATCTTTTTATCCCACAGTACATTATTATTGTTTAATTCAGTCAGTATATATTTAGATTTATCCAAATACTTACCAGTGTCTCTCTCTTTATTTTCTCTTGTTTCTCAATCTTATTTATTCTTGCTACTCAGATCATTTTTTTTTTCTGATCTGAGAATCAATTTCCTATTGCCTAGTGTATATCATTTATGTTTAACTATAGTAAGGTTCTATAGATAAGCAAACACTCATGTTTTCATTATATAATAGTGGCTTATTTGTCCTTTTCTTTGGTAAGATATTTTTACTTGATTTAGGATTCTAGACTGATGTTTCCTTTTTTTTTTGTCAATATGTTGAAAGCATTCCACTTGCTTCTGGCCTGTATTGGTGCCATTGAGAAGTCTGCTATCAGTATAATTGTATTTTCTTTAAAATTCAGCCTATCTCTTTCTTCTGTTTTAAGATTGTCTTATTTTTTTTTTTTTGCCGATTTACAGTGATTTCACTAGGGAATTGGTATCTTTTTTATTCATATTGCTTGATATAAATTAAGACAGAAATGTTAGACTTTATTCTCTTCCATGTTTCAACATTTAAAAAATTTCTTTGTCTCTCTCTGTCTTTCTGTGCTGCAGTTTTGTTATATTGTACTGTCCAATTAAACTCATCTATTAAATCCATTTATTGAGTTTCAAATTTCAATTGTTTTTCATTTTCAGAAATCACTTGATTATTTTTCAAATATGACTGGCCATTTTATAGTCTCTTGTTCTTTATTTACTTTATTGTTCCTTCATTATTTTTTAAAAGCATAATAAACATACTTATTTTATATTCTATATGATAATTTCAATGTCTGAACTGTATACTTGTTTGATATGTCCTATGTTTTTCCTGTGGCAATTTATTCCAGTGTTTCCTGATTTTGGCTGATAGTACTTCTTGGAGTTTAATCTATAGGAATAATTTGAGATCCAGGATAAATGCATGTTCATACAAAGAAGAGCTGTATTTTCTTCTGCTAGTTCCAGTCAAGAAACACTTGAAATTCTAATCTTGAGGTTTTTCAGATTAAATAAGCAGTATGCATTTAAGTAAAACCCATGTGAGGCCTGGATTATGGTTAAAAGTTCTCAAGGGTGTTAACCTTTTGCTCAGAACCAAGGCAACTCTCTTTGCAGTTACTCTCTGAGAGGTAGGTGGTTGGATAGAATTGTTTCAAGCTCACTCTCACCTTTCCCCTGAGGTTATAGCCATTTGAGGTCCAGTTTTATGGTGGAAGATCTTTTGACATTCTCCAAGTTAGGAGACCCTGAATTTTTTTCTTCTGTCTGTATTCTCTAATTTCAAAGTCATAGAAACCGAGCAGAAAATGTATCACAATTTGGCAAATATTCACAAGGTGAAAGCCAAGTTTTGTCATTTTGGTTTTTTCCCCCAGTATTTCCTACTTTCTTTTCAACTCATAGGTAAATTTAAGATTTTAAAATGACATTTGATCCATACTTTTTCTTCATTTTTTCCCCTCTTTTTTGGTTAGAGTTTCTATCAGGGTACTGATTTCACCAGATTGTTACTGAAAAGTGAGTTGTGGAATTAGTAACTAGGGGCATTCTTGAGAGAGTATTTCAGAGGATTGGTAGGTGGTTTAAGCCCAGTGATAGCAGATTAAGGAGAGAGCAGAGAGTGAGGCTACGTGGTAGGAGGGGAAGGAGTCCAGAACTCTAGTCTCTGTTTAGGCTCATCCCACTGAGTCGGACACGACTGGAGATGCAGCAGCAGCAGCAGCGGCAGGTCCCCTCCTTCTTGCTCACTTTCATGCAGTCCACGTCTCAGAGCTCTACCAGGATGGGGGCCACAGTATCTCTTCTACAATCTTAGTCTTTATTCATAACAGATTCAAATAAATTGAATTAATTAAAGATTCTATCATTGAAGGACTTTTAGAGCCCATTGAAACCAAGTTTTATTCTGTTCAAGATTCAGAGCCAGGTAATAAATCTTAGTATGATTTATCAACTTCACTGATTACTAGAAAGCTGCACTATTTCCTCCAATATTTGACTCTTTATTACATTCCAGGCCTTATAATACCTTGTATCAGTCTTGGGTCTCTTTCGGCTCAACTGGCCTTTTTGGAAGCCGTCCTACCTCTGACAAGAGGTGCCATGTCCAGATATGTGGATTCAGCATAGCTGAATAGAACAGGCAGCCCAGCAGGAGCAGCAGCAAACCATAAAATCCACAATTTTAAAGTGTCAGGATAAGTATTTCATGGACCCATCCTGTTACTCTAAAATCAGATCAACTGGGAGCATACTTTCCAGCCAAATTTTGACAGGTGCAGCTACTGCCACGGCTCTGCTGTTCTTTCTCTAATCTCCCCATCTGCTCCCAGGATTCCTCTGTTTCTCTTAGAATATTCCCTCTTCTGCTTTCTGTAGCCTCATATCCTCCACTTTATAGTTTAAGACAAGGTCCACACAAACAAGTCAAAACAGACAGGATCAGAGCTATTATTATGTAATTAGAGCAGTAAAGCCAGCCAGTTTGAATAATTCCATCATGCAAATTGGTTTTCTTATCTGTATTAGTTTAATTTACCCAGTATTCTCTGAATTTGGGGGGATTTTGCTGGCTGTATATAAGCAAATGAGATAGCTAATTAAGCTGTAAATAATGGATTAAAATGTTTAAATAAATTTATTAATATAAAAGTTTTCTATGAGCATCATCTAAGTACTAAACACTATCTTTCCTTTATAGTAGTTAACAAAAACACTATTTTGTATTTTTCAGAGTTTATTAAAAGCAATATTTGTTAAATCTTTATCATCTTTAAATATTGGTATGAATTATTAGGTTAAATTTTTAGTAGGCATCAGAAGAAAATAATGTCACATTGCTGGTTATATCCCTTGCAGGACATACTAGAGGTAGCTTACAGCCTGTACAAAAACAGGAGATAAGCTAGATTTGGCTGATGGGCCAGAATTTGCTAACCCTTAGAACAATCATAGAAAAGATTTATTATTCTCTTTTTTTCAGAAGAAACAGACCAAGAGAAATTAGGTCAAGAGAACTTAGGACCAAGAGAACTTAGGTAACAGAGCTAGAATTTTTCTCTTATTTCACAAAAACCTGTGATTCTCCCTTTCTAAGTTGTACAGATTCCTAGGAAGGATGGGGACATAGACTGCAGTGTTATGTGGAAAGTTGGGGAATTGGGGACTCCTAAGATAAATGACATCTGTATGTCTTTAAAATCCTGTGTCTATAAATCCTGGTCGTCTCTGGAGTTGGTGACTCATGTGACTGGTACCTCCCTACCTTCCTGAAAGCATATCTAGCCAGGCTGATTCCATTCTAGATCTTGAGAGTATAAAATGTATTTGAAATGCAGAGTGTCTCCCACACCCTTTTCTCTTGTTAGTCAATCACCTTTGGGTTCTTAGATTCTTTATATTCTTTCTAATATCCTGGTAAATCCCTACTTAAGGAGAAATATCATTATACTAAGTTGTTAATGAATGAGGAGGCTAGTGACGTTCCCCTTCTAAAGGATTTGAATTTTTACTTTGGACAAAGCCCTGAATCACAATATTTAATATCCTAATGCTATATCTATCATCTATGGGTAATGTAGGTATGGAGAATATTTTTGTGGGTCCCATACACAGATGTCCATACTTTATATCTTGTCATGAAATTTACATGAGCCAATGCTCCTTAAAGTATTCCTCGATTTACTGTTAAACTCTTTCCCAACTTGCTGGAGTCTTTAATCTTTTTATTACTAAAAAAAAGGTAGGGCCTAAATATACGTGTGTGTGTGTGTGTGTGTGTGTATGTGTGCACACACATGTGCATGTATATGCTTATATATATGTAGAAAAATGACACTGTATCACATCAATTCGCTACTGTTGGTAACAGACTGCCCCCAAATTATTGGATTAAAATAACAACCATTTATACACTGATGCTTCTTTAGTTTTGGCTAGGTTCAGCTAGCGATTCTTCTGCTGATCTTGTCTGGAATCATTCCTGTGTCTGCGGTCATCTGGGGTTTTACTTGTGGCTGGATGGTCCACAGTATATCACTTGCATGTCTGGGGCTCTTGGCTGAGGTTGCTTAGTTCTCCTCCATGTAGTTTCTCCAGAAGGATAATTTGATGGGAGTCTTCCAGAAGAACATGCACCAACATTTTAGCACTTATTAAACCTCTGCTTGTGTTATATTTGCTGTGTTTTACTGGCCAAAGAAAGGCATGTGGGCATACTGAGAGTCAGTGTGGGAGCAGACTACACAAAGATGTGGCTATCGGGATGGGGGAATTCATTGGGGGTTTTATGGTGGAGATAAGATCTCCCTCCAAAATGTTATGTTGAGAAAAGTTGATGATTCTTACTATTGCAGAACAAATGATCCATAATGGATGTTTCACAACTTTATATGGCTGATTTTAAGTATTGCTCTGTTTAATGTTCTGTGCTATGGCATTCTGAACAATTAAAATGATTTTCCTAAGATGTTGTGTCCTTGCAAGAGGTAGAGGACATGGAGTGAAGCTACATTATATTTCAGCAGTATACTATGATGCTCCACAGTGCTTAGGAGAATTTTGGTTAAAAACACGGGCTTTAAGGGACTTCCCTGGCTGTCCGGTGGCTAGAACTCAGTGCTTCAAATACAGGGGGCCTGGGTTCAACCCCTAGTTAGGGGACTAGGATCCCACATGCCACATGGCACATCCAAAAAACTGAACCACCCCCCAAAACCGTGAGCTTTAATTGCAAACTCTGACATTTGCCGAACATCAGACAAACTCTAAACCTCTCTGAATTTTGTCAGCTGTAATAATTGATGGTAAGAGTTTAAAGGACCCTTACATATACTTTTCCCAGTGACTGGCACATATTAAACCATGAAAAGTTTATCTATTATTATTATTTAATAGTAGTAGAGAAAAATTTCACTCTGTATTCAACCTGGATTCTTCAATAACTCATCATCCATGTATCTGCTCAGTCTTTTCTTTACCAATTTAGAATGAAATTATTGCTATACATACTGTATGCAGGTGCCACCATCACAGAAGACAACAAGCAGTTTACTTCCAGTTGGCTCCCTTTCCCACTGTATCTGCTGGTTTACATAGAAAAACCTACATTATATCCCTTGCAGGATATACTAGAGATAGCTTACAGCCTGTACAAAAACAGGAGATGAGCTAGATTTGGCTGATGGGCCAGAATTTGCTAACCCTTAGAACAATCATAGAAAATATTTATTATTCTCTTTTTTCAGAAGAAATGGACCAAGAGAAATTAGGTCAAGAGAACTTAGGACCAAGAGAACTTAGATAGCAGAGCTAGAATTTTTACACCTCATTCTCCTGAGATCTCCTTCCTGAAATGAGCTAATATTATTTGGGGATCATAAAAATTTTGTAGATATTTATATAACCCTATTTCTTTCCATTCTACCTTTTGTATATAAAAAAAAACCAAGGTGACAGAGTAGTGGAAATCTGAGAATTTGGAATCAGGGAGAGCTGTATGGAGATCTCACTGCTGTCACATATAGCTATATGACTCACATATAGCCACATAGAGTTATATGAGTTCAGTTTTTCACCTGTAAAATGGGAATGATAATATAGCCTTAGCTGGATTGTAAAAATTCAAAAAGATAATATTTATAAAATGGCTAGGTCAGAACTGGGCTAAATAAATAGCTTCCTTTGCAATAAATTTAAAAGTGCTTTTGCAGGATTATGTGGATTCATTATCTAATCACAGTCTAAAAATCGAGCTTTATGACACCTTGGTGTATAAGAATATTTCTGGTGCCAAAGCTATCACTGTAAGTTTTAATCAAAGCTTCTGGATAACTGTGATTACTTTGCATTTCTGTGTCAAGATTGCCTCGGGACATATCCAAGAACAAATAGCCTACTGTCGGTTGGAAATATGGAAACAGACTTTGGAACGCTTGCATGCAGCTAGCTCACCATGACTATCTCTCAGACACTTCAAAACTACTCCAAAAGACATAAAAGACAGAAGGAGCCATCAGGGAATATTTATGGAAAATAATCAAGAGAAGACAAATTAGCTTTAGAAGTGTTCTGTAATAATTTTCAACTTATATGCCTTTTCAAATGAATATGATAGTTTTAAAATTTTGAGGAAAACTGTATAGAGCGAAACAAATATCTGAGCAAATGAAACAAAACTTCATTTCTTTCCCTAAAGATTTGACCTGATTATGTTCAGCTCATTTTAAAGTGACATTAACTCTTTAAAACCTTCAGGTTACTGTTTAATAAACTGCACATCTTCACTGCAGTTAATAGAATCTTAGGAGAGTGATGTTAAAGATCTTTCTAAAAACATCAGGATTCTGGCCATGGTATAGTGGGGGTGGTGGGAGGGGTTGGGGGTTGGTGAAAGATATAATATCTACTTTACAAACCAATTTCATGTTTCCTGGTTCCCTTTGGTCCAGAGTGGCTGGGTGTCTGGGAGTGCAGCCTGTAGAGGTCAGCATCTCTTAGATACAGAGCTGAGTGGAGGAAGGGCTCCGAAGGAATTTGAGGGCAAATTAGGTGAGCCAAAAACCAGCACAGGAAGCCTGACACATGAAGACTTATCTTTTACCACAAGAAGATTGAAGATCAATGGTAAACATATAAACTAAATTATTTCATATTGTGTTAGAAGAGGATGAGTGCCAATGGGGGAAAAAGTAGAGGAAGTCGAGAGAGACAGAGATGGCCAGAGAGGATGAAAAGAGTTAAACAGGATGTTTAGTATATGTTTCCTTGAGAAGGTGAGAAAAACTAGAAAGAGATGAGGAAACCAACAACACAGCCATTGGGGGCAGAGTGTTCTAGGTTGAAGGAGCAGTAAATGGGAAAATGCCCCAAGGTGAAGTGTGTTGGGCAAGTTCAGGGACCAGCAGAGAAGCCAGTGTGGACAAAGCAGTGAGTGAGGAGGAGGATGGCAGGAGAAAGGTGCAGAGGGCCAGCTGGAGCTGTGTCATGTAGAGCTTTATGGGCCAGTATAAAGGTTTTGGGTTTACTCTGGTGAGTGGAGGGCCTTGGCAAGGTTTTGAAGAAAGAGACACTGCATAACTTCAATTGCTTAAAGATCCATCTGGCTGCTAAGCTAGGAATAATCTATAGCAGTGGTCCTCAACCTTTTTAGCACCAGGGACCAGTTTCGTGGAAGACAGTTTTTCTAGAGACCAGTGTGGGATGTGGGGATGGGATGGTTTCAGGATGATTCACGAGAATTACACTCATTGTGCACTTTATTTCTATTATTATTACATCATCTCCACCTGAGATCATCTGTCATTACACCCCAGAGATTCAGCACTCCTGCTCTATAGGGATGAAGGTGGAAGAGGCGAGGGTAGCATTCAAGAAACTTGTTAGGAAGCTTTTGCAGTAATCCTGATGGGAAATGATAGTGGCTCAGACCATTATGAGCTACCATCATCTCATTATTTCAGTGGTGTATCCTGAGATGATCAGAAGTGTCATATCATGAAGTTATTTTGAATGTAGAGCCAACAGGATTTCCTAATGGAAGTCCGTGAGGACTTTGGCACGTTCATTTTTGTTAGTCTACCAGTGATTCCAAATTTCTAATTATCGGCTGAGCAATCAATTACAACCCTTCCCAGCTGCTCAAGGCAGCACAGTGAATCAGACAGCGATGCATCTGACCTTCCAGGTGCACTGGGGTTGAAGCAGACGAGCCAGAAGGGGCTGGATTTGAACATGCACTCCTCCTGTAAGGTAACCCACCCACCGCCCCCCCCCCCCCAGGTAAGGAGGAACAGTCTCACAGACAGTGAGGGAATGGCAGTTCACAGAGGTGAGAATGAAAGTTGGGGTTCAGAATGCTTTGTGTCTCCCAAAGCCTTTTATTTACCCCATCACAGTTTATAGGATACTATTCTTTCTTCATCGCTACTGCAACTTTTATGTGAAAGAAACCTGAAGAAGCTCTAAACTTCAGTGGACATAATTGAATCGCTTTTGGCCACCTCAACCCTAAAGTTTCAAGATTTAAGAAATCCTTTAATCTATTCAGAGAAGGTCTAATCCCTATTGACCTAATATCTAGGTATTAGTTTGTTTCTTAAGGCAAACATTTAGGGATATAAACTAGTCATTCTCTTTAATCTGTTCAGTGCCCCTGGAAGAGGTGTCACCAGCAGGTCTTGACACTCACAATTCCCTTCTTGATGTGTGGCCTTCCATATCTTGCCCTTGTTGGTGCAGCCTCCTCCAGGGGACCATTTTTGTTGTTCCTATTGTTGTTGTTCATGAAGTTTTCTAGTTTCAAGCAACAAAATGAAATCTGACTATTTCAGCTGAAAATGAATTGACAGAAACGCTAATGGATTAGCCAAGGAATAGCAATCAATAAGGCATTTGTAGCAGGCAGTGCAGCCAAGGTCACATGTCAGAGCAGTCTGTTTGGGTTTCCTGCTGGAGACTTCCAGACTCTGCCTGATGACTGGAGCTGGCATGGCTCTAATCTGAGCTTCTGCATTAGACTCCAGTCACTGAGCTTGTGCATCACACCCACAAGACTTCCAGTCCTCAGTGGGAACACCAGTTGGCTAACCATAGATTATATACATTCACTCTCTCTGAGGGCATGAAGTTCCTAGGAATAGGAGGAGGAGACTTCCCTCATAAGGTACAATGAGGGATTTTCCTCCAGAAGAACGTATTTGGATGCCGGGTAGCAAAACATAGTAATGAAATGAAATAATGCAACTGGAAACATTTTAAAGGAAATGCATTTGCATAGAAATGCATAATGATTTGGATATGCCTTACATTTGCACTAACAGACTCACTCCATACTCTATCCTCAGATACTTTTCTATTTAAAATGTCATTACTGTTGACTTGGAAATATTCTCCTTTTTAAAAATAAAACTTTTGAGTTCTTCACTGTTTATCATCTTCCGCTCTTCTTGCTCAACTTTTATTTCTTCCAGTGTGTAAGCATTTCTTTCCTTCCTTTTTTTTTCACTTCTCTTATTGACTTCATATCCTCTTTCTCTCTACTTATTTGATTGAAAATATCTTGCTGATATCTTGTTTTCCTTTCTTATACTGTTATAAGAAATGTACTGGTGAGAACCCAACTGAAGTCATGTATCAATAGTTCTGTTTATTTTCAATCCTACTTCACCATTAACCCCTTCCCCATATCCTGACTTTGACCGTTATCACTTTCAATATTTTCTGCCATTTCCCAGATATCCAGGGGTTCCAAAGAGCTTGCAATTAACGTCAGAAAGACACTGCAGTACGTGACTGAGAGCATGTCCTCTGGAATCAAACTGTTGCACGCGTGCTACGTCACTTCGGTCATGTCTGACTCTTTGCGACCCAATGGACCATAGCCTGCTAAGCTCCTCTGTCCATGGGGTTCTTCAGGCAAGAATACTGGAGTGGGTTGCCATGCCCTCCTCCAGATAAAACTGCTAGTATCAGTACTTTATTGGGTTTTTAAGAAGTTTAAATGAGTTATTACTTATTATGTATTTAGAACAGTGGCTGTAACACAGCAAACACAGTGTAGGTATGAAGCTGCTCTTGTTATTATTACTATTTTCGGTATTAAAGTATATCTGTTATCAGTCCCATTATTCCAGAGCCTCTGTCTCTGATTTCTGAAGTATTAAGGGGATGTCCTTAGCATGGTGTATTCATGGATTTAAATGGTTAAAATTGTGGTCTCATTCCAGGCAACATGTCTCTATTTCTTCGGGAGCCTTATAGAGCTATAAATATCTTAAGCAAAAGAGATGTTAATGTCTTTTTGGCACCCCAGTGAAGGTGCCCTTGGGCCTTTAAGCCTTTTGGTATTCTTTGTAAGTAATGTCTAGAGTTTCCTTTCTAATTAGATCTTTTAAACTTCTAGGTATGTTGCTAACCCCAAATGGTAACATTTTATTTTGAAAATTTTCAAACACCAAACCAAGTTGAATGAATTTTGCAGTGAATTCCTTAGTTCTACTACAGATTCCTAGAATCTACACTGTACATTTTTTCTATTTTGTGCATCATTAGATTTAGTTGTATTAAGGGAGCAACACAGAAAGTGGGAAAGGATGAATGTTACATTCAGAAACCTATATCTGAATCCTGTTGCTTGGCTTAGAGCTATATTCCTACAGTTGATTTCTTAAATTCTTTGAGTTTAGTTTCTTTAACTATTAAGTGTGAATATTAATACTGACTTTAAAGTATTACTATGAAGCTCAAATGACACAGCTTATGTATATAGTAAGCAGTAGATAAACATAAGTATACTTTTTCTTGTATTTTTTGCATTGTTTATTTATTGCAGTCATTTTAAAAATAATTACACTCCAGATCATTGGCTCTTCTTTAGTGTTTTCATCTTTCAAATTCATGAAAGAAATGAGACAACTGATTTAAACAAACATGTTTTATAAAAAAAACTTTACACTAGCTATTGTGGTAACTTATTATGGTTTATTCCTTTTTCTAATTTATTTTTTATTGAATGATAATTACAGAATTTTGTTGTTTTCTGTCATATCTCAGCATGAATCAGACATAGGTATACTTATATCCCCTCCCTTTTGAACCTCCCTCCATCTCCTTCCCCATCCCACCCCTCTAGGTTGATACAGAGCCCCTGTTTGAGTTTCGTGAGCCACACAGCAAATTCCCCTAGGGTATCTCTTTTATATATGGTAATGTAAGTTTCCATGTTACTTTTTCCATACATCTCACCCTCTCCTCCCCCTCCCCATTTCCATAAGTCTATTCTCTATGTCTGTTTTCCATTGCTGCCCTGTAGATAAGTTCTTCAGTACCGTTTTTCTAGATTCCCTATATATGTGTCAGAATACAATATTTATCTTTCTCTTTCTGACTCACTTCACTCTGTATAATAGGTTCTATGTTCATCCACCTCATCAGAACTGACTCAAATGTGTTTTTGATTATATACTTTCATGAGCTTTAGGTGTTCTGTTTAGTTGTTTGCAATCTTCTCTGTAGTTTCAAGTGAGATTTTATTGTTTAAATCTTTTATTTTCTTGGCATGTGGTTAGCATTTATGTCTGTGCTTCAATATTTGAAACACGTTGCCTGCGTTAATTTTTATTTTCAGTATATCCCATATCTGTGTGACCTTTTCCAAATCTTTTATTTCTGCTTAAGTTTTCCTCCTTATTTCTGTATGTGTGGTCTGGGTTTATCAGTACCTGCATGCTTATTTTCTCCAATTCCCACTGCTCTATCCATTCTTCTTTGCAGTGTTTCTTGATCTTATTCATGAATTCTACAATAAGGAAGCACTTAAGTTATTTCTGCCTAGCTCCTTTTTCTGTTTGGAAAAATGCAGACATTTCTTCCATCAATCAAGCTACTCCTCATGCATATTTATATGTTATTCTTATTGGCCTTGTAGCATTATGGTATCATTCCTTTTCTAGTTCCTTCCAAGTTTTCAAGCCACATTATTGAAAGATGTTCTTATCACTGAATGTGATTCAGCTTTTCATTTGTTATTAAACAGTTTTTATGTACTCCTGCGTTTATCCAATCTGGTCTTTACCTTAGTGGATCTACTGAATTCTACTTTTCCTTTGTACAGACATTTCAGAAACAACCAAATTTAAAAAGCCTTTTGAATTTATTATTAGCAGGTTATTATTTTCAATTTATATTTTAATAATTTAGTTCAGTTCAGTTCAGTCTCTCAAGGTCTTTGTGACCCCATGAATCGCAGCATGCCAGGCCTCCCTGTCCATCACCAACTCCCAGAGTTCACTCAGACTCACGTCCATTGAGTCAGTGATGCCATCCAGCCATCTCATCCTCGGTCGTCCCCTTCTCTTCCTGCCCCCAATCTCTCCCAGCATCAGAGTCTTTTCCAATGAGTCAACTCTTTGCATGAGGTGGCCAAAGTACTGGAGTTTCAGCTTTAGCATCATTCCTTCCAAAGAAATCCCAGGGCTGATCTCCTTCAGAATGGACGGGTTGGATCTCCTTGCAGTCCAAGAGACTCTCAAGAGTCTTCTCCAACACCACAGTTTAAAAGC
This sequence comes from Capra hircus, assembly GCF_001704415.2. Taxonomy (NCBI): domain Eukaryota; kingdom Metazoa; phylum Chordata; class Mammalia; order Artiodactyla; family Bovidae; genus Capra; species Capra hircus. The sequence goes on along the minus strand of NC_030816.1, from coordinate 36,088,334 downwards.
ATCAATTCTTTGGCACTCAGCTTTCTTCACAGTCCAACTCTCACATCCATACATGACCACTGGAAAAACCATAGCCTTGACTAGACAGACCTTTGTTTGCAAAGTAATGTCTCTGCTTTTGAATATGCTATCTAGGTTGGTCATAACTTTTCTTCCAAGGAGTAAGCGTCTTTTAATTTCATGGCTGCAGTCTCCCTGGTAGCTCAGAGGGTAAAGCGTCTGCCTGCAATGCGGGAGACCTGGGTTCGATCCTTGGGTCAGGAAGATCCCCTGGTGAAGGGAATGGCAACACACTCCAGTATTCTTGCCTGGAAAATCCCATGGATGGAGAAGCCTGGTAGGCTACAGTCCATGAGGTCACAAAGAGTAGGACACACGTGAGCGACTTTACTTCACTTTTTAAAAGATGGCTTTCTGTTTGATAAATTCCAATGGATATGATAGCTTATATTTCTATTTATCTTTAAATATCTCACAAGTATTTTGTTAATTATTGCACTGGTGATAGATGCTTCGTGTGTAGTTATAAACCAAATAAGTATAGTTAACATTGTAATTATTTGGCATCTTACTTATAGGAAACGGGTATGAGTCCGAAAGTAAATAATACAACCCCAAGTTTGAGAAATGCAAAAAAATATCTCAAAAGATGTAAAGATGAAGAGGTACTATGTTCAGCAAAGTTCTCTAATCCTAGTGCTCTGTTCTTGAATTTGGTGGGATTTCTGAAGGTTAATCCCACTGTGGTTGGGAGCACTCCTAAAACTGTGACTCTGAGGAGTTTCTTACTTTAATACTAATCCACACTCAACTTCTAATAATTAGTCTAAATTATCTTTATGTGCTCCCACTATTTAGTGGTTGTATGTGTGTGTGTGCTCAGTCGTGCCCAACTTTTTGTGACCCCATGGACTGCAGCCCACAGTCTCCTCTGTCCCTGGGGTTCCCAGACAAAACTATTGGAGTAGGTTGCCACTTCTACTCCAGGCAATCCTCTCAATATAGGGATCAACCCTGCGTTTCCTCTGTCTCCTGCACTGCAGGCAGATTCTTCACTGCTTGGGAAGACACTTCACTACTTGGCCACCTGGGAAGTGCTTAGTGGCTTCTACTCTTAGATTAAAAGATTGAGCTCTGATGCTTTAGATTCACTTGTCTCTCCAGGTTTCAGGGGTGGCAGTTTGCCCTGCAATCTCATTTCTCTGTTGGGTCCAAGAAAAGTCATTGATTTTCAGTTTGTTCAGTATTTTTCTTGTAAGGATGGGAGTGATGACTTCCAAGCTCTTTGCATGTTGGAACTGAAGCTGGAAATCCAGGATCGTTTTTCAACAGATGGTGCTGGAACAATTGAACATCTATGTGAAACAAAAAAGAATCTTGATTCATACCTTGCATCCATTTAAAAATTAACTCAAAGTAGATCATAGACCTCAATGCAAAACCTAAAACTATAAAACTTCTAGAAATAAACATGGGAGAAAATCTTTGTGATTTCAAGTTCAGCAAAATTTTTTTTAGAAATGATATCCAAGGCTTGATGAATAGAAGGAAAATTTGATTTCATCAAGATAAAAAACTTTTATTTTCCATAAGGCAGTTTAGAAAAATCAAAAGACAAGTCACTGAATGAGTAAAATGTTTTCAAATTCCTACATCTTTTATGAAGAACTAGTAGCCAGAATCAGAAGATTATTGCTTCTTGGCAGGAAAGCTATAACAAACCTAGAGAGTGTATTAAAAAGAGGAGACATTACTCTGCCATCAAAAGTCCATATAGTCAAGGTTATGATCTTCCTAATGGTCATGTATGGTTGTGAGAGCTGGACTGTAAAGAAGGCAGAGAGCTGAAGAATTGATGTCTTTGAACCATGGTGCTGGAGAAGACTCCTGAGAGTCCCTTGGACTGCAAGGAGATCAAATCAGTCAATCTTAAGGGAAATCAATCCTGAATATTAATTGGAAGGACTGATGCTGAAGTTCCAGTATTTTGGTCATCTGATGGGAAGAGCCAACTAATTGGAAAGCTCCCTGATGCTGGGAAAGATTGAGGGTAGAAGGAGAAGAGGGCATCAGAGGATGAGATGGCTGGATGGCATCACTGGTGCAATGGACATGAACTTGGGCAACCTTTGGGAGATTGTGAGAAAAAGAGAGGCCTGGTGTGCTGCAGTTCCTGGGGTCACAAATAATCAGACATAACTGGGCACCTGAACAACAGTATCCAAAATATAGAAAGAAATCTCATAACATAATCATAAATTAAAAAAAATGATTTAAAAGTGAGTACATTATTTGAATATATACTTTACCAAGAAGAAAGATGGATGGCAAATAAGTATTTTTCTTTAAGAAAATGCAATTTAAATCCACAAAGAGATAACACCACACACTTGTTAGAATGCTTAAAATACAAAAATAAAACTGCTATTACCAAGTACTAGCAAGGATGTGGAGCAACTGGAACTCTTAGGCATTGTTGTTGTTCTATCGCTAAGTCATGTCCAACTCTTTGTTTTCCCAGGGATTGCAGCACAGCGGCTTCCATGTCCTTCACTGTTTCCCAGAGTTTGCTCAAATTCATACCACTGAGTCAATGATGCTGTCTAATCATCTCATCCTCTGCCTCACTCTTCTTCTTTTGCCTTCACTCTTCCCAGCATCAGGGTCTTTTCCAATGAGTTGGCTCTTTGCATCAGCTGGCCAAAATATTGGAGCTTCAGCATCAGTCTTTAGGCATTACTGATATGAACATAAAATAATATAGCTACTGTAGAAAACAGTTCTCCAGTTTTTTATGAAATTTAACATAATACTTAAAATAAGGTCTGGCATTAATACTCTTAGGTAATTTATTTGAGAGAAATAAAAATAATTGTACACTAATGTTTATAGCAGGTTAATTTGTAATAGCTCCTAAACTAGTAACAACCAAAATGCCTGTGCTGTGCCTGTGCCTCAGCTGTGTCTGACTCTTTGCAACCCCATGGACTGTAGTCCACCAGGCTCCTCTGTCCATGAGGATTCTCCTGGAGTGGTTTGCCATGCTTTCTCCAGGGGATCTTCTCAACCCAGGGATCAAACCCAGGTCTCCTGCATTTCGGACAGATTCTTTATTATCTGAGTCATGAGGGAAACCCACCATGTCTAGCAGCTAACAAATGTATCTATCAACTGTGGGACATTCATAAAGTAGAATACTAAGCCATAAAATGAAATGGACTACTGATACAGGCAATGGGTAGCTGAATCTCAAAAATACCACTGTGTTGGGTAAAAGGGAGACAGTGAAAGAGGGGAAGATCTGGCATGCTGCAGTCCATGGGGTAGCAAAGAGTTGGACATGACTGAGCAACTGAATAACAACACTGAATGATTCCTTCTGTATGATGTTCTGGAAAAGGCAAAAGTGTGAGACAGGCAACAGATCAGTGATTGCCAGATAATGGGTGTAGAAGGAGAGTCTTAATATGTTTGGGCTGCCATAACAAAAATGCCGTAGACTGGGTGGCTTAAAAATGAAAGAAATTTATTTCTCATAGTTCTAAAAGCTGGAAAGTTGAACATCAAGGTGCCAGCAGATTCAGTGTCTTTGCTGTGTTCTCCATGGTGGTAGTGGTTGGAGAGTTCTGTGGGTTCTCTTTTATAAGGGCATTAATTTCATTAATGAAAAACACAACTTCATTACCTAAGACCTCCCAAATACAATATCTCTCAATACCATCAAGTTGGTAGCAGTGTACAAGTTTTGGAAAGATATGAACATTCAATCTATAGCAGGGAGAACTTAACTACAAAAAGATATTAGAGAATTTTATGGAGTGATGGACCTGTTTGTTGGTTTGGTTTGTTGGTTTCATGAGGGTTATATAATTCTAAGCAATTACCAGAACTGCCTATAGAACTGAACACTATAAAGCATGAAGTTTGTTATACATGTAAATTGTACATCAATAAATATGACTGAAATAAAGAAGTAAATAATCTATGAAATTAAAGCCAAGAGTTAGTAAAATTTTTTAGTAAAAAATACACACCATATCTTGATGTGTGATTGTTGCTGTTGACTGAAGAATAGCAACAACATATCATTCAGTATTTTTCATCTTTATTTTCTAAGTACTGTCCTTAGGGCAAAACATTTGATACATGTAATTCATGGGGTTCTTTTTCTCCCTTTTATAATGCCTCCAGTCTTCATATTTGAAGAGATGATATTTACTAAAGAACTGTTAACATAACAGCATCTCAGGATCTTTTTAATTAATGAAATTTACAGTAAATATGTATTAATAGATTTCATCTGCTATAGTCTATCTGAACAATAATAATGGTCTCACATGGTTCTAGGTTTATAATTTCAAATTAACCATGATACAAGACATACTTTATTCTGTATGCCCAGGATCTATCACTTTGAGAATGCACATCCATTTATTTTGCTTCTACTATTTTATTCATGAAGCATTATTTTAGGGGTTCATGTGTGTAATTTTTAAATCACACTTTTTAAGCCAGGGATGTGGAAAAGCACTGTAGAAGCTATTGGGCCTTTTATTTAGTTCTGTAATTCTAAAACTTCATGATACAGTGATGACTCTTTCTTTTGGGAAAAAAAATGCATGTGCCTGTAGAATAGTTAAGGATTAAAGCAACTTGAATTTTCCTTTTTCTATTATTTTAGGGTGTATCAAGATTTTTCTAAATCTTTATCTCCCGTTAATATTCTAATTCAGCAATTCAGTTCCACCATAAGTGGTTTGATAATTGAACAATTTTTCACCCATAGGTTCTGATTTAAAGTAGAGACAGATTATCTTTAACAACAAACTTGACCAGTTCTCATGACTTCCCTACCATGGGAATGAGACTGAAAGTGAAGGTTGCTCGGTTGCATCCGATTGTTTGTGATCCCATGAACTATACAGTCCATGGAATTTTCCAGGCCAGGATACTGGAGTAGGTAGCCTTTCCCTTCTTCAGGGGATCTTCCCAACCCAGGGATCAAACCCAGGTCACCCACAATGCAGGTGAATTCTTTACCAACTCAGCTATGAGAGAAGCCCATGAAGGAAACAACTTATAGGAATTAATTAATCTAATAGAGTATTTATAGCCCAGTTTCATTAGTTTCTAGTACCACAAATTTGAGTGTTATAAACTGATGAAGGTAAAAGAGGAGAGTGAAAAAGCTGGTTTAAAACTCAACATTCAGAAAACTAAGATCATGGCATCTGGTTCCATCACTTCATGGAAAATAAGTAGGGTTTTTCCAGTGGTCATGTATGGAGGTGAGAGTGGGACTGTGAAGAAAGCTGAGCGCCAAAGAATTGATGCTTTTGAACTGTGGTGTTGGAGAAGACTCTTGAGAGTCCCTTGGACAGCAAGGAATTTAAGCCAGTCAATCCTATAGGCAATGAACCCCGAATACTCTTTGGAAGGACTGATGCTGAAGCTCCAGTACTTTGGCCACCTGATGGGAAGAGCTAACTTATTGGAAAAAACCGTGATGCTGGGAAAGATTGAAGGCAGGAGGAGAAGGAAGTGACAGTGGATGAGATGGTTGGATAGCATCATCAACTCAGTGGACATGAGTTTGAGCAAACTGCAGGACATAGTGAAGGACAGGGAAGCCTGGTGTGCTATAGTCCATGGGATTGCAAAGAGCTGGACATGACTTAGTTACTGAACAACAACAACAACAAGCCACAAATTCAGCGTTATAAATGGAAGAAATTTATTGTCTTACAGTTCTGGAGGTTAGACATCCAAGATCAAGGTCTTTACAGGGTCGTATACCCTTCTGAAGGCTCCAGAGATGGATCTGTACCAGACCTCTCTCCTAGCTTCTGGTAGTTGCCATGGTTTGGGACAGCATAACTCTAATTGTCACATGGTGTTCTCCCTGTGTGCATGGCTGCATCCAAATTTCCTCTCTTTAGAAGGATTACCTAATCCTGTATGATTTCATCTTATCTAGTTATATCTCCAATGGCCCTATTATATTGTATGTTAGTCACTCAGTCGTGTCTGACTCTTTGTGACCCCATGGACTGTAACCCACCAGGCTGCTCTGTCCATGGGATTCTCCAGGCAAGAATACTGGAGTGGGTTGCCATTCCCTTCTTCAGGGGATCTTCCCGACCCAGAGATCGAACCCTGGTCTCCTGCATCACAGGTAGAGTCTTTACTGTTTGAGCTACAGGGAGATCTCATCTATAAAGGCCCTATTTCCTAATAAATTCACATTCTAAGATACTGGGGGTTAGGACCTCAACATATGAATTTTGTGGGGAAGATACAATTCAGCCTACACACCTGTATTCACACTTGATGTCAGAGACAGAGGTTTCAGTGAAGGCCAGCCAGCTCTTCTGACATATGATTTCCATAATATGACTGCAGACTATTGTAAAAAGTAAGGAATGAACATTAGAAGCAGGCCATTCCAGTGATTTGATTTGATTTCATTTGAGTTGACTTTTTACTGAAGTATAGTTAATGTGCAATATTATGTTGGTTTTGGGTGTGCCGCAGAGTGATTAGACAAGTAAATATATTATGAAATGATCACTGTGATAAATCTAGTAACCATCTGTCAGTATACAAAATTATTACAGTGTTATTATTAACTATACTTCTTATGCTGGCTTCCCTGATAGCTCAGTGGGTAAAGAATCTGCCTGCAATGCAGGAGACCCTGGTTTGGTTCCTGAGTTGGGAAGATCCACTGGAGAAGGGATAGGTTTACCCACTCCAGTGTTCTGACCTGGAGAATTCCACACACTGTATAGTCCACTTTTGCTTTCACTTTCACTTATGCTATGTATTCCATCCCCGTGACTTACTTATTTTATAACTGGAAGTTTGTATCTCTCAGTCCCCTTCACCAGTTTCACCTAACCCTCCATCCACTCCTCTCTGGCCACCGCCTGTTTATTCTTGGTATCTGAGAGTCTGTTTCTGTTTTGTTTTTTAGATTCTACACATAGGAAAGATCATATGCTATTTCTCTTTCTCTGTCTTATTTCACTTAACATGATACTCTCTGTGTCCAAAAGATTTCGTTCTTTTTTTATGACTATTCACTTAAAAATTTTTTTCCTCTCTCTCTATCTCTGTGTATGTGTCCTTCTCACATCTTCTTTATCCATTCATCTATTGATAGACACAGTTGCTCCCATATTGTGGCTATTGTAAATAATGCTGCAGTGAACATAGGAGTTCGTATACTTTTCGAATGAGTGTTTTTGTTTTCTTTGGATAAAGGCTCAGAAGATCACTCCACTGATTTTAGTGTTTAGAGGAGTCTTTCCCACTTCTTTTGTTAGCATATCTGCTTAACAAATAAGTTACTTTGATTTTTGTGGTTTGTGATATTATATTCCTCTTACTTTCTTTGAATTAAGCTGTTCTTAAAGCAATTACAGAGACAGATCAGATCTTTATGACAGAAGGTTAGTAGCTAATGCTTATGTTTCAATTTGTCCTTTGTTCCAATAAAATCATGAAAAAGATTAACTTATACCTTTAGAAGATGATTTTGTCGTATAACCGTTTGCTTTGTCCAAATTCCTTTTCATTCCATGTAGTTATTATTATTAGCTTCTGGTCATTAAATCTTTTTTCCTCTCTCATTTTCACAGCATGATGTAGCCTTGGTCCTTGACTACTAAGGTTTGATGAGAAAAAATATAGGAAAGAAAAATTTAGGAAAGCTCACATGCTAGATATAAAATGTCAACCACACTTTTGCACCCCCTGCTTTGGTTGGCATTTTTCACTCAATGTGCTGGGTGTTATTTCACTGCTTTTATTTTACTTTTATTTCTTTATTCTTATAGTTAGTAGATTTTTCTCTTTTTAAAGATTCTCTTTTTATGTAATATTTAGAAATGTTATTTTTTAATTCATTTTACATTACTCAGAATTATTAGTTAAAAAATATTTCCTCCATGTTCTCACTGTATATGTTGCTATTATCTATTTACACATATTTTCTTTTACTCCTTTCAGACTTCTTCAGTTTCTCAGGTGGGACTGACCTCTACTTTTGGTGAGAACATAACTTCAGACAGGAATGGCTACTCTCTGTGTTAGATCAAAACTGAGGGTTTGGGGAAGCTATTTTCAGAAAGTAGGCACAAACAGGATCTTTCACTGTTTTGGGTCTGGTCATCAGACAGCTAGAAAGTCACTAAACATCATTCAACTGAAATAGAAGGAGTCATTGCTCCCAACATTCATTCAGGTCATTCACAATGTCCACCCCTCAAAGGGAAGCGGAGTATTGCTTCCGTGTAAAACAGAAAAACTAAATAAACGCTGGTCCACTTGAGGATTCTGTTGTTGTTGTTGTTGTTTTAATATCTATTTATTTGACTGCACCGTAACTTAGTTGCAGCACCTGGGATCTGTGATATTTGTTGGGTATGTGAGATCTTCAGTTGCAGCATAGAGGATCTAGTTCCCTGACTAGAGATCGAACCCCACCTGCCTGCATTGGGAACACAGAGTCTTAGCCAAGGGAAGTCTCATGCATTCTCTTCTGAAACAAAGGTCAAAATAGATCTTTAGTTTCCTGGAGGACAAGAACCATGCAGTTTTTAATTTGACGTGGCACCTAACCCACTGTATTGTGAGCACTCTCTAAGAACTAGATCAAACAATTAACTATTGGTTCTGGAATTCACATTCTTCTGGATTGTTTGACTCCTTATTCATATAGACTCAGTAGAAATTGACTGTGAGGTTCTTTATTCAAGATCCTTATCCACTTCTGTGTTTTGGTTTAAAAAACAAGTCAAAAACCACTGAAGTGTTAGTGAAGACTTCCTCTAGTGATGAAGAAGAATCCCCTATCCCCACTCTTGAGAGGATGTCAAAGAAGCACGTTGGAAAAGGAGGGGAGGTTTCAAATCCTGCTCTTGAGATCCCAATGGCTCCACAGGGATGCTTCAGGATGGTGAAATAGCGAAGTATTCTCCACCCAACAGTTAAAATTTTAACTGCCCAAGGAACTCACCATTCTTTCCATTTTGTATAATGATGTATATCAAGTGCATTACATGATATATGTTATAAATATGTGTCATATAACAGAATTCTATATTGAAATATAAAAAAATAACTGCTAAGAATGTTCATATCATATATGTGCCTTAATGTTTTGGGGTGAGAGAAAAAAATGTCTTCTCCTAGACATCTGTTTTAAAAGGAAAGAGTTGAATTCTGTTCCTTTCCAACCAGCTTGTAAGTTCCCTGAAGCATTTCTTTATAATTTGTATTACTTTTTTCTTTGTTACTTGTTGATTCTCCATGGACAGCACATTGTAAGCCTCCACAAATTTGTATTCAATGAGTAATTGAATGAATTGGTGAATGGGCCAATAAACATACAAGCAAAGACCCTGTAGTATTTTGTTTTGGTGGCCAACCGGCCGCCAACAGCCTGACTTTGGACAAGACAGCTAACATGGAAATAAGAGAGTTGTACTAAAGTTGAGCTGTACTAAAGTTGCAATTTTCTCCTGTCTTGTTGGGAATTTGGAAGTTCTATTCTTGCTCTGCCCTGATTCTGAGCATCAGTGAACTAGTATACATGGGGTAGCAAATAGGCCAGGAGATATTACCCTTTCATCTTCTGTTATAAAAGTTAGCATTTTTGGATTATTGACATTTAGCTTAGTCCTTGTGACAGTGCTTTCACTGTAGCTTCCTACAGGATACATGGGACAAAAATCTAGTATTGCAGAGTCCCATCTGATTGCCTGTTGTAGGTGCAATAATAGAATTGGTGAGGAAATTACTCTTTTTCTTTTAACTATGTATAGGTGCAAAACTATAAAAACTATAGAGAGATAAAGAATAGCACAATTATACAACTGCCAAGGAGGTATATGTCATATCAAGAACCAGAACTAGCATATTTTTCATAATTTTTGGCTATATGTACATACATATATATGGGATTTCCCTGGTGGCTCAGTGATAAAGAATCTATCTGCCAATGCATGAGATGTGGGTTCAGTCTCTAGGTCAGGAAGATGCCCTGGAAAAGGAAATGGCAACCCACTCCAGTATTCTTGCTGGGAAATCCCATGCACAGAGGAGCCTGGCAGGCTGCAGTCTTTGGGGCTGCTAAAGAGTCAGACATGACTTAGTGACTAAATAATAATAATATATATATATCAAATATACATATAATGTATGATAATATGATATGACAGTTTTTATTTTCCATTTTGATTAACAATTATTTAACAGACCACTATGTGTAGGTCAAATATGACAAATGGGTTAAGATATAGACTGTGTTGAACAGGCCCTGGAATTCAAAGTATTAATAGAATACAAATAATTCTAATTAAGAACAAGTAAGAAAAGTACCAATAATTTATATGGAGTTGAAGAGCAGAAACTAGTTCATGTAACTAAAGTTCATGAAAAGGATGACGTTTAAGATGGACATGAAGGGGTAGGCTTTTGTTTGGTGGGGAGCAAAGGAATTGGAGAAAGAAGAGCATGAGCAGAGCTTTGCTAGTGGGAAAGTGTTCTTCTGTTTTGAAATAGTGAATATTTGAATACTCACTATTTTGTAACTGTTGAATGCATCTAGATCTAAGTTCACTTGGAGAAGTGGTGGAAGATGAAGATAGACAGAGTGGCCTTACTGCAGAAAGGCCTAAATATTAGTTGAAATATTAGGTGAAATATCTCAGACTTCATTTAACTGGAAATGTGGAGCCACTGAAAGAGTCTGAGGAAAAGAAGAGTAGGTTTGGTGCTATGGTATAAGAAATATGGTCTGGCAGATATGATGGTGGGGAAAGATAAGGGGTGAGAATTTGAGAAGTATTACATTATTGCAGTACTCTAGCACCTAGATTATTGAGAGAGGACTGGAGATTTAGTAAGAATGTAAGAAGTGTTACATCGGGTCCAGATAGGAAACAAATGGCACATTCAATTTGGATCATGGAGGAGAATTTAATAGAAGTAGTTTTCAAAGGTAAGACTAGTTATGTGGGGGGAGCCATAAAGGATAGATAACACAGTTCTTTGGGCTTTGTTAGAGCAGGAACCATCACCACTGCTAGGTCTGAAGTGGTATGAGACAGAAGTTTTATCAGGACCAGGAGAGAACTCTGCAGAGCAGAAAGCCTTTGGGAGAAAGAGGCAGTCAGTTCAGAGTAATTTTAGGGAAAATATCCTGACCTTATTCTCCTCCCTACTTCTGCTTTCTCTTGAGATCTCCCACCTTGACCAAGCATGAATGGAAGCCAGAGGTCAACAGAGCTGTTAATGTCTTCCATTTGGGTCAGCCTCCAGGGCACACAGCAGGATGGATGGTGATCTGGAGGGCAATTGAAAGCTGTCCCGTGTAGTTATAGACCAATGCAGGGCACTTTAGCTGAGATGTCAAGCAGAGTTAAAAATGCGATTTGGAGCACATGGTAACATTGGGCTCAGGAGGAGGGGTTTGAATTGCTGAAGTTATGAGAGTGGATGAGATCATGGGGAAGGAGAATGTACAGAAAGATAAAATAAATTCACAGGATACAACTTTTAGGAAAAACTATATTTATGCAGAGGAGAGAGTGAAGAAGATGAGGATTGACAGGAAATAAAACCATAAGCAAAGAAGAATGGGGATCAGGATAAAGAGGGGGATCAGCAGAAAGAGGCAGAAAGGAAGCCAGGGGCAGAAAATATTTTGAAGAAATGTTTTGCAGAAACTTTGCCATCGACTCTTTGCCAGTGTAAGGTAAACAGTCAGCTTTGTTCCTGATGCCCAGAACTTCCATTGTGGTTGTGGTTTGAATTTGGGAAGATATGAAAGAGAAAAACAATCAATGATTGTGGATAAAGTGAAGGAGTTGAAGCCAAAAATGAATAGTTATATCTCCTCCCTTTTCCAGTTCATTCTGTTTTCTTGTCTCACTACTTCTCTTATTTCTTTTTTCCTCCTTTGCATTTATTGAGCATCTATAATATACTAGACACTTAACTTACTTACAGCATCCCATTTCAAAGCAATGGAGTCAGGTAGATACCCACATCATACATGAAAGAAAGTTTCAAAGAGCTCATGAATTTGCTCATTGTCAAGCATTTAGTAACAACTCTTGATGAAGGTGAAAGAGGAGAGTGAAAAAGTTGGCTTAAAGCTCAACATTCAGAAAACTAAGATCACAGCATCCGGTCCCATCACTTCATGGGAAATAGATGGGAAAATAGTGGAAACAGTGGCTGACATTATTTTTCTGGGCTCCAAAATCACTGCATTTTGGATGGTGATTGCAGCCATGAAATTAAAAGACACTTACTCCTTGGAAGGAAAGTTATGACCAAGCTAGACAGCATATTAAAAAGCAGAGACATTACTTTGTCAACAAAGGTCTGTCTAGTCAAGGCTATGGTTTTTCCAGTGGTCATATATGGATGTATGGATGTATGTATATATGGAGAATTATACTATAAAGAAAGCTGAGTGCCAAAGAATTGATGCTTTTGAACTGTAGTGTTGGAGAAGACTCTTGACAGTCCCTTGGACTGCAAGGAAATCCAGCCAGTCCATCCTAAAGGAAATCAGTCCTGAATATTCATTGGAAGGACTGATGCTGAAGCTGAGACTCCAATACTTTGGCCACCTGATGCAACGAGCTGACTCATTTGAAAAGACCCTGATGCTGGGAGGGATTGGGGGCAGGAGGAGAAAGGGACAATGGAGGATGAGATGGTTGGATGGCATCACCAACTCAATGGACATGGGTTTGGGTGAACTCCGGGAGCTGATGATGGATAGGGAGGCCTGGTGTGCTGAGGTTCATGGGGTCGCAAAGAGTCAGACACGACTGAGTGACTGAACTGAACTGAAGTTCATTTTCAAAAGCAGAACACTCGGGCTCCAAACCTGTGTACTCTTTTCATGGTATCAAGCACTGTATTTGACACATAGGAGTTATTCATCCACCGGTTGAAGAAGGAATGAATGAAGTGTGGCATAGAATGCTGCCTGAGAGATAAGCAACCTGGTTTCCAGTGCTAGCCATGCTGTTAAATACAAAGCAACTTCTCTGTTAAAAACAAAACAAAACACCAAACACTTGCTTTTAACTGTTCTGAGAATAATCATGTCATGAAAACAGTTTCCTTAGAGAAAGCTACTATATAAATATTAGATGAATCATGAATATTTCCCATAATGCAAATATTGGAGGCAGATTAAATATCTTCTTTGTAAGATCTTTAAAGTACAATATCTTTATCATGTCATTGTTACTGATTTTGCCTCAAGGAAATGGATGACATAATTCTAGATGCTTTGTCATGTGCCATGTCCATTTTTCAGTTTACAGTATATAAATCAAGATATTGCCAATTACTCACAATGTGATCAGGGTAAATTGTTGTGAAATCAGTGGCATCTAAGAGTTCAGGCCAGATGATAATGCAGAATCCTGTGCAAATAAGAAATAATGGGAGCCCTCTGACTAATGCCCTTCCTCAAAAGAAAAACGAAAGCATCCACTGCTCTTCCTCTTTGCTGAAAAATCAGAACTGAGCAATCTGGTCTGTTCTTGAAATGTTTGCCTTAAATAGGAAGTGTCCATATTTTTTTTTAGCATCCCGCCAACACAATTAACACTTAGCCTTCCATTCATGAACTTTTGCTATGCTGTCAAGAGAACACCGTCTGTCTACCATATAACATTTTGTAATGATTCTGTGATTTTTTGATATCAAATGCATTGAAATGATAGAAATTATTGGCTAAATACCTTGATCATCTTTTAAAACTTGTAATTCAGCCAGTATATACATTTTCTCATTTTTTCCCCTCCATAAATCTGTTTCTCTTTAGAAATCCCTTCAGTTTTGTGTAGCTCTCCATAGTGCTGTCCTCAGACTACTTGAGACATATTGTAGATAATTAACATCCCCTCACACTTGTAAAGTAGAAAAGTGACATGTTTTTATAATCCTCATAACACAATCAGAATATTATACCCAGATATGTTAATTGATTTATTTGACATTGAGATTAATGTGGAATTAGGGGGGTGCAAAGAATGACCCAGTGTCCAAATAGCAAGTCCAATGCTTTCAGTTAAGTTCAGTTCAGTCGCTCAGTCATGTCTGACTCTTTGTGACCCCACGGACTGCAGCATGCCAGCCTTCCCTGTCCATTACCAACTCCTGGAGCTTACTCAGACTCATGCCCATCTAGTCGGTGATACCATCCAACCATCTCATCCTCTGTTGTCCCCTTCTCCTCCCACCTTCAATCTTTCTCAGTATCGGGGTCTTTTTCAATGAGTCAGCTCTTTGCATCAGGTGGCCAAAGTATCGGAGTTTCAGCTTCGACATCAGTCCTTCCAATGAATACTCAGGACTGATTTCCTTTAGGATGGACTGGTTGGATCTCCCTGCAGTCCAAGGGACTCTCAAGAGTCTTCTCCAACACCACAGTTCAAAAGCATCAATTCTTTAGCACTCAGCTTTCTTTATAGTCCAACTCTCACATCCATACATGACTACTGGAAAAACCATAGCTTTGGCTAGATGGACCTTTGTTGGCAAAGTAATATCTCTGCTTTTTAATATGCTGTCTAGATTGATCATAGCTTTTCTTCCAAGGAGCAAGTGTCTTAATTTCATGGCTGCGGTCACCATTTGCAGTGATTTTTGAGCCCCTCAAAATAAAGTCTCTCACCAATGCTCTAGAATTCACCAATTAGTCTATGTTCAGAGCACTATATTCTTTCATTACAGCCATAGAATATTCTCCATAGAATATTCACCCACTTTTGAACATATCAATCCATTGGTTAAAATGGATGCAGCTCTGCAGTTGAAAAGGTCTGAGGTCTTCTGGATCTCTCATCTTATTTTTATGTTCATTTACAGACACTTTCACAGTTAGATTTTAATTCCCTTCTGTTTCTTCTATTGCATATCTTTTAGTAACTTCAAAAAAAGCTCCTTCAAGGCAAGAATGAAGTCATTCTACATATTGCTAAAAATGAAAAACTCAATATTACTTTAGAACTTTTCATCTATGATGAATTTTGAGGGAAGTGTTAGGAGTCAAGTGAGAGCAAATTTTTCAAGCAAATAATGTTCACATATGACTGAAAAATGAAAATGCAAAGAAAGTCTGAATGATTATGACAAATTTAATGCAGTATTAAAATATCAAGGAAAGAAGAAGATGATGTCTTTGAAGTAGTAGATCCTAAATTCATTTCATGACAAAGGAATCCATTCATTTGATCAAAGATGTTAATGTAAAAGGTTTTAGAGTATGTAAAATGAAATTTACTTTCTCCTGATCTCATAGTCTCCTAAATTATCTACATGGATAACTTTTGTAACCAACCAGCTTATTTATTCAGCAAAAATAGCTTTTAAAGGGTTTGTGTTGGGATATTTTATCTTCAGTGAGAATCTATGATTATTTAATGTAGTATCTAACACAGACATAGTGAACTGGATGGTTAGTTGGGATCCAGACAAAAGGTGAATTTGGGAATCCTATGTTTGTTTTGCGAGCATAGTGATATCACTGTTATTTCTGGCTGAGTCAATATTTTCTTAATATATCAGGCTTATTATCATCATATAAGTGAAGTGAAGTCGCTCAGTCATATCCGACTCTTTGTGACTCTGTGGACTGTAGCCTACCAGGCTCCTCCGTCCATGTGATTTTCCAGGCAAGAATACTGGAGTGGGTTGCCATTTCCTTCTCCAGGAGATCTTCCCAACCCAGGGATTGAACCTGGGTCTCCTGCATTGTAGGCAGACGCTTTACCTTCTGAGCCACCAGGGAAGTCTTTATCATCATATACATACATTGAGTTAAAAAGCAGATGGTTTCTCTCAACTATCATGCATCATTTGGAAATAATGACAATTATCTGCTTGTTTGAAGTTGTTAATTGATGTATTAAAAAAACAATTAAGTCTCTTCTATGCCCAATTGTTGTGTTCAGCGTGGGGATTCAATTCATCCTGCTAGCCCTCCTGAGCTAACAATATATGGATCTTTCTGGAAAAGATGCAGAGCAGTGTAAATTTTGACATAAAGAAAGTTGAATTGCAAAAGAAGTGAGGAACAAAAACTTAGAGATACTTGAAATTTTATCTGAAAAGTTCTTTTCTTTTTTTCTGGGAATAATTTGGAGATGTATTTGATTGGGGGTTGGAAGATTCTAGAAGTACCCTCTGCACATGCTTCCTCTGTGTGGTTTCTTCACTAGCAGTGCTTGCCTCTTCTACCTCAGGATCAAGATGTTAGGTAGTTAGAATAGGAAACAGGAGTCCAGAATGGAGGTGGCTAAAAGACAAGGAAGGGAAAAGCCTGCAAAAATAGAACAAAGGAAGGTCCAAGAAGCCAAGTGAGGACCTCAGGTAGAAAAAACAGCACTCCTGGCTAGCCCAATTTACATAGGGCAAGCCCAGGGGGGAGGAAAAGACATATAAAAAGAGGAGACAAAGGGCCAGGAGTCTCTCTCTCTCTCTCTCCTGTGCTGGGGTGCTCTTCTCTTCGCGCCTTTGGGTCGACATGCCCTCATACCTTGAGGATGGATTTTCCTGCTAGTTTCTAAATAAAATAGAACTGTAACACGCGGCTAACACTGATTTGTCTAAGAGCTATAACACAGTCTGTCCAAGACCCATGAGCTGTGACACACCGAGGGCTTTAATGTCCGTCACTCCAAATCTTTGTTGTGATGAGACAGAACTGAGGAGCATACACTCACCTGACAAAGGGAAGGGACTGTGTGAGTCCACTCACAGTGTGAGTGAACACACTGTGAAAGCATCACCTGCCTGGACTGTTAGCATTCCATCTAGAGCCAGTGAGTGACCTAAAGCACATCTATTATTACTGCACTTTACATTTGTGGGTAGGGTTAAGATGGCAAGGGAAGAAAAATATCACAGAGGTTTAGGGACTCTAGTCTTTAAACTTCTTCTGTGGAAAATTATGAAAGGAGATGGGAATACCAGACCACCTGACCTGCCCCTTGAGAAACCTGTATGCAGGTCAGGAAGCAACAGTTAGAACTGGACATGGAACAACAGACTGGTTCCAAATAGGAAAAGGAGTATGTCAAGGCCATCATGAGAAACTCTGGGCTAGGGGAAGCATAAGCTGGAATCAAGATTGCCAGGAGAAATATCAATAACCTCAGATATGCAGATGACACCACCCTTATGGCAGAAAGTGAAGAAAAACTAAAGGGCCTCTTGATGAAAGTGAAAGAGGAGAGTGAAAAAGTTGGCTTAAAGCTCAACATTCAGAAAACTAAGATCACGGCATCTTAGGCAAATAGATGGGGAAACAGTGGAAACAGTGGCTGACTTTATTTTTCTGGGCTCCAAAATCACTGCAGATGGTGATTGCAGCCATGAAATTAAAAGACGCTCATTCCTTGGAAGGAAAGTTATGACCAACCTAGACAGCATATTAAAAAGCAGAGACATCACTTTGTCAACAAAGGTCTGTCTAGTCAAGGCTATGGTTTTTCCAGTGCTCATGTATGGACGTGAGAGTTGGACTATAAAGAAAACTGAGCGCAGAAGAATTGATGCTTTTGAACGGTGGTGTTGGAGAAGACTCTTGAGAGTCCCTTGGACTGCAAGGCGATCCAACCAGTCCATTCTGAAGGAGATCAGTCCTGGGTGTTCATTGGTAGGACTGATGTTGAAGCTGAAACTCCAATACTTTGGCCACCTGATGGGAAGAGCTGACTCATTTGAAAAGACCCTGATCCTAGGAAAGATTGAGGGTAGGAGAAAAAAGGGACGACGGAGGATAAGATGGTTGAATGACATCACCAACTCAATGGACACGGGTTTGGATGGACTCCAGGAGTTGATGATGGGCAGGGAGGCCTGGTGTGCTGCGGTTCCTGGGGCCGCAAAGAGCTGGACATGACTGAGAGACTGAACTGAACTGAACTGAACTTTGTTTCTAATTCCACAGAAAAGGGCAACGTATTTCTGATCAGAATTAATTAAATGGAGGTGGAACCAGAGTGTTGGTCTCAGGAATGGAAATTCCGCGTCTGTTCTAAGACCACACTGCCCTCACAGTGATTGGCAGAGGTAGTGTTGAGGGAAGAGAAACTTTAAATAGGTAGGATCATGGAGCACAGAGCTCCTTTCCATCCTTTCATGGGGTTTATTTTCTCTTTCTGCATCTTCATCTCTGAAAGACAAAGTCTTTTTTAAAATTTTTAAATGAAAAAGAAATTTATTTTAAGCTACAAGCATACCTTTAATTCTTTAACCACATTCAATTCCAAACTAGAGGTTCAGCTCTGCAAGAAGTGTTTGGTGTTCCTTTTTTTTTTTTAAGAAATTTTAAATTGAGGTATAATTGATGTACTACTTATAACATAATAATTTAATATTTATACATATTGCAAAATGATGACCACAAGTGTGATATTATCCATCACCACATATAATTACAACTTTTTCTTCTGATGAGAACTTTTGAGATTTACTCTAACAACTTTCAAGTTCGTAATACAGTATTATCAATTATACTAGTCACCATGCTGTACATTATATCCCCATGATGTATTTATTGTGTAATTGTAAGTTAGTACTCTGACCCTCTTCTCTCATTCTGCCCAACTCCTAGCACCCACTTCCAGCAACCACCAATCTGTTCTCTGTATCCATGAGCTTGGTTTTTTTGTTTAGATTCCAAATATAAATGAGATCGTATGGTATTTGTCTTTCTGTGTCTGACTGACTTCTCTCAGCATAATCTCCTCAGGTTCTATCTGTGTTGTTGCAAATGGTAAGATTTCCTTCTTTTTTTAACTCGATAATAGTCTATATAATCACATCTTCTTGATCCATTCATCCATCAATGAACAGTTAGCTTGTTTCCATATCTTGGTTATTTTAAATAATGCTACAGTGAACATGGGGGGATGCATATATCTTTTTGAGTTACGGTTCTCATTTTTTTGGATAATACTAGAAGTGGAATTGCTATATTACATGATAGTTCTATTTTTAATTTTTTGAGGAAGCTCCATACTGTTCTCCTTAGTGGCTTCATCAGTTCACATTCTCACCAACAGCGCACAAGGGTGCCTTTTCCTCCACACTGTCCCTTTCACTGGTTACTTCTTGCCTTTTGGATAATAGCCATTCTAACAGGTGTGGGATGATACATTACTGTGATGATGAGCATCTTTTCATGTACCTGTTGGCCCTCTGTATGTCTTCTTTGGATAAATGTTATTCAAATCTTCTGTCCATTTTTTATTGGATTTTTTTTTTGCTAATGTGTTTTATACTCTTATACACTTTGGATATTAACTCCTTTGGGGACATATGATTTGCAAATATTTTCTACCATTCAGTAGGTGGCCTTTTCATTTTGTTTATGGTTCTGGCTGTGCAAAATATTCTTTTGAAATGTAGATCAGACCCTGGCCTTGGAGGAGAGACTGTCACAGATTAGTTACTATTTACTTATGGAACCTCAGACTAGTTTCTGAATTTTGGGGGGCTTCAGTTTTACAAATCTGTAAAATAAGAGCTTGAATTAGATTTCTAACATTCTATTTCACTTAAAAATGCCACATTGGGTTATGATTTTATTTGATGTCAGTAATGTTGTGCATATTAAAACATCATTATCTCCTAAAATGTCTACCTAAAAATTAATCAGCAACACAGGTAGATTCAGGAGGTTCCCTGGTCCTGGTAAAGAAGAATGTGACTTAAACATGTGAAGAAAGTTAGCAAATGCTGCTAGTCTAGGACTTTTAGCATTTAAGTACACAACTGCCCCTGAGAGAAGTAAACATATCCTTTCAAGTCAACTTTCTGGGACAATCTGAATGTCTAAGTTACTTTCTCAGAATAAAGTTTCCACAAATTAAAAAACATTCTGTTGTTTGTTGACACCAAAGCATTCTCTGACAGTATCACCTGTTGCATGTCGTCTCCTCTATCGGAAGTGTAAACTCCTGGAAAGACAAGATAGAACCAAGCACAAATTTGTATTCTCTACATTGCTGCATTCTCTACTGCCTTCCATATATTATGTGCTCAACAAATATGATTGAATGAATGATGCTAGGATAAGTGAACTGGTTTTGGAATATAGCTTGTTACCTGTGGGGTAATGAGGTAAAACATAAATCAATACCCATCATCTCAGTCTGTCTACTGCTAAGATCAGCATTTTAAATCAGATTTTGGAAATTTGGAAAAGATGAAGAGAAGAAGAGGACTGATTTCAACTTTGAGGGAATAGACTTTGTGAGAAAAATCTCAAGGTAATGGCGTTACCTAAAAAAGAACAGATTATTTGAAGAAATAAGGATAGACCACACTCAATTAGGTATGAAGGCATGCTGTCATCACCTTTTATAAAGGTGGGCAAAGTTAAAATTTGGTTTATGGTAAATATTTTTGGAAACAAGTTGAATTTCATGTCATATATTAATTCATTAGGCTGAAAATATGTCACTAAAATCATGTACTTTCAGTTTACAGCATGCTTTCATAATTATTATTTTATTTGTTTTCATTTGATTCTCAAAAAATATCCAGAAATGTAGGTAGAATAGATATTTTTTTCATTTCAGGAAAAATAAATCTGCAGCTCAGAGAGGTTTTGCACTTTTTCCAAGGACTCATGATAAGCAAGGGGCAGATGGAACCAGAACACAGATTTCCTGACTTCGCTGTAATATCCTTTGCATTAGGCCACTCAGCCTGAAAGGCAAGAATGGAGTCACTTCCTGTTTAAAAACTTTAGGTTCTCAAATAACATGCAATGACTTCATGCACAATTTAATGTTACGTTTATACCAATCTTTTGGGTCACACCTGGTTAGTATTAAAAATGCCTTATATTTGTATAATCACACTAAATGTACTAAGCAAGTTTAAAGACATCATTATGGGATCTCTTAATCTGAATTCATGTTCCTAAAATTAACTTTGTTCTGAATTTTTGAGGATAAAATTGTGACAACAGTCCACACTGCAGTGCTAATGGGTTAATTTCCCCTTTCTACCTTTAGATTTGTCAGGAAAGTCACTTTTTCTCCCTGGTTTGCCTCTTCACTTCAGAAGATGAAGCAAGAGCCCATTGGGAGAAATGGCTTGGATACATGGTATCCTGTGTGGATCACAATAAACTGTGGAAAATTCTGAAAGAGATGGAAATACCAGACCACCTGACCTTCCTCTTGAGAAACCTGTATGCAGGTCAGGAAGCAACAGTTAGAACTGGACATGGAACAACAGACTGGTTCCAAATAGGAAAAGAAGTATGTCAAGGCTGTATATTGTCACCCTTCTTGTTTAACTTATATGCAGAATACATCATGAGAAACTCTGGGCTGGGGGAAGCACAAGCTGGAATCAAGATTGCTGGGAGAAATATCAATAACCTCAGATATGCAGATGACACCACCCTTATGGCAGAAAGTGAAGAAAAACTAAAGGGCCTCTTGATGAAAGTGAAAGAGGAGAGTGCAAAAGTTGGCTTAAAGCTCAACATTCAGAAAACTAAGATCACAACATCTGGTCCCATCACTTCATGGCAAATAGATAGGGAAACAGTGGAAACAGTGGCTGACTTTATTTTTCTGGGCTCCAAAATCACTGCAGATGGCGATTGCAGCCATGAAATTAAAAGATGCTTACTCCTTGGAAGGAAAGTTATGACCAACCTAGACAGCATATTAAAAAGCAGAGACATTACTTTGCCAACAAAGGTCCATCTAGTCAAGGCTATGGTTTTTCCTGTGGTCATGTATGGATGTGAGAGTTGGACTATAAAGAAAGCTGAGTGCCAAAGAATTGATGCTTTTGAACTGTGGTGTTGGAGAAGACTCTTGAGTCCCTTGGACTGCAAGAAGATCCAACCAGCCCATCCTAAAGGAGATCAGTCCTGGGTGTTCATTGGTAGGACTGATGTTGAAGCTGAAACTCCAATACTTTGGCCACCTAAAGTAAAGAGCTGACTCATTTGAAAAGACCCTGATGCTGGGAAAGATTGAGGGCAGGAGGAAAAGGGGATGACAGAGGATGAGATGGTTGGATGCTATCATTGACTCAATGGACGTGGGTTTGGGTGGACTCTGGGAGCTGGTGATGGACAGGGAGGCCTGGCATGCTGAGGTTCATGGGGTCACAAAGAGTCGGACATGAGTGAGCTACTGATCTGAACACAGTATGAGCTGTCTAAGCTGGCTGAAAGCAGCAGTTCAGGCAAAAAGAAAAACTAAGAATTTCAGTTGTCTGTTTTACCACCCAAATGGAATTAGCAAGAAACAGATAAAGACTATCGATAATAATTATATTCTATCAAAAAGATCTCTAGCAGACATTTCCTGAAGTTATCATCAAAACAGGAGGAAAAGGCTAAAAGTGTAATTTTCTCCTGTATCATTTTTTGCCACTTTAGTGATTAGAATAAATTAAGCAAGTGAACAAAGAAAATTACCTACTGGGTCAATGAAAATCAACTTGTTTCCTCAAAGGAATGGTAATGTAGATGAATTTTTTTCCCTTTCTAATTATGAAATAATCTTTAATGAGCATCTTACTAGAATAATTCATATACTTACACAAGTCTAAAATTCAGTGAATACTTGTGTAGCTCCTCCAGTGCACGAGGCACTGATTGAGTCTGCCTCCAAAGAATTTGCAGTGATGTGGAGCTTCACATAGTATTAATAAATAGCTCTAATAAATGCTAGAAAACTATAGTCTTGATTCAAGAGGTATAGGAAAGAAACGATGGGAATTCAAAAGCAAGAGAGGTTATTTCTAGTTAGAAGAAATCAAAGAGATCTTTTTGGGCTAAATTAGGAAAATCTCACAGATTTGAATATGTAGAGATGGTAGGGGCATCATTAAAATATTCTAGGTGAAAGAAACTGTGAAAAAAAAAAGGATCCCATGTGCAGCAAGAAAATCACAAAATGTCTCAGATCACACACGGTGAAGTTTAACCAGGGCACAGGGCCCGTGAAGATTAGCGGGAAAGTAAGATTGGAAAGGTTGGTTGGAGGCCACCAGGAATGTGGATTTATTCTGTGGGCAATGGAAAACCACTCAAGGTTCCTGAGCTGAGAATGAAATGATCAGGGTTCTACATCTGGAAGATTCATCTGGCAGTGAATCATATAGTGTGCTAAAAGGGGAAGAGACTGGGGGATGGGGATTCCAGTTAAGGAGTATTATAGTAACCTAGGAAAGTGATGATGCCCATCTCACTTGGGAGAGGCAGTAGGTATGGGGAGAAGTGGGTAAGTGAAATATACTGTGCCTTCATTCAATCAGTATGTACTGGATACCCCAGACTCTGCTAGATTCTGAAATAACCCTGGTGAGCAAAACAGAAATTGACTTTGACTTCATAAGATTTATGACATAGTAGAAGGCAATGGCAACCCACTCCAGTACTCTTGCCTGGAAAATCCCATGAATGGAGGAGCCTGGTAGGTTGCAGTCCATGGGGTCGCTAAGAGTCAGACACAACTGAGTGACTTCACTTTTCACTTTCTTCACTTTTCACTTTCATGCATTGGAGAAGGAAATGGCAACCGACTCCAGTGTTCTTGCCTGGAGAATCCCAGGGACGGGGGAGCCTGGTGGGCTGCCGTCTATGGGGTTGCACAGAGTCAGACACGACTGAAGTGACTTAGCAGCAGTAGCAGTGGGTAAGAAACTGCAGTCCATGGGGCCTCAAGGAGTTGGACATGACTGAGTGACTGAACTAACTACTAACTAGTGGGCAAGAACCTATTCAAATAATTGCAAATAATTATGTAAATGCAATCACTGGGCTATGAAGGGAATAAGCTCGGTGCTACAAGATCATGAATTAGATGATCTGACCCAGGGAAGGGTTCCCTGTAGAAGTAACATTAGATAAAAGGGTAAGAAGTACATACAAAAGGCGGGGGGGGGGGCGGCGGGGGGGGATGAAATAGTATTCCAGGCTGAAGGACTAGCTTATTCAAAAGCTCAAGGTGAGGGAGAAACTGGTGTTATATTCAGGCAACTGGGTGAAGACCCGTGAAACTGAAGCAGAGGATAAGAGGGAGAGCAGTATGAAAGGAGAGGCCAGATCACTCGAGGTCTCAGAGGTCAGATTAAACCTTTGTGTTTTACCCCAAGAATGAAGGACTTAAAACAGTAGAGACATATGACCCTGCAATCCCACTACTGGGAATAGTTTCCTGAGAAAAACCATAATCGAAAAAGATACATGTACTCCAATGTTCACTGCAGCATTATTTACAGTAGCTAGGTCATGGAAGCAACCTAGATGTCCATCAACAGATGACTGGATAAAGAAGTTGCGGAACATATATGCAATGGAATATTATTCAACAATAAAAAAAGGAATGAATTTAAGTCAGTTCTAGTGAAGTGGATTAACCTAGAGCTTGTTTTACAGAGTGAAGTAAGTCAGAAAGAGACAAATATCATATATTAATACATATATATGGAATCTAGAAAAATAGTACTAAGGAACCTATTTGCAAGGATGGAATGGAGATGCAGATATAGAGAATGGACTTGTTGGACACAATGGGGGAAGGAGAGAGTGGGATGAATGGAGAAAGTGACAGCAACATATAGACACTACCATGTGTAAAATTCATAGCTGATAAGAAGTTGCTATACAACACAGGGAGCCTAGCCTGGCGCTCTGTGATAACCTAGAGAAGTGGGATGGGAGAGGGGAGGGAAATTCAAGAGGGAGGGGATTTATGTATAATTATGGCTGGCTCACATTGTTGTAAGGCAGAAACCAACACAACATTGTAAAGCAATTGTCCTCCAAATAAAAAAACAACAACAGACATTTGGTTATGATCTAAACTTAATACTCTTGTCAGATAACATGGAGAATGGTCTTGTGATGGGTAAAACAGACCTGGGGAAACTGATTAAGAGGCTATTACATGAGTGAGGTGATAGTTTGAATAAAGTTGGTTGAAGGGTATTACACAAGTGAGGTGATAGTTTGGACCAGGGAAGAAGAGAAAAGTATTAGTAAATTATGTAAGTGAAAGTGAAATTACTGAGTCATATCTGACTCTTTGCAAACCCATAAACTGTAGCCCAAAGTCTCCTCCATCCATGGAATTTTCCAGGCAAGAATACTGGAGTGGGTTGCCATTTCCTTCTCCAGGGGATCTTCCCGACCTGGGGACTGAACCTGGGTCTCCTGCATTGCAAGCAGATGATTTCACCATCTGAGCCATGAGGGAAGCTCATGTAAGGCCAGTTAATAAACTGAATGTGGGGTTAGAGAAAGGGAATTATTTTTGTTGTTGCTGTTGGGGTTTATAAAGCCATTCAAACAATTAGAGGGAAAACTATGATTTTGGATTTGAGATGACAACATAAATATCCTTTGAGACATCTAAGTGGAGAAAGCTGGTGGGCTCTGGTTATTTGGGCCTAGAGCTAGAGATAATTTGAGAATCATCAGATGGATTATAGCATGAGTAAGGTGAAATCACCAGGAAGATCAATGAATATGTAACTATAGAGAGCAGAAGAGAGGGATTAAGCCTGGCACTTGAAGATATTGACTGTAGTGGCCAATGTGGGGAGAAGAAGCCAGTGAGTTAAGAAAGAGAAGGAAAAGCCAGAGGTTTTTGAAGAAGAATTAAGTGAGGGGTGTCGTGGAAGCAAAGCAAAGAGAGAGGAATAGTGACAAGCACTGTTGAATGTCAGATAAAAGAAGCCCTGAAAATATCCAGTGAATTTAGTTATTCAAATGCCATTGCAGGCCTTAGAAGGTGGCACTTCAGTGGTGTGATTTTGCCACAACAGATCAAAATCAGATTACAGAGGTTTGAGGAGAAAGGAAATTGATCAGTGAGTTAGAAAATCCTTAGGAGAATCTTGAGTATGAAGGAGATGAGATAGGCTGTTAGTTAGAAAGAGAAGTAGAATGAAGAGATTAAAACCAAAAGGTTACTTCCTATAGAAGATAATTTGCGTAACTTTGTGAAAAATATTAAATATTTAATACTGTCTAAACAAAATAAAAAAAACAAAGTTTTGTAAAAGCAAAGATAGAAAATAGTCTGTTCATGAGGGGTAATTTAGTTAGTACACTTGAAGGTTAAATTTTACTCAGGACTCCCCAGATACTTAGGCAAATAAAGACAGTGATATGTATATATATGCTTCATTCAATTCAGTTCAGATCAGTCACTCAGTTGTGTCTGACTCTTTGCAACCCCATGGATTGCAGCATGCCAGGCCTCCCTATCCATCACCAACTCCCAGAGTTTACTCAAACTCATGTCCATTGAGTTGGTAATGCCATTCAACCATCTTATCCTCTGTTGTCCCCTTCTCCTCCTGCCTTCAATCTTTCCCAGCATCAGGGTCTTTTCCAATGTGTCAGTTCTTTGCATCAGGTGGCCAAAGTATTGGAGTTTCAGCTTCAGCATCAGTCCTTCCAATGAATATTCAGGACTGATTTCCTTTAGGATGGACTGGTTGGATCTTCTTGCAGTCCAAGGACTCTCAAGAGTCTTCTCCAACACCACAATTCAAAAGCATCAGTTCTTTGGCACTCAGCTTTCTTTATACTCCAACTCTCACATCCATACATGACTACTGGAAATCTGATAGTGATTATAAAAGCAACTAATATTAATGAGTAATTTCTGTCACACATGTAGTATCTCATTTATTTTTCATTAAAGCAGGCAATGTAGGAGATTCAAGTTTGATCCCTGGGTCAGAAAGATTCCCTGGAGAAGGAAATGGCAAACCTCTCCAGTATTCTTGCCTGGAAAATTCCATGGACAGAGGAACCTGGAGGGCTACAGTCCATGTGGTTGCAAAGAGTCAGACACAACTGAGCATACGCGCATTCAAAGCCCATGAATTAGTTACTACAATAATATTCATTTTCCACACGTGGATGCCGACCGAAATATGGTACATCTAAACAGCTTCTTTTAGAGAAGATGACTGTTCCTTTTGGTTCTAAACCCTAAAAAGAATTGGTCACATGGGGTCTTACACTAATGAATGTCGAGGTGGATTGGAATTTTAACACCTACATTCTGGTTCTTACCTGCTGCATATAATAACAGCAGCTGCAAGTTCTCCATGTCTGCTAAGGAAATTTGTCCAGGTTTTTTCCTACACTCAGTCTTTAAAGCCCTCACTTACCTGTACTACAGGGTTTCATTCTTGTCTCCTATACATACTTCTCCTTCGTGAGCTTCTTAGGATTGGTTACTTTCTGAGACAGTCAGAATGAGGTTTTGTTGTTGTTGTTGTTTTAAATAATAATAGTAATATCTGTTTATTATATAAAATTCAGAGAAATCAGAAAAATATAAAGAAGAAATCAAGGATCACTTGTAGTCTCTCTGCCTCTACATAACCATTGACAACATTAAACATCCTACTGTCTTTGTTCTTTGGATTTTCATGTGTTTTACAAGTTTCATTTTATCTATGCTCTGTGCTAGAAACTTTGTACTAATATTTATACAGATGAAATAATACTATAAATAACATTTTGTAAAATGCTCTTTTTACTTACATATTTTGGATAATTTCCCAGGGTATTAAATATTTCTTTTTGAAACAATTTAATCTTATTTTGTCAAAAAGGGTGAACATTTTGTATTTACCCAATTCTATATTTTTAGGCATCCAGGTTTTCTTCCCACTGTTTTGACAGTTATGGGTGATGCTGCTATAAATGTTGCATATAAATTTCTGTGCATGATACTTTTCCCCTAGAAAAAAATTTAAAAGATAAATTGCTGTATGAAAAAAAATTTTTAAATTTAATCTGCTTATTTGGGAAAAACTGGCTCTTCTCCAGGGTAATGTATCTTTTTTTTTTTGAAAGCACTTTGTTTAGTTATGGTTGACACACAAAAAGCTGTACATATTTACTGTTTAATATGTCATGAGTTTGGACCATGAAGCTATCACTATAATCAAGGCCATAAACTTACCCATCACTCTCAAAAATTATCTCCTGCCCCTGCTATTTATTTTTAAAATATTTTTTCTTTTGTGGGAAGATCACTTAGCATAATATCTATGTTCTTAGCAAAATTTTAAGTATGTGATATTGTGTTGTTAACTATAGGCCTTATGTTATCCAGAGCTAATCATCAAGTGTAACTGAAACTTTGTAGAAGGTACCAAGTGTTAGATTAAATCTGAATGCATATAGTAAATAACATAGTACTTTGTACTTAGTAGTTCCTCAATAAATGATAACTATCAAAATCGCTGCAGATGGTGATTGCAGCCATGAAATTAAAAGATGCTTACTCCTTGGAAGGAAAGTTATGACCAATCTAGATAGCATATTGAAAAGCAGAGCCATTACTTTGCCAACAAAGGTCCGTCTAGTCAAGGCTATGGTTTTTCCTGTGGTCATGTATGGATGTGAGAATTGGACTGTGAAGAAAGCTGAGCACCAAAGAATTGATGCTTTTGAACTGTGGTGTTGGAGAAGACTCTTGAGAGTCCCTTGGACTGCAAGGAGATCCAACCAGACCATTCTGAAGGAGATCAACCCCGGATTTCTTTGGAAGGAATGATGCTGAAGCTGAAACTCCAGTACTTTGGCCACCTCATGCGGAGAGTTGACTCATTGGAAAAGACTCTGATGCTGGGAGGGGTTGGGGGCAGGAAAAGGGGATGACCAAGAATGAGATGGCTGGATGGCATCACGGACTCGATGGACAAGAGTTTGTGTAAGCTCCGGGAGTTGGTGATGGACAGGAAGGCCTGGCATGCTGTGATTCATGGTGTTGCAAAGAGTCAGACACGACTGAGCGACTGAACTGAACTGATTATCGTTTAAGATGAGCAAACTGTAATATGACACTGAACTTAATTATAAGAATATTTGCCTAAAATGGGAATTATTTTCAAATTAACTGTTTTACTATCTAATTTTCTTACACAGAGTCCATCTTCTTCTTGGTATTCCTATATAATAATGACGATGATAACGGAAAACACTCAGGTTTTTTTCCTAATGTAGCAGACACTGAATGAAGCATTTTATGTGTAACATGTCACTAACCTTTACATGCACAGCCACTATTATTATACCCATTTCACAGATGGGGAGGTTGAGACTGTAAGGGGATATGTCCAAAGTTACATATGTTTTAAGTGGCAGAGCCAGGCTTCAAAAAAGGCATTCTGATGCCAGAATCTGCACATTTCACCACTGTTCTATGAGAGAGAAGGCAAATAATGTGAATATACCACAAGAACCTGTTTCTTGTTATTGAAAACATAATTAATGCTGACTTCAAAGTTAGTCACTTGCAGTTTATCTGTATCATGTTGAACAATAATTTTTCTGTATCATTTTGGGAAATAATTTCTCTCTCTCTTTTGTCTAAATTCATTCTGAGGTTTCTCATGTTTGTCATCCACTACTGCTATCAAGCTGTAGTCTTATAAATGGATCTCATACATCATTTAAGGTTTCTCAGAATTTGCAATTGTAATTTAGTAGGAGCTAGCATTTTAATGCAAACTCTTTTCTAAGTCTAATGATGGCATTTTCAACCTTAGAAAGTTGGTTGGGTAAGGAAATTGGTGAGGCAGGAAGCCTTTCTGAAAGAACAGGAGGTAGACAGCTACACACAGTGCCCACTCAGAATGCCAGCCCATAACTTTGGTCTCTTATTTCTCTCTCTCCTTCCCCAACTTCTTTCCTCAGCTATTTCTTGAGAGCAATTTAGGGCAAGTGTCGCTAGGAAAGTAATAAAAATGAATGCACCAATGCTTTTGGAAGCAAGCAAAGTGATTGAGAAGTGAGGTTTATGTTCATTACTTCTCTCTCTCTCTCTTTTTTTTTTTTTCAAAATTATGGCTTTTGGCTTCAGAACCTTTGGTCCACAGGAAAAGCATGCTAGACTGGTTCCAAAGAAGAGGAATGCAGACAGACAGCATCAGTGGGAGGGCAGGGGTGAAGCAGCTTTAGATATTAGGAACCTTCACTGTGTTTTTGTTTTAACCCTCTGTGTGGCTTAACAACACTGTGTGGCTCAGTGTTGACAGCTCTTAATGGAAGGATTTCCTTCAACTAAAGGAAAATGTTTAAGAAAATGATGGATTTTCTCCCTCCCATTGGCTGGGAAACTAATAAAGTTTTTGCCTTGATTGCTTTTTCCAGAAGAAATTGGGAGTGGAAATTACTCAGGACATCAGCTTTTATTGATTTTTCTCATTTCTTTCTCCAGGTGGGTGGAGGATGATTTTTTGAAGCTGGGAGACGTGCAAGTAAATATATAGGGCTTCCCTGGCAGCTCAGAGGGTAAAGCATCTGCCTGTGATGCCGGAGACCCAGGTTTGATCCCTAGGTCGGGAAGATCCCCTGGAGAAGGAAATGGCAATCCACTCTCGTATTCTTGCCTGGAGAATACCATGGACAGAGGAGCCTGGTGGGCTACAGTCCACAGGGTCGCAAAGAGTCAGACACAACTGAGTGACTATACTATGCTACACACACGTAGACAGTAGTGAAGAAGGACAGAAGGAAGTAGGAATATGTGTGCAATGGCCCTGATAATGTCTAGAATCAGCCATATGTGTGTGTGCATGTTTGTGTGCCCAGCTGTGTCTGACTTTTTTCGACCCCGTGTACTGTAGCTTGCCAGGCTCCACTGTCTATGTGATTTCCTAGGCAAGCTTAGTGGAGTGGGTTGCCATTTCTTCCTCCCGGGGATCTTCCTAACATAGGGATCGAACCACGTCTCTTGAGTCTCCCACATGAGCAGGTGAGTTCTTTACCAGTAGCTCCACCTGGGAAGCCCAGGACCTTTCAAACCAAGTTTAGACTTCTACTATAACCAACGTCCCAACCAAACAGAGCAGCCAAAGAATTTCACTGGACACAAGGGGCAAATTGACAATTTTTAAATGTTATCAGCAAAAGTCTTCTAAAACTTAGAGAGAAATTATTCATTTACTCTATAGTTGTAAGCTCAGGCTCAGCAGTATCATAAATGACGTGATTTATGACCCCACTATAGTTTATCTGGTATACCTTAAGGGTTTGCTGGTCCTTGCCTGTATATTGAGACCTTGGAACTAACCAACTGAGCTATATAGCTCAGATATCTCACTGATTTTTAGTGAAGGAAGATAGTTGTAAAAGAGTTTGAGAATTAAATTCTTGTTCTGTTTTTTTTTTTTTTCCTAAGGTCACTATGTTCTTACTTTTTATATTAGTTTGTACAGTGTAAGAGGAGGAACTGAGGTAGAAGTGAAATTTTATTCCTTCCTTCAGCTCCGTAACAGGTGGACCAGGAAGAAACAAAACTTTCATCTCCATAGTATCTCTAGTCCCATTTTGACAACTGAGTTCACTTTTGAACTATTTAAGTCAAAAAGAAGGAGAGCCAGGATAGGCTTCTCTGAAATGTGGATAGAAAACTAAATTTTCAGTCTGTGCATGTGACCTGCTAGTCTGGTTTCCAAACAGCTTCTAAAGTCTGCTTCCTCCACGTGCTTTCCCCTCCCAAACCTCTAATTCTGGCTGCACTAAAGAAGTACTCCAGGCTTCCTATCATGATCCTAGTGGTGTTGGGCTTGACAAGCAGGTTACACAAAATTGTGAGGTCAAATGGGAAACTGAGACTAAAGAAATCATTTTCAGTTCTCTGATATGGCTTTGTTGAGTGAAACTGGAAAAATTTGTGAGGAATTCTGATGATAGATGGGGAAAGAAAATTTCTAAAACAAAGTGTTTGTATACCACACACACACACACACACACACACACACACACACAATGTAAACCAGAAAAGAATGCAAGATAGTGCAAAAATACAAATCTTACAAGTTCACTGGGGGCTCTTTGAGCTTCTTCTGCTGATGCTTATACAGATTCTTGACCCTTGAATGTGTCCATGCATGTCCCGGTGTGGACACATAGAAATATGTTTGCAAATTTTGCCAAGCAAAGGCAAAGGAGGGGAGCCATCTGGTGTGGGAGGTGCATGCTGGTTAACTCTATCAGGAAGCAGGTGGCTGAGCTGCAGGAGGTTTGCAGAGAACTAGAGAACTAGAGAAAGGGCAGAGAACTAGAGAAAGGGCAGACTTCCTTGGTGGGATGGACACTGAGACCTCAAAGTAAGAGAAAGGCACTTATGGACCCCGGAGAAAGAAGTTCAGGAGACACTGCTTCTTTTGCTCTGTTTTCACATCGGTTAGCATTCAAATTCATTCCTCAAGCATGTATTGAGTGCTACCAGATATGACTCTGTGCCTTTTGGGAAATATGAAGAACTGTCATGGAAGAGAAGGAAGAGTAATTCTATGGGGAAGAAACAGTTCTAATGGGCATGATGCCTCATAACTCCCTAAATGCCTGAGAGACTGTAACACATACTGTGCAGAATGTTTCTGAAGCTGAACTTCTTCTCCAGAAGGCAACAGTGTATATACACAAGTCAAATAAAAGGAAAACCTAGGTTTGTTTTAGAAAGGGATATTCATTTATCTTAAACACATATGTATCTTTTTAGGTGTGAACTCGTTGTCTCTTTTTCTCACATATACACCCCTCCTTCTCAAATACAGTTTATTTTAACCATTTAATATTTGTTACTCTTAAGTTTCTGAAAGGTTGAACCAAAGTAAAAAATGAGTATTGAAAGGGTTGCAATAAAAACACAGAACAAACATAGAAAAACTAGAAGTTTATATAGTTTTCTATATATTTTAATAAAATAAACATGTTTATATTTGTAACAAAATTATAATTGAAATGATCAATCCGTTCATTCAATAAAAAGTCAAAGTTCAGAGAAACTGAATGACTTGCCCAAGGTCATGCAACCCATTAGAGGTAAAATTGGGGAATAAGTCAATTCACTTGCTTTTTAATCTAGAGGTTATAAAAATGACAATGTCACTTCTTGAATTTGAGAAAACAAAATATATCATATTGGAACATGTATGTGAGCTTCATCTCCACCTTCTTTTCTTTAGTGTTGTCTGGGAGACTCACTTTGTTGTTAATGTTTAGTCCCAAAGTCATGTTCGACCCTTTTGCAACCCCATGGACTGTAACCCACCAGGCTCATCTGTCTGTAGGATTTCCCAGGCAAGAATACTAGAGTGGGCTGTCATTTCCTACACCAGGGGTTCTTCCTCATCCAGGGACTGAACCTGCATCTCTCGTGTCTCCTGCATTGGCAGGCGGATTCTTTACAACTGAGCTCTCAGGGAAGCCCCCAGGAGACTCACTAAGACTCAACAAATTTCTTTTTTGCCTTATGCAGTTGCCCTTCTGCAATGTATGTGCTTCTAATAAATTGTTTTATTTTTGAAAATATGTGCAGTCTCTAGTCAATAATCATTTGATGAAGCTTTAGCATTTATTCTTTCATATTCTACTGACAGATTAAGTTTTCAATTTATTTTCTAAATTAGCTGTCTATTCATGGTTAAGCTTTCTGGAATTGCATTTTGACTGAGGCTGGATCTTTGCACAATACTCTGCCAAAATTTAGCATGAGGCTTCAGCTCAAAATCACTGAATTCCTAGGCTATACCACACAATGAGTTATATTGTCATAGGAAGTGCCACTTCAGAGAAAATTAGAACGAGCCAGAGCATTCTTGAGTATGTTTCCCAGTAATGTGGTATGACCTCCTTTCTTTAAATCTAGAATTCTATAGTGTAGAATCTTCACAAAAATTTATTTTGGTAACTTGTCTGTTGTGAGTGGGGAGAAAATATTAGACGGATTATTTTTGATATGATGGAAAGAATGTTAATTCTTGGTTTTGAGGATAATTGTAATATATATATTTATATATATATTCTTATAACAGTAGAGATTTTATCAGGAAGAAAATGACAGAAAAGCTAAGGAGGTGGAATCAATGTTTCAGAGCAGATTTTAGTTAGTTTTGACAGAAAAGATCTGTTCTTGTCTGTATTTTATTTATAACTTGTTCTTACAAAGACGCATTATGTGAACAATACTTTCTGGTGATACATTGGGTAACTGTAATGAAATCATGACACTGCTGTTCTTATAGGCTGTAAATAGTCAGTAGGGCCCTGGTGAAAATAGCAATTTATTTCTGCTACTGAACCGTTCATATTCTTTTGCCCTGTACATCGTACCTTTGCCTTGAGTCTACCAACCATAGGTTAGAATTCCTTATACATAGGTACTTTGATACCAGATTTAAGGCTTTGCAAGTAATTCTTTAAGATATCCCCTATGCCCCTTTAATGGCTAACATGTATTGATTGCCCATTGACTTCCCTGCTAGCTCAGTCAGTAAAGAATCTGCTTGCAGGGCAGGAGACCTGGGTTTGATCCCTGGGTTGGGAAGATCCCCTGGAGAAGAAAATGAAAAACCACTCCAGAATCCTTGCCTGGAAAATCCCATATACAAAGGAGCCTGGTGGGCTGCAGTCCATGGGATCACAAAGAGTTGGGCATGACTGAGCGACTCACACTTCCACACTTTTCATGGCATTCAAGGCATCATGCTAAGGCTCTTAAAGATAAATACCATTTATAATCCTCCCAACAACCTTGAAGACAGCTACTTTTATCTCTATTTTATAGATGAGAAACATAACACTCGCAGAGGTGAAGTTACTTGCCAAGGTCACCTAACCAGCAAGTGGGACAATTAAGATCTGAAATTGTAACACCCAGAGGTTAGTTATATCCTCTGTCACTGTGCTCTGGTACCTCACTGCAGATTCAGGTGGTCCTGCTCCTTCACTAGTAAACTTCACTAGTAAATCGAGAGCTAGTGATGCTCTTTGAGATTGATCTCTGTTGTCAGTGGGCTCATAAAGATGGATGTTAAGTAGGAAATGAAGATAAGATAAAATCCATCAAGGCATTAGAAAGGGGCTTGAGAGCATCCAGTGACTTATGAAAAGGCCAGCGACATTAGCACCACCTGGAAGCTTGTTGGAAATGTAGACTCTCTGCCTTGCCACCCACCCAGCCTCTCAATTAGAACCTAATTTGATGAATTTCACATACTTGGACGACAGAAATTTCTAGACTCTGAAAGAGTCTGCCCAGACTGTAGAAGCCTGAAGTGTTCATTCTGCCCTTTTTAGTCAAAGAAGCTCAGGTTTGACTTTTTTCCCTTTCATTTCAAGCTTTTGTCATATCTGAGACTCCAATATTTCACTTGAACAGTACATCTTGCTGCTTAAAAAAAAGTTAAAAATCACTAATGTATACATGATTGTGCAACTTAGGAAACTAAAGTTCAATGAATGACTTGCCCCTAACAAATTATGGCAAATACAGAACTGGAACTCAGAATTCCTGCCTTTTGTTTAAATGTATTTGAGCACTGTGTTGTAGAATCAGAAGACCAAGGCTCTGCCTAGAGTCAGCAGGATGATCTCCAATGGTCCAAGGCCTTTTTGGCACCAGAGATGGGTTTCATGGAAGAAAACTTTACATGGACTGGGAAAGGGGGCTGGTTTTGGAATGATGCAAGCACATTACATTTATCATTCACTTTATTCCTAATCTAATGCCACCAACTCACCTGATAGGAAGTACTGGTCTGAGGCATGGAGACTGGGGACCCCTGATCTCGATTAAACAATGACTATATCATTATTTCTCTATGACTTGGTGTTTATAATCTTTATGTTCCTATCAAGCTTTTATATTTGATGTAAATCAATCAATTCAGTTGCTCAGTCGTGTCCGACTCTTTACGACCCCATGAACCACAGCACACCAGGCCTCCCTATCCATCACTAACTCCCAGAGTCCGCCCAAACCCATGTTCATTGAGTCGGTGATGCCATCCAATCATCTGATCCTCTGTCGTCCCCTTCTCCTCCTGCCCTCAATCTTTCCCAGCATCAGGGTCTTTTCAAATGAGTCAGCTGTTTGCATCAGGTGGCCAAAGTATTGGAGTTTCAGCTTGAACATCAGTGTTATTGTCACCCAATTCCTAAAATGTCTTATGTTTAAAGCAGGTTTAAAAATAATATGAAAATAATGTGATGGTAAAAAAAAAAAAAATCAAATAGTACACCAGAGTCTAAAACAACCATGAGTCTCCTTTCTTGCCTGTTTCCACCACTGGTCTGTGCCACACAAGCTGTCATTAGTGGCTTTTGTTTTTTTACTTCTTTCAATGATTACCATTTAAACAATATACTTGTAGGTTGATTTCTAGTTTGACTACTAGAAAATATTGATTCCCTTTATAAAAAATGAAGGGAAAACATAAGTCAAAAAACAAATATCAGAGTTTTCCTGGTGGCTCAGTGTTAAAAAATTTGCCTGCCAATGCAAGAGACAGTTTCAATCCCTGATTTGGGACAATCCCACAAGCAGTGGAGCAGTTAAGCCCAATTGCCACAACTGTTGAGCCTATGTTCTAGAACCTGGAAGCTGCAACTATTGAACGCCACGTGCCCTAGAGCCCGTGCCAATGAGAAGCTGGCAATGCAACAAAGGGTAGCCCCCACTTGCCACAACTAGAGAAAACCTTGTGCAGCAACAAAGACCCAACACAGCCAAAAATAAATAATACAATAAATAAAATTTAAAAAAAATTTTTAAAAGCTATCAGGAAACTATTCACTTTCCTCCTATTTTTTTTAAAAAAATTATGTCTTATTTTTAGTTTTTCCAGTGGTCACCTTTATGACTTTCAATAACATACTCTCCACTTATTCATTTACCCACTTTAGAACATATCTTTTAATATTTTTCATCTCTCTTGTTATGAACTTTATAATGAATATAAATAGCTATTCTTTGTAAGTTGATTCTGCAATTTCAAAAGCAAATTAATGTATAGTAATATTATAGTGCAAATGTTGTTCATAAATGTAGCAGACAGACTCTAGGATGGCTACCATGTTTACGTCTGGCCCTTGAGTGTAGGTGAGACCTTTGACTTGCTTCTAAAAATAGAATATGGCAAAGGTAATGGATGTACTAGGTAATATAATCACTTCCATGATTACATGGGGTGTGTAGTGGGATTCCCAGGTGGTGCTAGTGGTAAAGAACCTGCCTGCCAATGCAGGAGACCAAAGCGACTTGGGTTTGATTCCTGGGTCGGGAAGATCCCCTGGAGTAGGAAGTGGCAACCCACTCTGATATCCTTGCCTGGAAACTCCCATGGACAGAGAAGTCTAGTGGGCTACAGTCCATGGAGTTGCAGAGTCAGGCATGACTGAAGTGACTCAGCACAACACACACTAGAGAGAGAGAAGATACTTGGTTTTCTTGGAGAGTTTTGGCTTCATTCTGCTCTGAATCTAGGTTCTTCTGCCTTCCGTGAGAGGTTTTCCGAAGGACAGGAAAAAAACTCAAACCCCAATTTAGGGTGAACAGAAGTGAGGGGACATGAGCTGTGAAGTCAGGAAGCTGAGGTGTCAGAGGTCAGACTGAGGTCCTTCTGTCCATCTGGGTCCTGGCATTTGGCCTGATGTGGCCTTAGGGTAGTGGCAGGTGGAGGGCCTGCCCATCAGAAGTCTGTGTCCTTTTCAACAATTTCAAAACTTTGCTCCAGTAATGTATCTGAGCAATGATTACCAGTGTACAGCCCAACCATTAGGTGAGAAGTTGGTTGTCCTGGGAGCAGATAGTATCTACACAGGCCCAGTTAACCCAGAACTGGATTGAATAGTGTTCCCTATCATTAAAGTCCTTATAAATTTGAAGGGAAAGGGAGGTGGGCATGGGTTAGGCAGACATGAGTCAAATATGTACAGTAAATTATAATAGATGTTACAAATAAAACTGTGTATGATATAATAGGTAAGGGACAAAGGAGAGAGAAATTGAATGTCTTAGAACAAAAGAACTCTGAGAGTTGGTATGGTGGTTGAGCTGAGTGTTGAGGAAAACACAGAGGCTCATTCTCATGACACACTGTATTTTTCTTCTGAAGCACTAACAAATTCGAATTTATTAACTATTCATAAAATTAAATTGCTTATTATTGTTTTTCCTGCTTGAGACTGTAAGCTCCTCTGGAGCTTTTGTTCACCTTCATATACACAGAGTTCTGTGATTTTACTCCACACTGCATATATTCGGCACTTTAAAACATTTTATTATGGAAATTTTCAAAGATACAGAAAGTAGAGAATGTTGTTCAGTGAACCCTCAGGTACCTATCACCAGCCCCAATAATTTCCATAATTTTTCCAATTTTATTTTGACTATAATCTACTCATTTTTTTTGCTTAAGTATTTTAAAGCAAATTCTATGTCATTTCACCTAACATGAATCTCTGACTGAAAAGAATATTTTAATACAAGAGCCACATAATTATAATATCTAACTAATTAATGATCATTTGTTACTATCATCTAATACCCAGTACATACTAAAATTTGTCTAATTATCTCAAAAATATCTTTTTAGAGTTATTTTGTTGGAATTAGGAGCAAAATAAGATCCACCTATTGCATTTGGTTATGATGTATCTTTGTATCTTTTATTCTGTCCCATATTCTGCATTTGGTTAATTGTTTCTTTGGGGTGTCATTTAGCTCATTTTTCTGTTCATATGTTTCTAATAAACTGTTAGATTGAGGAGCTTGCTTAGATGGAGCTTCTACTTTTTTGAAATTATATTTTATAGGCAGAGATGAATATTTCCTAATGTATCACATCCATATCATGAAGCACATAATGTCTGATTTTTCCATCATTAGTGCCCCACCATATTTGGAAAGATTTCACTGAGGAGGTTTCATTTGAACAAGAGTCTTGAAAGAGCCTTGGCCAAGGGGTCAAGGAGAGTGGGTTCTTCCCAATTGAAGGGAAAAGCAAACACAGA
Organism: Capra hircus; assembly: GCF_001704415.2. Lineage (NCBI taxonomy): Eukaryota > Metazoa > Chordata > Mammalia > Artiodactyla > Bovidae > Capra > Capra hircus. The sequence goes on along the minus strand of NC_030816.1, from coordinate 36,049,462 downwards.
GGCTTAGAATCATCACACAAGTGCATGATGTGAAAACTAGCAAATTCTGCTTTTCTTTTTATCTCAGATTTAGAATTGATAATGCCTTTCAATTTTAAGATTGAATTTTAAACTCAATTTCATTCACCATTACTTTTAGGATAATTACTTTTGAGATTGGGACATTCTGCACTCTTGCTAAACATAGATTTTGCTATTTAAGTCACTCTTAATAATCACATTTTCTTTTTTATGCCTTAATGGAGAAAGTTTACTATTTTAATCTTGAGAGATATTTTCTGGCCTGTGGTGTGGAGGTCATCTCTGACACGAGAACTTCTAGTTTGATATCATTGTCTGATCATTTAGCAGCACATAAATAAAGCTCTTAGCAATGTAATTTGCTAAATTTTGCTCAATTAAATCTCAGGTTTTCCTTTCTGGAGTAATTGACTCTAGAGATCAAGTAAGATGTTTTACTGAATGAAGAACACGGTAGAATTTATCAGGAACATCCTGAGATGATGATATATCAATTTTATTAAATTAAAGGCCTTGACATTTGGTTAATAGGAAACAATAGAACCTGATAGGAAATCTAATTACTGGCAGTGATAGGAGAGGCTGTCATTTAATTACTGTCTTCAGTAGAGTTTAGTCATGTTGATCATTTACACTTTGGAAGCCTGAGGACTAAGGCTAGGAGGTCAGTCCATTTTGTGTAGAAGAGATAAGGAGGTTCCTGTGAGAAGGATTTCTTCCCTGGAATATCTCCTCTTAATTTTGCTGCTGATGACTGAGATTTGACCACTAGTGAACAGTTGCTCATCACTAGAATGAAGCTACTCGAAGCCTGATTTCATGATAATCTTTACCAGTGTTAGCAACTTAGTGTGTATTAGTTTTGGTGGGAAAGTCTCTGCTTGACAGGATGAGCAGATGTCAGTAGAATAATGAGAAAAAAATGGTCAAAATGAAACAAAAGGGAACTTCCAAGGGAGGTGAGGCTCAGGAGAGGGAATGTGACCAAATGAGTTGGGCTGAGGTCATTATTTGGATTGAGGTGAACTCCCTGATGTTCAAGCTGGTTTTAGAAAAGGCAGAGGAACCAGAGATCAAATTTCCAACATCCGCTGGATCATGGAAAAAGCAAGAGAGTTCCAGAAAAACATCTACTTCTGCTTTATTGACTATGCCAAAGCCTTTGACTGTGTGGATCACAAAAAACTGTGGAAAATTCTGAAAGAGATGGGAATACCAGACCACCTGACCTGCCTCTTGAGAAATCTGTATGCAGGTCAGGAAGCAACAGTTAGAACTGGACATGGAACAACAGACTGGTTCCAAATAGGAAAAGGAATATGTCCAGGCTGTATATTGTCACACTGCTTATTTAACTTCTATGCAGAGTACATCATGAGAAAAGCTGGGCTGGAAGAGACACAAGCTGGAATCAAGATTGCTGGGAGAAATATCAATAACGTCAGATATGCAGATGACACCGCACTTATGGCAGAAAGTGAAGAGGAACTAAAAAGCCTCTTGATGAAAGTGAAAGAGGAGAGTGAAAAAGTTGGCTTAAAGCTCAACATTCAGAAAACAAAGATCATGGCATCTGGTCCCATCACTTCATGGGAAATAGATGGGGAAACAGTGGAAACAGTGTCAGACTTTATTTTTGGGGGCTCCAAAATCACTGCAGGTGGTGACTGCAGCCATGAAATTAAAAGACGCTTACTCCTTGGAAGAAAAGACATGACCAACCTAGATAGTATATTCAAAAGCAGAGACATTACATTGCCGACTAAGGTCTGTCTAGTCAAGGCTATGGTTTTTCCTGTGGTCATGTATGGATGTGAGAGTTGGACTGTGAAGAAGGCTGAGCACCGAAGAATTGATGCTTTTGAACTGTGGTGTTGGAGAAGCCTCTTGAGAGTCCCTTGGACTGCAAGGAGATCCAACCAGTCCATACTGAAGGAGATCAACCCTGGGATTTCTTTGGAAGGAATGATGCTGAAGCTGAAACTCCAGTACTTTGGCCACCTCATGCGAAGATTTGACTCATTGGAAAAGACTCTGATGCTGGGGGGTATTGGGGGCAGGAGGAGAAGGGGACAACAGAGGATGAGATGGCTGGATGGCATCACGGACTCGATGGACGTAAGTCTGAGTGAACTCCAAGAAATGGTGATGAACAAGGAGGCCTGGCATGCTGCAATTCATGGGGTCGCAAAGAGTCGGACATGACTGAGCGACTGAACTGAACTGAAGATCTACTAATCCTTGAATGACAGTAAGTTAAGCTAGGCATGGTCACAGGTGAGTGTGTTTATTTTTATGGCTAAGATGTTTAGTTGATGAACCTGGTAAAAGATGAGAGTTGAAAAGATGAGCTTCATGTATCTGACAATTTGTCATGCTGAGAAAATCTATGTTAAACATACTTATTAGCACATATAATAATGCATGGTTTGCATGATATATTCTATTGTAGATCAAACTATTGTACAAATTCTTTCTGTAAACTGATGGCAAACCAGATGAAAACTACCACCTGGGGTGGTACGTACATCTAGAGTTCTAGTGGGTAGAAACAAAGGGGCTTTGTTTCTGGGAGCATTTGCCAAAATGGAGAGATGAAGCCGTGAGCAAGAGAATAGCCAAGGTCAGAAAACTAGGATCGATGGGATTGTGTGTCAATCCAAGGTGTCAGCTAGTTCATGAGATTCACCTATTAAGGGAAACTTGGGTCTGGATGCTCTGTATGTGCTTAGTGGCATATGCTTCTGGGACAGACACACATGCTATAACGAGACATCATGGGGAGTGTCCCAGTAGTTCAGCAGTGTTTTTTCTAATGTAAGTATTCAGGAGAATGACACATGGATGTGTCAAACAATAAACAATGTGAATGTCACCTAGAAAAAACAAATTCACAAAGTCACTTAAACACTCAATTTAAAGTGTAGCTGTGCTCTAAGTAATGACATCCTATGTTCTGTTCTGAATTGGTGTTTGGGGACATTAAAACCTCCCAAACAAATAGCCATGGAATACATTTGGTGGTAGAAGAAGAGTTATTTCTACAGATCGGTATTTGAGCCAATATTTTTTCTTAATTATAAACGTAAAATGTGACTAGAATATATTCTCAAGCTATTCCACAATCAAATGGGTGCCATGAATGTGTGAACTTCACAAGTAAATAAAGTAAATGTGATTCTGAATATGCATGTCTGTGATATAGAAGAAAACTGAGCTGCTGGTAGAGTGAATTGGCAAAGAAGGTGAGACAGGGGATGAAGCATGGATGCCCTAGCCTCGATAGTACCATTTCAGAAGAGAATGTTATATTTCAAGAAAGAATGTTAGGTGTCAGCTGTGATTAAAATATAAAAAGATACTGTCAACTTCTTTGCCCAGAGTGGCTTCCTTCAGGAACCTCATAAAACTAAAATGGTAGAGACAGAAGATGAAAGACAGGGGGTCTCTCAAGCTGTATTTTTCTCTGCTCCTTTGTGTGGGGGCTCACTGATGGATAACATCTTCCATGAGCTAACTTCCTGTGTTTCTGTATCCTGCTTGGCTGTGTTTCCTTCTTACTAAAGAGCTGCCTGGTCATTTATTCATCCAGTAAACATCTATTGAACACCTTCTATGTGTCACCCCTGCTGGGGGTAAAAGATATAAAGAAGACACAGACCTTGTTCTCCCGGAGTTCACCGTCTAGGAAGCTAGTTTATAGCATATTCCTTAGAAGGACAACTGCTTGATGTTGCCTATTTCAGATAAAAATAGAAAATATGTTATTCCTTTCCTCTCTTTTTCTCTCCTGTCTCCCTGTGAGGCTCACCTTCCAATCAGCAACAGTTATATCTTTCCAAGCTTCTGTCAGTGGCTATTTTTATTCTGGCCAAGGCACCCACCCACTTTGGTGCCTCCCTCCTCCCTTCTTTTTTGCTCCTGATCGTTAGCTCCTAAAGATAAGGTTTTCTTTACTGAAGCAAGTGGACCACTGATTTCAAAGTTGCTTCTTTCTTCCTTACCCTTTCAAACACATTTTTAATATACCAAACACATTTTATTCAAAAAGCGTACTTTTCGAAATGCTTTTTTATTATGATCCCTGTTCACCAATTGTATAGATCAGGGGTACCTGATATTCTGAAAAAGATGTGTGAGTGCTTGTGTACTCAATTCAACCAAGGAAGCCGCCATCACATTTAGAGGAGTTTTATAAATTTCTACTATCACTGACTCGTTTAAATGAAGGCTGCCTTGACAGAAGGGAAATTCATGTTCTCAGGGATTTGATGACTTTCTCAAAGGCCAGTGTGTTAAAAGCTGAAAAGAAGAGCATACACCATAATCCACCCAGCTTTCCACAGAGGAAAACAGATACTTCCCTAAAGTGGTAGACATCTGCTCGCTCAGTCTTTGGTCTATTATTTGTTGTTGGTAAGACACCGCCACCGCTGTGCTGAGATTTCAATTGATAGGCTCTGAGTGGTGTTATGTTGGAACCTGCTTAATGAAAGCACTCTTTAGCTTTCACTGTATCTCAGGGAAAACAACCTTAAAATAGCCAAAAGAAAGTTTATTTTTAAAGGCAAGGGAGTCTAATATTTTCCTTTTTGAGAGGCTGTACTGTTGTTAATTCTTCTTTGACTTTGTTTGGTTGTAATGGCCTATGACAAGATGCCATTGTTTGAATGTCCTCAAGTTGGACTGAATATCTACAATATTCAGGATCTTTAGGACCTAGTATATCCTCTCTACATCCTTTGAGCATTCTATTAATGAAAATGTAATTCATCTCCAATATATCACTATCATTGAGCTTAATTATAAATATATCTGAAAGCATCAATTGAATCAACTGATTCAATGGAAACTAACAAAACCTCCTATACTTCCTGTAAGTTAGGTATTTATAGTCTGATATCCTTTCAGTCTTCCCTGCTAATGCATTAATTTTCTTCTTTTGATGGTGCAACCTTTTCTCTAGTCAGTAATCTAGAGGTGATGGAACAGTATTTTAACAACTATCTCTTCTTTTTATATTGTATCCTCCAAAAAATGTGTGTCTTACATGTCTACTCTAGATAGAGGAGGAATTGGTAAAATATTAAGCCTTCTATTCTTGTATGTACTCATGCTCTGCATTTTTAAGAACAACACTCTTCCCTTTTAAAACTTTGACTTAGGGGGAAAATTTTTTTTAAATCTGTATCATCAAAACTTTGGTAAGTTGTGGAAATATTTAAACCTTAAACAATGCACTTTCAAATGAAAGCTTATGAAGCTAGTGCTAAGTTGCTTCAATCATGTTTGACTCCTTGAAACGCTATGGACTGTAACCAGCCAGGCTCCCCTGTCCATGGGATTCTCCAGGCAAGAATACTGGAGTGGATTGCCATTTCTTCCTCCAGAGGATCTTCCCCACCCAGGAACTGAACCTATGTCTCTTATGTCTCCTGCATTGGCAGGCGGATTCTTTACCACTGTGTACTCAGTCACACAGTAGAGTCTGACTCTTGGCAGCCCCGTGGGCTGTACTTCTCTGTGCATGGAATTTACCGGGCAAGAATACTGGAGTGGGTTACCATTTCCTTCTGGAGGGGACCTTCCTGACCTAGGGATCAAACCTGCATCTCCTGCGTTGGCAGGGGTGTTCTTTACCACTAGCATCACCGGGAAGCCCATGAAAAGCGTGGTAGAATAAAATAACTGGGAGAAAAAGACTTTCAAGTACACTTTGGAATGCATATCTGGGAATTATTAGATTAGTAGAGCAATGTTAAATATTTTTATTTTATTGCAGGTATAAATTAGGACCACTCATGTATTGAAATATAGCCCTTAGTTCGTGGTATACTTTTTGCGGTAAACTCAGGGAAAGCAGCACACATATGTGTTCCAGTTTGTGGAGTACCTCTCCCAGAAGAGTGGCTCAAAATATTTAGCCACGACTCTCCAGAAAATAGAGCCCAGAGTGGAACATCATTCTAGGAAGCAAGGCAGTAGTGAGGCAAAACGGAAGGAGAGGCAAGGGAGGAGAATCAGTCAGCGTGGGGTGGTTCATTACCAAACTTGCATGACAGTGAAAAACCACAGTGAGTTGTGGTTGAGATGAGCTGTGGAGCCCACTGCACTTCCAAACAGTCTCAGAGAGGGAGGAAGGGAGAGGGATCTGTCAGCTCCTTATTGTCATCTTCTGCACTTCCGGATTTGGCCTCTTAGAAGCTACATCTTATGTCCCATGGCACGGCACTTTACATGAATATGGAAGAGTGGGAAAAATCAGAATTCTGGGTTGGGCTTGGGGCCTGGAGCTGTGGCAGCTGCTGCCTCAGTGGGTGGAACAGAGGCCGGCATAGCCCAGCCCTAACACAGGGCGAGGTGTGGTGGCAAAGCAGCCATGTGACCTTGGACACTTTTTTTCTCTTTAAATCTTTTTTGGCTTCAGAGTCCTTACCTAAAATTAGGGGTAGTTCATGTCTCTCTCAGTTCCAAATCTTATGAGCTGTCACTAAAATCATATGATGTTGGCAAGGCGTGCCCTCTTTAGGCTCATTACTGTCTTCAGGCTCGTTCTGCAAATTGAAGAAACTGATACAGGCAGAGAAAATACTTGGTGGTGTAGTGCAGACTGGGGCTTACAGGCAGAAAGACAGAAAGGCATTAAAGCAGATAGAGATAAAATATGTTTTTTTAATCTTCTGGAATGAATATGATTAAAATAATCACTGTACATGAAGCTGATAAATATAAACATATACAGGGAACAAGAGTTGAAAGAGACAAGAATCTCAGTGCAACGTCTTTCCTTTTTAATACCACTCATTCTCACTGTCTTTTGAATAGGTGCTAGAGGCATTAATTCTGAAGCTGCTTTTCTTAGGAGCAGAAGTGTTGGTGGGTCAGCTGCTGAGGGCACCTCTGCCATTGTTTGGCAACTGAGTGCATTGGCCTAAAATCCCTGCAGCCCTTCTCCCTGAACGCTGTCTCATGAAGGAAGCTGTCACTTCAACCCTCAGGTTCTGTTCTTTGAAACAGCCACTGATAGGACATCATAGGTTCAGCCCATTGCTCATTACATATTTATGTTGAGGGGAGTCTTCAGATTACCTTTTAGTTTCTCATTATCATTTAGTATTTCCTACTTCCAAGTGAAATCAGGCTAGAAAGACAGGGAGAAAAATTATGCACGGGTACTCTTATCTCTTTCTATTGTTGAAACTCTTTGGATTCATCTTTCAAGCAAGGGGAATAACAGTAATGATGGAATAACAGTAATGATAAATGCCCTGAAGTTGTTACAGACGTTCTTGCCTTGCTTTGATTTCACTGTTTAGGCTTCTCAGTTTCCCAGCTTCTTACGGAAGTAGGTACTTTAGCATGAAACCAGACTATTGCTTCTTCTAAACTCTGAATTTGTTTGCTTTTTAATGTTTTATACTTATTCTTACAGCTCTCAGCTTCTCTCCGGTCATCCACTGAATTATTTTTAAAGTAAGCATTTTTTTTTTTGATGGATAATATTTGCTTTTTATTATTTATTTATTTATTTATTTTTTAATTTTTTTAATTTTAAAATCTTTAATTCTTACATGTGTTCCCAAACATGAACCCCCCTCCCACCTCCCTCCCCATAACATCTCTGTGGGTCATCCCCATGCATCAGCCCCAAGCATGCTCTATCCTGCGTCAGACATAGACTGGCGATTCAATTCTTACATGATAGTATACATGTAAGAATGCCATTCTCCCAAATCATCCCACCCTCTCCCTCTCCCTCTGAGTCCAAAATGTTCTTGTTCCCTGATTGTTCCTTTTTCATTAAAGCTTAGTTTTGATTTGCAAGGTAAAAATTCCTCTGAGAATAATAGTTGTGTGTATATAGATTATATATAATATGTGTATTATATATCATTTATGTATATATATATATTATATATATGTATATGTATGTGTGTGTGCTCAGTTGCTTCAGTTGTGTCCAACTCCGTGTGACCCCATGGACAGTAGCCCGCCAGGCTTCTCTGTCCATGGAATTCTCCAGGCAAGAATACTGGAGTGAGTTGCCATTCCCTGATCCAGTAGATCTTCCAGACCCAGGGATTGAACCTGCCTCTCCTGCAGTTCCTGCACTGCAGACAGATTCTTTACCACTGAGCCACTAGGGAAGCCCCCGTAAGACATATATATATATATATATATATATATATATATTTTTTTTTTTTTTTTTAATATATAAGATTTCCCCGGCAAGAACACTGGAGCGGGTTGCCATTCCCTTCTCCAGGGGATCTTCCTGACCCAGGGATCGAACCTGCCTCTCCTGCACTGGCAGGCGGATTCTTAACCACTGAGCCACCAGAGGAGCCCAGCATGAGTCAGAAACCCAATGAGGATACGAGGGTTTAGATAGGTTTGGAAATCTGCTCAAAATTATAGAATCATGCATAGAGAGGCTTAGAATCCATCCCAGGGGGTCTGATTCTAAGCACACATTCTTAGCCATTTCACATTCTGCCTCTTGATACTAAAGGACCGAATTATTTTCCAACAAAAGGTTTTGGTTTCTTGGTGAGGGGAGGGTAGTATACTATTTTGGTTTATCTATGATTGTGATTTATTTCATTAATATGAAAAATAAGAACTAATTAAGCTAGACATAGAAAACACAGCTACATAATTATGGGAATACCCAGAAAATTTGCCATATTCACAAGAGAAAAGTGCTAGAAATAATGCATTTAAAATTTTACTTTCATCTGTAAATAGCTATGAAGTTGTTCTGTGTGTATATATTTTAAAGACTAGAAGTTTTTACTACTCTATGGTTGATTCTAAAAAAAGCTACATATATGGAATCAGTCTTGTTAAAACAAACCAAAATAACACTATAAACAATTTTAAGTATCTTATATTTTAAAAGCCTTGGATTCAAATCTGAAACTGATATAACATTTTTATTAAAAATGTGTCAATGCTTTGTTTTTCATGGTCAAAAATTTTCAAGACAATTTTCAAGGTTTATTTTCATGTGAGATTCTTGCTATGTAAGGAATTTTTCTTTCTTTAATAAAGAATATTTACAGTAGAAGAGATTTTGATTGCTTCGTCCCTATGTGTCCTTTTCTAAACATAATTTTGAATAGCAGATGGTTAGATTCAGACAACATAGGATTTAGTTCATTTCTTTGTCATTACTCATAGCTTGAAATTTAGAAAACTTGAATTCAGGGAAAGAAGGAAGGTAATCAATTTATAGTAAATTTGATCTCGCATTTCCCACTCTGTGTGAGTGGGATTAACCATGTCTTTATAGTGTCGAGATGCATTTTACATCTATTCTAGGCGTTTGAAATGTTTTGGATCAGGTTGTTGGCCTGCCCTCAAATTATCACATACTTTTCAAGCTGCTTTGACTTCAGAGGAGCTCAATGAGCTCTCATTTTTGAAAATGGAAATGAGGCGATGGTTTAAAATATTTTAAATTTCTTCTGGTTTTGTCAGTCAATAATACTTATTTCAAAACCACTCTCTGCTGAGAGATTTTCTTGGTGGCATAAAGTATTGAGGGTGAAAGTGAAACTGTTACTTTCATTTAATGTTGCTGTAATATACAAAACATGAGATCTGCTATTATCCACCTTTTTCAGAATGCATTAGAGACAAAGTCAATATCATCTGTTCTGGCATCTATAACATCTCATCTCTTCTCTGAATCCTTTTGCCATTTAAGAAACAGAAGTGATACATTCATTCTTTTTTAAAGAGAGAGAATTGACATAACATTTTGTAAGTTTAGAAGATATAAAGTATTGATTTGATACACTTATGCATTGCAATCTGATTACCACCAAAGCATTAGCTGACACCTCTATCACATCCCATAATTATCATTTCTTTTTTTTGTGGTGAGAATAATTATGACCTATGCTCTTAGCAGTGTGAAGGATACAGTATTATTGGCTATTTATAATCACTATAGTGTGCACTGGGTATCCAGAACTAATTTATCTATTAGTTGTAAATTTGTACTCTTAGACAAATTCTCCCCAATCCCAGTTTCTGGCAACCACCATGCTATCTCTGTCTCTATAAGTTCAGCTTTTTTAGATTCCATGTATAAATGATATCAAACAGTATTTGTTTTTCTTTGTCTGACTTATCTCACTTGTCATAATGTTCTCAAGCCCCATCCATGTGGTTTCATGTGGCAAGATTTTCTTCTTTCTTATGGCTAAATAAATTCCATGATTTCCTTCTTTCTCATGGCATAGGGAGAAATTGAACTGTGCTGTAGGCCTAATAAGAACCTCAACCAATCATAAGGGAAACTCTGGACTGAAGTGGCAGTTCAGAGTTGTCCCAGGTTAGGCCATGTCAAACCCCCATGAGATGTCGGAAATCCAGGGAAGCGGTATCGCCCAGGGGACTCTCTGCAGCTGATGGGGCTGACAGTGGAATATGCTCACAGCTAAGGTAACAGGATCTTCCTGGATAGGAATCTGGGCAGCACACCACAGTATCCACCATAAAGACTCAAAAGCCCTCTTAGAAAGATATTTCAGTTAAATAAAATATTATATATATAAATCTAATGATTAACCTCAGAAGAATTTTTGCCCATGAATCAAGAATAAGCTTTAGTGGAAAAGAAACAGAGAACAAGAAAAAACCTAAAATTGTTTACTTAAATAAAAACCATTCATTGGATGACTGAGGAGTAAAATAGACTTGTGTGAATACCAAGCCTATTATTTGGAAGATAAACTTGAGAACACAGAGCTAGGCAATAAAAAGTTGAACAAAATATTAGAGAAGCTAAAATACATCAATGAATATTTTAACTGATATGATATTCTTCTAATGTGAAGTTTAAAATAGGAAATAAAGTTGAAAGAGAGGGATATTAATGAGTCATGAAACAGAAAACAAAACATCAACACAGGTCTGAAGAAACAGTTTTTAAATGGAAAAAGTCCATGAAATTCCAAGTGTGTTTAATAAAAAGAAAATTTAAAAAAATTAGCAAAACCTCCAAACCACACCTAGATACGATCTGGTGAAATTTAAAACCCATAGGACAAACAAAATTCTAAAGCCTTTTGGAGAAAAAAAGGAGGTCACTTGAAAGGGATGAGAACTACTCTGGCATCAATGGAAAGCAGAAGATTATGGAACAATTTCTTCAAAGTTTTGAGGGTTTTTAAAAAACTATTTTTATTTATTTATTTATTTTTTACTTTACAGTACTGTATTGGTTTTGCCATACATTGACATGAATCCGCCACGGGTGTACATGAGGGTTTTTTTAAAAAAATATTTTATACTAGAGTTTGCTGACTAACAGCTTCAGGTAGACAGCAAAGATACTCAGCCATACATATACATGTAACCTTTCTCCCTCAAACACCCTTACCAGCCAGGCTGCCACATACAAGCAGAGTTCCCTGTGCAATACAATAAGTCTTTGTTGGTTATCCATTTTAAGTATAGCAGAGTGTATTTTAAAACCCCCAAATTTATATTCAGCTAAATTATCAGAAAAATTAAAAAAAATTTGAACAGAATAGTACTTTGAACACTTACTGTTCATATACTCTACCTATAAAGTATCACTCTCAGGGAGTAAGTACTTCAGTAAAATGATCAAAACAATAAAATGAATACAATAAATATGGAACAGGATACAATGAATAAAGGTAGGCAATTATATCTAAGAAAAGTGAAATTTGAGAAAAAGTTGAAAGAGAATTCAGAACAACAAGATGCTAGTTGCTTGTCTTTTAAGGGAAAGGAATTTTAATTATTTCGCCTTAGGTCCAGTCACACCACTTACTATTACCATAAATAGTGGGGAGGTGATGAACAATGTCTCACAGTCTGAATCAAAAATTTGAGTCTTCAGTGTGCTATTCAAACTTAAAAGAGAAACCATTAGAAGAACTACATATAATAATATAATGAAACAAAATGGAAAAGTGGCAGGAGTTATAGAATATAGTATAAATTCATCTTTAATCAAAAGTATCAGACATTATATTTACTAACTATAAAAAAGAAGCTCAATTACATTATGTAGAGTTGTGATGGCAGTCTCCCCAAAAACCAAAACACACAATATAAAGTGGCCATTTTGGGGACCTAGACCTCAGAAAAAAGGGTAAAGGGAGATGTTACTGATTTTATATTCTTCTAAGTAGTTATTCTTTTTTCTATCATGTAGAAATTATATTCATTATATAAAAGCTAGTCTAAAAACACTTACGTGAATAGAACGTGAATGTGTTGATAGATTTCTCTGTGTTGGAATAGTATCCAGCAATTGGTTTGCAAAAATATATGAGAACAGTAACAAAACAACTGCAGGTCTAAAGCCCACAGTGTAAAACATTCTATTGAGTGGATTTAATGTAAAAATGTGGACACTGACTGAGCCTTTCAAAAATGCTTATATTTATAGTATAATTATTTAATGCAACAAAGATTATTCAGTATAAGATTATCTAATTTATATAAATTAAATCTTATTCCCCAACACTTTCTGCGGGGAGGTAGAATGGGCAGAAGACCATAGTTCCTTTCTTAGGTAGGTTTCCCTGGGAAATAGACTCTGGGACAGAGATTTGCATGCAAGTGATGCAGATGACACCACCGTTATGGCAGAAAGTGAAGAGGAGCTAAAAAGCCTCTTGATGAGAGTGAAAGAGGAGAGTGAAAAGTTGGCTTAAAGATTAACATTCAGAAAATGAAGATCATGGCATCTGGTCCCATCACTTCATGGGAAATAGATGGGGAAACAGTGGAAACAGTGTCAGATTTTATTTTGGGGGGCTCCGAAATCACTGCAGATGGTGATTGCAGCCATGAAATTAAAAAATGCTTACTCCTTGGAAGAAAGGTTATGACCAATCTAGATAGCATATTCAAAAGCAGAGACATTACTTTGCCAACAAAGGTCTGCTAGTCAAGGCTATGGTTTTTCCTGTGGTCATATATGGATGTGAGAGTTGGACTGTGAAGAAGGCTGAGTACTGAAGAATTGATGCTTTTGAACTGTGGTGTTGGAGAAGACTCTTGAGAGTCCCTTGGACTGCAAGGAGATCCAACCAGTCCATTCTGAAGGAGATCAACCCTGGGATTTCTTTGGAAGGAATGATGCTAAAGCTGAAACTCCAGTACTTTGGCCACCTCATGCGAAGAGTTGACTTATTGTAAAAGACTCTGATGCTGGGAGGGGTTTGGGGCAGGAGGAGAAGGGGATGACAGAGGATGAGATGGCTGGATGGCATCACTGACTCGATGGACATGATTCTGAGTGAACTCCGGGAGTTGGTGATGGACGAGGAGGCCTGGCGTGCTGCAATTCATGGGGTTGCAAAGAGTTGGACACCATTGAGCAACTGGACTGAACTGAACTGAGGTATTTGGAGTGCTTTTGGAGAAAACACCTGTGAAGGAGAGAGGACAGAGGGATTGGGCAAGGGAGAAGCTGAACTACCATGAAGTTGCAACACTCAGTGGGCCCCATGGGGATCTTTGGGACTGTCATGGACTCTCAGAGTTGTCCTACCTTGAGTCAAGGGTGCTGGGCTTCTGTAACCCCACACTGCTTAATCACTGAATAGAGGTTACCCCCAGTGAGGGCATAAGATTGGGTGAAGACACTCTCTTTGGTTGAGGACAATGCTTCCCTGATGGCTCAGATGGTAAAGAATCTGCCTGCAATGTGGGAGACACGGGTTCTATCCCTGGGTCCAGAAGATGCCCTGGAGAGGGAAATGGCTTTCCACTTCAGTGTTCTTGCCTGGGAAATCACATGGAGGGAGGAGCCTGGAGGGCCACAGTCTTTGTGGTCACAAAGAGTTGGACACAACTGAGCAGCTAACACTTTTCAATGCTTACTTATAGCGAGACTCAGCTGTGAACCATTGTTGATGAGCACATCTGGCAGCTGCAGAAGTGTCTCAGGTGGTCCTAAATAGGTCTGGATGGGATACCAAAGCATCCTCCTCAGGACACCAACTTCAACCTAGTTTCCTTGCTGGTCCCTCAGTCCCCTGGGAGTGTCTCCCCCATTTGGCTGCCTAGATGATCACTATGAGTAAGAATATCAGGATATCTGGTCAAAACAGGGTCCAGAGCCTGTGTCAAGTCTCAACCTCCAGGCTCAGGAGAGTGGAAGAGCAGTAGGCAGTTCTAGAGGTATAATGAATGGTGAATGCTCAGGGTTTGTTATGTTTAACAAATCCTAATATGTTGCATCTAGATGTGAAGAGGAATGTTCAACTCTGCTACAACCTACAAATTTTGATCACAAAGATACTGATGTCCACTATATATCTGAAGTTTCAATAACCTTTTTCATGAAATGGAAGAGTGGAAAGTGGTAATTATAGTAGACATGATGAGAATCAGATCCTTCATAAGCATTTTGAATTTTTGTTTTCTAGATTTTCTACTGAATTCTGTGGGATTCCCTTGTGGCTCAGCTGGTAAAGAATCCACCTGCAATGGCAATGTGGGAGACCTGGCTTTGATCCCTGGGTTGGGAAGATCCCCTGGAGAAGGGAAAAGCTACCCACTCCAGTTTTCTGGCCTGCAGAATTCCATGGACTGGATAAATCCTTGGGGTCGCAAAGAGCCAGACATGACTGACTTTCACGTTCACCTTCACTTTACCAAGTTCTTATAAGGTACAGAAAAGACGTCCGTAAATTTTTGCATTTCTCTTGCATGTTATTAATATGAACCATGATTTAGTGTGTGTAGAATATACTATTGCATACATGAATAATTAAAGACCATTAACTCTGGAAAGAATTGCACAAATCACTGGGTGCTGCCTTCTTATTGCAGATGTCTTGTCTTAAACCAGTAATCCAGAGAGAGAGCCATACAACTTACCCACAGTCACATAGTGACCTGCTATTTGAGACAGGACTCAAGTTATGGAAGCTGCCATCACCGCTGGACCAAATTTGTGTTTGTCTTAATATTTGTATCAGATCTCTGTATAATTAGGGAAAGTCACTTGTTCTTCTGGATCCCAGTTGCTTATAGAATTAAAGTTGTTGTATGAATTAGATACTCATCATTAGTATCTAATTATGAATTTGATTGAACCAAGAAGTGATCCTTTCCTTCATGTTTAGTATGTGATACCATATTTCAGTAAGTCTAAGATTCCCATTTTTTTCATAATTAACACCTTTGAAGTGAAGATGTGGCATACAGTTGATGACATAGCATAGTTTAATGTCCATTATCTGTTTTTAAAATGGTATATAAAATAATTGTGTGCCATATACTTGATAGTGCCTTACGTTCAATGAGATAAAGTATAATAGAAGCAGACATTGAGTAGTGCAGAATTAGTAGCAAAGTATTGGCTTAGATATTGGCTTACAAAGTATTGGCAAGTGTGGCGATGCTTGAATTCCTGCTGTTTTGCCAGGCTGTCCTGTGTTGTTTAGCTTCTTTAGACCTTAGTTTCTTGAAAATTAAGCAGTTTGGCAGCTTTATCTCTAATATTCCTTCTAGTACAAACATTCTATCATTTTTGAGGATGATGACAATGATGATGATGACAATTGACACCATGACTGAAAAAAGGGATGATATACCTGCAAGTTGACACATTCAAAACCAGCAAACCATAATTATCTGACTCTGTCCACCAATCGAGGCTTGCTGGGTGATGCGGCAGTACAGAATCCTCCTGCCAATTCAGGAGATGTAGGAGACTCAGGGATGGAGGCGCCTGGCAGGCTGCAGTCCATGGGGTCGCTGAGGGTCGGACACGACTGAGCGACTTCACTTTGACTTTTCACTTTCATGCATTGGAGAAGGACATGGCAACCCACTCCAGTGTTCTTGCCTGGAGAATCCCAGGGACGGGGGAGCCTGGTGGGCTGCCGTCTATGGGGTCGCACAGAGTCAGACACGACTGAAGCGACTTAGCAGCAGCAGCAGCAGCAGGGAAGATCCTCTGGAGGAGGAAATGGTGACTTACTCCAGTATCCTTGTTGGGAAATTCCATGGCCTGGGGAGCCTGGCAGGCTGCAGTCCATGGGTCACAAAGAGTCAGACATGACTGAGCATGCACACACCGTCCATCAATCCACTCTATTTCAAAAATGATAGGAGATAGCTTAATTTTTGACTGGTTAAAGGCCTATATATTCGTGCTACCGAAAAGGAATGATTTCATACAGTGACTCATGGATGGCTTTCCAAAAAAGTGTGGTTGCCTAAGTTTAGTAAAAATAAAATGTCACTGCATGCTATTTTATATCCATACAGTTAAGTGCATGCATCAGATCAATTATATATATTGAATATTATGAGAGACTAGTTTAAATTTCAAACCTATCTTAAATGTATTTTTAGCTTTCATTATTCCATGCTTTCAAATCCTGTGGGTTAATGCCATTTTGGTTAGATTCTTAATTATTCTTTAGAACTCTATCTGGGTTTAGGATATAAAAACAATAATTTTAATATTCCCAAGGAAACTGCTGAAAGGTGCTGTGTGTATGTAAGATCGGGGCTATCTTTATTCCTTCATCTACTACTTGCCATCAGTCTTTTGTAAGCAGTAAGTAAGAATGGAAGCTGTCATCCAGACCTCAGTGTCTACTTTAGAGCCTTCCGGCAACACATTTCCATTCACTTTTCTTAAGCACTGAGCTTCTTTCTGTCCTTTCTTGATAACCAGAACTTGACTTTATCAGCACCTGTCACTCCAGCCAGTACACAGATTTTCTCATTACACTTGTCTTCCATATCATTTAAAAGACTTAACTATGATTATAGCTTGCTTTCAAAAACACTTCCTTCTGATCATAGCTGTTTATATCTTCTTATGCATAAAAAATATGCAGATATGAGGGCCCTATGGCAACAGAAAGAGTGCCCATAAAATGCTGAGGATACAGTCTAGTATTAACGCACCAACTCAAGTTAATAGAGGTAAAGCTAAATTTTCAAGACTACCTTTATGCTCTTGTATTCAGGAACTGAGAAGTGTCTGTTAAGTAAAGCATGTGCAGCAGTACTTTGTACAAAGTGATTGTGGAAAATGTGCCTTCTGAGTTTTTTTTATCCCCTTAATGATAAATGTGATCTAATCAAACCATTAAAATGACTTAAATGCAGTGGAATGTCATTTGTTGCTTGCCATAGTGCTTTAAGAAAAAATAGTCATTATGAACTCTTTAAAAGGTCTTAATTGCTTTATAATCTATGACAGCTCTGGGTGACTGGCAATAGTCATTTAGCTTTTGTGGAAATTATGAACTTTGGAGGTCTAAATGTCATGTCTATATGAGGGTATAAAAAGCGTTCCCACTTATTTTTCCTTTTTTTAAAAAATTATGTTTTTATAATAATCTAGAAAGATCTGAAGAAGTTAGAAGTTGAAATAGCCTAATGACTTATTTCATTCAGTTAGCATGGTCTCCTGAGCTCTGACCTAATTTAAGACATTTGAGGTCAGTCATCACTGACCGAATAGATGAGGTAGTCTTGGCTCTATTATCTTCTGGGTCAAAAATAGTTTTTATTGAGAAGAAAAGACTCTGGTCAACAAATGTGCCACCCCTAATTAAAACTTTTATATATGTAAGTTGTAGAATATAGTGTTTCATAGGTTAGAAAAGAGAGCAGTAATATCAAAATCTTGGAGAATATTATATAGAACAAGTAAATGGAATATCATATCATTAGGTGAGTATAATTCAGCTCCATAATGAGTATAAAGATAGGTTGATTTTCTTTATCATTAATTTGCTCACTGATTCGGCAAATATTTATTGAACTTCTATTGTGCTTAAGATGTTACAATGTATCTTTTGGATGTTGGTAGTAATAATCATTTAGCTTTTATTTTTTTAACTGGGTTGCCATTTATAAAATTACACACAGCATCTGTATTTTTCTAAAAAGTTTCCCCTTAGATGAATAGGGGTAGAGCAGACTAAGTTTTTCTCTGAGTCTTGTTATTCAGTGAGTGAACAGCAGTGAGCAGCTGACAGAAGAAGGGCACCCTGTCTTTAAGTGACTCTCAATGAGGACAAGGCCAGAGGATAAATGTGATCCTTAATTCAGATAAGGAGAGAAGACACCACAGCAGTTTTTGAAATAGAGTTGGGTTAAAAGAAAGTAGCTGACACAGTAAGAACATGTATGGCCCTGGAGCCTTGAAATATTATATGTTTCAAAGTAAGCTTTGATCTTAAATCTATAGATTGGTAATGATTTTATATCTACAATATTAATAATTTTGTCAAGCAAATAAAATTTTAGTCACCATTATGTTTAGGGTTTTTGCAATTATAAATCTTGCTCCAAGTTGCAAATAAATCCAAATAAGAAGAATGTTAGGAGTGTGTGTATTGAAGTTTAGAGGAGACCACATATGTTCCATGTATGCTACCAGAAAAAAAAAAATTGTTGCTATCAACTTAAAACTGACTCTTTAAATTATGAAATATAAGTCATATTCTAATGTACAAGTTGGTAAGAAACATATTTATCCATCAAGAGAGAAAATAAAACAAAGGGACCGCAGGTGCTTTAGCATCCTTCAGCTGATGATGCGTTCTAGTCGAGACGGTCAAGCCTGGCAGATATTGGTCCTGCTCATTTGCCCGTGTTGACTCTTTCCATTTGCTCTACATTTCTTGGTACTCATGTTTCTTATTATGCTTCAGTTACATAATACTTTGGCAAGAACTACAGCATCCTATGTCTTTGAAGATTTTGTTTCAAGCATTTGAAATTGATGTCATTAGTGCCTGGACCGTTGTCTAGCATGTTGTAAGCACTCAGATGCTTCTTTACTCAGTGGATCAAATCATGTCTGGTGACTCAGTTCCCTTTCTTTCTCTCTAGCAATCTCCCAGGGACCCTGCCTGTCCCTTATAAAGCCTTAGACCATTAATTCTCCCTCTTCCCTCTCAATTTCTGCTCCATCACAACATCCCCTCTCCCCTGCTACTTTAGAATTCTCTGCACAGATGGTTCAGCAAGTCATCAATGTTCCAGAGATGGGTAGTGTTGATTTGGGCTTCCAGATAATTGCACATATGTGCTACCCTGCTCTCTGTTTTACTTAGCGTAGGGCAGCTCTACCGTTTTTTCATTTCAAGTAACTGTGAAAACTGTGTTTCAATACTGAATTTCATTTTGTCTACCTTCAAGAAAAACGAATTTTTCTTGATTATTGAGGTTATAGGCAAATGAAATATTAGTTGAGTTTAGTTTGGTTTCCTAGATTAAGTACAAGCTTCGTAAAGTTCAACTGTCATTATAGAAATTTGATTTTTTCCTAATAATGAGATTGAGGATAGATTTTAAATTATTTAAATATTTAATTTAAATTTTTGGTTGTCTATGTATATTATGTAAAGTAATATTAGCAAAAAGTAAGACTTGCACTCCTATGCATGGTTCACCACCGTATTATAAGATAACTTATTTTTACATGTTCTACCAGGGCAAAAACAAAAATACAAAGAAAACATTTTCATAGAGCCAGTATTCTAAGCATAGAATTCATCATGATATCACCATACATTTCTCTCGACTCTTGATAACTCATGAATGGAAGAGCTTGGAATCTCAAGGAGAGTTATTTTTTGTCATTTTATTTAGGAAAAATATTCTATTGGATAATTAAAAACTACATAACAATTCGTTTAAAACTATGGACTACACATGATGTATGATCCAAGTGTCTTACAGTACAAAACATTATTACAAAGTAGCCTACATGCTAGCAAAACATATATGAAGTAAACAAGGATTAAGAATGAAGAAAAGAAAGCTCATATGTTTCTTTCATTTCTCCCCCACACTCATCTCAAGAGGCAGAGTGTATCCGAAGAAAGAAAGCTGTGGATTAGGAGCTCCACCGCTATCCACATCACCATCAATTAGGGATTTGTTTGTTTAAGGAGTATAATACTTCCGGGAAATTGCTACCTGGAAGATTTATCTTTTCCAGTTTATAAACCAAAGTCCCCTGCTTCAAACTTTGCAGAACTCAGAATGTGATTAAAGTTTTAAGCTAAATGAAGCAACTGGGAAAGAATTTCTGATATTAACATGGTCAAAAGCTCTCTTCATTTTGGCCTTTAACTCTTGCTTACATGTTTATCAACACAAGCAAAATAAGTGATGTGAGGTCCCAAGTTTTAGTGTATCCCTTTTCAAAACAGAAGCTCTTTTAATCCCCCCCCCCAAATACTATTAATTTACTGAATAGTCTCTCAAAAATGTGTGCCATTTTTTGGCTTATAAATTACAAGCCTGAAGTTATTGGTCAATATTCCATGCAAAATATAAGGAGGTGGTAGTGGTGGGTTGTAAATGCCTATGATAGTTAAGTTTTGTACAAGTGAGATGGGCTTCCCTGGTGACTTAGCGGTAAAGAACCTGCCTGCCAACGCAGGAGATGATCCTGGGTTTGATCCATCCCTGAGTCAGGAAGATCCCCTGGAAAAGGAAATGACAACCCACTCTAGTATTCTTTCCTGGGAAATCCCATGACAGAAGAGCTTTGTGGGCTACAGTCCATGGGGTCACAAAGAGTCAGACATGACTTAGAGGCTAAACAGCAGCAACAACGAGTGAGATAGCTATGGTTTCTATCCTTAGAGCTTACAGTCTAGCCAGGAATATTAAATATATCTTTATATCAGGGTTCAGTTACAACCATGATATAAAGATTATGGACCCATTGACTGACTAGTTATTCCATTTAAACTGTTTAAAGCTACTTGTTCTGCTTACTTCAGAGAGATGAAATGGACTTACACGAAGGTTTATGTATCCTTGTAAGGGGTTTCACTGGTCTGTTCACCATGTTTAACATGGTCATGCTCATAGCACGTTTCAGGAAGTATTAACTCCCTAATGCTCATTATCTATCAAAGCTCTGGTTGAGAGAAACTGTATTTAAGAGGGATTGAGTTAAAAAATATGCTCTTCATCCTCTTTTATGTACCCTGTCCTGGATGAAATCAGCACAATAGGTTGCTGTCTGTGTGGACTGCATTTTATTGCTCACCTTCCCATGTGGAGTTTGTATTGATTCTCACTTCAACACAATGCCATTAACTTATGTTGAAGGATGTTGCAGTAAACAGCCTGATGAAATGCATTGCTATGCACTGTAAGGGTGTTGTCCATTTCATTTATATCTTGTCTTCCAAGAAAGCCCAGGGGGATTTTCCTTCAGGGTTTATGGACAAGTATTTGTACTTCTTCCTGCCAACTAGGTTGTCTTTATTTCATTATCTATGTTAATTAAATAACTACAGCTACTTTCTGTCTTCTCATTTGATGCTAGGTTTGTGGCTTATGTGTAAGAAATTTATAGTATTTTAAGACATGCATTAAAAAAACACCAGCCTTCTTTCCTTTTCTTTGTTTCCTCACTTTGTTTTCCCGTCTACAATTCATCTTATCTTGCTGTATGATACATACCTTAGTAAACCATCTTAAACTGTTTAAGAACAAAGAGGGGTATAAAAAATAAATCTAGTCAACAGCTAAGCAATTAGCCTAGTAGCATTTATCGTAAAATAATTCCACTCTATTTTAATCCATGATGTCTACTTTATCATATATTTAATACTTTATGTATACTGAGCTCTGTTCAGGGCAGTTCATTTTGTTTTGTTGTTGTTTAGTTGCTAAGTCCTGTCTAACTCTTTGTGACCCTTGGACTGTAGCCCATCAGGCTCCTCTGTCCATGGGATTTTCCAGGCAAGAATACTGGAGTGGGTTGCCGCTTCCTCCTCCAGGGGATCTTCCCAACCCAGGGATCGAATCTGGGTCTACTGCTTGGCAGACAAACTGTTTACCACTGAGCCTCCTGGGACACCCTTCATTTTGTCTTTTGCCCAACCCAGGGATCGAGCCCACATCTCCTGTGTCTCCCGCATAGCAAGTGAATTTTTCACCCGCTGAGCCGTCAAGGAAGTGCTTCGTTTTATTTTGCTCATTTGCAATACTGTATTGACTCAGAAATTTCACTGCTTGAAATTCATCCTAGGAAAACAAGGATACACACAAAGATTTAACTATAAAAATACCCATTGGGTCATTTTTTATAATAGTAAAAATTGGGAAACAAGCTAAATATTTAGACATAGAGGGTAAACAGCAAACTGAAGTTTAGTACTGTCATGGAATACTTGCAAGCAAGATAACATTATGGTTTGTTTATTGACATGTTCACAATTTAGTAAGTGGAAAAAAGCAAAGAAAATGTACAAATGATCATATTTATGTTAATACGTAGTTAGCTGTGATTCTTTCCTTAGTTGTTTAGGGAGAAAATAATGTCTTTCAATAAATAATATCCAACATTTATGTTATGACAGTGGAGCATCTTCTTACAAATAGCAATAAAAAAAATTTTTTTTTCACTTTGGTTCCTTCTTCACTGATATTTCCAAGAACACCTAGGGATGTTTTTTCAAGTTGAAAGAACCCAACCTGCTATTACTAGCCATGTTGCAAGAGTCAGAATTTAGCCACTCTGCCTTGAGGGTGAAGGACAGTATGTTAGCACTGAATGCTGGTTGCTTTACCAGGTTTCCAACAAGGCAGGAAGCAGGTGTTGCCCCTGTGGTTTGTCAGCATGAAATGATAGGGTTGGGGCCAAGCCTCCTGCTCTTTCACTGTCCCCTCCATGGGTGCACATCCCTGCTCAGCCCAAAGATCCTGGGAGTGTGAGGGAGGAACACTCTTTATTCAGTGTTCTTTTCTTCAGCCAGAAATTCTCAACAGGAAGGTTGGCTCTGCTCACAAACTTCTGATCCCTTTAATGTTCACTCATAGCCCTATTTTCAAGGCAAGTCCACAGTAGCTGGGTCCAGAGGGTTTTTCAAGCTGTCACAACTGTAAAATCAGCACATCACTTTTGTCCAACACTTAGTTCCTGTTGCTACAGATAAATTTTATTTCTTCAAATACAAACCACCACTTTTTTATACATGCACATACTCTGAAAAAGATTTGGAATGGTGTTTATCACAATGACATTGTAATTTCAGTTTTAATTGTGTTTATCTATGTATTTTAGTTTTTCTACAAATCATACATTACTAAATGACATCTTCCACTACATCTAAATCCATTTACTTCTTAAGTTAGAAAAAAATTTTTATATTATAGAAACCTTAAAATATACACAAAAATAGAGAACACAGTATTGTATAATTATCTCCAATGTACTCATCACCTGGAGACAAAAGTCATCATTTATTTTCATCATTTTTTATCACTGTTATACCCAACATTCTATTTTGCTGAGATATTTTAAAAGCAAATCCAAGATATCATGTCATTTTTACCTATAAATACTTTCATATTCATTTATAACTGCAAAGGCATTTTTAATATACTCATTCTCTCATTATCATGCCTATTCTAATTAATCATAATTCCTTAATGTCATCGGATTATCCAGTCTATATTCATATTTTCTTGTTTCTCAAAGATGCATTTTTACAGTTGGTTTATTCAAATCAGGAATCAATTGTGTTTCACATATTATTTTTGTACTTGGTCTCCTAAGTCCCTTTTATGGTATAATAGTCTCCCCACCCACCCTTCTGATTTCTCATTGTTTTGTTAGAAACTAAATCAGTTGTCCTTTAGAAGGTGCAGGATGAACGAACCTTGAGTAAAGGAGAGATAGAGGAAAGAATGGGCAAGCTAGAAGCTTCATCTTTGAATACAGAGTTAGTAATTCTGTCTAAAATAGAGCAAAATTAAGTGATACTAAATTTTGTATAGTAACAAATGTAAAATATAGATGAATTGAAAATAATGATATAACTATATTAGGAAGAGAGGGGACGTAAGACAGAGAAGTGGTGTGAATGAGCTAAGGCCCTGTCTATTGATCTCCTGCTGGAATAGATGGTATCTAAAGTTGATAAATCAAGAAAGAAAAGTAAAATCATGTCATTTGGAGCACCAGACCTAGTGTCAAAGATTAAAAATGGAAATTTGGGACTGGGGATACAAAGGTCTGACATGACTCTGCTGCTGCTGCTGCTGCTAAGTCACTTCAGTCGTGTCCGACTCTGTGCGACCCCATAGACGGCAGCCCTCCAGGCTCCCCCGTCCCTGGGATTCTCCAGGCAAGAACACTGGAGTGGGTTGCCATTTCCTTCTCCAATGCATGAAAGTGAAAAGTCAAAGTGAAGTCGCTCAGTCGTGTCCGACTCTTCGCAACCCCATGGACTGCAGCCCACCAGGCTCCTCCGTCCACGGGATTTCCCAGGCAAGAGAACTGGAGTGGGGTGCCATCGCCTTCCTCCCTGTTTTCTACTCACCAGTCTGGAGTGGTTTGCCTCATTCCTTGGTCTCTCCTTGCCCTCTGTGTTGGGGGCTGGTTTCAGATTTCACCAGAAAAAATCCCAAGTTTGTGAAGCAACAAATGGTAATGAACTATGTTGTCATCTGTGTTGTAAGGTTGTATTGATATTTTCTCTGGAAGCTCAGGAAAAAAAAAAAAAAAAGATAATTAAGCACATTCCACAGCAGAAACTGAAGAGTTCCACTGTGCTTGTGCTCAGTTGCTAAGTGGCTCAGTCATGTCTGCCTCTTTTGCAACCCCAGGGCCCAGGGCCCACCAAGCTCCTCTGTCCATGGCATTTCCCAGGTAAGAATACTGGAGTGGGTGGCCATGTCCTTCTGCAGGGGATCTTCCTGACTGACATATCAAATACATACATATATATATATATATATTTGATATATAGTCACTTATGCATATGTATGGTCTTTAGCCAAATGCAATCAGACTCTGTATTATTTTCTGGCTAGTGTGTAAGAATGACTGTTACATTGTTAGTATTTCAGATACCTCCTGTTTTTCCATGCCTTTATCTCAATGTTCCTTAATGTTTACCATGGTAGACATTTTATTATTTTACATATATATTTTAAAAATGGAGTTTGACTTCCTCTTTCAAGTCCCACCTTGCTCTTCATAACTTTTTTATACAGAGTAACCATGAAAGATTCAAGAATACTGAGATAAAAGCTAGTGGGAAAAGCAAGGTATGAGGTGATTACAGCAACAAGAGTCAATCATCACAGCAGTGTGTGAATTCTAACCAGAAAAATCTTGGCTAATGCTCATCTATTTGCCAGTACACAGGGTGGGATTTTTAAAAAATGTTCTTTTCACTATTGTAGTTGATTTTGTTTATCAAATTACCAGTTTGTGGGTAGGCTTCAATTAGAATATCTGTTCTTTTGATTTTTAACATTTATCACAATTTGCAAGAATATATTCACATATCTCTTCACAGGTATAACACTGATCACTTACTGAATCGTGAACTCCATGAAGACAGAGTGTGAGTCTTCTGTTCGTCAGTCTGTAACACTTGACCTATAAGGGGGTTTCATAAATAAAGACTATTGAATGAATAAATGAATGAGAGGAAATACTGCTGTTAACTGTGTGTTGAGGTTAGTGTTTGTCATTCACTACTGATTGAATTCTTAACTTATTCTTCCAGCTTTGACTGTAGAAAAACAGACTGGTATATATCAGAGATCAAGGCCCTGCTAAACTTTCTGTCACTTCATCTTGATAACTTACTAGTAGGAAGAAAGTGAGTTCTTTCAGCTTAAAAGGAACTAGACAAAGGGGGAAAAAAATTAGGGCAGATAATTGGAAATGCTCTAAACTATAAACTATATTATATAGAAAAGACTACATTAAAATATAAAAATGTTTATATTTTTAATATGTCTAAGAAATAGTAAAGAAGCTATGTGATTTGAAAAAGCTATAAAAGTATACTGTTGTTTATACTGAAGACATGAAATTTAATAGCAATAATTATTTTAGTGTTTCCCAAGATATGATTGCAAGATATGAAGGAGAATCACTACTGACATAAAAGTTAAATTTATCGTTTAAAAATGGAAGCAATGACCTTGAGCATGGTGAGTGAATTTTGTTGGTTTGAAGATACCATAAGAACCTCATTAATTCAGAGTCTATTTAATTTGGAATTGGCAATCATTTGCCAAGACTGACATTTCCTTTCATATTATATTGAAGAAAATTTTAACTGAACAGATGAATAACTTAAAGAAGATGATGCGAGGTATTTAACCTTTATGAAAGAGAAAACATAACTGTAGAAGACTTTAGAACATTGTTCATATGTAAATGCATGCTATTATTTATGAATTGATTTTTGTCTGTTTATTAAAGCAAGCCTAGAATAATTTGTTTTTATAAATACAAATTTAGTTACTTTAGCATACATATAATAATTCCAACTAATTATTAAAGACAGTAAATTGTAGATGCTTATTATTCACTTATCTATTAAATAAGTATTTATAGAGTGTAATCATGTGCAAGGCCATTTGAAGGGGACAGAGACAGACATAATCCCTCCTCTTGTGGACTTTATGGTCTACTGCAATGCTTTTAATGTTTGATTGAATAGCTTTATTAGAAAAATATTTTTAGAAGCAACAATTAGCATATGCATAGTTATTTATAAATTGCATGCCTGTACTATTTTACTAATTTATCCAGTGCATAAAATAAATACATTTTAATGGGATGAAATAAAAAGAAACATAAAAAAAGTTTTAATAATGAAACCTCAGATGCAGCCCATGTCAACCTGCTACCCTTGTGGGAAACTCAGCCCAGTAGGTGAGATATACATTGAATCATTAGAAAGAAAAATGTTTGTCTAATTTTAAATATAACAAGTTTGTGAAGAAAATACAATGTTATGGGAAGGGAAAAAGGGGAGATCTAAGTTAGACAATGATGTTGGAAAGACTGTTCTGAGGAAGACACTTTTGAGCAGAGGTCAGAATTAACCAAGTCAAGTAGGGTGGGCAGAGTATTCCAGGATGACTGTAACCCAAGCTCAGATTTCTTGTGGTAGGAAAAAGTTCAGTGCATTGAGGAGCTGAAAGAAGTCACTTCACTTAATGGACATGAACTTGAGCAAACTCTGGGAGATAGTGGAGAATGGGGAAGCCTGGCATGCTGCATCCATGGGGTCGCAAAGATCCTCCCAGGGAGGACCTCCACCCATGTATTCTATTTCCCCTGAGTCCCCTCCCAGGGGCACAGGTCCTGACCTGATCAGTCCCCTTCCATTCCTACCCAAGTCCATGTGGCTCTTTCTCACAGTCTTGGTCGTACTGAGTCTTTCAGCCAGTGTTTGGTTAGCGTTCAGTGAGAGTTGCTTCACATGTAGACGTTTTTTTGATGTGTTCTTGATGAGAGGTGAGTTCTGTGTCCTCCTGCTCCATCTTCATGATCTGAATCTTAGGTTGTATGATTTGGATTCATATTTGTTTATATGCGTGTATCCATCAGCTTTCATTTTCAAATTAATGAAATTTCAAAATTTAACACTGGAATAATCACCTTGATTTTAGCCATAAATTTCTACTTAAATTTATGAGATTGTTTGGATGCTAAAAAATAAACACATAAGTAAATGGAATCCATAGGCATAAGAATTGAATAAAAGTAAATAGATCTTTCATTAAACCATCAGTTTAATTTAATTTGTTAAAATACCACTACTTTAGTTTGTTAAAGTACAGATCATACTGGGGTAAATTTAGAGCAGAGATTAGCAAACTCCAGTCTGTAGGTCAAATCCAGTCTGACACCTGTTTGCATAACTCACAAGCTAAGAATAATTTTTGCCTTTGAAAGCAGTTCAAAAATAGTTACAAGAAGGATATTTTTGACATAAAAATTTTTATGAAACTCCAATTTCAGCCTAAACAAATAAAGTTTTATTGGAACAAGGGACTCCAGTTATGTACAGTCCATGGCTACTTTGATGCCATGTTGACAGTTAATAGTCATGACAGAGATAGGTAGGGCCTAAAATACTGTCTAGCTCTTCACAGAAAAAAATGTGCCAACCCTTGATTCAGAGTACAGAAGGGAAGACAATTGCTATTGAAGAGGATCTATGTAATATGCTGAAACAGAAAAGACACAGAGAAAGGCCTTCAGTAAATATTAGTTCCTTTCCCATCCTCTTCTCCATGATTTTTCATGTTTTTTGTAGAGTCATTTGAGGAGATTTCAGAATATTCAGAGCACACTCATACTGTTGAATTCAAATACATTTGCTTATTATGTTTACTTACTAGGAGAGCTTCATATATTTGAATATGGATTAGAATCACAATTTTTTTGTTAAACATCTTAAGTGTATAAAAGTGTTCTAAGACAGACTGTTGTAAATTTATAAAATGGTTGTAGTAGGCGTTTAATAGCAGTATTACATAAAGGTGGCATCTTCAGTTCACAGAATTTCCCTTGCATTAAAATTTGCTGTCTTTGAAAATCCAAGTATTAGAGGCAAATAGGGAAATTCAACTTTGTCTTGAATCTGTATCCATACCAATATTTAGAATTTTGGTATGGTGATCAGGTTAGTTGAATATCTCGGCACTAATATAAATTAAATCTAAATAAAATTGTCAAGCAAGAAAGCATAATAGAATAAATATGTTAATATAATACTATAAATACTGCAATAATCAGGAACTCTGTCTTTTAACTCTTGTAGTCTCCTTTAAATAGAACAAAAGTGTTTCAATTTGTATAATGTAACTGGTAGTCAGTTTAAAAATTTCAAAGCAAATTGAGCATCCATTTTGGATAAAATATTTGATCTAGTTTCCCATTTTGACAGAATTTAATCTAGTTTATACATATTTAAATTTCACAGAAAACTATGCTACTATAAATTATAATACCAAGGGCTTGAATTTTGATTCAAATCGTTACCTTGTGATTAAAAATAATTTCTCTCCTGGTAATCATGTAACTTTCTTCTTAATCATTTCATTTTTTCCCTTTTTGCATATATCCTTGTTTTGGGGGAATGGCACTCACCATTAAATACCTTGAGATGCACATTTCTTTTAAGGTAGCCTGAAAAATAATATCCAAAATGTCATCCAAGTGTAAAGATGTAAAGGAAACAAATTTCTCTGCAGTTGTGCATTATAATGGAAAAAATAAACTCCTCACTCCCCGGGACTGCCAAAAATATTATTTCCTCTAGAACATCAGCTTTAAATATTTCATGGAAATACTTCTATGCTAATAGAAGAAAAGCTTAACTCATCAAGAAGTTAAGAATAAAACTTACTGCATATATAAAATGTATATATTATAAATATATATGTGTATATGAATATATATACATATATACATATGTACCAGTTTATGTCACAGGTGGTAAAATACATGAAGTCAATCTGCTTTACAATATTATATACATTTTTTCTGAGTGTGGGTATGAGAATGTGGTACAGCTCTCTCTCAGGTTGATGAGAAGGAAAGCATTTCTGTGTTTGTGGAAAGAATACCAGAGGAGATGTGGTCAGAGACAGACCTTTAATCATGTCTAGGGTTCTCCATGTGAACAAAAGAGAACATCAATCTTGGATGTTGGTATAGTTATCAGTCCTGATTTGTACAGCCTGAAGCCTTGAGACAGGTGTTTGTTGTCATTAATGAATTTTTTCTTTTCATGTTTGCCTTTTGTGAAAGGATGGGAGGGATCTCACAGTGTCTTTCTACTTACTGAGTATTACTTTGCCCATTATTTTTCTTATTACTTTGAGGTTTGAGACAAATATAACTAGATTCCTCAGCTGCAGCTAAGATTTTGTGCTCATTCGTATGTTATTGGCAGTGGGTGAGAAGAGATACTAGACATTCCTTAGTTATGTGTGAATAACTGAGCAGCCTCAGGAATGTGCAAACGGATTTCACCGTGGTCTCAGAAAAGCTCATGTTGATATTTATTTGTAATAAGATATGTATATTTAAGGCAACTACAGTTAGCCATAATAACAAATGAAAAAGGAAAAACAAAGAAAACTTCTGCAAATAGAATCTGTCTCTCTTTAAAAATAACAGTAGTTTTTAAAGATTTAATTGGTTACCAGGTCTGACAGTTGACACTCTGATTCCTCTGAGAAAACTTATTCTATCTCTCCAGGGTTATCTCACTCGTCAATATTACTATTTGGACCAACTAGGTCAGATCTGCTCTTTCTCTTAAAAACAACTTCTTTGTACAAAAATGCTCTTTCTGAGCAATTAAACTTCCTTTCTTCTTACAGTCTCAGCCTCATGCCTTTTCTTTTCTAGTAAACATTTTTTTTTATTAGACTTGGCTCTTGCATTTTACAATATGGCCTCGTGTTCTGAAGGCTACACCATCATTTTTCCTTATAAAGTCCACAAAAATTAATGCAGCTTAGCAGAAACTAGATTTTCACCAAAATGGATATGTACTTACTGAGTATAAAATAGTTTTAGCTGATACTCATAGAAACAAAATACCGTTGATACATTTAAAGGAATGTAATAAGTTTTGAGATAATACTGAAAAACCTACTTTAATGATTACTGTTCTTAAATCTTTGAAATAAGGGTATCATTCACTGATTATATTTTTTGAGATAATGAAGTAAATGACCTTCCCCTCCATCAACTGCCCAAATATTTAATTTCAGATTTTGTTTTAGAAGATTAATTATTCTTAATTTCTTTTGTATACATTATTAGTAGCAACAACCCTCTTGGAAATCTTTGTTTTTCATATATAAATTATATATATATCATTTTTCTTTTTAGTTGCCTAATTTTTTATATCTTAGATTTATTAACCATGGGTGGCTAAGTATGAAATATAATGCAAAAGAAAACTCAAAATACGTTCTCATTTTCTGGAGGTTGGAGTAATGATACTTGTAGCTTCTCTCAAAAAAAACACAACAACAACAACAACTGAATATTTATAGCTTACATTTCTATACTGCTTCAAAAGTAGGTTCCCATAGAAATCCTATGAGATATATTATTATTTGGTCCAGTTGAGACAGATTCAGGGAATTTACAGATAATGTCAATGTCCCACTTGTATCCCTTTGGCTTTGATCATTTCTGTGCATGCCAGCTTGCTTTCAGATTGACAATAAATGTGACCTTTTGCCTTTCCAGCAACCACAATCAAAGGGCCCACAGAATGTCTGATTTATCATAATGGAATCCCACATGACATTGCTTGGATCAAGGGAAGCACTTACAGGGTCAGAAGTTCAACAATGAGTATATGACCTAGGGACCCATTAGTTCTACTATTAATGCATCACCCAGAAGATGCTGGCCTATGGAATGCTGTTCTTTAGTTTTTAAAGGCATGGTTATAAAGCCAGCTGGGGATGAAGCTTTGAGGAGGTAGGGTTCTACTTTCAAGAGGTATTATGTACTTTGAATTTCTTGCCATTGTATGACTCTGTGTCCCTGACAGAAAAAGAACTGAGGGATGGAAGTCAGAGTGGCCCATCAGTTTGACTGCGGAATTTGTGATTCCTCTCTCCACAACTTTAAACTCTGCTGCATTAGAGGTCTTGGTTTGCAGAATGGGAAGTAAGTCTTCTGAAAACAGACGTGGTAAGTGTTCCATTCAGCCTTAGCCAGGACTGTCATCTGGTAATTCTGTGCTTCTCATAGCAGTAGCAGTTGTTGTTCAGTCGCCCAGTTGCGTCCAACAATTTGCAACCCCATGGACTGCAACACACCAGGCTTCTGTGTCCCTCACCATCTCCTGGAGTTTGCTCAAACTCATGTCCATTGAGTTGGTGATGCCATCCAACCATCTCGTCCTCTGTTGTCCCCTTCTCTTCCTGCCTTCAATCTTTCCCAGCATCAGGGTCTTTTCCAATGAGTCAGCTGTTTGCATCATGTGGCCGAAGTATTGGAGCCTGACAAGCAGGCAAAGAAAGAAATTACCATACTGGCAGGATAGCATACCCTGATTATCAAGAGGGGATAGAGTTGCTGGTAGCTAATGAGGAAAAGAAAGAGCATGTCTGGAACCCAGGGGATTCAGTGAGATGTCTCCCATGCCTGATAACTTTGATTAAACACTGCAGCAGTCACATTCTGACAAGGCTATAAGAATCAGGACTCAGACCCTTCAGGGATGAGAGTTTGGGCTGTCCTACCAGGCAAGCAACCTAGAGAAACAAGTGCTGGCTGAAAAGGAAGAAAAAGCGAGCATGAATGATAAAGAAGGACGCTCAGTCGTGTCCGACTCTTTGCGACCCCATGGACTGTAGCCTATCAGGCTCCTCTGTCCATGGGATTTTCCAGGCAAGAGTTCTGGAGTGGATTGCCATTTCCTTCTCCAGGGGATCTTCCCAGCCCAGGAATCGAACCGGGGTCTCCCTCATTGCAGGCAGACACTTTACTGTCTGCACCACCAGGGAAGCCCTAAAGAAGGACATAGGGGATATCAATCAAGGTCTCAGAATCAACTGGAGCACTGGGAACTGCTCATATTCCTAAAGTCATTTTACAAAAGAAACTGTGAACCAGTGATATGATGGAGTGACCTTCATGAAGTATGAGAGAATCTGAATGGTGCAAGGGACAGAATATAGCAGGACACCACAGGTGTCATACTCATAGCCCTTTGATAATCACTACTTCCACGCACCCTGCAAAGTCTTCAAACTAGTAGGATTTGACTGAGTGTTTACTCTGATCAACTGATCCTTCTCTGTCTGTTCTAAAGGAGCACTATCATAGAAGTAACATCTCCTCCCCCCACAAAAAAGCTCCCAATCAATGTCTGATAGAAACTGCTGTTTAAATACCCCATCTTCCTCATCCTGGAGTGAAGTTAACTCTGAGGGTATCTCCTTTACAGTCTCTCTGAGTTCCCAGAAGGAAATAGCTCCAGTTGCCTGCAATGATTATTTGATTCATAATTTATTACTCCTTTTTATAAATGTCTTTATTTTATATTGAAGCATAGTTAAGTAACAATATTATGTTAATTTCAAGTGTACAACAGAGTGATTCAGTTTATATACATGTATCCTTTCTCAAATTCTTTTCCCATTTATTACAGAATATTGAACAGCATTCCCTTTGCTATACAGAAGGTCCTTGCTAATTATCTATTTTAAATATAGCAGTGTGTGCATGTCCATCCTAAACTCCCAATCTATCCCTCCCTCTCAGCCTCCTCACCTGGTAACCATAAGTTCATTCTCCAAGTCTGTGAGTCTGTTTCTGTTTCATAAGTAAGTGCATTTGTATCATTCCTTTTTTTAGACCCCCCATACAAGCGGTATCATATATTTGTCTTCCTCTGACTTACCTCACTTTATATGGTAATATCCAAGTCCATTCATTTTGCTGCAACTATCATCATTTCATTCTTCTTAATGGCTGAGTCATAGTCCCTTATATATATGTGCTATATCTTCTTTATCCATTTATTTGTTATTGAACATTTAAGTTGCTTCCATATCTTGGCTGTTATAAATAGCGCTGCAGTGAACGCATTGGGGTGCATGTATTCTTTTGAACCATCTTTTTCTCGGGATATATGCTTTTTTGTGCAGGAGATAGTCAAGTACTATGGACTTGAACTTTGTAAAAAGAAAATAAGCACAGTCATAATTTTTCTCACTCCAGTGCCTACTTTAAAGGAGGGAGAATTCCATTCTCCAGTGATGGATCAATTTCCAGTTCCTTTCTTGCACAGAGTAGGGCAGAGTTTGGCTGATGTGCTGATTCTTGTGAGAGAAGCAGATTCACTGCACCTCTTTCCTCTGCACTTTGGAGTGTTCAGGAGAAGATTGGTGGATGAAGTGATGGCCTGAGCACGACGGGAGGGAAATTGGAAAGCAGTGTGCAGACCAGGGGAGCTGCGTTCATGAACGAAAGGAGGAGTGACTTTTAACCATTAACTTTAGGGAGAAAATATGGAGAGAAGGAAAATATGGGTTGAGTTTTTGAGAGCATCTCTGCCTGTGCAGAGAACATTGAGAGTAGCAATGATGGCTAGTAAGGATTTTTAAGGCTCTTTCACTATGCATTGGAGAAGGAAATGGCAACCCACTCCAGGGGTCTTGCCTGGAGAATCCCAGGGACAGGGGAGCCTGGTGGGCTGCCGTCTGTGGGGTCACACAGAGTCGGACACTACTGAAGCGACTTAGCAGCAGCAGCAGCAAGGGATAAATACAGATTTGAAATAACTTTTACTTACTTTTATTTGTTTGCCTATGTTTCTTTGATCGTGGTACCCTGCCAGACAAGATCACAGCAGATCCCTGTAATTTCCAGGTTAGAAGTAATTACAAATACTTGAGAAAATACAGTTCAAATAGACTTCATATTAAGTTTAGCTTGTGGACCTTCTTATACTTGTGAGAGAGGCTTGTATTTCTGACGAGGCAGTGAGACTGCCCTTGGGATGAGGGGTAAAGGAAGAGCAAAGAAGAAAGCAAAGCACATTTAATTTACAGAAAATATCAGGAGGAAAGGGCCCAAAACTCCTAAAGCAATTTTCACTGCTTCCAGTTTTCAGTCTACAGCTAAGAGCTCAGGCATCACTAGTTCAGGTGCTGGAGGAGTCAGGGGAAAGCAACAGTTGAGCATTTTGCTCAGGCGACTGTGGTCCTTGTGGAGGGAAAAGGTACAGCGGGTGCCCACCAGGGGGCGTTTGCTTGTGCTGCGCTGTCAGCGGAGGTCCTCAGCTCAGCCAGGCCTGTGTCCCGCAAATGGGGGATTTCAAAGAGAGGAGAGGTAGTATGAGAAGCTGAATTGGTGTGGAAAGAGAAACAAAAGAAGGAGAGAAAAAGGAAAACAAGCTCACCTTGTTGGCTTAGATATTTTTTAAAGATAAGGACCAGTTTCAGGAGGAGTTTTAGAGTAAGCTTGAAAGATGTTGTTGAGGCTCTAAAAGGATGCTGCTGGCAATGCCTTGGAGGGAAGAATTGCAGCGAAGATTCGCCACAGGGGGTTGAGACGAGTTGTTCAACCAGGGAACACTGATTAGAAAATCAGTTGGATTGAACACAAGAGGCATGTTTGAGATAATTAAAATCCTTGTTATTAATGGATTTTCTGTAAGCTTCAAATTGGTGGGGAAAGAAAAAATGGATCAGACTTTGGAGAATACATGAAGGAAGAGAAGCCAGGACCCTGAAGTGATCTTAGTGATTCCTCTGAATAAGTTAAGAAAAAAGAATGCTACATAAACAAGTAAAGGTCAGAAAAGGTGTGGCTGAGAGACACTGTGGCTTTGATAGAGGTACAAGCGTGGAAGCTATAACAGAAGTGGAAATAGGGAAGAGGAAAGAAATAGAATTGAAAAATATGGTCAGAATGGCGGTAGATCAAGAGGAGAATTCAAAGGATGTTTTGAGAGAATCAATTAAACACACTGTATTAACAAAATGAGAGTGAGAACATACTATAGGGCAGGGTGGCATTGCAGAGTCAGACACGACTGAAGCAACTTAGCAGCAACATTGCTATTCTGATTGGCAGAGAGATTTAAAGGACTAGTTGAGGACAATAGTGTCATCTTGGGAAGAGGAGGACAAGAGAAAAATGATTGCTTAGAAGAAGCCAAAAAAATGAAAATGACAATGAGAGAAACCAAAGTAAGATTTTAGTTCTCTTAAGATATTTGAAAGGCCACAGCAGCAACTGTCTTCTTTAGAGAGCAGGGAAAGACAGTCACTGAGATAAATCGAAACAGAACACCAAGTCGGGGCGTAGCAGTCCTTCCACCATTGCATTTCATCATCTGGCCTCTTCAGAAAGGTAGCATAGAGCTATGCAAACACGCAAATAAAAAAATTAGCAACTCCTGTTCTCCAGAGTAAAGAGACCAATCAGAGAACTGGAAGGTAACTCAAATGGAAAGAGGTATTTCTAGATCCCATAAGAAAAACTGAGTCAGTGTTAATTTATACATATAAGTGTCACTAATTTATTACATTAGAGCAGGAAGGAATTACTTAGCAATGTCTGCATCACTGTTTTCTCAGTTGTATGAGAAGTGGGGATGTGGGGATACAAGAAGAATAAATGAGAATCATTTTAAGTCCTAACTTCACACATGAAGATATATTTTCTATCAAATTCTTTATGGCCATGGCATATTAAAAACACAAATATTTTGAGCCTTTAGGAAAAGTTGCATATTCAATATATTCAGTTTAGAACAACAGAGCTGATGCACTTTGGAATCATTTTGAATTTACACATTCAAAACATGGATTTATTTCTAATTTAATATTTAAGCTATTACAATTATGCTTTTCTACTAGTCAGTACATTTTTTTTGTCTAGTTGCTAAGTTCTGTCCAATTCTTTCACGACCTCATGGACTGTAGCCCACCTCTGTCCATGGGACTTTGCAGACAAGGATACTGGAATGGGTTACCATTTCCTTCTCCAGGGGATCTTTCTGACAAGGGATCAAACATGCATCTCCTGCATTGCAAGTAGGTTCCTTACCACTGTGCTATGAGGGAATCCCAGTCAGTACTAACTGCTGCTGTTGCTGCTGCTAAGTTGCTTCAGTCGTGTCTGACTCTGTGTGACCCCATAGACGGCAGCCCACCAGGCTTCACCATCCCTGGGATTCTCCAGGCAAGAACAGTGGAGTGGGTTGCCATTTGCTTCTCCAATGCATGAAAGTGAAAAGTGAAAGTGAAGTCGCTGAGTCGTGTCCGACTCTTAGCGACCCCATGGACTGCAGCCCACCAGGCTCCTCCATCCATCGGATTTTCCAAGGAAGAGTACTGGAGTGGGGGTGCCTAAGGACCTCTCCCCAAAGTAATATCTGTTTCATCCAAGTGCTCTTTGTACTTGTAAACCCTTTTCTTCTTCACCCCAATTCTTCTAATGAAGTAAGTATACACAGTATGCCTCTCCTCCCCTTTGAAACTCCTTGAAAAGACAGGGCTGAAGAATGGGGAAATTCCTTGCCATGTAAATATGTTAGCATTATGCTTTCATCCTCCTTCGCTCCAAGTTCTCTGCCCAGGTAACATGAAAAGATGGTGGTTTAACTGGGGAGAGGGACATCTGAGGCAAAGAGAAATGGGTATTGTGAGATCTAACTCACAGGTGGAAATAATAGGCAGGACTTAAGTAGGCTAAATTGGGAGAAGGGAGGAAAGAGGCATCGACTATGAGACTATGTGTTTAGCCTGTGTAACAGGAAAGGGGTTGGTGCCATTTACTGATATGGGAAAGATTAGGAGAGGGGGTTATGTTAAAAGGTTCGTCTGGAACATGTCAAGGATGAGATTCCTATTGTATATCTAATTAGAAATACAGGATGTCTATGAGAGGAGCGTGGTGCTAGAGATAAAATTTTGGAAGTCAGTTCAAAAGCATCAGTTCTATCTGTAGAGCTGGAAGAGATTACAGATGGTGAGGCTAAATACAGAAAGATTAAGAACAAACCTCTTGGGACTGAGCCTTAAGATTCTCCAATATTTAGATGTTTGGAAGAAGGATGAAGCAGCAGAGGAGAGAGAAGATAGAATAAAAGGAAAACCAAGACTGTGACAACATGGAGGTAAAGGGAAAAGTATTTTAATAAAAAAGAGAGTGTTCTGTGAATTCTACTAAGAGGCTAAGGAAGAGAAGACCAGAAAGATGGGCTGGGATTTGACCAGATGATGGTTTATTGGTGGCCATATAAAGAACAGTTTTGATTCCATTGTGAAGGAAACCAGAATGATTGAAGAATGAATGAAAATTGAGGGAATAAAAAGGAGGGCAGATTTTTGAGAAGTTCTGCTGTGAAATGGGGGTCAGAGATAGAGTATTAGCTATATTAGCTATAGGAGTATTAAGAATTAAGGAGAAAGTTTATGTTTTAAGGAAAGTATATCCTAGAACATGTCAATGGTTGATGGGAATGGCATGGTCAAGAAGAAGGAATCAATAACGCAGGAGAGAAAGAGATGACTGCAGAGGAAAAGCCTTTGAGAAGGGAAATGGAAGTAGGATCTGGAGCACAAGCAGAGGGTTGGCAGGCCAGGTCTTCCATTATAACAGAAGACAAGGTAAAAAATAAGGGTAAGGATATAGTTAGATTCATTGATTTCATTATGAGAAGACCAAGGAGTTCCTATGGGGGAAAGAGGGGGGAATCTGCATGTGACAAAATCCAGAAGAGGTTCCAGGCAAATGTCACTTTGATCACACTGGCCAAGTGACGTGCCAGTTCCTCAGGGGAGAGGAGGTGACCTGGAACTGATGCTCACACCTTAGAATATACTTTATGTAATTTCTTTACAGAGAGTCAATTTAGTTATTGCCAACAAATCCTTTTATCGTTGTCAGAAAATCTCCAAATAAAGAACTCTTCTATGTATTATTAAAAAGAGATCCAGAGATTTGAAGGACTCCCATCTTCCCACTGGATCATGGTCCTGGTGCCCTGTGTGTGGAGGTGTGGAGGTCCTGTGTCCTGGTGTGGAGGACAAAGGAAGTTGACTTGTCTCAAGGAGCTGAGTGACATTTTGCATATGAAATAATATTAAAACAGTGAGAAGGAGGAGAAGAAGAATAGCTTAAGATCTACTAAGTATTGGCACTGTGTGGAACACTACCCTGTTTAACTAGTATCCTATGTAATTCTCATAACAGAGCTCTAAGGTATGTTTTGGAGAAAGAAATGACAACCCACTCCAGTATTGTTACCTAGGGAATCCCATGGACAGAGGGGTCTGGCAGGCTCTAGTCCATGGGGTCATAAAAAATTGGACCTAATTGAGTGACTAAACAATGACGACAGCAAGGTAAGGATACTACTTTCTTTTCACATTTGAGGAAACTATGGCATAGCAAGGGAAGTGTACAGCTAGGGTTTGAACTTAGGCCAGTATGATTTCAGACGTGGCAAAGTGTGTGTATGTGTGTTTATGTGTTCACAAACTAAGCAGCTTGACAAATGTTGCCAGATTTGAGACTTATAGAGCAGAACATTTACAGATTTTGGAATCTGATTTCTCTGGAGTTCAGACCAAACACAAGAAGAAATAGACAACAAATAAAGTAGAAGTTAAAGTTAAAAGGAGCAAAAAAAAAAAAAATGCAGAATTTAGGACTGGAAACTCAGAGAAAAGTTTGGTTCTAGTCTTATGTAAAAACAGAAAATGGGGAACAAGAAGACTAGATATAGATGTAGCCAAATAGGCACAGATACTATTACTGATTCTTAGAACTACAGAATTTCTAACACGGGCTGTAACCCCACACAGCAACCCCAATGAATTTTCTTATTTACAGTGAGGAAAGAGAGGCCCACGGAGGGGCAGTGGTTTTCCTGAAGTCAAAGAGAGAGTTAATATGCCAGAAGTCACTCCAAATCTCTTGCCTCTCCTGGGCTTTTCCCTTGCATCATGGGGCCTCCTGTATGCATAGATAGAAAAAAAAAAAAAAAAGAGAGTGAAAAATAAAACATAAATAGTTAAAGAATATAGTTAAGAGATGGTGAAAAGGCTAAGGAAAGAAAACCAGAAACAAACAAGAGAGTAGATGCAACTTACATATACGAAAACATATCCAAGTAAAGCGTATTGACAGTTGTAAGAGAGCCGTGCTCAGACTTATATGAATGTACCAAAGAAGAGGGAAAGCATTGAAAACATTACATAAAATGAGTTCAGAGATCACTAAAGAAACAGAATTGGGAGAAGAGTGTCAAAGTCCATGAAGCGATGGAAGAAGAAAAAGTTTTCACTGAAAAATTACAGAAGTTATGGTGGGCCAGAGATATGCTGAATTTTGGATGTTTGAAAATATTCTTATCTAACTCAGATGAAAATCTTCAGTGATGTATGGAAAATGTCAAATGACTACAATATTGAAATAATAACGTTATTTTAAAAAGAATATGGCAAGAGAGAAAACCTTGATGTTGGTAAATGTAATTTTCCAGTCATCTCTTTTTTTTTTCCTAGTAATCCTGCTGCAAATGTTCTCATGAATAGTTTATTGGATGACACATGCAGCGCAGTGGTATACCATAAATCAGAAGGAAATGATCAGTGAATAGCAAAATATGCTATTTGAGGAAGGTAGGGAGAACACTTTAGATTAGAGAGACTGTGTTTTTTCTGCTCAGGACCACGCTACGATACATGAGAACATGACATTCAAATGAACCTAGGG
Organism: Capra hircus; assembly: GCF_001704415.2. NCBI lineage: Eukaryota > Metazoa > Chordata > Mammalia > Artiodactyla > Bovidae > Capra > Capra hircus. The sequence continues at coordinate 36,009,384 of NC_030816.1, read as the reverse complement.
TTCCCACACTCAGTAGTGGTGGGAAAAGATAAAATGATAGGTGGAGTGGGATAAATGATCTTTCTTTAGTGGGTGGCCCTATGTTCCTCCTCATAAGGAGACCTGTCACATTTATGCTAAGCTAAGTTACAGTGAGAGGCTTTCAAAAAAAAAAAAAAAAGACTTGTACAGGCTTTGCTCGTCAGATGATGTTGTCTGGGCAGCTACAGAAGGATGGATGAGAACACGTGACAGACTGTAGCAATGGGGATAGTATTAAAGATGAAAATTAGTAAAGCAGTAGGCAACAAATCTTTAAAAATACTTTTGTTGTTCTTTGTATGCCTTATAACTTACTAGTATCAGTAATAACATGGGTTTTATAGTTATAATGTGGTAGGATAAAACATTGAGCTATTAATTTATGGCAGGTATAATCACAGGTTTTTAATTTGGAAAAAAATAGAAAAGTCCACCACAAATGACAACATACTTTATGATATGCAAAATATTTCTCTCTGTAGTAAAACATGCTAGTTAAAAAAAATCATAAACTTGGATTGACAAGCTTGAAGCTAGACATGGTACGTTCAAAGATTACATTTCTAACTAAGTAAATGAAACAAGGAAAATGAACACATAGATCAGGTATTCATATTTTTATATCATGTATTATGTTAAGAAAGTTGAAGTGTGCTATTTTTATTTTGTTGCATTTTCTATCATTTCAGTAGAAATTTTTTTGTTAGAGAATCAGTGCTTGTCTTTCATTCTCTTAAGGTATAGTCTAATTAAAACTGTCATTCCTACATTCTAAGAACATTTAGATTTTAATCATGCAATTGTATAGGGACTTAACTTTAATACTGTATTTCTTAGATAACTGTGTTTCCCTCATATTGCTATCCTGGTTAAAATATACACACACCTGTTGGATTTTAATTATGAATCTTGGGATATCCCCAAAGGAATACTTTAAAAATATCATCTGTAGTGCAATATTCTAGGATTCTTTTTATTCTTTGTTTTTAACTAAATTCTCACAAGATAAGTGCATTGAAAGGGATATCCAGTGTTTATTCTTACTTCATTTTACACTGTTCCCTGTTTTGTGGGCCCAGAATCCTGGGAAATCCCTGATTCTTTTGTTGGTATGACTCCAGTTTTTATCAACGAGAGGCACTTGGTAAAATTTGAAAGTTGTAAGGAAAGTAGAGAATATTGTTCTTTTGCTAAAGTAATAAATAAATATGTGTGCTTCAGCAAACATGACTTTTGAAAAACCTTTCAATTGAGATGTAACATGTATCCTGTAAGGTGCATTAAGATTATGGCTTGGTGAATATCTGTGTGTGTATTTATTTATGTAATCAACACCCTGCTAAAGACACAGAATATTTTTAGCACCCAAGAAAAATCCTTCCTGTTACATGTCAGTCAGTTTCACTCTCTTATCTCTGAGGTGACCACTCTTCCAACTTCTGACACCTTAGATCATCTTTGTTTGCTTTTGGAATTCATATAAATACACACAGTATTTACTCTTCCTCAGATTAATTGAAATATAATTTACAAACAGAATTATAATATATTTAAAGTGATGATTTGATATATGTATGTGTTGTCATCAACCACTTCATGTATTTACTTTTCTTTTTACACTGATATTCCTTCTTAGGAAATTTATACAATACCGTATTATCAACTATAGTCACTATGTTACAAATCAGATCTTCAGACCTTATTCATTTTATAATTAAAAGTTTGTAACCTTTTACCAATTTCTTTTTCAATTAATTTATTTTTTATTGAAGGATAATTGCTTTACAGAATTTTGTTGTTTTCTGTCAAACCTCAACATGAATCAGCCATAGGTATACATATATCCCCTCCATTTTGAACCTCCCATCTTCCTCCATCCCACCCCTCTAGGTTGATACAGAGCCCCTGTTTGAGTTTCCTGAGCCATATGGCAAATTCCCGATGGCTATCTATTTTACATACAATGAGGTAAGTTTCCCTGTTACTCTTTCCATACTTCTCATCCTCTCCTCCCCTCTCCCCATGTCCGTAAGTCTATTCTCTATGTCTGTTTTTCCATTGCTGCCCTATAAATAAATTCTTCAACACCATTTTTCTAGATTCCATATATATGTGTTAGAATATGGTATTTATCTTTCTCTTTTTGACTCACTTCACTCTGTATAATAGGTTCTAGGTTCATCCATCTCATCAGAACTGACTCAAACGTGTTCCTTTTTATGGCTGAGGAATATTCCATTGTGTGTATGTCCCACATCTTCTTTATCCATTCACTGTTGATGGACATCTAGGTTGCTTCCATGTTCTAGCTATTGTAAACAGTGCTGCAGTGAGCAATGGGATAAATGTGTCTCTTTCAGTTTTGGTTTCCTCAGGGTATATGCCTAAAAGTGGGATTGCTGGGTCATCAGTTCAGTTCAGTAGCTCAGTCGCGTCCGACTCTCCACAACCCCATGAATCGCAGCATGCCATGCCTCCCTGTCCATCACCATCTCCCGGAGTTCACTCAAACTCACGTCCATCGAGTCCGTGATGCCATCCAGCCATCTCATCCTCTGTCGTCCCCTTCTCCTCCTGCCCCCAATCCCTCCCAGCATCAGAGTCTTTTCCAATGAGTCAACTCTTCGCATGAGGTGGCCAAAGTACTGGAGCTTCAGCTTTAGCATCATTCCTTCCAAAGAAATCCCAGGGTTGATCTCCTTCAGAATGGACTGGTTGGAT